>NC_090449.1:862333692-863001192 GCF_031143425.1 Pleurodeles waltl
CCTACTTTCTAAAAGTGGCATTTTCAAACACACAAAACTAAAAAACAACTTCACTAAAAGATGTATTTTTAAATTGTGCGTTCAGAGACCCTAAACTCCAGATTTCTATCTGCTCCCAAAGGACTTAGTAGTAAATCAAATGTGCCAATTAACGATAAGCCAATTTACATATAGAATTTATATGGGGAACACTCACTCTTTAGCACTGGTCAGCAGTGGTAGTGTCCAGAGCAAACAAAATAGCAAAAACAGAGTCCAGCACATTGAAACAACCTGGGACGCAGAAGCAAAAAGTTAGGGGCGACCACGCAAGGATGCCAATTGTAACAGCTAGTTTGGTATCACCCTGACAACATGGTTTTATACCTGGTCAAGGAACAGTGGATCAGGTTTGAAGGGTAATTTCTCTATTTGATATTGCTGAAGTAACTAAAAAAGAAATGGGTCTGGTATTAATAGGCGCCGAGAAGGCCTCTGCCAGGTCTCGTGGGGTTATTTGTGGGCGGTTCTTGAGCGGCAGGGGTTTGGCCCCAGATTTATTAAGGCCGTTAAAGCACTGCATCAAGCCCCCAATGCAAAATTATGACTTTTGGGGTTCAAATCAGAAAGAATATTGATTACAAGGGGAACAAGACCAGTGTGTCTGTGCTTACCATTGTTATTTCCCTATATATCAGCTCCTTTATTACACTTTGAGGAGAACCCACAGATCTGCCCTGTAGTGGCGAACCAGATTGAATATGAGGTTCTGGCTTATGCAGACATAGCAGTGGTTACCTCAGACCGCATAAAGGCATTAACTAAAATAGAAAAAGAAGCAAAACTATTTGGGACATTTGCTGGATGTAGACTTAGTGAAGGAAAGACACAAGTCGTTTACACTAAGGGAACTGGGCTTAGGGATCTTCGGATGGTGGAGAAGGCAACATACGTACATATCAGCAGCTCTAGGTCATTTAGTTGAACTGAATCTAGTCCCCATGGTAGGTAATATAGGGCAGGAACTTAGGAGAATTAACCATCTGTACCTCTCGCTGATGGGGAGGTGTAATGTGCTGAAATTGACAATTCTGCCAAAGTTGCTATATTTGTTCAGGGCAATTCCGCTGGAAATCAACACATTTTATTACAGGTCCTGCATGTTGCAACATATAGGCATTCTCAATACGGGTAGGATGCATGGTTTAAGCTTAGCAGAAGCTCTATCAATTTACGAGCTAATACTGTTGACTGAGGCTAGCTACTACTAAAAGGCAAAGTTTAAGACTCTGCAAGGGGCATTTAGGCTATGGTAACAAATCACGAAAAGAGTCGGTTTCACCAAATTTAATTATTATACACCTTTATGGGGCTCACTGGCTTACCCTCTGTAATTCATGACATAGTTGGTAGAAGACGGGCTCCGAATGGTATTACTACGTTGGGTGATCTTTATGAGGAGGGGCAGCTGTACTTTTTTTGTGAGCTTCAAGACGTTTAGGGGTTAACCAAGGCCA
Source organism: Pleurodeles waltl (assembly GCF_031143425.1). NCBI lineage: Eukaryota > Metazoa > Chordata > Amphibia > Caudata > Salamandridae > Pleurodeles > Pleurodeles waltl. Next base: position 862,335,189 of record NC_090449.1, read on the forward strand.
ATTTTTTTAAATATCTTCAGATTCTGGATTTCATTAGTAAGGCAAATAACAACCAGCTCGTGGTCAGCCGTGTCCCCTTAGAAGACGTCATCCATAAAGGGGCTAGGATTGGTGCAATCTATAGTTTACTATTACAAGAGCTGCCTGATGACTTGGAGGCCCAAAACGGCCAAGTGGGAAAGCAGACTCTGGACAGAAGGACTGTTACTTCAGGAATCACTAGATATTGGTAATAAGGTATTGTTGACAGCAGGGTTAAAGAGCCAACATTTAAACACTATATTTGATCTTTCATACACCCGGCTGAGTTACACAGATGAGGTAGGAGTTCCAATGGCAGTTGCCATCAGTGTGGGGCACATCAGGCCGAAATTGTGCACATGTTCTTTTCATGTCTTGCATTAGACCCCTTTTTAGGGGATTTTGGTACTTTCATTGGGTTGATCATTGGGGAGCAAATTTAAATTACTTCTTTCATAAAGTTACTAGGGTTGGTCAATGGCACTGCTGGCACTGGGTCTTTGAATACAGACTCACATCTGTTTTTCATCTCTATGGCAGTTGCGCGGATGTGTATTGCAAAAGGCTGGCTAAACTTTGTGTCCCCCAACATTTGCAGAATGTAAGTCCAGGTCTATGGCAACATATAAAATGGAAATTAATTTGTATGAGTGCAAAGGGCAGAAGGCGCAGAGACGGGGAGCTTGGATCTGGTTGGCTGTTACTAAGTGGATGGAGAGTGTGAACTATATCTGAGGCAGGGGATCCGCTTAGCTGGGGGAGGACCTGGACAGACTTGTTTTCACTTCAGTCAGGGAAGTCCCAGCTCGCTCTGACCCATACGTTTTCTGTGCCTCCCGCTAACGGTATAGGTTATTATCCATTGGCATTTCTGTTTTTAATCCTGAGTCTGGAAGCCCATGGATTGAATGATGGGTAATATAGATCGAATTTGGCTTCTCCTACATAGTTTCAAAATGGTGGAAGAATGTACTATGTCTTTTTTAATGCATGACGCACGTTATGTTTACCAAACCGTTAAATTCATTGACTCTTTTCTCATGCACTTAGACTTTATATGTCCCATGGACTTTTAGCTGAGGAATATTTCTTCCCCTGGTCTGTTTCTATACACGTCCTCGATCCATTATGTATTGGCTATGCACTCGCACTTTTTTGCTATTTGCAGCGTCTGAGTACTGTATGTCATAAGCTTTATGAAAGATCCGCAGCATAATATCTCCAATTCTGGCTCGCTTGCATTTAACGCTATGTACATAAAAGTAGCATTTTACTTTTTGCCTGCTGCTAATGACTTATTTATTGAACACTTCGCTTTTTCTTTTTAAATGCAAAATAAAATTTAAAAAAAATAAAAGTGACTTTATTACATACATCCTCATAATCTGCCACATCATCAGGTTATTAAAGTCAACATATCACTTTTCTCTGCAAATCAGCATACATTGGAGTGAAGAAATCGTTTGTCACTACAGGATACAGGAGACAAAAGCCAGGCATGCACAAGCTTGGTTTTAAAGGCACTTAAACAAAGCACATTCTTTTGCCTCAAGAAGTGCATGTCAGAAAACCAATAGGAATAATAACTATGAGAACACTTGACCCTATTTTAGTAGCTGGAAATTTCGGCTCGTAAATTTGTATGAAGTTGCTGCTGCAGCAGCAGACAATCCTCTTCTCCTGGTCTCTGCGGACATGTTTCTCTGTCACAGGGTAGCATGCGATGTTTCCTCCATTAGAGCACTTCTTTTCTTTCAGTCTTCCAACGCCCCACCCCCACACGCCCTCCCCCCAATCCTGGGCTTTCATAGAAAGCACAGCAGATGTTCACAGCACGTGCTAAATAGGAGCATTACATCTCGCAGAAAAGAAGATGCTGCGCGGAATTCTGAGCAGTGATTCTGTGTCCACAGTTATTTCGCCATTTGAAGGTGTGGAATTCCATGTGGAGTTTCCACCAGGAACAGTAATGCCAGCCTCCGGGAATCTCTTTAGGGATTTGCACCTAGCTTATAACAAGACCCTGCTATATCAGCAGATGTTTCTGAATTGAGTATAATATTTCTATTAATGTTTGTTTATATTGTAATGATTTTTATTAATTGGCAATAAAGAACTCCTTTCAGATGAGTACTGATTTTAAACTGTGGAATTAAATCATTGCTATTTGAAAGATGGCCTTCGGTGGAAGTAAATCTTAGATATATTATTTGTTTGCTCTTTATTTTTCTCTTTCCTTTCATTGCATCACACTGTCAGTTAGTTTGCTTCTCCTAGGTAGACTAGTAAACCGGGCACCGCTGTGAAGTATTTACTTTTATTCCACAAACATTGATTATTAGGCGAACAGCTGTTCACGGGATGGGTCCTTCCATGAATGTTTTATTTTTTATCCAGTCCTTTTTTCTCAGTGTTGAAAGTGTATAATTCAGTCTTGTAGCCCAGTGCTTAATTTGTAAATAAAAAGGTGCCGGTGCCCAAAGCCCTCCTCTTAAACACGCGGCTGCTGCAATTAAATGTGTGAACACAGAATACTGAGGCTTCAGATCACTCCTGCAGCTTTCTACTTCCTTCCTTCGTGACGCTTTTTCTTTTTTCTCTTCCTATGTCTTTCCCATATGTGTCTTTTGTTCGCAGCAAATGCTTGACGCAGAAGAATAAGCGCCGGCCCTCAAAAATATGTGCCGGTGCTCAGCACCGGAAACAGCAAGCACAAATTAAGCACTGCTATAGCTTATTCATTATAAGATATATTTCTTCCGTGGCGAATGATTATAATGGCCCAAATGCACTGGAGTTGCTGATCCTTTAGAGGCCATTTATAGTACATGTTGCTTATTTCGTCCATGTTTAGGCCTCTCAGAGGTTCTGTTGATTCCTTTGGTGCAAGACAAGACCACTTCCACACATGTCTGAAAAAAAGGAATATAGAAATATAAAAATATGCAAGGTAGCCATTGCTTGAACTTTTTTTTAGATAATAATAAGCGTGGAATTCAAGTAAAAACTCTTTGACTGTGCTATGCCTAGTATTCTATCCAGGTCAGATAAACTGTCTGAAGGTACTTACTATGCACCTGGACTCCGAGTGCTTAACTTGTGTCACACAAAAGCAATTTAAGAAGTTTTGAGTGAAATGCCACAACCTTTATACAGAAGAACAGATGGTGCTCCAAGTTGAGGTGAGCCGACCTTTTCAAGGCCATTTACATCACACAGCATATATAATTGATTTACATTCCATGGTCTTATATCTATATGTACATCGAAATATTGTTGAATATTTATGTCTTTTACCACAGGGGTCAAAGCAAGTTCGAGAAATACCTTGGCCAGAAGAAATGGTCTTCAGCCTGGATGAGAAACTTCTCAGTGACATCAGGCTAGCCAAAAAACAGTACTGGAAGGAGGTGATGTTTCTATATTCCATCTCATTAACACTAGAATGAACAGTGCAGCATTCCTGCTAGTTTCCTTTGCTTGACTTTTTTAAAACTTCTCCACATCTTGATGAACATGCTATTATGAATTGTCCTATTTGTACTTACCAACATACATGATGCTATTGTGTTGTAAGTAGACATGCATTTTACTGTGTAGGGTGAATGTCAATAGTTTAGTAAAATTTAAAGTAGTGACATGAAACATGCTAGGGTTTGATGTTATTATAAAGGACGGTGAAACATTAATGACTTGCTATCCATAGTACAAATTGTTGTTCTATTGTACTTTTCAATTCTGATAATTCTGCTTATATTTAGTAGTGTGCTGCAAAAAAGTTTGATTGCTGACCAGTATGTTCCTGCTCAACTAATCATCAGCCTTAAACAGATGTACGCATGCATGTGGCATTTATCCCATCAGTATAGTCACTATGGAAAATTTCAGCATTATAATGGAGTAAATTGTCTCCGGCACCTAACAAATTATGCACAATATGGCATTTGTTTGTCTTAATGCACTTCCTTAGACTCCAAGTCTTCAAACTGGTTTTGGTGCTTTGTTAGAGTTGCTCATCTCAAGACTGCTTGTTCAAGACTGCCTTAACTTAGAAGTCTTCTATTGTCAGTCAATGTGTAATCTGATCCGGGTTGAGAAGAAGGTTCTGAAGCAGGGGGAGACAGATTGGAAAATCCCCGGAAAGTTCTAGAAGAACAGGAAACCAGAATTGAGATCGCCAAAAAGGTGTGATCAATACTACTTCTGCGCGTTGCCTCCTGGTCTGAGTTGAGAAGCAGGTGTTCACTGCAAACGGAGGGAAAGTGTAACCCTTCCCATGACTCCAATCCCAAAGGAAGGCGTCCATCCCTGCAGCCCGCTGGTCTGGTCTCCAACTGAAGAAGCGGGGTAATTGGTGGTCCAGCCAGGGTTCAAAGAGGTCTACTGAGAAAGGACCCTAGTATTCCTGAAGCTTGACACAGACTTTCAGCTGAAGTTTTCACAGGCTAGATTCCCTGAGATGACTGAAGTGCCAATCCGCTACCTGGTTTGCTTGCCCTGGGAGGTATTCCACCATGACTGAGATTTGATGGTCCAGGCAGTACTGACGAAAATTGGTTGCAAGATCAGAGACAACCTTGGAGCGAGTGCCCCCAGATGGTTGATATATAGGACCGTTGACACATTGTCCATCTTGAAGAGGATGCACAACTGAATCTCGTTCAACAATAAATCATGAAGGAGCCGGCTAGAAGCTCCAAGCAGTTGATATGTAATTTCTGGGCTTGAGAAAATCAGGAGCACCCTGCAGAAAACTTTCCGCATCTGGTGCAAAAACCTGAACTTCTGGCATCTGAGTCTATAATGAGGTCTGGGGCCCAAGTGAAAATCATTCTCCCATTCCTTGCTTCTATGTAGGACAGCCATCAGCTGATTTCTTCCTTCGCCTCATCCGAGAGAGACACCAGTAGGGAGTAAGTTAATCCTTTCTTCAGACAAGAGGTATTTAACTTCTGGAAGGCCAGGTAATGGAGGGTCTCTGGAAAGATGGTCTGGATAGGAGGCCCACCAGGCGAACAATCTGCCTTAGCAATGTGCAAAGTTTGACCAGGGTCTTTCTCAACTTGTGTCAAATCTTCGCCACCTTCTGGGATGGATGGCTGATGGTAGCCATAGCAGAGTTTATGACAAAGCCCAGGAAAGTTGCTCTCTGTGAAGGAACCAGTAGTGACTTTTTCTTGTTTGTCACAAAACCTAGCCACTCCAGGCGGTTGGTGGCCGTTTGAAGTTGGAGGAAGAGATGATGCGGACATTGATCTATTATCAGCAAGTCGTCGAGGTAGATAAGGCGTATCCCCTGCACCCTTTGCTGCTCCACAACTACTTTAAGAACCTTTGTGAAGCACCCGGGGTTGGGGGGGTAAGAAGAGCCCAAAGGGCAGATGTAAGGAAATGCCTCCTTGGCATGGTTACCCCCTGACTTTTTGCCTTTGCTGATGCTATGTTTTGATTTGAAATTGTGCTGAGGCCTGCTAACCAGGCCCCAGCACCAGTGTTCTTTCCCTAACCTGTACTTTTGTTTTACACAATTGGCACACCCTGGCATCCAGGTAAGTCCCTTGTAACTGGTACCCCTAGTACCAAGGGCCCTGATGCCAGGGAAGGTCTCTAAGGGCTGCAGCATAGCTTATGCCACCCTGGGGACCCCTCACTCAGCACAGACACACTGCTTGCCAGCTTGTGTGTGCTGGTGAGAACAAAACGAGTAAGTCGACATGGCACTCCCCTCAGGGTGCCATGCCAACCTCACACTGCCTATGCAGTATAGATAAGTCACCCCTCTAGCAGGCCTTACAGCCCTAAGGCAGGGTGCACTATACCATAGGTGAGGGCACCAGTGCATGAGCACTGTGCCCCTACAGTGTCTAAGCAAAACCTTAGACATTGTAAGTGCAGGGTAGCCATAAGAGTATATGGTCTGGGAGTCTGTCAAACACGAACTCCACAGCACCATAATGGCTACCCTGAAAACTGGGAAGTTTGGTATCAAACTTCTCAGCACAATAAATGCACACTGATGCCAGTGTACATTTTATTGTAAAATACACCCCAGAGGGCACCTTAAAGGTGCCCCCTGAAACTTAAACCAACTACCCGTGTAGGCTGACTGGTTCTAGCAGCCTGCCACACTCGAGACATGTTGCTGGCCACATGGGGAGAGTGCCTTTGTCACTCTGTGGCCTGTAACAAAGCCTGCACTGGGTGGAGATGCTATCACCTCCCCCAGGCAGTAACACCTGGCGGTGAGCCTCAAAGGCTTACCTCCTTTGTTCCAGCACCGCAGGGCACTCCAGCTAATGGAGTTGCCCGCCCCCTCCGGCCACGGCCCCACTTTTGGCGGCAAGGCCGGAGGAGATAATGAGAATAACAAGGAGGAGTCACTGGCCAGTCAGGACAGCCCCTAAGGTGTCCTGAGCTGAAGTGACTCTAACTTTTAGAAATCCTCCATCTTGCAGATGGAGGATTCCCCCAGTAGGGATAGGAATGTGACCCCCTCCCCTTGGGAGGAGGCACAAAGAGGGTGTACCCACCCTCACCACTAACCCCCCAGACCTAAACACGCCCTTAAATTTAGTATTTAAGGGCTCCCCTGAACCTAAGAATTTAGATTCCTGCAACTACAAGAAGAAGAGGACTGCTGAGCTGAAAGACCCCTGCAGAAGGAGAAAAGAAGACACCAACTGCTTTGGCCCCAGTCCTACCGGCCTGTCTCCTGCCTTCTAAAGAACCCTGCTCCAGCGACGCTTTCCCCAGGACCAGCGACCTCTGAATCCTCAGAGGACTGCCCTGCTTCAAGAGAAACAAGAAACTCCTGAGGACAGCGGCCCTGTTCCAAAAAGACTGCAACTTTGTTTCAGAGGAGCAGATTTAAAGACCCCTGCAATCCCCGCAAGAAGCGTGAGACTTGCAACACTGCACCCGGCGACCCCGACTCGACTGGTGGAGAACTAACACCTCAGGGAGGACCCTCCGGCGACTCTGAGACTGTGAGTAACCAAAGTTGTCCCCCCTGAGCCCCCACAGCGACGCCTGCAGAGGGAATCCCCAGGCTCCCCCTGACCGCGACTGCCTGACTCTAAAATCCCGACGGCTGGAAAAGACCCTGCACCCGCAGCCCCCAGCACCTGAAGGATCGGAACTCCAGTGCAGGAGTGACCCCCAGGAGGCCCTCTCCCTTGCCTAGGTGGTGGCTACCCCGAGGAGCCCCCCCCTTGCCTGCCTGCACCGCTGAAGAGACCCCTTGGTCTCCCATTGATTTACATTGCGAACCCGACGCTTGTTTGCACACTGCACACTGCACCCGGCCGCCCCCGCGCTGCTGAGGGTGTACTTTCTGTGCTGACTTGTGTCCCCCCCACCCCGGTGCCCTACACAACCCCCCTGGTCTGCCCTCCGAAGACGCAGGTACTTACCTGCTGGCAGATTGGAACCGGGGCACCCCCTTCTCTCCATTGAAGCCTATGCGTTTTGGGCACCACTTTAAACTCTGCACCTGACCGGCCCTTAGCTGCTGGTGTGGTGACTTTGGGGTTGCTCTGAACCCCCAACGGTGGGCTACCTTGGACCCTCATCTTACCCCCGTAGGTGGTTTACTTACCTGCAAAAACTAACATTACTTTACCTCCCCCAGGAACTGTGAAAATTGCACTGTGTCCACTTTTAAAACAGCTAAATGTGTTTTATGTAAAAAGTATGTATGCTACTGTAATTCTGCAAAGTTCCTAAAGTACTTACCTGCAATACCTTTCAAATGAGATATTACATGTAGAATTTGAATCTGTGGTTCTTAAAATAAACTAAGAAAATATATTTTTCTATAACAAAAACCTATTGGCCTGGAATTGTTTCTGAGTGTGTGTTCCTCATTTATTGCCTGTGTGTATGTACAACAAATGCTTAACACTACTCCTTTGATAAGCCTACTGCTCGACCACACTACCACAAAATAGAGCATTAGTATTATCTCTTTTTTGCCACTATCTTACCTCTAAGGGGAACCCTTGGACTCTGTGCATACTATTCCTTACTTTGAAATAGTGCATACAGAGCCAACTTCCTACATTGGTGGATCAGTGGTGGGGTACAAGACTTTGCATTTGCTGGACTACTCAGCCAATACCTGATCACACGACAAATTCCAAAAATTGTCATTAGAAATTGATTTTTGCAATTTGAACTATTTTTCTAAATTCTTAAAAGTCCTGCTAGGGCCTTGTGTTAGTCCCTGTTTAGCATTTCCTTTTAGAGTTTAAAAGTTTTGTGAAAGTTTGAATTAGAACCTAGAACTAGTTTTAGATTCTTAAAAAGTATTCCAACTTTTAGAAGCATAATGTCTAGTACAGAGATGAATGTGGTGGAACTCGACACCACCCCTTACCTCCATCTTAAGATGAGGGAGCTAAGGTCACTCTGCAAAATAAAGAAAATAACAATGGGCCCCAGACCTTCCAAACTACAGCTCCAGGAGCTTTTGGCAGAGTTTGAAAAGGCCAACCCCTCTGAGGATGGCAACACAGAGGATGAAGATAGTGACTTGGAGGAAAATTCCCCCCTACCAGTCCTAACTAGGGAGGACAGGGCCTCTCAAGCCCTGTCTTCAAACATAATAGTCAGAGATGCTGGTTCCCTCACAGGAGGGACCAACCTCTCTGAAATCACTGAGGATAACTCCAGTGAAGAGGACATCCAGCTAGCCAGGATGGCCAAAAGATTGGCTTTGGAAAGACAGATCCTAGCCATAGAAAGGGAAAGACAAGAGATGCGCCTAGGACCCACCAATGGTGGCAGCAACATAACTAGGGTCAGAGATTCTCCTGACATGTTGAAAATCCCTAAAGGGATTGTAACTAAATATGAAGATGGTGATGACATCACCAAATGGTTCACAGCTTTTGAGATGGCTTGTGTAACCAGAAAAGTGAACAAATCTCACTGGGGTGCTCTCCTTTGGGAAATGTTCACTGGAAAGTGTAGGGATAGACTCCTCACACTCTCTGGAAAAGATGCAGAATCTTATGACCTCATGAAGGGAACCCTGATTGAGGGCTTTGGATTCTCCACTAAGGAGTATAGGATTAGATTCAAGGGGGCTCAAAAATCCTCGAGCCAGACCTGGGTTGATTTTGTAGACTACTCAGTGAAAACACTGGATGGTTGGATTCAAGGCAGTGGTGTAAATAATTATGATGGGCTGTACAATTTATTTGTGAAAGAACATCTGTTAAGTAATTGTTTCAATGATAAACTGTATCAGCATCTGGTAGACCTAGGACCAATTTCTCCCCAAGAATTGGGAAAGAAGGCGGACCATGGGGTCAAGACTAGGGTGACCAAGACTTCCACAGGGGGTGACCAAAAGAAAGGGGTCACAAAGCCTCCCCAGGGGAAGAGTGTTGAGACATCCAAAAACAAAAATAGTAAAGAGTCTTCTACAGGCCCCCAAAACCTGCACAGGAGGGTGGGCCCAGAGCCTCTCCACAAACCAATTTTGGGTACAAGGGTAAAAACTTTGATCCCTAAGAAGGCCTGGTGTCGTAGCTGTAATCAGCCTGGACACCAAACTGGAGACAAGGCCTGTCCCAAGAACAGTACCACTTCTAACTCCACTCCAGCTAAAACTGGAATGGCCAGTCTCCAAGTGGGATCAACAGTGTGCCCAGAGCAAATCAGGTGTCACACTGAAGCTACATTAGTCTCTGAGGGTGGGGTGGATTTAGCCACACTGGCTGCCTGGCCTCCTAACATGCAAAAATACAGGCAGCAGCTCTTAATTAATGGGACGAGTGTAGAAGGCCTGAGGGATACAGGTGCCAGTGTCACCATGGTGACAGAGAAACTGGTTTCCCCTGGTCAATACCTGGCTGGACAAACTTATCCAGTCACCAACGCTGACAATCAGACTAAAGTGCATCCCATGGCTATGGTAACTTTAGAGTGGGGAGGGGTCAATGGCCTGAAACAGGTGGTGGTCTCCTCAAATATCCCAGTAGACTGTTTGCTTGGAAATGACCTGGAGTCCTCAGCATGGGCTGAGGTAGAACTGAAAACCCATGCAGCCATGCTGGGTATCCCTGAACTGGTGTGTGTCAAGACAAGGGCACAGTGCAAGGCTCAGGGTGAAAAAGTAGAGCTGGAGTCTGGAAAAAGGGCCCAGCCTACCAAGAGAAAAGGAAAGTCAGCTGGGAAACCAGCTACAACACAACAACAAAAAGAGAACCTCTCTTCTCAGGAAGAAGTGCTGCCCTCTGAGGGAACTGAGCCTATGGAGTTAGAACCTTATCAGGTTGAGCTCTTAGGCCCAGGGGGACCCTCAAGGGAGCAGTTGTGTAAGGGGCAAGAAACCTGTCCCTCTCTTGAAGGCCTTAGGCAGCAAGCTGCTGAAGAGTCCAATGGCAAGAAAACTGGAACACATAGGGTCTATTGGGAAGATGGGCTCCTGTACACTGAGGCAATGTTAGAAATGGGGTTTCTGGTTGGCTAGGGTATGTACCTCAGCCAGGCAGAACTTACCCACTCTAGTCAGGGCAAGGGAGTTACACGTCCAAGATAACCCCTGCTCACCCCCTTGGTAGCTTGGCACAAGCAGTCAGGCTTAACCCGGAGGCAATGTGTAAAGCGTTTGCACAACACACACACACGTGACGCAATATCCCCACCACAAAGGAAACACAACACCAGATTATATGAAAATATACTGTATTGTACACAACGTAATTATTAGACCAACATCACATAACAGTACTATCCTGCTACCTTAGCAGTTGTCAGAACGTTACACATTAGTTACTCTGCAAACTAGCAGTAGTCACACATAACACACAGGTTACTCAGTATTCTGCAACATAAGCAGTAGTCAGGAAACACGTTATCACATTAGCACACTTGTCATAAGAATATCATAAAACGCCCATAGTAGGAACATTAGAAAATCTATGGCAAGTTAGGGAAACATATTAGCAAGTCATGTCCATAAAAGGAACATGTGCACACATATGTAAAAGCATCATGTAACAGGTAGGCAATACATCATAATGGCAAAGTCTGTAGCAAGAACTTTAGATTATAATTATATTGGTCCATTTAAAAGTACCTGTTTTGCTAAAGGCACCTCCAGTGCCTGAGGAGCCGAAACAAGGGGGCCCCCGGCGCTCCATGCGCCAAACGGGGGCCTCGTTATCCTGTAACGGGAGAGGGGCACTACGCACCCTCTCCGGTCCTTATTGGGTCCCTCTTGGGGACTCGGGCCTTTAGGGCCCCCCCTCGGGCCTCAACCGGCCCACTCACACGGGGGGGCACCAAGCGGCAAAGATTAGGGTCGGAGGGGCGTTCGCGCCCCTAACGCAGTGACCGGGGGAAGGGGAACCCCCTTCCTCCCTGCGTCCTGCTTGCCGGGAGGCAGCCGCCCTTGTCCTCGGTGCGGCTGCCAACGTAGTGGGGGAAGCAGGGGCCTCCGTTGAGGCACTGCTCCCGCTTCCTGAAAGCGGCCGCACGCGGTCCAGTGTGCGGCCGCGGTGCTGCCTTACCTCGTCCTCTGGGGAGGCAGCGCTGAACGGTAAGGACCCGGTGTGCCCCGGGGGCGCTCCGAAGGGTGCGCGTCCCCCAGGGGCACGGTAGGAGCGTGCTGCTCCTTCCTTCACTCCTTGAAGTGCCCCGGGGGCACTCAAGTCAGTGCGATCCTCGCACTTGAAACAGAAAGCCCTGCCCGGGCTGCAGCAGTGATTCCTGCCAAGAAAAGGCGCCGCGGAGAGCGCGAGGGCACATCTATGAGCCCGGGTTGCGGCTGTGATCTCCCTTAGTAGAAACGCGCTCCAGGAAGCGCGAGGGCACAATTAAAAGCCCGGGCTGCGGCGGTGATTTTCTTTCATCAAAGAAAAGCGCTTTCAAAGCGCGAGGGCACATCAGCAGCCTCAGCAATTAAAAGAATGCCTTGTTCCTGGTGGAAGCATTCTGTGCAAAGGTCTAAAGGATCGTTGCAGGGGTCAGGGGCCACAGCACCCTGCCCCTGGGAACAACTCAACAAGAAGGAGTACAGGGCTGGTGGGCCCAGCTGCAGGCCAGCACAAGGGGTGCAGATGGTGGCAGTTCCTCCTAGTGACCAGGCAGGTCACTGGTCAGCACAGCAGCAGCAGCAGTCCATGGCGGTTTCCTGGTGAGTCCATTCATCAGCGTTCTGCGTCCAGTTTCAAGTTCCAAGAATGTTCAAATTGTGGGGAAAATTCCCCTGTACTTATAGTCCTGTTTTTACAGTGTTTTACAGTGATAGGGAGAGGAGGTTCCAGCCAGTTACAACTGGTTCTGGGAGTGCCCCCTCTCTCCTTTCAGCACAGGCTCCAAACATCAGTGGGAGGTTAACGACCCTATTGTGTGAGGCCAGGGCACAGCCTTTACGAATGTAGGTGTGCCCCGCCTCTCCCTTCTCTCAGCCCAGGAAGACTATTCAGCATGCAGATGCACCTTGGTGACACCTCCACCCTCCCTGTGTACAGGCTGTCTGAAAAGTATGCACAAAGCCCCAACTGTCACTCTGCCCAGACGTGGATTGGAGTCAAGCTGCAAAACACCAGAATCATAAGCAAAGATAAATGCGCACTTTCTAGAAGTGGCATTTCTGTGATAGTAATAAAAAATACACCCACACCAGTAAGCAGTATTTATTATCCCCATCACAACCATACCAAACACGCCTACGCTACCCCTCATAAATCAGACAATACCCTTTACACATAAGGCAGGGCATTTCTAATGCAATCCTATGAGAAGGCAGCACCCACAGCAGTGAGACACCAAGTTAGGCTGTTTGTCACTACCAGGACAGGCCATGCAATATGGCACATGTCCTGCCTTTCTACATACATGGCACCCTGCCCATAGGGCTAGCTAGGGCGTACTTTAGGGGTGACTTACATGTAGTAAAAGGGGAGTTCTGGGCCTGGCAAGTAAATTTAGATGCCAGGTCCCTGTGGCAGAAAACTGCGCACACAGGCCCTGCGCTAGCAGGCCTGAGACAGGTTTGAAAGTCTACTTCAGTGGGTGGCGCAAGCAGCGCTGCAAGCCCACTAGTAGTATTTAATTTACAGGCTCTGGGTATAGAGATACCACTGTACAAGGGACTTATAGGTAAATTTAATATGCCAATTAGGTATAAGCCAATCATACCAACTTTAGATGGGAGAGCACCTGCACTTTAGCACTGGTCAGCAGTGATATAGTGCTCAGAGTCCTAGAGCCAACAGCGAGAGGTCAGAAAAACCAGGAGGAAGGAGGCAAAAAGACTAGGGATGACCATGCGTATGGCCAAAAGTCCAACAGGCAAGATATCCCAAACCTGGTGCCACTAGGAGAGTGGTAGTGCCTCAGGAGTTCAGAGAGTTCATACTGACCTTAGCCCATGATATTCCCCTTGCTGGGCATTTGGGACAAACCAAGACGTGGGAGAGACTAGGCAACCACTTCTACTGGCCCAATATGTCCCAGAAAGTTAAGGAGTTTTGTGTCTCCTGTACCACCTGTCAAGCCAGTGGTAAGACAGGTGGACATCCAAAGGCCCCCCTCATTCCACTTCCAGTGGTGGGGATCCCCTTTGAAAGAGTGGGTGTGGACATAGTGGGTGCACTTGAACCTCCCACAGCCTCAGGAAATATGTACATCCTAGTAGTAGTGGATCATGCTACTAGGTATCCTGAAGCTATTCCCCTTAGGTCAACTACTGCCCCTGCAGTAGCCAAGGCCCTCATTGGTATCTTTACCAGAGTGGGTTTCCCTAAGGAGGTGGTGTCTGACAGAGGTACCAACTTCATGTCCGCATACCTGAAACACATGTGGAATGAGTGTGGAGTGACTTATAAATTCACTACACCCTATCATCCACAAACTAATGGCCTTGTTGAGAGATTCAACAAGACATTAAAGGGCATGATCATGGGGCTCCCAGAAAAACTCAAAAGGAGATGGGATGTCCTCCTGCCATGTCTGCTCTTCGCTTACAGAGAGGTGCCTCAGAAGGGAGTAGGATTCTCACCCTTTGAACTTCTGTTTGGCCACCCTGTAAGGGGACCACTAGCTCTTGTGAAAGAAGGCTGGGAGAGCCCTCTTCATGAGCCTAAACAAGACATAGTGGACTATGTACTTGGCCTTCGTTCAAGGATGGCAGAGTACATGGAAAAGGCAAGTAAAAACCTTGAGGCCAGCCAACAGCTCCAGAACTTTTGGTATGACCAAAAGGCTGCACTGGTGGAATTTCAACCAGGGCAGAAAGTCTGGGTTCTGGAGCCTGTGGCTCCCAGGGCACTTCATGACAAATGGAGTGGCCCTTACCCAGTGCTAGAGAGGAAGAGTCAGGTCACCTACCTGGTGGACCTGGGCACAAGCAGGAGCCCCAAGAGGGTGATCCATGTGAACCACCTTAAGCTCTTCCATGACAGGGCTGATGTGAATCTGTTAATGGTATCAGATGAGGATCAGGAAGCTGAGAATGAGCCTCTCCCTGATCTTCTGTCATCAGACCCTAATGATGGCTCAGTAGATGGAGTGATCTATTCAGACACCCTCTCTGGCCAACAGCAATCTGACTGTAGGAAGGTCCTGCAACAGTTTGCTGAGCTCTTTTCCCTAACCCCTGGTCAGACACCCCTGGAAAACACAGGTTTTCCCTAACCCCTGGTCAGATCCATGATGTGGACACAGGAGACAGCATGCCTGTCAAAAACAAAATATTCAGACAGTCTGATCAAGTTAAGGAAAGCATCAAGGTGGAAGTCCACAAGATGTTGGAATTGGGAGTAATTGAGCACTCTGACAGCCCCTGGGCTAGCCCAGTGGTTTTAGTCCCCAAACCTCACACCAAAGATGGAAAGAGAGAGATGAGGTTTTGTGTGGACTACAGAGGACTTAATTCTGTCACCAAGATAGATGCCCATCCCATTCCTAGAGCTGATGAACTGATAGACAAATTAGGTGCTGCCAAATTCTTAAGTACCTTTGACTTAACAGCAGGGTACTGGCAAATCAAAATGGCACCTGGAGCAAAAGAAAAGACCGCATTCTCCACACCTGATGGGCATTATCAGTTCACTGTTATGCCCTTTGGTTTGAAGAATGCCCCTGCCACCTTCCAAAGGTTGGTGAATCAAGTCCTTGCTGGCTTGGAGTCCTTTAGTGCAGCTTATCTTGACGATATTGCTGTCTTTAGCTCCAACTGGCAGGATCACCTGGTCCACCTGAAGAAGGTTTTGAAGGCTCTGCAATCTGCAGGCCTCTCTATCAAGGCATCCAAATGCCAGATAGGGCAGGGAACTGTGGTTTACTTGGGACACCTTGTAGGTGGAGGCCAAGTTCAGCCACTCCAGCCTAAGATCCAGACTATTCTGGACTGGGCAGCTCCAAAAACCCAGACTCAAGTCAGGGCATTCCTTGGCTTGACTGGGTACTATTGGAGGTTTGTGAAGGGATATTGATCCATTGTGACAGCCCTCACAGAACTCACCTCCAAGAAAATGCCCAAGAAGGTAAACTGGACTGTAGAATGCCAACAGGCCTTTGACACCCTGAAACAAGCAATGTGCACAGCACCAGTTCTGAAAGCTCCAGATTACTCCAAGCAGTTCATTGTGCAGACAGATGCCTCTGAACATGGGATAGGGGCAGTTTTGTCCCAAACAAATGATGATGGCCTTGACCAGCCTGTTGCTTTCATTAGCAGGAGGTTACTCCCCAGGGAGCAGCGTTGGAGTGCCATTGAGAGGGAGGCCTTTGCTGTGGTTTGGTCCCTGAAGAAGCTGAGACCATACCTCTTTGGTACTCACTTCCTAGTTCAAACTGACCACAGACCTCTCAGATGGCTGATGCAAATGAAAGGTGAAAATCCAAAACTGTTGAGGTGGTCCATCTCCCTACAGGGAATGGACTTTATAGTGGAACACAGACCTGGGACTGCCCATGCCAATGCAGATGGCCTTTCCAGGTTCTTCCACTTAGAAAATGAAGACTCTCTTGGGAAAGGTTAGTCTCATCCTCTTTCATTTGGGGGGGTGGGGGGGGGGTTGTGTAAGGAAATGCCTCCCTGGCATGGTTACCCCCTGACTTTTTGCCTTTGCTGATGCTATGTTTTGATTTGAAAGTGTGCTGAGGCCTGCTAACCAGGCCCCAGTACCAGTGTTCTTTCCCTAACCTGTACTTTTGGTTTACACAATTGGCACACCCTGGCATCCAGGTAAGTCCCTTGTAACTGGTACCCCTGGTACCAAGGGCCCTGATGCCAGGGAAGGTCTCTAAGGGCTGCAGCATAGATTATGCCACCCTGGGGACCCCTCACTCAGCACAGACACACTGCTTGCCAGCTTGTGTGTGCTGGTGAGAACAAAACGAGTCAGTCGACATGGCACTCCCCTCAGGGTGCCATGCCAACCTCACACTGCCTATGCAGTATAGATAAGTCACCCCTCTAGCAGGCCTTACAGCCCTAAGGCAGGGTGCACTATACCATAGGTGAGGGCACCAGTGCATGAGCACTGTGCCCCTACAGTGTCTAAGCAAAACCTTAGACATTGTAAGTGCAGGGTAGCCATAAGAGTATATGGTCTGGGAGTCTGTCAAACACGAACTCCACAGCACCATAATGGCTACCCTGAAAACTGGGAAGTTTGGTATCAAACTTCTCAGCACAATAAATGCACACTGATGCCAGTGTACATTTTATTGTAAAATACACCCCAGAGGGTACCGTAGAGGTGCCTCCTGAAACTTAAACCAACTACCCGTGTAGGCTGACTGGTTCTAGCAGCCTGCCACACTCGAGACATGTTGCTGGCCACATGGGGAGAGTGCCTTTGTCACTCTGTGGCCTGTAACAAAGCCTGCACTGGGTGGAGATGCTATCACCTCCCCCAGGCAGGAGCTGTAACACCTGGCGGTGAGCCTCAAAGGCTTACCCCCTTTGTTCCAGCACCGCAGGGCACTCCAGCTAGTGGTGTTCCCCGCCCCCTCCGGCCACGGCCCCACTTTTGGCGGCAAGGCCGGAGGAGATAATGAGAATAACAAGGAGGAGTCACTGGCCAGTCAGGACAGCCCCTAAGGTATCCTGAGCTGAAGTGACTCTAACTTTTAGAAATCCTCTATCTTGCAGATGGAGGATTCCCCCAATAGGGATAGGAATGTGACCCCCTCCCCTTGGGAGGAGGCACAAAGAGGGTGTACCCACCCTCAGGGCTAGTAGCCATTGGCTACTAACCCCCCAGACCTAAACACGCCCTTAAATTTAGTATTTAAGGGCTCCCCTGAACCTAAGAATTTAGATTCCTGCAACTACAAGAAGAAGAGGACTGCTGAGCTGAAGTACCCCTGCAGAAGAAGAAAAGAAGACACCAACTGCTTTGGCCCCAGTCCTACCGGCCTGTCTCCTGCCTTCTAAAGAACCCTGCTCCAGCGACGCTTTCCCCAGGACCAGCGACCTCTGAATCCTCAGAGGACTGCCCGGCTTCAAGAGAAATAACAAACTCCCGAGGACAGCGGCCCTGTTCCAAAAAGACTGCAACTTTGTTTCAGAGGAGCAGATTTAAAGACCCCTGCAATCCCCGCAAGAAGCGTGAGACTTGCAACACTGCACCCGGCGACCCCGACTCGACTGGTGGAGAACTAACACCTCAGGGAGGACCCTCCGGCGACTCCGAGACTGTGAGTAACCAAAGATGTCCCCCCTAAGCCCCCACAGCGACGCCTGCAGAGGGAATCCACAGGCTCCCCCTGACCGCGACTGCCTGACTTTAAAATCCCGACGGCTGGAAAAGACCCTGCACCCGCAGCCCCAAGCACCTGAAGGATCGGAACTCCAGTGCAGGAGTGACCCCCAGGAGGCCCTCTCCCTTGCCTAGGTGGTGGCTACCCGAGGAGCCCCCCCTTGCCTGCCTGCATCGCTGAAGAGACCCCTTGGTCTCCCATTGATTTACATTGCGAACCCGACGCTTGTTTGCACACTGCACCCGGCCGCCCCCGCGCTGCTGAGTGTGTACTTTCTGTGCTGACTTGTGTCCCCCCCGGTGCTCTACAAAACCCCCCTGGTCTGCCCTCCGAAGACACGGGTACTTACCTGCTGGCAGATTGGAACCGGGGCACCCCCTTCTCTCCATTGAAGCCTATGCGTTTTGGGCACCACTTTGAACTCTGCACCTGACCGGCCCTGAGCTGCTGGTGTGGTGACTTTGGGGTTGCTCTGAACCCCCAACGGTGGGCTACCTTGGACCCTCATCTTACCCCCGTAGGTGGTTTACTTACCTGCAAAAACTAACATTACTTTACCTCCCCCAGGAACTGTGAAAATTGCACTGTGTCCACTTTTAAAACAGCTAAATGTGTTTTATGTAAAAAGTATATATGCTACTGTAATTCTGCAAAGTTCCTAAAGTACTTACCTGCAATACCTTTCAAATTAGATATTACATGTAGAATTTGAACCTGTGGTTCTTATAAGGCGTATCCCCTGCACCCTTTGCTGCTCCACAACTACTTTAAGAACCTTTGTGAAGCACCCGGGGTTGGGGGGGGGAAGAAGAGCCCAAAGGGCAGAGTTGAAAATTCAAAAGTTTGTTGGCGCCAAACAAACTGGAGGAACCTTCAATGCAGGGGAAAATTGGAATCGATAGGTACACGTCTTTGAGCTCCAAATTCCTCCAGTCTGATGGATGTAGCACGTCTCTGAAGCGGTGGATCCCCTCCATCATGAAATGGCAGTAGACTAGCCATTTGTTGAATTCTCATAAGTTGATGACTAGGCGTTGTCGTTTGTCGCTTTTGTCCAACAGAAATAAATTGCTGATGAACCCACAGGATGTGCGACCGCCTAGTGAAACTGAAGGGGACAAGGCCATGACTCTTGCTGAGGGATGCCATAGAATTCCATTTGGAACCCTTAGACAGTTTGTATAACCCAAGCGTCTGCTGTAATGGATCTCCAGGCCTGGAGAAAAACCTCCAGTCTGCCCCCCACTTTAATAAGACAGAAATTATGAACGCTCCCCAGAGCTGGAGGAAGCGAAGCACCCTCTAAATCCTCTGCCCTGGAAGGGTTGCCGTCTGGGGATGTCGAAGTTGGCAAATCTGGTCTGGTCCTGAAAGGAACCTCGCCTTTTGCTTTGGCTTCTGGAAGGGTATTGAGAAAGTGTACGGTTGGCCGAGCAGCCCCTGCCACAACCAGCCCCTTGCAGAACCTCAGGGTTAAAGACCACCTTTATGGAGGACTGGGGCTTGTTTAGGGAGGGGAAGGTGTTCATTAACTTGCCCAGCTCTTTGATAAAGGGTTCTCCATATAGACCTTCTTGGGCAATAGACCCCGATTCCTAGGTTGCAAGGTCCCCGAATTTCTGGTCCACCTTAATCATCTGGGGGCAGTTGCGTTCTGTGGGCAACCGTCAATTGATGTTATGTAAGAAGAGGATAGCACGCTGTGCCCACCCTGAATGGCCTCCAGCGAAATAAGGGCACCGGTGGTCTTGGCATCTTTAGCCATATATGAGGATCTTGTTAAAGGGACTGATAGTATCCAAAGGCTTGTCCTGGCAAGCACTCCGGAATCGGTTTATGCCCTTTTTTGTATCTTTTATGAATTTTGCCAGGAAGGTGGTCATTCTGGGGTCAATGTCAGGACTCAGAGCAACTCTACCCTCCAAGGCAGGGCATGGACATTCGGCCCAAAGGCGTCTGTGGGCTTCTTTCTCCAGGAGCTTTTTAAGGTGCTCCCCCACACAGCTGGCTACCTTTTCTGCTGGGACCACTCAGAAGACCCGGGGGTGAAGGATGCCATCGGGGTCAAACATATCTGAGCCCTGGTCCTGGGCTGCAGGGCCGGCAGAAGGGGCCCACCTCCTCAGCTGAACCCACAGGGAACTCATCATCTTTGGGGTTGGGGAAATAAGGTGTGAGGATTCCAAGGCTAGATCAGTGGGACACAGAATTGGGGCAGAAGGGGGGTGGTTTAGCCAAGAAAGCATGCTTAAGGTGAGCAAAAATATAATGGTCAATGCCATCCTCACGAGGAGGCTTGGCAGGCACAGGGTCTGGATATGGGGCAGGATGGGAGGTGCCTGTGGTCCCAGAGGGTGCAGCGGGCTCGCCACAGGGATTAGTGATAGGGGTGAAGGCATGTGCAATTTGATCTGCCAGGTGCTGTTCCAAGGTGCCCATGGTGTCAACAACTGCCCGTTAAAATGAGACGTCTACTGCCTCATAAAACTTATCCAAGGCAGGAGCTCTAAGGGGTCCCCTTACAACTGCTGATCCTTGGAAGTCTCCACGTGTGCTTAAAATTAGGCACAAGTAGGGAATGAGGCAGCATTGTGCTATTTCACAGAGTGAACACCAGAATAAACAGTCAAGCACTGCTGAATTTATGACCCCAGATGAGTTTTGGCAGGCAAGCTGCAAAATGGGGCTGACGGTCCTGCCAAGGGTTATCCACATGGGCCAAGCCACACTATAAGGTTCAAAGCCAATGGACACTCACTCCCAGGTGCAGACAAGATCACAGGGATCATGGGGAAAATCTGATCACAGAAGACAATCTGTGGCACAGCCACTGTCAATACTGGCCTGCGGGCGTAAGTACTTGCACTACAGATCATGATGAAACAGAACATCCAACAAGTCAGAAGCAGTTTTACAGACCCCAAGCTCTGTGGGGTGTCTCTCTCAAGGCGACAGAGTGCTCAACTCCAACCTCACTGATGGGAGAAGTCAAAAGTCATGTGTCGAGGCTGAACATCGCACTGTATCAAGGCGCCACTTAGCAGGTGGAAGACTGCACCACAGTTAGGAGCCGCACTAAACAGTCAGCTGAATGTTATGCAGTCAATTCCAATATCCAAACTCTTGTCACGCACACACTGGCCATATTGATAGAAATTACACGCACACCTATTTCTCATGAAAGGAAACAAGAAACATAACTTAGCTTTGGCTGCGAGCAGCGATTAAAGAGGCTGGGACAACAGGGATAATGGACTATATGGGTCTCTACTGGGTCCTGATTGGTCATGGACTAATGCCTATGTTTGATTGGATGTTTTGTCTGTTCCATTTCAAAGGGTTCTTGGGAT
Source organism: Pleurodeles waltl (assembly GCF_031143425.1). Lineage (NCBI taxonomy): Eukaryota > Metazoa > Chordata > Amphibia > Caudata > Salamandridae > Pleurodeles > Pleurodeles waltl. The sequence continues at coordinate 862,356,290 of NC_090449.1, forward strand.
TTGTAGTTTATCATAAAATTTGAATATGGCTGTTACTGATTAAAGCGAAAGAAGTAAAGGCTAATTCTTGTCTCTGGTCCTGACATAGAATGCTCACATCACTTTATTAAGCTGCATACATTTTCCTCTTTCAGAAGTAACAGTACTTATGGAATACCTTCTTTATTAGATGGGGAGCAATTCCTGTATGTCTTAAATTATTGCATTATGACTCCTGATCTCATAATGCTGTTATCAACTGTAATTTTCACCTTGTGTGAAGAATATTATTTTTAGGGAGATGGGCATGGACTCTGGCTCACAGCAGTGGTGTGAGAATATCACTCACCCTGTCTACACTTTCTGAGTATCGAAGTGACAGTCATGGCATAATGTTGTATTTTTTCAGTTTGCCTTGTTAAGCCCCTACCTCTTGACTGCTATTTGTGCAAAGGTGCCAGAAGATCTCTGACGCATTATTAACTTGATTTAAACACTTTTCTAAAGCCTTCCAGCGGTCAGAGATAGCGTGCAATTAACTATCTCTCCCTGCCGGGGGAGGAGCTAAAATGGCGTCCGGGACGGTCGCTTGAACTGAGCGCTCCGTCCCGGGCTTCACCTAAACCATCCTGAAAGGCGCCCCTCGGGGCCTCGCGACCGCGCTCGAGGCGGGGGTCAGACCGGGACGGTCCGGCGCTCTCGCTGGGGGCCGGGCTCGGGCCCGTCAGGAGTTCGGAGCCGGAGACCGGCCAGGAACGACTCGCCCTGAACAAGGCGATCGGGTGGAGTCGCTACGGCGGCTCTACCCGCGCCTTCATTTTTTGCGTGGCCGGCGCCGCCCTGCTTCTGGAGCGATCGCGAGTGCCGTAGCACCGCGGTCGCGTATATTGACTTCGGGCCGCCGACCGGGCCTGGTACATTGCTGCCCGGGACCCGGGGGCGGCGCCTTGAGCCCTCGCAGCGGTCGGCCGGCGCGGGGTGGGAGCAGGAGCTGTGGGATCAGGGCAACAGGTCATCGAGGCGGCATTTAAGGAATCCCTGCGGCGGCCCAGGAGGGGCTCATCTCGTTGGGCAGTAAGGGCACTCCTGCCCTGGATCAATAAAAAAAAAAAAAAAATGAGAAAAAAGAAAAAACACAACGGCTGGAGGACTGCAGGGAAGTGAAGGATCACATCTACAGGACAGTGTATTGCGGTAAGGGGGGGTGAGCTGGAGGGGGTAGCTTCATCTACGTGGCCGGGTCATTATTGAACGCCTGGGCACCCCCCTCCCCCCCCCCCTGAATTTTCGGCCCCACAACAGTCCTGTGCCCCTTATAGTGGAGGCAAGCAGCGCCGGAGGGCTTATGCCCAGTGCGTGCCGCAGACCTTTGCAGACTCTGCCTAAGTAACTCGCACGGCGCCGTCGTCTGGCGCGCGCCTGGCCCCACGGACTGTACATGAACAGCAAGCATCTAACTCGCCGGCGCAGTGGCTGCCCGTGGTCCCGGGCATCGGCTCCCTTTGTCGAGCTTACCGGGTTGCGCTGCCCTGTGGGGCTCGGCGGCGGTGGCGTCTACCACTGACCACGCCGCCACAGACACCGCTCACGCAACGACAGAAATATCTCTTTCTCGCTCCTGTCGGTTACTCTCACACTCCCAGCGCCAACGCTCACACCATATCGGGGACATAAAACAAAAGGCTAAGTAGTTAATCGAAAGCGCCCAACAGTGTGAAACAATTGCACGCAAGGTAATCCAGGGACAGCCAAAATGGCCGGCAGAGCCAAGTCCGCTAAGAACCAGGACCGTAGCACCCATGGATCAACACCTATAGACCAGCAGCCCAGCCCGTCCCTACAGTCACTGGAAAACACCCTCATATTGCACTCTGCTCAGTTTGAGAAAGTATTACAGGCGATTATGGACACTAAATCATCGCTAGAACACAGAATTGACGCAGTTGCACAAGACTTAAATCTCCTGCGCGTAGACCATCGTAATTTAGCTGAGCGAGTGAAAACAACTGAGGACGAAATATCCGAATTAACCCCAATGGCCCAAGGTAACCAAAAACAGATTCAGCGCATGGACGCGGAACTGAAAGTGCTCTGGAGGAGATCGGAAGAAATGGAGAGCAGGGCGCGCCGCAATAACGTACGATTTTTGGGTTTCCCAGAAAGCATGCGGCAAACAGAATCGGAAATCGCCCTGGAGCAGTGGCTAATCAAGAATGTGTTAAATGGGGCTCCATCCAAGTTCTTCTCTGTAGAAAGGGCATATAGAATTCCGGGCAGACCCCCGGCTCCTGGTCAGCCAGCCAGACCGCTGATCGCCAGATTCCTGAATCATAGAGACCGGGATGCAATACTTCAACAATTTCGCAATAAAGGCCCTTTCAAGTACGAAGACTCGACTATTAACGCATACCCAGACTACACTCAGGAGGTGCAGAACCAACGCAACTCCTACGTTAAAATCAAACAACGCTTGCGAGAACACAACATAAAATATGCCTTGCTCTTCCCGGCGAAACTACGGGTAGTGACGGAGGACCGCATCCATATATTCACCAATCCTGAAGATGCTTGGACATGGCTGCATGCCAAGGGCCTAGCTCGCCCGCGGGAAGAGGCGGAAGTGGATGAGGAATGGCAAACTTCTGCTTCAAGGAAGCGATCCAAGAGACGCGCTAGGGGCCAGCCCAATGACTGGCAGGCGGCAGAAGAAAGAGCAAGAGTGCTGAAAGAGACGCCTCTACACATGCAAAGCAACCTTGCAACTGTCAGGACACCTCCAGAGCAGGGCTCGGAATCCGACACGGCCAGTTCCACAGCTACATTAACCGGAGAGCTGGACGGGTCAAGGGTCACCCCCAGGTCCGCAGACGAACTTTAAGTCGCATATGCCTACTCCGCTGGCCCGTTGGCTACAAAAATGCTCGAAGTTCGAAGACCTCCAGAGACTCTGAGGCGCTGCTGTAGACCGGAGTGAACGTTCCCCAGGCATTGTGTATCTTTGATATAATAGCAAAGCTAAGTTATAGGGGTTGCGCGGGGGATAGACTGCGGGCGGCGGGCGGCGTTGGGGAGAGCGGTCTTACGTCCCGGGGGGCGCCTAATGTTATAAGCAGACTAAGTCTGCAGAAAGATGTGTGCCCCTTGTAAGAGCCACATCTGGAAGTTATGAGTATCCCAATATGCAAATCCAACCGGATATGGGTCAGTTTATGTGTGTTTAGGTTTAGTAGTGTTACGCTAGTTGTAGGTAGCAATGGGGTTCTAGCGTGGGGAGTTGGGGATTGTAGTTTAGCAGTAATGCATGTATCGGAATCACTCAAAACACAAAATAAACAGCTGCACTTGCTATATCTAATAAATAGCAGCTGTAGAAGGGTAGTGGCCAGGTGGGCCAACACCAAAGTCCAGATCTTAAGCGCAGAGACTTATCCCCTAAACTACGTAGGATGCCTCCCGGGATTAACAATAAAAACCAGTATATCATAGTGACATGGAATGTTAGGGGACTGGGGGCACTGAGCAAGCGGACCAGAGTATATGCACGGCTAAAGCGACTAGGAGTGCACATTGCCATATTACAAGAGACACATATGCTAGAAGGGGACTTACGCGACTTGCGCACAAAATGGGGAGGCCTACTGATAGGCACAACGAACTCGGCCTATGCCAGAGGGGTGCTGGTCTGGATAGCGGCGGGAGTCCCATTCTTATTAACAGCACATAAAATAGACCAAGGCGGAAGGTACGTAGTAGTGGAGGGCAGACTAGATGGCAGGCAAATAGCAGTGGTTGGCATATACGCTCCAAACAGTGGTACTACGGGATTTCTCAGCACCCTCACTCCAACATTATTGTCTCACCCCATGGCCCTGGCCCTCTGGGGCGGTGACTTCAACAGCACACCATCTGCAATATTGGATAGATCCCGTACCCAAGCGAGCTCACCAGTAAATAGGAAACCCACAGGCCCCCTACAAGACTGGGCAAGCGTAATGAGTCTACACGACATATGGCGACTAGGTCACCCAAAGCAAAGGGAATACTCATTCTACTCAGCACCACACAACACCCACACTAGAATAGATATAATATGGGGCACCCGAGATATAGGGACACTGGTCAGCGAGTCGGAATATTTAGCAAAAGCTCTGTCAGATCACGCACCACTGAGAATAACACTGAACTGGGGTAGATCACGTCAGGCGATTCCCACCTGGCGGTTCCAAGCAGAAGCACTTCAGGACCAGGCATTCGCCGAAACATTGAAAGAATCTATAAGCCAATATTGGGATATTAATGCCATGTCTGCAACAACGCGTGCGACAGAGTGGGACGCCGATAAAGTGGTAGTACGCGGAGTATGCATATCCTCCACGTGGGGAGTGAGACACTCCTTGCAGGCGGAGATCGGCAAACTAGAGAAGGAACTCAGAGCAGCAGAAATAGCGGTAGCACTAGGAGAAATCCCTCATGCTGTCCTAAAAGAGAGGGGCTCAAAATATAAAGACGCCGATAGCAAACTCAATTGCCATGACTATAACTATCACTTAATGAGGCTGCAAACAGAAGGGGACAGATCAAGCAGATTGTTAGCTTGGCTGCTCCGCGAGGACAGACAGCAATCTCCAATAGGGGCCATACGTGTGGGTGCTCAAGCTATGGCCACCACGCAGGCAGAGATAAACGAGGCATTTAGGAAATACTATTCAAACTTATACACCAAACGCACCTCATGCACTACTCCACAACTTGAGGCCTTTCTCGCTGACTCCCTAATGCCGCAATTATCACAAATAGACAGAGAAAAAATAGAAGCCCCCATGACAATGGATGAAATAGAATTAGCCCTTGCACAGCTGCCTAGAAATAAAGCGCCTGGCGCAGATGGCCTCCCGTCGGAATATTACAAAGCCCATCTAGCTTGCCTGAAACCTCATCTTTTAAGGGTGATTGCAGAGGCGTGGACTAATGAATGCCTGCCCGCATCCCAAAGAGAAGCTATGATAGTGGTACTCCCTAAAAAAGACCGTGATCCCACTGATGTCAAATCCTATAGACCACTATCACTTCTAAACGTAGACTGTAAAATACTAGGCAAAATACTAGCCAACAGATTAGCCCCCCTCATGCACTCACTGATACATACAGACCAAAATGGCTTCATTCCGAGGCGCAACACCTTTCTAAATATTTGCAGACTACTGGGCATAATGGGGGATACTCCCTGTGACACACAAGAGGAAATAGTGCTTTCATTAGATATCGAAAAAGCCTTCGATACGCTCGAGTGGGATTACCTCTTGGCTACAAAGGCCCGCATGGGATTTGGTCCCAACTATATCCGCTGGGTCCGGACATTGTACTCCAGCCCAAGCGCAAGGGTGAAGACGGGTGGGGTGATTTCCGACAGCTTTTCGATTTTCCGGGGTACGAGGCAGGGCTGCCCCTTATCCCCGCTACTGTTTGCTATGGCAATGGAACCTCTAGCGGCAAGAGTACGCCTTATGGAACACGAATGGGGAATAACCAGGAACGGGCTCTATCACACGATCTCGCTATACGCAGACGATGCCTTAATATATATCCGAAATGGCCGTGCACTCGTTCCCTCAGTGATATCCTTACTGGCTGAGTTTGGAGACCTGTCAGGCCTAGTGGTAAATTGGGAAAAGTCGTGCGCGTTTCCTCTGGCAGGGCGGTCACCCACGAATCAGGATGCTCCTCAGATAGGGCGTCTAAAGTGGTGCCCGGAAACGTTCAAATACCTCGGGATAAACTTATACCACAACACAGAAGACTTGAGAGATGGAAACCTGGGGAGGGCGCTGACCTCCATAAAAGGCTCACTGCAGTTCTGGAACAAACTCCCGCTCTCGCCGCCTGGCAAGGTGGCGATCGCAAACATGTTGATCCTACCCAGACTCCTATACTATTTTGCGGCCCTACCGATAACTGTTCCCAAAAGCTTTTTCCGAAACTTAAACACAGTGCTGTTGCAGCTCATTTGGGGAGGAGGCAGAGCACGTGTGGCCCTGGCCACGCTACAACGGCCGGTAGACGCGGGCGGGCTGGGAGCCCCCAACTTCGAACGTTATTATGCAGCTGCACAGCTGCAATGGGTCCAAAACTGGATCCACAGGCCAGCGCAGGCAGAATCTACGGGCTTGGAGTCCTGGCTGAAGGGGACCCCCTTGATAGGATGGCTGACATCTAAACACCCTAAGTCGGAACACGTCAGCCCACTGCTCGCGGTGGCACACACGTGCTGGGCTAAATACGTGCAAAGTGGAGCGGACACGCTCCCCTATTCCCCACACATACCATTGGACTACCTAATGGGGGGGATTACAGCTGCAATGTGGGCGCCGCGGGCATGGATGGAGGTGGGAATACAGACAGTGGGCGACTGCTTTGAGGATGGCAAGCTTATGTCGTTTGAGGCTCTTCAGGCCCTCACGGAGATAGGCCCCGGCCAGTTCCTGACATACCACGCCATATGCCACGCAATAAAAAAGATGTGGGGGGCAGGCACCTCGGAACCAGCGGTCTCCCCCGTGATACACCATCTTTTACAATATAATGACCAAGTAAAAATAGTATCCAATCTGTACAAAATCCTAAACAAATCTCCTGAGCCACAAGCGGAGAAAGCCCGGGAGAGATGGAACGCTGTACTTCCCGCCCCAATCCTACAGGCGGACTGGCCAAAAGCCTTGTATCACGCCCGGGGCGTCTCAAGAAATCCAAGATTCAGGTACACTCAATTTAATTACACGCACCAAACATACTTATCCCCAGCCAGGTTAAAGCGAATATTCCCTGGCTCTGAGCCAGTATGCCCCAGATGCAAAGCAGCGTCAGCATCCTTCTACCACATGGTATGGGACTGCCCCAACATACAAACAGCCTGGTTGGAGGTGGTACGGGAGATCTCCGAGTTAACGGGGCTTGTGCTGATAGCAGACCCAGGGTCTTGTTTACTGGGATTAAGGGAGAGACCTAAAAAACAGAAACACTTGCACAAATTCGTTGACCTTGCATGTTTAATGTATAAGAGATTGATAGCGATGCATTGGAAAGCCTCCAGTGCTCCTGATCGTAAATCTTGGTACATCCTAATACTGCGGTGGGCCCGCACCGAATACCAGGTACTAAAGAAACTGACGCGCGAGTGGCGGTATCACACAGGTTGTTCCACCTGGGACACCCTGGTATCTAAACTTGAAGCCAAAAACGACGATATGCCCCCATGAATCAGTGAATACACACCTGCAACACACACAATAGAAATCTCCCCACGTCTCCCATAATAGAGGCGGGGTAGTCAGCCACAACGGCTCCAATATCTCCCTCCCCCCCTTCCCCCTGTATTCATGCCCCATCAGCTCTCTAATGTAGGATCACCAACAATGCACAGGGCGTGGTATCACTCTTGGGGCCTCCCACGCCCACTAGCCTAAACTGGGCCCCTGGCAGAAGGCAAAATACATAGGCCCGGCAGCACTTGGTCCACGCTGGGCACTCGCGAACACCCCCAAAGATAGTCCACACACGTCAAGCATCAGGCAATTGCAGCAAGAAATGATACTGTAGGATTGGTAGGATTCCGAGATGTATTCAATGGGGGGGGGGTTTGTGGTTGTTGTTAAACGGTTAAACACTGTATAATGCTTTAAGTGATCCTGCTATTGATAATCGTAGTTTGTATTGCATACTTGAAACATAAAACCAATAAAAATATTTTTTTAAAAAAAAAAACGATCTTTCCCTGCCCTAAATGTAGTGTTTTTTTTTGTGACCTTATGCAGATGAGTTGATATTTCGCTACTCAGTCACTTTTTATGGCAGCACATAACTTTAGATATTTTTTGCTCAAAAGCTTGGGAGCAGGGACATTAACTCCAAAGTGAGATGTATGTATTATGTATGTGCGTGGTTTGTGATTTACGTAGCCAAAACTAGCTATGAAGCAACTGAGCTCTCTAGTATAATTATTAGATAAACAGTTGTAATCATATATGCTATTGTTAAAACTCTTGTAACTTGTATTTTATATTACCTAGGCAGCTGATGTGCAGCTGATTAACTGGGCATTCACATCGTTTGGCAAAGCACTTGTAAAGAAGAAGAAGCTGCACCCTGATACATTTGTGCAACTTGCTCTTCAGTTGGCCTTTTACAAGCTTCATGGACGGTAAGATATTTTGTGTAAGGTGAGGCACAATTCCCTCTTTCCCTTTTGAATCATTTATTCTATGTGATACTTTTTTGGCATGAGTAGGCAAAATAAAGTATGCCCCATTAGTGTAGTTCATTTTTTTCCTGAAGCATGGAGATGTGTAGAGGAGTTGAGCAGTGTTTCCATTCCTATGTTGGCTCACACAAAGCAAATGTTATAGGGTAACAACAGAATTCATGGATTCATTAGTATCAGACTATGTGTACTAGATTGAGCTTTTTGGTTGGTTGTTTGGACTGTAGTATGTGAGGCAAAAAGTGGAGTACTTCTGATTCTTATGCTATATGGGAAGGAAGTCAAAAGGGCATGATATGTATCCCCATCTGCTACTGCTGATCCAACTGTGATCTTCTGGACCAGGAAGTTCTCAACTCCACGTGGTTACAGTATATTGTTCTATAGATGCTGTTGTGCAGTCTTCCACAGTCTCCAGTCCATTCCCTGTCTGACGCTTGTGATATTATGAGTGAAGGAAGGAGTGATCTGGCTCTGTTGTGATCGCTTAACATGGGTCTCAGCAGGTCTTAAAGTACATAATTGTATATGTGACCCCTTTCCTACTCGCTCCTGTTGTGAAGTTCTGACACTGTCCTACCCATTGGGAGGTTTTGGTTTAATGGGAAATGTCAATGGAAAGAGCAGACAAAGCAGAGTGCATCCACAAATGAAGCTGATTCTCAGGACAGTTCAGAAATATCTTATCCTTCAGTGCCACTAGGTTTTGTAACCATGCCATATCTTAGAATTTAAAATTTACTCTACTTCATGTTCAGATATGCCATCAGTCATTGTAGATGTGGAGAAACCCCTGTCTCCAATGGAGGAGGTTTAATTCTAGAGCACAATAGGATGCATTTGCCAGTTTGTGGTTAGTACTGATTTGACTAAGTCTTTCTCTACTAACCTTAGAATTATGAAAGAGCCTATCAAGCTGGTTATAAACGTAAGATGAGACCCCAAAAATAGTAGACAGCAACACCTAGTCTCTTGGGTGATAGGGATGGGGTGTCTGCCAGTATAAGTCAGCATAATGTTTATAAGCTTACTGTGCCTTCCCTAATTGTTTCTGTAGAGTCCTCCTAACCTTTATGTGAGGTAACAAGTGCAAGTCTTATGTAATCTTTGAGGAATATGCTGTTATGGGTAATGTGCAAGGGGGAAATGCATGACTGCAATAAAATTGAGTTGTTCCTAATGAAATGAGGAAAGAGTATAAGCAAACTCCGCCAAAGATATCAGCCCAGACCACTTTGACAGAATTCATCTGGAAGCACCTCAAATACTGTCACTTAATTGACTCTCAGTTTGTCTGTCGGTCTGTGGGTGATAACTACTGGATTTAGAATGGTCCGTAGCCAACCTTTTCATTAATTCAGTCCCAGAAATGTGATGTGAATTGTGAACTCTTGTCTTTGATTATACTGTCTATGAAGCCAGGAAGTTGAAGATGTGCTCCAAAAATAACTAGGCTAGTTCAACCACTGTAGGAAGTTACTTCAAACGAATAAAACGCCCCATTTTAGAAAAACAGTCTACTTCACCCAAAAGAATGGTAATTCTATGTGCACCTGGAAGGTCTATTATAAAATGAATGGAAATATTCAGCCACGGTTGGTTAGGTAGCAGGTTAGTTGAAGTAAATCCCCAAGACTTTAGGCATGCTTTGGATCTTGGGAGATGGAATACTCCGTCACAACCTTGATGATATCCTGTCCTCCATATTGCGATCTCCTTGGCATATAATGGGATCATAATACAATGGACAGGATATCCATCACATTTGTGACAGAGCATTCCCCTCCGCCAAGATCTAGATCAGGCAATCAATCAGTGTATTTGTAGAGCGCGCTACTCACCCGTGAGGGTCTCAAGGCGCTTTGAGGGGTGGGTAGCTGCTACTGCTCTAACAACCAGGTCTTGAGGAGTCTCCTGAAGGTCAGTAGGTCCTAGGTCTGCCGTAGGTCGATGGGGAGGGTGTTCCAGGTCTTGGCTGTGAGGTAGGAGAAGGATCTGCTGCCGGATGTTGTCCTGTGGATGCGTGGGACAGTGGCAAGGGCGTGTTTGGCAGAGTGGAGCTGACGTTTCGGGGTGTAGAAGGTGAGACGATTGTTGAGGTATGCTGGTCCGGCGTTGTGGAGTGCTTTGTGGGGGTGGGTTAGGAGTTTGACTGTGATCCTTTTGTTGATGGGAAGCCAGTGTAGGTTTCTCAGGTGGGCTGTGATGTGGCTGCAGTGGGGGATGTTGAGGATGAGGCGTGCAGAGGCGTTCTGTATCCGTTGTAGTCTTTTCTGGAGCGCTGCTGTGGTTCCTGCGTAGAGAGCGTTACTATAGTCCAGTATGCTGCTGACATGGGCCTGGGTAACCGTCCCTCTGGTTTCGATAGGGATCCACCTGTAGATTTTGTGGAACATGCGAAGGGTGTTGAAGCAGGAGGACGAGATGGCGTTGACTTGTTGGGTCATGGAGAGCGATGAGTCAAGGATGAAACCCAGGTTGCGGGCGTGGTTGGTGGGCGTTGGTGCGGCTCCCAGTGAAGGCGGCCACCAGGAGGCGTCCCAAGTGGAGGGGGTGGGGCCGAGGATGAGGACCTCTGTCTTATCTGAGTTAAGCTTTAGTCGACTGTTCTTCATCCAGTTGGCTACGGCCTTCATTCCCTCGTGGAAGTTGGTTTTGGCTGTGGCTGTGGCTGGGTCCTTGGTGAGGAAGAGGATCATCTGGGTGTCTTCGGCGTAAGAGATGATGTTGAGGTTGTGAGATCGGATGATTTTGGCGAGCGGTGACATTGGGCTGAGGGAGGAGCCCTGTGGTACGCCGTAGATGGTCTTGGTGGCTTCAGATAGGAATGGTGGGAGGCGGGACTCTCTGTTCTGTTGGTGAGGAAGGAGGTGATCCAGACCAGGGGCCTTGACGCGGATCCCTGCGTCGTGGAGGCGTGTGCGCAGGTTATGGTGGCAGATGGTGTCAAAGGCGGCCGAGAGATCCAGGAGAATGAGGGCTGCTGTTTCGCCTTGGCCCAGAAGGGTCCGGATGTCGTCGGTTGCAGCGATAAGGGGGGGTCTCGGTGCTGTGATTGCTGCGAAAGCCGGATTGAGACAGGTCCAGAGTGTTTTGTTCCTCCAGGTGGTGGGACAGTTGCCTGTTGACGATCTTCTCGAAGAATGGAATGGGAATGGAACGGGAATGGAAGCAGAGAGATGGGCCAGTAGTTTTTGAGGTCCTTGTGGTCCGCCTGGAGTTTCTTGAGTAAGGCGTTGATCTTGGCGTGCTTCCAGCTTTCCAGGAAGGTGGCGGCCTCAAAGGAGCTATTGATCAAACTGAGTTGGGGGGCGATGATGGAGCTTGCTCTGTTGTAGGTGTAGTGCAGGCAGGGGTCAGATGGAGAGCCGGAATGAATGGTGTTCATTACTCTGATGGTGTCGGCATCATTGATGTGTGTCCAGGAGAGCAGGACTTTGGTGTGGTTGGGGGGCGATGAGTCGGAGGTGTTGTTGGCTGCTGGCGAGGTCATGTTGTTGAAGCTGTTGTGGATGTTGGTGAGCTTGCAGTGGAAAAAGGTGGCGAGGGAGTCGCAGAGGTCTTGTGAAGGTGGGATATCGTTGGTGCTGGATCTGGGGTTGGAGAGTTCCTTTACGATGTTGAAGAGCTCTTTGCTGTTGTGCGCGTTGTTATCGATACGTTCCTTGAAGGAGTATCTCTTGGTGGCTCTGATGAGCTGATGGTGCTTGCGGATTGCGTTCTTGAGGGCTAAGTGGGTGGCTGGAGTCTTTTCCTGGCGCCACTTCCTCTCTAGTTTGCGGCAGATCTGTTTGGAGGTCCGGAGGTTGGTGGTGAACCAGGTGGCCTTACTGATGGTGTGATTGTGAGCGAGTTTTTTGAACCGGGCGAGAGTGTTGGCGCAGTCTTCGATCCATTGCCTGAGGTCGCGGATGGCTGAGTCGGCGTCGGGGGAGACAGCTGGTGGGGCTCAGGGAAGGGTGGAGATCAGCCGGTCATTGGTGATCTCGTTACAGCTGCGGCAGGGGATCGGTTGCAGGAGGTTGTGGGTGGTGGGTTTATTGAAGTTAAAAGTGTACGCAGCAGTGGTCGGTCCAGTGGAGTTCGGTGGTGTGGCTGAAGGTGATGTGTCTGCTGGCGGAGAAGATGGGGGTCGAGCTTGCGTCCGGCGGAATGGGTGGGAGATGTGAATCCAAATTTGGCGAGGTTGTCGAGCAGGGAGATCGAGTTGCTGTCATTGGTGTTTTTCGAGGTGGAAGTTCAGGTCCCCGAGGAGGATGTAATCTGTAGAAGCTAGGGCTTGAGCGCTGGTGATGTCAGCAATGAAGTCATTGAACTGAGGCCAGGATCTGGGGGGTCTGTAGATGAGGGTGCCTCTGAGGGTGGTCTTGGGGTCGATGTGGATTTGGAAGTGCATGTGTTCGGCGCTGGTGAGGGTGTCTTCGGTGTTGGTTGCGATTCTGATGGTGTTCCAGTGGACGATGGCAATCCCTCCTCTCGGTCTCACATTGTTGTGCATAATTCTTGACTGTGATATTCAGTCCTGGCCACAAAAATTACAACTAAATCATGTGATTTTGGCTTCCCTGGGTGAGCAGCTGTGGGTAATCACACCAGCATAGTACCTGTTTCTGTAGTGATTTACTAAGTAGGTACAAGGCCTCATCTCAGTGTACCCAACATCCTCTTTGCTGCCTCTGAAGTTCCTATTGTAAACACTGAGCCTGATTGATGAACACTTGAGTTTTTATGACTTGTTTTTAAAAATAAATCCCAATGATGCTTGAGTACTTTGGAGATAGCTAACTGATTAGAGGCCCGCCGTCTTAATAACGCGTTTGCCTTTCTATGTCTGTGACTCAGTTGATATACAATGTAATAACAGAATTGGGAAAAAAAAGAGTAACTATCAATCATAACAAGTATTGTCACATTTCATAGATGTTAAATATAAGGGTCTATGATCTCTCCACACTGTGATTTTATGTTTGGTCCCTTCTAGGAAATGATGTCAATATCTGAAGGTGGCTTTTATACAATGTAATAATAGAATTGGGAAAAGAAGAGTAACCATCGATCATAACGAGTATTGTCACAATTTATAGATGTTAAATATAAGGGTCTATGATCTCTGCACACTGTGATTTTATGTTTGGTCCTTTCTAGGTAATTATGTCAATAGCTGAAGTCGGATTTCTAGCCAGCAACTCCTTGTCATAGATTCTATAGTTGAATTCTGTTCTGATCACTGTTTGGGAATGATATGCTACTGGAGGTAAACATTCTGTTTTGGGTCTGAGTGATAATTCTGCCCTACGAGCAAAGGAGAGTTCATCAGTTGCTGATAAAACGGGAAGCTGGGCTTTCTTTAATGCTGAGGGGTGCTCATCAGTAGTCAAGAGCACTGAGTTGCATTGCCCAAATGTAGGATCCCAGAGCACTTTACCCACAAATTTGGAAGTATAAAATTATTCATATGCATGCCTGCGCAATACTTTTGAAAAGAAAAGTGTGCTTAAATAGAGCAAACAAATTGTTGCAGCCTATCAAAAAGGCTAACATGGGCAACTTTCTTTTATGTTCCATTTTAAAATAGTATTGAATTGAACCAAAAAGTTCCTACATTAACAAATAGCTAGAAACATCTTTCACAAACGTTTTGTAAAAGGGAAAAGAAAGAAAATGTATGGTAATGTTAGCTGATGGTCTGTATTATACATGAGAGCAAAATCAGGCACTGTACCCTTCCTCCTGTGTCTCATAATGTCCCAGGTGACAGGTTAGTCAGTTCTTTTTATAGCAACAAAAAATTCCTGGGTTCAAAAGGAAAGAAAACCCGTAAACTTTCTTGCCTGAGGAGGTAGGATGATTGCCTGTAACTTTGAGACCAGAGGAGAACTGGGATTACAGGTGTGTCCATTTTCCTTCTCTTCCAAGGGGTTCCCATCAATAGTCATAAGCACTAACTACACTAGCAAATCCATCTCTTTAGAACAAAGCACATAATAGAGGAAATTGCCATTCATCCCTACCCATATTGATTCCTCAAGGAGGCCTGAACTACTTGAACATCCGCCCAAGAGTCTGAATCCAAACAGTGTCTGCTAAACATTAAACATGGAGCTCCACATAGTAGCTTCACATATCTCTGCTACAGGGATATTTATTAAAAAACATTAAGGTGGCAGCCTATCCCCTAGTTAAGGTTGCCTTAGGTCTTCCATAAACGGGCAGCTGATAACATAGTTTAATGCAAGAAACTTTCAAACTGGAGATGGTTTGTTTCTTTGTAACCAAACCATTCCTTACAGCAATTTACTAATATTTGGGCAAATTGCTTCATATGTTTTGTCATGTCTAGATAGGATTTCAGAATCCTTTTGACATCTAATATATGAAGAGCGCTTCCTGCTGGAGTGAAGGCACTAGTTAATTGTAGGGACTATTTCATTTGATTAAATAATTTTTTTAATTGAAAATATAGTCAGTTTGGCCATTTTAGCTTTTTTAATAGACTGGATAGACTTTGTGTGTGTGTATATGGGGGGACAATTTAGTACTTATGACTTTGATGAGGAGTTTCCTGGAAGAGAAGTAGGATTACAGATAAGAAACTTTTCCTTCCTGTACTTTTCCCCGTGGAAATGTGATTCCTTTTTTTACTTAGGTTGACAATTGTTCGAATTAGAATGGAAAAATCCTGAATAAAGTGCTGGTAAAAATGAGAAAATCTAAAAACTTGTGGATTTCTTTGATGTTTCTAGGATGAGGCCGCTCTAACCTGCCTTATAATTTGGTGTTGTCAATATCAATATTTCAAATCCTAAGAAGGAGATTGCTGAGATTTCACTGCTTTAGCATAAAGAGAATGTTCTCACAATCTTGTAACCTCTTCCTTGACACATTCCCAATGTTCTTGTAAACAGAAGATAGACATGTCATCCAGTTACACCACAATGAATGTGTCCAGTGCTAATCTGTATCCTGGAGGCAGCAGGGGTGTTACACAGACTGAATAAGATGACCAGATATTCGTAATGCTCATACTCAAATCTAAATGTTGTCTTCTAATCATCACCCTCTGATGTGAACAAGATTGCATGCTCCTGTGGGAGAGGGTCATCCACACACAAAACACATCTACAGAACTGGTTCTGTCCAGGAGGAACTAGGTAATAAGGGAGAACAGTGGGTCCAATAAGATACAAAAGAATTGGTATAACTTTGTCCTAGGAGAGAAACATATTTCCTGATGTCAAATAGTTGAGCTGTACTCCTTCTAAACAAAAACTAATAAGGAGCTTCAAACTGGAGATTCTTTGGTATCAAAGTAGAAGTGTGCGCTATGAAAGTAGTCACAAAAGCAGTTGTAAATTACATACTGACTTTTTGCAAATAAATTGTTATTTTGCAAACCAATCTATGTACTAATAGGCCAGTTCAAAAAATAACGAATCACAGCGGGTCACAGAATGACCTGCCTAATTAATATTCATTAGGCATGTCAAAGTTTGCAGTCCCCTGTAATTTGCTCCAATCACAGGGATGGTAGCCTGCAGGGGCTGCAGAACACCATCCCTGTGATTGCATTCTAAAATGGAAAACTTGTTTTAGCAGCCTGAGTTCCTTTTAGAAAAGTCAAGTGAGCGCATGCAGTGGTCCCAGGGAACACTGCCGATTTCCCCTGAAACCACCAACCTGATTGCCTAAGGTGAAGTTCCAAAGGTGACCACTCCCCCTTTGCAAATCAGTTTTGACCGGAACTTGGGAGTTGGTGACTGAGCAAGGGTTTACAACTGAAATTATGGTCCCAAACTATGGATACAGAAGTTACCGAATCCTGCCGAAGATAGTTCAAATTCTATTCAGGTCGTTACAAGGGATATAGTTATTCATTGCTTCTCAAACTGTATACCCATTGCTGTTCTCGTCTAAATAGTCATTGTTTTGTGCCCAGCAAGGTGGTGGGTACAGATCCGACTCTCATGTTCCTCTTTTTAAAGTAATGTAAATTAACTGGGGGTGATGCCCTTATACCTGTGTAGGTTCCATTAGTACTGCCAAAGATAGTTCAAATTCCACTTGGGTGGTTCCAAGGGATATCTTCATTCGATCCCCTCTCAATGCTCCTCAGCCTGTATACCCATCACTGTTCTTGTCTATACAGGAATTGTTTTGTGTCCTGCATGGTGCTTGGTATGTATGGTTTGTCAATCAAAATCCACTTCAGGTCCTTCACTGAGTGTTTCATCTCGGGAAAGTGTGCAGTAAGCTTCGTCATCGTTTTCCCACACCTCACGTTGCTCATATGTTCAGTTACCCTTGTCTTGACCTTCCGTGTAGTCGTTCCTATGTGTAGTAAATTACACAGGCACTTAATCACGTAAATTAAGTTTTTTTATTTCTTTTTTTTATGCTTTTTAACACAATCCTAATAAAAAGCCCAATTGCATTGTGTCACAGTACAATTTCTACATATCTGAAATGTTGAATACTGTATTATATGCATCTTCTCTCACTATGGCAGTAAATGCGAACCATGGCAGTGCCATTCAAGTAGGACCCTCCCCCATCTCCACCTCTACCCTCCAACTTTAGCCAGCAGTATGCCTCAGCTGTCCGTAGGCACCCAGGAACCATATGACAGTTACAGCAAGCACCTATGGTTTATCATTCTCCACATCTCCAGACCCACCACACTCCGGTTCACCCGTTTCTTTGCCAATCAGGTATTTCTTATAAGCTTCCCAATATTGTGCAGGTCGGCTGGTTGGAGAAGCCAGTTTGTTATATGCATCTGTTTGCGTATTGCAATATACCATGTCCCTGTGCCATTCCTCAATCGTTGGCTATGACCCCTGATCCCAGCGCATTGCTATATGATGCTTAGCCAGCAACAGTCCCATAGATACCAAACGCTGAACCATCTTCCGCACCTCCCTGTCCCAGCCGAGTAGCACCAAGAGCGGCGCGCGTTGCAGCTGGTGCCCTTCTATACCTTCTAGTTCTGCAAATACTTGACCCCAGAACCGCTGAATGCCTGGACAGGACCATGCCATATGGAAAAAACCTGCCTCCGTACACACGCCGTATTTATAAAGTTTGAGGGGTGTCTCATATACCCTATTTATGTATTTAAAGTGTATCAGGCGGTGCCTGCCATTCAAGATTATACGGGTCATTGAACAGCAATACTGTCACTGTTCACCCATTAGCTGTATTTCCAAGCCTCTCTGCCATTCGATTCTGGCCTTTATCAGCTCATGCACATGCGCCTTCTGTGCATGCGCATAGTGTTTTAGACACTACGCGGCGGGGTTGTGTGTCCGTAATAATCATAGAGAGGGGCTGTATGTCTGGTGGTTCCTGCAGTGCATCACCCACAATGGCGCTCATTGCATGCCTAGCTCTATAAAAATTATATTGCAGAAGTGGGGTTGGTGTATGTACCCGCTCTGCCATCATTGCCCATGTGCACATGCCACCCTCTTGAAAAAAGTCACCCAGTGTCTTAATATGTAACTTATGCATGGCCTCCACCACATTTTTATCACACCACAACGCATATCACGCACACCACTCCAGAGGCACATGTGGGAAATACAGTAGGATGAGCCCTCGTTGTCTCATCAGGCTATGCCAGGCCTTTGCGGTAGAATTCAGGGAAGCAAATTCTCCATATCGAGAAGGAGAGTGAAATATCCTGCTAGGCAAGGGACCAGGGGCCGCCAACTCACGCTCTATTTTTAAATATGGCAGGTCCTGAGAACCATGTATCCAGGTGTGGGCAAACGTAGCATGAGCAACCCTATAATAGGTCTCTAAATCAGGTGTATTAAGCCATTTGACTCTCGGTTTCTTTCCTGCCCAGGCTAGCTTAATAATTAGGGTCCTCAAGGTTGCAAAAATCGCCCTCAGCAGCAACATAGGTATACTCTGGAAGAGTAATAAAAATCTCGGAAGTACCACCATCTTCATGAGGGCTATTCGACCCACCAACGAGAACAACAACCTGATCCATCTCTCCATGTCTCTCGCCAGCGTTTTAATTGCAACCTCATAATTATCCAATATTACTATCTTAGGCTTGGTGTGGGCTCGGATTCCTAGATACCAAAGTGATCCCATTTCCCACTTAAGGGGGGAGTCCACATCCACTGGAATCGTGACTCGTGTCAGGGGGAACAGAATGGACTTGTCCCAATTGATCTGTAGACCAGAAAGGGCACTATAATTTATAATCTCTCTTAATATCTGTGCTACATTGCGATGTGGGTCTTGGATGTATAGTAAGGTGTCGTCCGCATACGCTGAGATCACCAGATTATATTTCTGGAACCCGAGGCCTCGATGACCATGATATTCCTGCAACACATGCCAGCGGCTGCGCAACTATCACATACAGCAGGGGCGACAATGGACATCCCTGCCTAGTACCCCTAGAAATGTGGAATGCATCCGATACCAAGCCATTAACTCTGAGCCTGGCCAAAGGCGTCTCATATAATGTTGTCACTATTTGTAGAAAAATGTCCCCCACTCCCAACCTCCGCAGGACCGGCGTCATAAAGTGCCACGCCACACAATTTAAAGGCCTTCTCCGCATTTAGAAAGACCACAACAGCTTTCGTCTCTGGGTTCAAATTCTGCATAGCCCCAAACACTGCGGAGGTTAGCCGTGAGACTACGGCCCGGGATAAACCACAATTGCTCCGGTTTAATCAGTTTAGGTAAAAGTATGGCCAATCGATCTGCCAGGATCTTAGCATTAATTTTGGTGTCTACATTTATCAATGATATTGGACGGTAGGATGAGCATTGCGCTGGATGTTTGCCAGGCTTCAGCAACCCAATCAACATCGCCTCTCGCATTGAGGGCGGTATCGCCCCAGCATCCGCCATCTCTGCATAGACTGTCCTCAGATGCAGGAACAATATGTCCTGAAAAGCTTTGTAAAACCTCACTGTCAACCCGCCTGGCTATGTGCATGAGGTAGTCTAACACAGCATCCGGATTCAGGGCAATCTTAGACGTAGAGAGGGACGCATAATACTCGCAAAACCTATTTACTATTCGCTCTGGATATGTGATCTTGCTACCATCCTCAGCCTGTATTGCCATAATTGTGTCTTTCTCTCTGTTGGGACGTGCTATGTTCACCCGTACCGCCACCTGGTCTCTCACCCTCCCTTTAGATATGGTCTGTTGCATATTTCCCCATATGTTGATCCTCAGTGAATGCTGTGTCCTGAAATTCCACCAACTTGGTGCGTATGCGACCTAGAATCTGTCTGTCAGTCGTAGGCAGGTGTTCCCGCTCTAACTGAGCAAGCTCTTTCTCCAAATAGGCAGTACGCCCCCAGATCGATCTCAGAACCCTGCATGTTTTGGTATGGTAATCCCACGGATGCACACTATGGGGGAAATCTCCATGTAAATGGGGGAATCTGTCTGGGACCCACGGTCATCTCCAGCGGGACCGATGAATGATCGGAGTATGTTCTGGGCCAGAGGTCCACCACCTGCATTCTACCCGCCATGCTCTTGGAGACGAGCCAGAGGTCAATTTGTGTATGTAAATCATGTACTGTCGAGTAATGAGTGAACCCCCCCAGTAGGATTTCTGCATCGCCATATCTCAATCCCAACTCACCTGCCACCATGGTCACCGCTCTGGCCGCCGAGGCTTGTTTCCTATATGCGCCCCTGAACTGTCAAGTAAAGTGTCAAAGGTGCAATTGAAAACACTTCCCCATATCTGCGGGAGCCCCACCCAGGTGCCTGCCCTGGCTGCCAAATCATAGTAAAATTGTGGGTCATCAAAATTAGGCTCATAAATCCCAATTAGGAGAAACATGAAGGCCCCTTTACTGCAGCGCGCCCCTATATACCTGCCGTTAGGGTCCATTTCAATCTCCTGGAGGCAGAAACCGCTGTGCTTCGATGCCCATATCAATACCCCCCTGGAACGGGATGTGAACCCCGCAGCCAAAGTTTGCCCCTGCATCCTCCTAGGGGTAAGCAAGGCGCTACCCAGCGCCAGGTGAGTTTCCTGTAAAAGAGCTAGGTCGACTTTGTGCCACTGTAGATAGGCCACTATCTTTAGCACCTTTCTGGCATCATTTAAGCCTCTAACATTCCATGTGACCATTCTTACTATACCCAAAACCTTACTACTGTCTAATGCTGGAGTGTGAGTTGCCATTAGCTACAGAATTTAGAGAACCCGATGCCTGCCATATTGTGTGTGCGAGTCTGCAATCGCTTTACTAGGACAACCTTTGTAACGAAAAACTCCTTGTGAATTCCTCCCAACCCACAACATGCATTGCCCCAACCCGCCTGTCCGCCATTACACATCCCACCCCCACCCACCCATGAACCAAAATAACACTCTCTTGACATCCACATGCTTGGGTGGATGTTGCCCAGCTGAACTTAGCATCCCTCTGTTGCCAGCCACCTACCTTATTGTGGTGGTCAAATATCTAGGTACTTTGTATCTTACACCATAAGACCTCCTTCCGTCTCTTTTGCAGCATATTATACTTTACCACTGCCGAAAGTTAATGTACTGCTAAATCATTCTACGTCCTACTGTCATTCATCCCGGGTGCCTTGTTACCGGCCCCATGCCTCTCTTTCCATCATATGCAGGCCTCCTCTTCCTCTTTCCAACTGCAGTTACAACTATTCTAGTCACAGCCATCTCGTGGGAGGGTTTCTGCCGTTTCTGCCCATCCCCAGCCATCCTCTGCTTCAGGAAAGACGTTTATGGTCTGTGAAGATGAGCGGCTTGCCATCCACCATCACCTGCAACCTGGCCGGATATAGAATACGGTATTCCAGTTGTAAATCCCGTAGCTGCTGCTTCCCTGGAATGAATTGTCGTTTTGCCTCTTGCACTTGTTGTGTAAAATCTAGATAAAGCAAAATCGTCATCCCCTCACGTTGCAGGGTTTTGAGTTCTCTAGCTCGTCACAGTGCAGCATCCTGGTCTCTATAACTCAGTAATATTGCTATTATAGGTCTCGGCGGGGTGCCTGGGGGCGGCTGGGCCGCCAGCGAACTATGCTCTTTCAACCACAAATAGACTGGAATGCGTGCTGCGACCCAGCAGCTATGCCCACTATGTGTAGGTTATTCCTGGGGGATCTGGCCTCTAAGTCATCTACTTTCACTTGCAGGGCCATCAGTTCTTTGTTGATCTTGGCCTGATCAGAGGACATAGTTGACTGGCCATCCTCCACATCAGAAATACGCCTCTCCGACTGGTCTAGCCTTTCTGCATGCTTATCTAGCCTCTCCGTCATTCTATCCATTCTGAAGGAGAGGGAGTTAGTCTTACTGTCTATTTGGGTCAGGCTTTGCTGCATTATGGCTAATATTTGCCTCAGCTCCAGTTTTTCCCCTTGATTACATCTGCTCCTCCAGGCGCATCAGCCACTGAGCGGTCCCCCGCGGAGCTCTGTGATTTTCGCTGGTCAATGTGTAATTTAGTTTGATTTTTATTGGTTTTGCCCATGATGCAAACTTTAGTTAATTAACAGGATACACTCTCCCAATACACGCTACTTTAAGAGGCCCCTTCTGTGCCAATGTTTACTGGAATGCGCGCCCGGGCCTCCATGTCACTGTACTAATGAGGAGCACCCATATTCTCCAGACAGCAGCATTCGTAGCTTCCTCAACTCCCACAGGGGCTGCCACAACAACTCACCGCCTAGGGTAGGCCTCAAACTGCACAGCCCACCATCCTGCCGGCGTGGCCTACAGCCCTCCACTCGTCATTTCCGACACCTGCTGTGCCGCCATGAGACGCTCCTCCACCCTACCAAGCTCGAGCGTCGATCTCCCCAGGTTCTCACCGCTGCCGGGCCCCTCACACCCAGCACCAGTCCACAGCAGCTTCCCACTGCTCCCCCAGTAAGGAGCGTGCAGCATTGCGCCCGTCATGGCCTCTGTTCATCAGCCGGGGGCCGCCTCGTCACCTCCGCTAAGCCCCTAATACACACGGGCTGCCACCAGCACTCACCGGCCCGGCCACCTCACTTCTCCTCTGCGTCCGGCCTCCGCCACCGGTCTGCCGCACCACTTCTCCCTTAGACCAGACCACAGCGGGAGAGCCCGCCACATTGAGCGCGCAGTGCTACACTTGTCCGTCTCTCCCCCTGCGCCGCGTTGCTTCTCGGCCTTCCGCGGGCCGCCTTCAGGATCGCCACCACCTCGCACCTCATATCTCTCCAGCGCTGTCACTTGGCCACCTACGCCTCCACTTGTGCCAAACAGGGCGTAGCCCCCCAGCTTGTAACAAGCGCTGTACAGCCTCTCAGCCTGGAGCTCCACCAGCCCCGGCCTATTCTTGTACCGCGTCGGCATCCGAACCACCCCAGACGCGCACCAGGCCCCCGTATCCCAGGAGTGCCTCAACAACACCGGTAGGCTGTTCTTACAAGCCCCTGCACACACCGAGCGGCAGCAACATGTATAACAGGGGTCATAAGTCATTATTACCACAGGATTGCAGAACGGATTGAAGGTGGCCGGTGGAGCTTTACTAATTTACGGCCATCTTGCAGCCGGAAAAGCTCCGCCCCCAATCACGTAAATTAAGTTCTAAGCATTGTATGTTGTATGACACAGTCAAATTTCAAGGGCGTTTCCTCCCTAAATCTACAGATTTTGCAGTGTGGGTTAGGGGGCATTCGTTACATGTACCACATGGATTTTCGCTTGTCTCTGGTGGAAGATTCCACAGTCTTGTTTCTACCCCCATTTTCTGTGGTTTTGGTCTTGTATGTACTAACAGATTCTTGATGTTTGCACTTTTTGAAAGCGAACATTGGGTTCAGCAAACCTAAACCATTGGAGTTTAAAATACACCAGTTCTTGTTTATGATTCTTTTCACAAGATTAGAGGCAATGCTGAAAGTAGTTACACAAATGCTTCTATCTGTGCTAGGCTTTATGCTTGTTTCCAGGAGGGCCTTCTAGTGAGAAATCTGTGCTCACTTTCGTGATCTTTGGATCACTCTACTTGGGTAATGTCGCTCTTTTAATTTATCACTGAGTGCGTCTGCTTCTCTCTCAAAGTCCTCCACATCTGAGCAATTTGTACAGATGCTCAGGAATTGCCCACATGGTAGCTTTTCTATCAAGGCCTTGGATAAAAGCACTTGCATGACAAAAGATTATTTCTATTGGTAGCCTTTTGGTATACCTCAGTGACCAATCCACCATCTTTTGGTTTAATTTTCAAATTCAGAAATGGGAGGGACTCCTTTGTGATGGTAGAAGTAAAAACAGGAACGGGTTTCTATTGCTTAAACATGCTGGAAACAGTTCAACTGATGCCACAGTTTGATCAACTTCTGGAATGCTTTGTCCTGGGAGAAGATGTGTAGTCTCTCGAGTTCTGAGACATAGAAGCAAGCCAAGCTTGGTGCAAATGTACTTCCCATTGATGTGCCATGGGTTTGCAAGTACAATACGCCCTTGAATTGAAAATTATTCCTGGTGAGTGACATTTCGGCTAGATTCAAGATGAATTATCTGGGAGTCTGATATTGCCAATCCTCTTGATAGAGTATACTCTCAATTACCTACAGTGATTCCTCCTGCGGGATGTTAGTCTAGAGGGATTCTATATCCAAACCAACCAACAATTTCTTCTCATCAAAAGGAATACCCTTAATGAAATTCAGTATACGCCTCGTATCCTTTAAATAAAAGGGCATCTTTTCCACCGGTGGTCTAAGGGAAAAATCACATGCTTTGCTGGTAGAAGCCTGACTCACTCTGCCTACACCCCCATCAGCCACTGCAGCAGGAGGGCTGCACTGCTAATCTACACTCCTGGAGGTCCCTAAAGTCATCGACCAAGCCCCGCTGCGTGGGTTGCTTTGTTGGTAGTAGTGGGTGGGAGCCTGATTCACTCTGCCTACCCCCCCATCAGCCAGTGCGGCAGGAAGGCTCCACCGCTAATCTCCACCCCTGGAGGCTTATAGAGTCATCAGCCAAGGCCTGCGGCATGGGCGCGCTCTGCTGGTAGGACCCAGAGGTAGCATAACTCCCTCTGCCTACACCCCCCATCTGCCAGTGCAGCAGAAGAGCTGCACAGCTAATCTAAGAACCTGGAGGCGCATAAAGTCATCGGCTTAGCCCTATGGCGCAGGATGCTTTGCTGGTAGGAGCTGGGGGGAGTCTGTCTCACTCTGCCTACACCCGCATCAGCCAGTGTGGGAGGAGGGCTGCACCACTAATCTATCGCCTGGAGGCACATAAAGTCATCAGCCTAGCCTCGTGGCACGGGACGTGCCCAGGCGCGTGCCCAGGCGAAGACCGGGCCCGTCATCGACTGGAAGAAGCTGGCTGGACCCCCTCTCTTTGATTCAACAGTTGAGGAAGTTTTTTATCTGTGATATCTGGGTAGGTCTTTGTTTATTTAGAATTTCTTTTTGGGTGACCCACGAGAATCAGACCTATTGCTGTGGCCATTATTGCATTAATTAAAGGAGCTTTTGCAACACCGAAATCTGCCTTAGCATGGGCAAACACAAATGCTTGACCAAAGACTTCATTTCTGTCTCTTCTCCGAAGCCTACCACAATTGACAAGATGTTGCAAAAGGCAATTGAGGTTGTAGCAACAGAAATTGAACCTCCAGAAAGGCACCTACCATTATCTCGTGACCGTCCTCGCTCTACAGGTGCAGTCCAAGCGCCGTCTCCAGGTGGTTCTGTTCGTTCTAACTGTGTCCCTGGAACTGGGCTTTTCTATCCTGATGATACAAGGGGTGATGATAATGGTTTGGGGGTTTCCCGAAATGTCCCTCGATTAACAACTAAGAGTGGGGCTTTCAATAAACGAAAGCAACTGGAAATCATTCAAGTGCAAGCCCATGAAGACTTGGGGGTTGTGGAGGTTGAAAGTTGCTGTGGCACTAGGGATAGTATGCAAATGGACTCACCCAGTGTAGAAGCAGCCACTAGGCAATCGTCAATAAGGGCAACTTTTGGGTCCAATATCCAGAGCAATATCCAGAGCAGGAGTGCTGGTCGTGGAGTTTGCTCCCCTGATGGTCTCGTTGGTGGGAACTCAAACCGAAGCTAGCCTGTGGATCCAGCCAATGGACCCTAACATTGATTGCAATGTGGACTTAGTGGTAACCCCCCCCCCACCACCACCAATCCCCTCCCCAACCCTCACCCACCCTTGTAATGGAAAAATCCTAGATTCAAGTAAATTAAGAAATACCAACTTTATATCCTCTGGGCCTCTCGGGGGTGGGCTGCTGTTGAGCCATGCTGGGGTAGGTCCTCTACCTGTGGTTAGGGAGATGAGACTAGGTTTAGGGTTGGGGTGACTAGGGATGCTGCTGGGCCGATAGTGTGATCTGCTCAGTTATTAATCTGCCCCAGTTTTCGTGTCTATATGTGGTGGTTCTCGCCAGGGTCCCCAAGTTGAGGGTGGGCCAAAGGGAATCACCTGAAGAATTAGGAAATAAATGTATGCATTGGCTTATGCACAACAGGAATTCCCCCATCACTGGTGGACAATATTATTCTAACCAGACCCGTATGCCAGATTGGTGCACGCTTAAAAGATCGGCCAGGGGACTGTGTGATTGTAAACTTTAGGAATCCTCGTATGGCCCAGATCCTTTTGCAGCAGGAGCCCCTAAGCCAGAGTGAGGGTCCTTGCTTATCTATATTACCATTGGGCTATTTTTATAAACCACCCCTTCTGGTACCGTCTGGAAGAGTTGCTGTTCATTCTCATCACCCTGCAGCCTATAGTGGAAATGCCTTCCTAAGTGGGTCCAACGCTCGCATGGCCACTATAATGTCCCTTGAAGAGGTGGATTGATGGTCGGCTTATGGCTCATTCTCAGATCGAGGAGCATCTCGATCTTTAAGCATGTTTGGAGGTTGCAATCCTGACTAGATGAGTAGTAGGATTAGTGGCTGCCCCTATCTTGATGGTACAGTAACTGTAAGCCCCAGTATGAGGGCCTTTGTGAAGTCATCAGCAGCTTCAATGGACAATGCCCCTAGGTTTATGGAACCCATTAGGCCCCATGATCCTACCTGCCTGCTTGAGGAGGGTGGTAAGGGGCTAGGTGTGAATGGGAATAACTTACAGTGGATGATGATTGGGGATGCTCCTACGTCCAAGAAGGTATAAGGTCTCCCACTGCAGTTGGTCAACCGAGGGTGGGAGACGGGGATAGGGGAGCGCTTGGGGATACTACCTAGTGTGAGCCAGTTGGGGTTGAGAGGTCTGAGGCCACAGAGCTTTCATGTTTGTGGAGTGCCTTTCTGATTTTTTTTATGTCAGCTTCCCAGAGGTATATATAAATTGATAGTTGGGGATTTTAAGGGCCATTTTGAATCCAATAGCACAGGGGCAGATGACGATTTAGCAACCGCGGAGTATAGATTGTGGCGCATCCCAATGT
Source organism: Pleurodeles waltl (assembly GCF_031143425.1). NCBI lineage: Eukaryota > Metazoa > Chordata > Amphibia > Caudata > Salamandridae > Pleurodeles > Pleurodeles waltl. Next base: position 862,382,963 of record NC_090449.1, read on the forward strand.
CCGGCTCTCAACCGGTGAGAAAATGTACCCCACTGGTTCTCCATATTAATGCACTGGTATTAAATGATTCCATCCTTGCGTATAATTGTCGAACTCCTGACCGAAAAGGGCCTTATACTTCTATTCGGACAGGTAGGACCTCATTGATTGCCTGCATCCTTATAGATGTTAGACTGTGGGCATATGTTATAGACTTAAAAATAATAGATAGGTATGACAGTGACCACAAAGCTCTGCCTCTCCACCTGGGGATTTCATGTTCCAGGGGGGAAGGTAAAGGAATCCCTAGGTTGGATGATCGTTAGTGCTGTCCTCTAACAGGCATAGGATTAAGTGGAATGAAATTGTACAGTCCCCCAAAAGCTTTCTTCATCTTTCCACGATTACTGGTCTAGCCTTGGATAAGGTGGGTGAAATTCTTGACACTAGGGTGTTCCCTAACCTGTGGATGCGCTTGGGAAATGTGCACATGGAGCTAATGGATGAGCTCAAATATGTGTTCTATTTGGAACAACAAACTGGCAGGGGTAAGAAAAAGCTGGGTATGTGGTTTAACAAACAGTGCCGGCAGGCCAAATTGGATCTTTGTAAGGCTATTAAATCAAAAGATTCTGTGCTGGTACGACTATCTGGACACCAGTACTAGAGTATCCAAGATGCTGCAAAGAGAGAGTGGGATACCCAAAGGTGGGAATCCCTTAACATAGCTGTGAGAAACAAGGATTTCCACATGTTCTGGCGACTTGTTGCCTCGGGGAGGCCGGAGACCAATGGCTCAATTGAAAGTAATATTGCTGCGGAACAATGTCTGGAGCACTTTCATATCCTCTATGATTCACTACCTGCCATTGAAGGAACTTCAGACATTAGCTTAGGTAGGTCCCTGAAAAAGCAAAGGTATATGCTACGATCACAATCAAGGAGATGCTATACGCAATCTCCAGAGTCGCTCCAAGTAAGGCTCCTGGCTTAGATAGAATCCCTGGGGATCCATACATGTTTGTACCTGATGTTTGGGCACCCTATCTTGGGGTTTTATTCAATCCCATACTGTAGGGTATGCCTATGCCAGCTTCATGGGCTGGAGCTGAAATGATTATCATTAAAAAGGGGCTCACTCTTCCTTCCAGCCAATTAACAGACTCATTGCAGAAGTTGTTTGCACATATGATCGTAGGGAGACTCCAGGTTTGGCTTGAGGAAAATAGTGTTCTAAATCCTCTACAAGCAGGGTTCAGGGAAGGTATCTCTACTATAGACCAGATTTTTCGCCTCCAGCTTATATATTGGAAAACTGTGGTACTGAAATGGGCCAGTCTTTATGTAATATTTGTGGACCTTTGGGCCGCATTTGACCTGGTCCCAAGAGATATTCTATGGCAGGTTTTGTTAAATATAGGGGTCCCTACCTATCTGTGTGAAATCCTACAGAGATTCCATGAGGCGAGCTTTGCTGAGGTCTTGTTTGGTAAACTAGGAGATCTTACCGAACCCTTTTCGCTCCGGAAGGGGGTTAGGCAGAGTTGTGTGTGGGCCCTAACCCTTTTTTCTTTATATATCAACGGACTGTTTGATGGCTTGAACAAAATTTCGAATGATGCCCCCAGACTAGCCCATCTTAAGGTCCCTGCGTTAATGTTTGCAGATTATACCTTGTTATTGTCAAGATCTCCAATGGGTTGCAAAGGACTTTAGATTGTTTTTTGTTGACTTTTGTAGGGTGAAGAGGCTTGAAATTAATGTGGGCAAAACAAAGTACATGATCTGCCACACCTCCCCATCTACCAGGTCAGGTCCTAAACTTAATGTTCTTCTCTTGGAGCGAGTAAAGGTGTTTGATTACCTGGGAATCACTGTATCAGAGCAAATGGACTGGCTACTGCATATGAATAAACAAAAGCTAAGATTGTCTCAATTTACTGGTGACCTAGGAAGAGCCTTTAAAGATTACTCTTTTAAGCCAGTCAGCTCGGTCTGTGAGCTATACAGGTCATAGGCTCTGGGGCAGAGCGATGGGGGCATAGGAGGGCCTACAGTATTTCAAAAGTGGAGAATGCATTTTACGACATTTATTAAACCTTCCTTCAAGTACGTTTTTGCCCCTAAAGTTCGATCTGGAGGTTCAGCCAAAAGATGAGGAACTAGGACTGAGGCCTCTTCTTTTTTAGAGAAGAATATAGATATCCCCTGAAGTGGTCTCATACCGGGAGGGGTTGAAAGAGATTATGAGTTTGCCAGGCTCTCGTAAATTGCCATGGCTACAATATATCAAGGATACTGCAAGGCATATAGGAAGGGACAGCCTCTGGGAGATCCCTGTGTCGGCCTGTCTTGTGACAACCAAGAGTGACCTGGCTAGGTCCTACAAGGATTTTAAATTGTCCACACATCTGGCTAACCCTGCACATGACACCATTACTTCCAGGTTTTTAGATTTTAAAGGTTTGTATGGTTTTTAAACTTTTTTAGATGAGGTTCAGCCCGTGCTAGGTAGGAAACTGTATCTTCAGTTTAGTCATGGGTCCATGCCTCTCAGCACGTTGACCTGCAAGTGGGGGGTAGTTTGTGATGTATTGAGTGCGATATGTCCAGCTCTTGGTGGGACACAGAAAACAGTGCCATACTTCTTATTGTTTTGCAAAGCCTATAAAATACCTAGTTCAAAATGGTTGGTCTCCCTCTGTAGAAAACGTGGTACTGTTCATTACTTCAAGGCTCTAAGAATTTTGGGAACCACTGCACACCAACAAATTGTTTTTTTTAGTGTCCGGGTATCTGTTTATGGCCTGGTGTAGTGTGTCCAAGGGTGGGGGTAAGGTGGGGTCAATTTATCTCATTTTATTTATTTATTTTTTTAATCCTGTTTTGTATATGTATTTATATATTCTTATCATGCTTTTTAAACCTGTGTAATTGATTTGCATTTTATGATTGTAATTAATTTGTTTATTATAATGGAAGATGTTTTATTTTCTTGTGATGCACTTTTTATGCTTTGAGTCCTAATAAAGTTATGATGAAAATCACAAAACTATGTTAATGGTTCTAAAATTTAAACAATCCCAGAAACTACTGGTCATCCGGGGTGGGGTCTCATGGGTTTATGTACCTTTGGCAATGTGTAAAAATTAGGGATCACAGGGGACTCTTTACATATAATTGGGCTTCATTACTTACAATCCACCCATTATCAAGTGCTTCTCCAACTAGTGTTCTGATCTCTACCATTAAAGTCGGTGACGGATCCCTCTCCAGGGCCCTGTAATTACGTTTATCAGAGAGGAGTCTGAGACACTCATAGTCTTCCCGAGTTTGGATCACTATTCTCCCCCTTTATCTGTGAACTTGCCACAAGAATGTATGGACATTCTTAAGGAAGTTCGTAGACCTACCACTTGATCTTGTTATGCGGCAAAGTAGAAACGTTTTGTCTGCTACTGTCACTCAAAACAAATTGACCGTTTTAAAGCCAGTGTACATTGCTTGCAACCTGCTTCGCTTACAAAAGGCTGGGTTAGCGTTTACATCTATACAATTCAATCTTGGTGCAATGGTTGCTTTGTTGCAAAATAGGCAACACCTTTCTTTGTTCAAAGTACCAGTGATTAAAGCATTCATGGAAGGGCCTAAAAGAGTTATTCCACCACTGGTTACACCCGCACCTTCATGGAACCTCAATGTCGTGCTCACAAGACACATGCACCCCTCCATATGAGCCCCCACAGTAATGCCGTCTTCAGTTCCTTTCTTTGAAGGTGGCATTTTAAGTCACCATCACTTCACTTAGACTTGTTAGTGAGCTCTAGGCTTTAACCTTGGAAGATACGTTCCTCCAACTACATAGAGACCGGGTGGTTCTCAGCACCAACCCTAAAGTGTTTTCCTAATTTCAACTCAACCAATGTCAGTGTTTTTCCACCACCAGATTCTGTTACTTAAAGAGCTCTTCATTAATTAGATGTTAAAAGAGCCCTTTGTTCTATATTGATAGAACTAAAACCTTCAGAAAAACTAAACAACTTTTTGTAGCTTTTTCACTTCTACATAAAGGCAATCCTATATCCAAATCAGGCATTATTATATATATAAATTACTTAGTGGCGGTCGCCACAAGGTAGTTATAGTTAGGGTGTAGTTTCCATAGAAAAAGCGTTTTTTGTTTTGCTAATAACTTTGGCGCTGTTCAATGAATCATCACAAACTTTTCCAAGAAAATACGACGCTCACTTCAGCGTCGGTGTGGAAAGTTGCGGGGTGATCCATCAAGTGGGGTCTGAGAAAAAGGGTAGGCCTGAAAAAGCTTTTTCCCCCATTCATTTTTTTACAGGGATTTTGTACGCAATAGCGCCCGAACCACTGGATGCGTTACACCAAATTTGGCAGAATGGTAGCTGTTGGTCCAGAAAGTGCTGGTCCTTTTTTTTTTTGGGTGTAAATCCATTCAGTAGTTTTTGAGACATTAAAGAAAATCCGAATTTGTATATGGAGGGACACAAAGGCTTCCTGAACTCTCCCGATCTCGTGTTGAGATCTGATTGGCTGCCAACACTTCAACAAGGAAGTTTTGGAGCCATCTTGGGACTCGGCTTCAGCCAAATACCATAAAAAAAGATTAAAAGAAAAAAAATGTCAGGGTAGGCACACCCTGACCCCTTAACTCTGGTGCTGGGGCAAAAAAGGCATTTTTTTTTTAAACATTTTCGGTGGAAGTCTGTGGATACGCTGATTTTTTTTTTTTTAAATGTGGGCTCTTCTGCTTGTTTCTGTGAGGCCCATATACACATATCGGGTTTTTAGGGGTTAGGGTGGGTACAGGTTTTTGGGTGGTGAGGGCATTTTTAGGGGTTAGGGTGGGCACTGGTGTTTGGGTGGCAACGGTATTTTTTGGTTTTATGGTGGGTATGGGCTTTTGGGTGGAAGGGACAGTTTTAGCTTTTAGGGTGGGTATGATTTTTGGGTGGGAAGCGCATTTTTAGGTTTTAGGATGGGCATGGGTTTTTGGGTGGTGGGAAACATCCTGAACAACTAGGTCTAAACCACTACTTGCCTAAACCACTACTGCTAAACAACTCAAAAGTCTCTATAACTAAGTACTGAACAATTACTGTCTAAACAACAATTGTGCCTGAATTGAACCACTAATTTTAAAGTAAGGTTTTCTTTTTGGTTTTTATGATTTATTAGTTGTTTAGAATATATATTAAAATTTGTTGTTCAGGCAATTGTTATTCAGGCACAATTGTTGTTTAGACAGTAGTTGTTCAGTACTTAGTTGTAGAGACTTTTTAGCAGTAGTGGTTTAGGCTATAGTTGTTTAGGACCTAGTTGTTCTGTCACATATTCTTGGGTGGTAATGTAATTTTTAGGTTTTAGGGTGGGTATGGGATTTAGGTTGGTAAGGGGATTTTAGGGTTTAGGGTGGTAAGGGGATTTTTAGGTTGTCAGGTGAGTATGGGTTTTTCGGTGATAAGGGTTTTTTAAGGTTTGGGGTTTAGGGTGGTAAGGAAAGTTTTAGGTTTTATGGTGGGTATGGGTTTTTGGGCGATAAGGGGGTTTTAGGGTTTATGGTAGATATGGGTTTTAGGGTGGTAAGGGTATTTGTAGGGTGGGTAGGTTTCTTGGGTGGCAAGGTGTGTCTCTGTATATATACACAAAGGGAGAGAAATATCTGGTGTCCTCGAGAGGGGCAGAGGAAGAGGAAAACCCAGAGCAGCAGATGATGATGAAAAGCTAAAATAAGGAAATGGATGGAAAAAGTAAGGCAACTAAAGAGATTATTAAAGGAGGAGGATTTCATAATTAATTTATCATCTAAAGCCTGATCTGAGACCCAAATAAAATTACCATACAAGGGCTTATCATTTTGCCCTGATACAGAATTGAACTAACCAAATATTCAGATTGACTTGTACAAATTTGTATGAAAGTTGGAATGAAAAAAGCACCACCGACCCTTCAGAAGACACTCCTGGTTGTTGGAATCTTGTGCATCACTGGCAAGGATCTCTTGACTGTTAGGATGCTCATTGATTTGGATGATAGGTCTGGAACAGAACCGGTGCCCATACCTCCTGAGAACATGGACACCCAACTTTGTGAAATAGCAGCCATCAACACTTGGAAAGGAGGAAATAGTGGTCTGAAATCTAGATCAACTTTAATTTCACAACTCTCTACAGTCAACAGAATAAGTGTGTTTCAGGAGTTAATGGTAGAGATATTAACTGTCTTGCTGTTTCAGACAAACGTAAACCCCCCCCAAAAAAACAATTTAACCTTGGGTGAATGCAAAGCCATTAAAGAATTGAGAGACAACGACATAAAGCCATCTGATAAAGGAGGTAACATTGTCATCCTTAACAGCAACAAATATCTGGCTGAAGCAGACACAAAAAAAACAGTATTATGCATTATTAAAGAAAAACCCAATGAAAGCAGTCATCTCTGAATATCATGAACAGTTATGTGTGGCTGGTCTTGAATCTAATTGATGACAACGAATATAAATATCTGACGGTAGATCGTCCTATCTCCCCTACCTTCTATTTCCTCCCAAAAATGCACAAAGACCTGCAAGATCCTCCTGGTCGCCCTATAGCGAGTTGATTTGGATCCTTTCTAGAAACCGCATTCAGGTGTATTGGCATTTTTCTAATTGAATATGTAACATCGCTTCCTTCTTACATTTGGACCCTATGGATTTTTAAAATAAAATTCAATAAATCCCCAGGCAGGACAAGTATTTATTGGCTACAATTGATGTCACATCACTTTACACATCACTTTGGCATGAAGATGGCATCGCCTCCTGTAAGTTTTTTTTACGGGCTACATCTGTGAGCCAGTTAGAACATCCTGAAATGCTCCTTGACATGATGCAATTCTGCCTTACTCACAATATCTTCATGTTTAAAGGAAAAATGTATCTACAGCAAAAGGGTACTGCCATGGAAGACTTCATTTGCCCCCACAGACGCAGAGCTCCTCATGGGCTTTTGGGAGGCTGAGTCTGTTTGGACAGATAGTAATCTAACCACATTATAACATGTGAAACTTTGGACGAGATTTATTGACTATTTGTTTCTAATCTGGGAAGGTGATAGAGAAGAAATTGAAGCCTCCATTCAAACTTTGAATCAAATTGATCTCAACTTACGTTTCGCATACACAATCAGCTCTAATCACATTGCCTTCCTAGATATTGAAGTCTTTGTAAGCAATGGCAGGATTTGCACTAAAACTCATCGAAAAGCAATGTTAAGCAATAGCATCCTCAACGCTAACAGCGGTCATCCCAAGGCTCTAAAATAGAACATCCCTTATTGGGAGATGCTTCAGGTGAAGCAGAACTGTTCTGAACTGAAGAATTTAGAGGAGCAGATTACCGAACTAATAAAAGATTGCTTCAAAGAGGTTATCCTGTGGACGTATTAAGAGATGTGCATAGAAGAATTAAGAATCATTCAAGGGAAGAATTACTACTAGTTTGTTTAAAAAACATCAGATGGCGAAGATCCAATATGTATGATTAAGGATTTAAATTCCAAACGTAGAGAATTGAGATGAATATTTTGCAGAAATTTGGAAGTTTTGAAATCAGATGATCATCTAAAGTCTATTTTGCCAGAACATCCTAACTTAACTTATCGAAAGTTATATCATTCGGTGACCTTCTAACACAGTCACTTTCAATCTGAGGAGACTGGGACAATAAGGATTAATTGGCTTAATAAACTAGGGTTTTTGAAATGCACTAAGTGCAAAGCTTGTATCAATCAAATTAATAAAACTACCTACAAATTATACAATGGGAGACTGGAGAAAATCAGTGGACAATTCACTTTTGAGATCAAATTGGTAGTTTACATCCTGGAGTGCCTTGCGAGAAATCATATGTGGGTAGCACGATTAATAAAACCAGACTCCGTATTTTACAACACTTAAGGGCAATTAAAAAACAAGATTTCTCCTATCCCATTGCCAAACATTTCTGGGAACATTATGGAGGTGACATAACTGGTCCCAGATACTATTGAATCAGACATATTAAACTAAACGGAAGGGGTGGGGATCGAAAATTGATGTTACAAAGGATGGGATCCAGAATGATTATCCTATTAGGGATAGAAATATCTATGCAACATAATTCTGATGTTGATTTACATGTACATCTTTAATGCTTTTATGCTAAGGGTTTTTCTCGAAATATTTCTCATGTATTTAGAAGTAATGTAAGCTTTACATGGAAATCTTATGTATCATTTTTTAGCCCTTATGCAGGGCTGGTGTCCTTTAGTTGTGAGAATGGACTATATGCACAGTGCATTTTATTTTTGGGTATACTTATATTAAGTTTTTTGTGTAACAATTTGTATTTTACGATGTATTGAAGGGACCCTCTTCTAGATATCATGAGTGTGCTTGGCGTTTTATACCATATTATGGTCCTCTCTCCACTTAATGGGGAGGTTCCAGTTATATATTTATAATTGGTTCAAATGTGTAGCTTTATTCAACTTTGAACCTTTCAAGTAACCAAAACTCATGCCCTAAGGTAACTGTAACCCGCATCTTCGTCATGCACAGTTGTCTCATACATACGTTTATTGCAAATATTGCAGTGAGAGTATGAAAGATGGCATAGAATATGTCATCTATGATATAATATGTGCAGTAATTAGCTGTGCATGGCGAAGGCGTGAGTTATAGTTACCTTAGGGCACGAGTTTTAGTTACTTGAAAGAACTATAACCATAACTGCTGATTTTCTATGGTTTTGTATAAGTAAATTCAGAACCTAACTATAACGTCCCTGTAACTTTTGTTTTTTTCAGTGAATTTCTGTGTTTTTTAACGTATAGTAATTTTAATTTGTATACGTAATTTTCAACCAGGGCTGCGCACAGCCTTCGGCCTGCGGCCCAACCCTGAGGCCAACACCCTATAAGCATCGACCCTTGCACTATGCACTGCCTTCTCCCGTGCGCAGTAGGGGTTGCCCACCAGTATCGGAGCCCCGGGCGGAGAGGAACTACACTGACTAGCAGTCTCTGGGCCCCAGAAGGTGGTCCCGAAGCACCCCTGCCCGTAGTGCTACAAAAAGCACCTCTTTATCTGCTGTGTGGGACGCCAGTATCGGAGCCCTGGGAGGAGAGGGACTACACTGACCAGCAGGCTCTGGGCCCCAGGAGACGATTCAAGAGCACACCTGCCTGTACCACTTCAAAAAGCACTTCTTCATCCCGCCACGCGGGATGCCAGTTTTGGAGCCCTAGGAGGAGAGAGACTACACGGACCAGCAGGCTCTGGGCCCCGGGAGGCGGTCCCAGAGCACCCATGCTGTAGCGCTACAAAAAGCACCTCTTCATCCCTCTGTGCGGGACACCAGTATCGGAGCCCTGGGAAGAGAGGGACTACTTTGACCAGCAGGCTGTGGGCCCCAGGAGGCAGTCCCAGAGCACACCTGCCTGTACCACTTCAAAAAGCACTTCCTCATCCTGCTGCACGAGATCGTGCGCCTATTAGTGGTAGGGCAGGGACCCCCTCCTTGGCTCCTTTTTTTTCTTTCTCAAAGAGGATGGAGATTAAGTTCTGCCACGTGAGTGGGGGTTGGACTGCCTTCTCTTCTTTTACTTTCTTATTGTTTTTATTTTTAAATACAGTTGCTTAAAAATATTGTCTTGGTTCTCGACTATTGCCAGCTACTTTTCAAGCCACAAGGAGTGGACAAAACTGGTGCAAGGTTGGAGGCTCACTGGGCATACAGTTCTGATATTTTTCCCTAACTTTCAAACCCCTGGGGCCATTAGGAGTATGGAGTCCTCTCCACTAGAATTAGTGTTACGTTTTCTTATTGTCCCTTGTAACTGGAGTCAGACCTTTAAGTCGGCCAGGCCATAGGCCATAGTCCATGAACATAAAGGAACAATTGTTGTATAAGTGTAAATTATACTGTTGTCTCCCAGAATAGAAACAGTGTTTCCCCAACAGTGTACTTTACTTTTATCTTGTATCTTATCTGTTTTTACTTCTATGTATCAGTTGGCCAAAGTGTAAAACCAGTGACAGCGTGGTGATAGTGTGGAGCAGTGATTGATCTCGCACCCCATATACACATAGGTATTTAAAACCCTTTCAATACCAAACCACTCTGTTGGGGAGCACAGAGTACCTGTAGAAGGAAAATACCAGCGAATATAATTGCTAACTATTATACCTTAGATGATCACATAAGAGATAATCTTTTGACCTTGTCTCCTTGTAGTGCGTCTGACCCTGAGCCAAATCATACCTGTTCTCAGATGGGTACTATTAAAGAAGAGATAAGGGAGCTGCAAGAACATAATACCAAAATGTCCCATGTTCTGAATGAAAAATAGGATACCTTTAACAAATTTGGTAACCCTCATTAGCTCAAACTCATTTATTAGAGCTGGGAAGGTAGCTTGTATACCCATGAACCGTGCAAAACCTATGGAAGATCTTACCACTAATATCAACATCTTATCCCCCTCCCAAGCACAAATCATATCTGAGGCACACAGCTCAAACATGGGTGCAACAAACATGGGGGCAACTACCAAATCCCTCAATAGTACCCAGAGTAAATTTGCTACCATGGGAAGAGCAGGCAGTGAACCCCTTCCTAATGAGATGAAAGGGAGGGTATTTCCCTCAACCCAAGGTTGACATGGCCCCCCAACTCAACCTTTCCCACGCACTAGGCTCTTGTTTTCTTGTAAGCAGGAGCAGGACATATATTTAACCAATGCCCCAAGGTTGCGAGTTGGTTCTAAGGAATTACCTGATTCTTTAACAAATAAGATAATCCACTGGATCAGAAAGGTGAGGGGGTGTAGATTTGTGGTTAGAGAGAATATCTGTTTGGCCCCAGATTTAGTGATAGCATTTCATACCTCCATCATATAGGATTGAAGTTGGTAAATCCTGAGATTGTAGAGGGCTTAAGAGCCTTAGAACAGATATTCAGATCCGCTAATGATACGCAGATTAGACTCAAAGTCAAAGCCCCACATCCCCCTACACCGATTCTGATAATGCATCCAAAGAACCGTTTGCCAATCACCAAGGTTCCAGTGCCCCCTTCTACCTCAGGCGTTGGCAGCTGCTCTGCTTTCCTTCTCTTATCTTATGACCGAGCTTACAAAACCTCTCTGGAATGCACTTCTTAGTTTAAAGAAGACATTTATTGTTATTATTACTTCACCATGAGGTTCCTGAAAGACGAAATTAGTAGGTTGGAAGCACACGTTTAAAAGTAGTCGCAGCAATGAAAGTAAAATATATCAAAGTACTTCTCAGTTGCAATGTACACAGCAAATACATGTGATTATATTAAAGCATAACTTCAAAGCAAAGCATAAAAGTCAAAATTGCATCACTGTAGGGCCTATCACACCGCTTCATCTTTCTGAGCTGCAAGTTGATGACTCCGGATCAACTGCGAGAAAGAGATTTTCTACCCAAACGGGAGACAGGCAACTGACGTCCATTCCTGTCTGAAGTCAAGATATTTCTCCTCTCGCTGTTGCCCAGGGCCATAGTTCCAAAAACGTGCCCCCTCCTTTCAGACTCGGGAAAACTAAGCAAGCCTTTGGAGACTGGCCAGATCTCCTAGACCCCTCCTCTTCCCAAGGCTGAGCAGAAAGGAAAACACCAAATGTACTCTCTCTTATCAGCTAGGGTTTGGTGTTAATTCAGTTTGAAAAACACAGCTTGGTCTATCATGTGGAAAAACACAGCTCATCTGCAATGTCTCAACTGCAATGTCTAACTCCACGTTAAAGCCAATAGGCATCTAACCTAAATACCAAATGTAATGTCTAACTCCATGTTAAAGCCAATAGGCAGCTAACCTAAATACCAAATGTAATGTCTAATGCCATGTTAAAGCCAATAGGCAGCTAAACTGAATACAACATGTAATGTACTACTGGTGAACATTGAACAACTAATATGTGCAGTGGTGAAACACAAAGTTATTGGTCAAACACAATTAATAGCATCACAGCAGCGTAGCTGACTTATCTGACATCGACTGACTACCACAGGATTGGAGTGAGCGTGCTGTATCAAAGGGGCAAGAAACAAAAGTCACAAGCCATGAAGAGATGGGTAAATCAGTAAGTCATGCATGCCCACAACCAGGTACTCCAAAAGTGACTTGAGCAGTGAATCTAACTGTGCAATGAATGAGCACATCCCCCAGACAAAACACCAGCTAAAAATTATTATATCAGAATGTTTCAGGGATTAGGGCTAAACTGGGGGATCCTGATTGGGACATATTCATTGACCAGCATCACATTATTTTACTACAAGAGATTTAGGCTACAGAACAAGTATTCAGATCAGAGTACATTACCTTTTACTCTAATGCAGAATCCTCAAGTTCTGAGAGGGCTTTTGGGGGACTGCTAATATGGATGAGGGTGGACCTTTTTATTGGAGCCAAGTGACTCCCAGACAGAAGTGAAGACATATTGGGTATATTAGTAGACACTAGCCGCAAGAGTGGGACTGGCTTTATCACTATCTTTAATGTTTACGTAAGATCAGCAGAGCCTATGGTGCACTCGGGAAAACTAGAGTGTTTATCAATCCTGCTAGAAGAGTTAAACATCCACCACCATAAATTTATTGCAGGAGATTGTAACACTCATATCCCCCGGCCTCTAATTTTTGGGCTCAGGAGAATTCATTGAGTGATCCTAGTAGATCAATTTATGTTCTAGTTGCTAGTGCCTCTGGATTATCCACTGCATCCAACGTTTAAGATAGAGAAGTGTACCAGCAACATTGACTTCATCTTTTTAGATGGATTCTTATGGACATCATTGATGGATATGAGGGTGGTACCAAGGTCAGACAGTGATCACGATGCCCTAAGTGCTCTCTTTTGTAGAGCACCATTTGTGGGCTTAAATTTGCCTGCCAATAAAAGCCAAAGTCAAATGGAAGCCACTAATAATAGAAGGTCCATAAAATGGCAAAGACTAGTAACTGACATCAATACCCAAACTCAAAAATATAATATATTTGTGGATAATTTAGCCCCATACATAGGCCTGGAAATCGTCAAAATAAAGTTTGTGGATACACATTGTGCACATATGGATTCTCTTCAACCCCTTTTTTTACAAAAGTAAGTCAAAGGGGATGCTATGTTCAAAAACCTTTGGGGTGGTATATGAGTAGATGTAGGATAGCTAAATCTAAACTTCTGGAAACAATCAGAAGCAAAGAAACAGAGGCCATTTGTGTAGCTAAGAATGAATATAGGACCATTCTAGTACAAGCCAAACAAGAATGGGAGAAGGCACAATGAGAAGAGCTAACAGTCGCTCTAAAGAATAGGAACACCATGGGATTCAGGAAGCTTATAGCTGCGGGCTCCCGCAGTATAGACAACCACTTGGAATGCGTAGTACTGCAAGATGATTGGGTGGCCCATTTTGTGGACTTCTATAATGCTTGGAATAATGATGAACACAAAACCGATGTAGGTCTTCTATATCCCTTACCTCGATCAATGATTCTTCTAGAATGGGCAGAGACTGAACGCCCCCAAATGAAATACTCACGAAGGACAGAGAATGATCGATGTAAACCCCAGTTAAAATAGCAGAAAGGGGACAATACAGGTATCTTCTTTGCCTTCAGTAAAGAGAAAACTTCCCAGGCTTTAAGACAAATGAAAGTGGAGAAGGCCTCGGGCCTGTGTTGTATGCCAGGCAACATGTTTCTCTCAAAACCTGAGATTTGGATCCCCCTATTTGAATGCCTTGGGAAATAACATTGTTATCAGAGAGGAGACCCACCTCCCCCTTTCTTGGAACAAAGCCGTAATAGTCCTGATTTAAAATAGAGAAGAAGGGATGAACCTTCTAATTATAGATGGATTAGTCTGTTAGACATCAGGCAAACAATATTCTATAGACAGGTTCTGGCAAAATTGCACTCCTGGGTGTCAGAAAGCAGGATACTTTCAGATTGTCAAGCTGGTTTTAAGCCAAACGTTAGCACCGTGAACCAAGTCTTAGGCTTTACACTGATATGTAGGAAGTACATAACTATCAGGCGGGAACACCTCTATGTCGTCTTTATAGACCTAAGAGCGGCAATCGACTTGGTACTAAGGGAAAGCATATTGAAGATCTTGGATTCCTGTGGAATCCCTGCACATCTCTTATGAATTCTCTGGTTCCTGCATTCTAATACCTATGCCCAGGTAAGGTGTAATAACAGGGGGGGGTCTAACCCCCAGAATCCCAATTAACCAGGAGGTTTGTCAAGGTTGCGTGTTAGTTCCTACACTTTTTAGCTTGTATGATAATGGAGCGCTGGACTGGCTAGCCCAGTGCCGACACGATTTCTCTAGAGTTGCGAGTATGTTTTTGCCAGTACTCATGTACGCAGATGGTATGCTCCTTATTTCTCTGACACCATCAGGTCTGCAAGCACTATTGGATAGTTTTTGTAAACTTCTGCTCTGCCAGAGGCCTTGAGGTTAACCCCTCAAAGTCTAAGCTCATGACCATGACCCCGTCCCCCACCCCATAAATCTTTCAGAGGCAGGATGTGGCTGGATGGAGTGTCGTTGGAGCAAGTCAAATGCTTTGATTACTTGGGCATTAGACTTCCTGCCAACTTAATCTGGGTTCCCTGCTCTTAAAGATCCTATGTAATAGCAATGGAGCACAAGGGTACCTCCAGTGGTGCCATTTCACCTGCTGTGGAACTGTATAAGGTGACAGCTATAGCTGGTGCCTGCTGTGAGGCTGAACTTTGGGGATGGGCGGATGCGCCTGTATTGATTGCCACTGAAAACAATTTTTTAAGGTTTTTGTTTGGCCTACCACAGAGCACACCTCACATTCCTCTTCATATGGACATCTCCTTTCAAAGAATTGACCACGTTATTCACTTACAATTACTGTCTCATTGGGTGCTTTTGTGGACCACAGACAAATTGGGTCTGTATAGGGAAGCTTTGACGGAGCATATCGGAATTGATAAATACATGTGGTTGAAAATAATTAAACTTCTAAGTGAGGACAATTGGACGCCAGAAGTCTGGGAATCACTCAATGATTTAAAAAAATGTATCCCTACAAAAGTGAAAGAAGAAACTAATCTAATATGGCACGAGTTAGAGGTGACCAATTAAGTGAAAAATTCTTGTCGCATAAATGGTACAATGCATTTGAAATGTACTTGGAAACGATAAGCCCCCCTCATAACAAGAACATTGGGTATGCAGTATAGATTCAGAACCCTGCCCCTGAATTCTTTCACAAGCAAATGGGCTAAGCAACGTGCTGTGACCTGGGATTGCCCATTCTGTCCGTTCAGTGTAGGAACAGATGATCTTTTTTGTTTTTCTGTCCAACTTATGTTATTTCACGAAGGAGGTGGATTATCCCGGTTTGCAAATAGTGTGTATAACTTAACTGGGGACAGCGAGAAGAATCGTTAAATATAACACAACAGAATTGTTGCCAGGTTTTAATGTTGAAAATCCATAACAATAAGCTGGCAGGGAAAGCAATAGGGGTGTACTAATTTTTAATTTGGTTTTTAGCCGACATTTTTAATTTAATACATATTTTCTTTTATAGTGTTGGTTCCACAGTTTCAATATAAAATTAATACTGTTCTAGGAGATGGGATTTTAAGTTGATTAGCTCTAACGCATTTCTTCCGTATACGAAGAGCGGTATCACAGTGACTAAAATGCTTGCACCATCACCTGTGCATTGCCTTAGTGCTTCAAGAAATCAAATAATTAAGTTATCATTAGCATTTATACTGTTCTTTTAGTCCAAAATAGGTTTTAAATCAGTTAGTCACAGGAGGTCAGGCTTTACTTTGTAAATGAAGTATGGCAAATTTAAATAATGAATAGATTGGTAGGAGTACAGGGCCGACCTGGTAGCGAGGTTTGTGTTCTCCTGCACTCTTAATTAAGAACTTCACTTGTTTGGTCTGTGTCTAAAGCATGTTGCACTTTAAATTGATCCTGTGATATATTTTTGTAACTTTTCCTTAGCACATCATCTAGCATGGGTATTGGTGCACTATGACTGCAGTCCATTAGGTCTTTTATTGCAATTTGGAGATTTGTCTTCAATCATACAGTAGGATGCAATTATTGTTCTTATTGGTGTATCATAATCCCGCTGTATGAGTCCACTTAAATTGAAACAAGGATGTGATCCTAAATGTTTTAGTTGAATATACTTATTTTATCTATGTATTTTAGGTTGTCTTGTCCTATTACTTGATTCTAGCTCCTTCTAGCATGATGTCCAGTCTGCATATGTCATATTTTGATGGGAGTACATCAAGATCCTGGCCGCCACATGAAACTGTTTTTAGTCATTTATTTGTTTGCATGCACTGATATTACAGATGTTTCATGTGTGCCTACTTAAACCTCTCTGGGAGTTGACATTTAAAATGTTTTTACAGTATAATGTATATATTTTGACTTTTATCGCCTTCAGCTGAAATAAAGTTTATTGACTGATTGATTGAGTCGATGGATTGGTTTCATCGATGTCCCTGGACCAGTGGCGGCTCTCCTTTATGGACTCCATAGCAACACTAGAACTCCTTGTTTTGTGGTCCATTTTTATTGTATCAAGAGCAAATAAGTATTCCCTCTCGATACAATAAAAATAAAATACAGACCTGCTTTGGGTCCAGCAACAAACTGAGACAGCTAGTGACATTGTTTGATTGCTAACACAGGTGCATGAAGGTGCCTGCATCAGCCATCAGAGATACTGTTCAGAGCTGGTGAAATCCCATGACTGGGAGCATGTGTGTGTGTGTGTGTGTGTGTGTGTGAGACTATGTGTGTGAGTTAAAGTGAGAGAAAGTCAGTGAAGGAATGAGTCACAGTGAGTAAGAATGAGTGACAGTAAGGACCAATATATGTGTGAGAAAGAATGTGAGTGAGTCAGGGAGAATGACAGTGAGTGTAACTAAGTGTTACTGTGTGTGAGACTGAGTCACAGTAAGTAAGATTAATTAAGAATGAGTGGGACTGAGTGAGACAGAATGGGCCAGAGTAGAATGAGTGACACAGCGTGAATTAGTGAGGCCAAGTGAGACTGAGTAAGTCAGAGTGAGATAGTAAACCCTGTGCAAGAAATTGTGAGAGAACCTATCAAGAAAAATCTGTTTGGAATTCAATCCAAGGATAACGCCCCACCACTTTTAAAGGTCACCAGCCTCCACTGCATTTTTACATAAATCCTTTCACTCATCCATGCTTTTGCTTGTCCATCCATACTTTCACTCCATCCATCCATCCACTCATCCATCTATCCATCCTTTCACTCATTCTACAATCCATCTATCCTTTTTCTCATCATCCGCTTTCCACTTATCAATCCACCCACCCTCCCTTTCACTCATACACCCCCTGCCTTTTACTGCTCCATTCTTAAATGCATCCTTTCACTCATTGATCCATGCATCTATCCATCCAGCATTTCATCTATCCATGCACCCGTCCTTCCTTTCAATCACTAATCTTCCCAAGTTAATTATGAGCCTTTGTCTGCCGAGCTGCAGTCAGAAGAAGCCCATCAAGAACCCCACCCCACTGTACCTGATAAGTGTGTGTGTGTGGGGGTGGGCGGGGGGGGGTGACGAGGTCCCCAATAGTTGCTTCCCTCTCTTGGGCCTCTACAGTCTAGGTAAGAAGTACTCTGTCATGCTCAGCTCCATAATGGGTTTTTTTCAAAGTGAAACCAAATTCAGTAGTGAACAAGTGTTACTGCCAGGAGAGCAGCCCCCTTCACTCTTCCTACAGCCCACTTTTCTGTGCAGTCAACAAATTGCCACCCACTCCCTCTTTGTCCTCATCGGCCTGCCCAACCCCTAGCAATTGAAGTGAATAAAGCTTTGCTAACTCCCCCCAGGGCCACTGTTTTTGCACACCAAAAGCAACCATATCAATTTCATTCTAATTCAGCCCTCCCTCTCCGATGATGTCACTGCAGTAGCTTGTGCCTGCAGGTCAAGGCAAACCTTCTCTGTCTGGCACTTATGCAGTTGGACATCTGCAGCGTTCACCCAGGAGATTCAGCACACTGTCTCCGAGCAGTGATTTATTTTCTGCTGTTCTGTGTTTATTTCCCTGTTCTTGCCTCTCCACAATGTGGGGTGGCAGGGCAACACCCCTTTTGCGCATAAACACCAGACGTCCTTGTAGCTTATGCCTTACTTATTCAGAAAAGTCTCAATCTGCTGCCTAGAATCACAGCCGCACAGCAGACTACAGACTACAAGACGCAAATCAATGCTGGGTATTCCTGACAGCGTAACACACCAGCAAGCACTCCTTTTTTTTTATCTTGCCTTCTCCCCATTTCCCCCTTTCCCTGGTAAGATAATCGAGTTCAACAGCAAATATTACTGTATAACATCTTTAAGAAATCAGGCAATTTACTGCTGACAAGACATCCAAAGTATCTCATATTGTAGCTGGGCAAGAGTTCTTGACACCTTAAGGGGAGACTGAGGAAGGCTGGGATTCTCAGCCGATCTTAATGCTCGGCCTGAGCGTGACCGGTTATCAGACTGCAAGATCTGAACATGGATCCCACAAAATGAAAAACCAATTACTAAAATTCAGGCTGTCCTTATGACCGCTAGCACGAGATGTTTTTGTTAAATCACATTAAACCAATCACATCGCCGACACAGAGGTCTAAGTTCAACCCTGGTAACACTTCGGACACTGTTGGGGCTGATGTCTGACTAAGATATCCCACACAGGAGTTATGAGATATGAACATTTTACCGGGAGCCCTGCTCGAAAAGTATTTATAGATTCCATTATTCTGCCAGTCCTTTTTAGCCCAGTGCCATTTAAACTCCCCCAAAAGACCTGAGCGTTTCTCAAATGATACAACAAAGGTAATCTTCATTTCACCACTATGCTTGGATGTGTTACACTTGCTTCTCATGGAACGGACCCGCCGGTGGTTGGCGAGCAGCAGTTAAGAGAAAAGGCTGACCCTGCCTTGAAACTGTGATGAGTCTAGCTGCTCCAGCAAGGAAGTTCCACGAACAGGACAGGAAATATTAAAGCTATTCCAGGGTACAGTCCTGGCAGAGACTCCATTCTCAACCTAAACTGACACATGAACAAATGTATTGTATCATGGTTGTCACCTCTGTTCAAGTTTATTTATTCGATGCATAGTTAATAAAAAACCAATACATCACATCATTCTATCTAAATCAGAAAATATACAGTCCAGAATATCAAACTATAAAATCTAATATGCATAAAAATATTATTATTTAAGAAGTTTCTAATAAATACCTCCTAATCCGAGGTCAGTATAAGCTACCCATATACGTCTAATACCTTACTTAACTAGACCTAAAAATCTTTCGTGAATACTGTACAGTGATTTATTGTTTTTTAAAAAGAATCAAAATATTTCTGTAAATTATGTACAAAAACTTGATATATATGTACAAATTAAGATCTTATTTTAGAAATATTTGTGATGTTAAGCGTAGAAACTTGGTAAATTTAGCATTCAGAACAACGTCAGAGGGTTTAAAACAGGCAATCACCGCTTGCCTGCAAGTCCGTATCCTCCTTTGATTGAATGCTGCCTTCAATAAAGATTTACGTTCATTTCGTAGGCCATTACAAATACAGATCAAATGAATTATATCTTCCTTATCCCAGCCACATAGCCTGCACTGAGGGATTGTAGCGGGGGCGTTCCCACGGGACTAGGTAGGCACCTCCAGGGATGATACCAAATCGGTATTTGATAAAATGATCCTTGTCTATCTTTGTCCACCCAGCTTGCAAGAAAGGCTGACATTTCAAAGGAATATACTCATTTATTAACATCCAGGAATGTGATCTGGAGGCCAATAAACTCTTAACCATGTTCACTGATCTTTTCCTTGTTATTCATGTTTAGGTTTTTTTTTAACGTAAAGTAGGAAAGGTTTGAGTCCCCTAATTCCATTACTTCCAGGTCTGTTAGTGCCTGATCTAAGTACTTTCGAGATGTAGCTTTAGAGTTTGAACTAATCTCCTTCCAAAGTGCTCGGCAGAGCTGATTTTCCTTTGTTAGCTGTAAATGTTTCCAGGCTGTGATATAACTGGCTTTCCTATCTATACATTGATTTAGATAGCCAAACTCCAGCCTAATTTGTGCTTGGTAGGTATACCCCGGTAGCCGGAATAAGGACCCAAAAATCTTTCAAGTGATTTTATTTAGGATGATAGCATCTTGTCCACGCAGAGCTTCACTTCCGTATCCTAAAGTTGGTATTAGTTTGGCTGCAACAACTTGAAGTAACAGCCGATAGCTAGGGCCGGTAAGCAGTTTTTTTAAAGTGCGGAAAACGAACAGTAGAACATTTCCTTTTCTGTATAGCTCCTGTTTCTGGGGAAGAAAGGAGCCTCGTTCATCAAAACGTACACCCAGGTATCTATACTGGTTCACTTGTTCAAAAACACCCCTTTGTGTGTTCCTTTTTTTAACTTTCGAATTTTTTCTACTAATTTCCATTACTTTGGTTATTTTCTGATTTATTTCTAATCCATTTTGCTCTGCATATTCGGATATCTTTATGATGAGCCGCCGTAGCCCTACTTTAGTTTGACTCAGGAGTACTACGTCGTCAGCATATAACAAGTTTGAAATAGTCATATCACCAAGCTTTGGGGGGGTGCGCATTTACCATATTTAGTTCCGCAGTCAAGTCTGATAAAAAAAGATGGAAAAGATATGGAGCCAGCACACAGCCCTGTTTCAGACCTTGTTTTGTTTTAATTTCCCTTGAAAGGAAAGATCCATCCCCTATCTTAACTCTTACCCATGTATCTGTGTGTAGCTGTTCATTAGCCTTTAGCAGATTCTCCGGTATCCCCCAAGAGACTAATGTCTCCCATAGGAGAGGTCGCTGTACCAGGTCAAAGGATGATTTAAAATCTACAAAACACAAATACAAGGGTTGATTTTTTTGTTTGTACTTATCAATAATCAGGGATAGAGTTAAAATGTTTCCAGCAGTACCCAGGCCCTTTACAAAACCTGTCTGATTGGTGGGAATTATGCTATTTTCAATTGCCCACCTACGAAGATGCTCTAGTAAAATCCCTGCATAATATTTAGCTTCTACATCCGTTAAGGTAATTAGGCGATAACTCTCAGGTTGTGACTTATTGCTTCCTTTGAATATTGGATGAATTATCGCCCCCCTCCAAGATTTTGGAATACTTCCTAGCGTCATACAATGGTTGAAAGTCAAAGCCAGTTTTTCACTCCAAAACACAGGATTCAGTTTAAACAAGGCATTTGGGATCCCATTTGGACCAGGGGCACCCCCAGTTCGGCTGTCTTTTATTGAGCGTACCATTTCGGGCATTGTAAATATTATTTTTTTGGTTTCCTTTTGGGGTATGAGGGGTTTTAGTTTTACTCTTTCTAGACTTAACTTTTTTGCTTCCTCTTCTAAATTTTTGCTGGCTCTCTTTTGTTCACCAAAATGGTGACTTAGGTAATCAAACCAGACGGCTTCCGAGATATTAGAGCTGGTCAGGGTCATCAGGGCTTTATTCAGGGCATTCACCATTTTCCAAAAACCTTGTGTGTTTGATTTTTTACTGAAGAATAGGGCCTTTGCCCAAAAATCATGGTTTTCCTGATGCTTGTATTCCCATATTTGTTTCCGATATATGTTGTTTAGATTTTTTAAGTCAGTCTTAAAGTAGCAGTTTGTTGGATTCTTGTTATATAACCTTAAAGCTCTATTTCGTTCTTTTCTTAATTTAATCCTGTGTGCTGAAAAATTTATATTCCTGTTTGTTTTCGCACCTCGCCCCTGGTTTTGATACCTCTTTTGTGATCTATCTGTGAGAAGAACAGCTGCAAATCTATCTAGGAAAGATGACCAGGTCATTATTGAGTCCCCGGTTATGTTCATATGGCATTGGTCGATTATCACCATTGACCGTTCACCAGTGGATTCCTTTAACTTTTCAGTCCATCTGAGTTTTTTATAGTTTGTTGTATTAATATTCCTTAGTGTAGTTAGTGCAGGGTTAAATTTAGGAATGCCACATCCTATCTCCAGGCATTGCTGACCGTGGTCGCTCATATCTGATTTTACTATGTAAAATTTTGTAATTAGCGTAAGCAAAAATAAGGAGGCCGCAGTATAATCAATTGTCGCTTGGAATTTGGTGACGTATCTTGTGGATACCTTCCATTTAGAAGTCTTAGCCCAAGAGCCTCAAGATCTTTTACTAAGGAGAGTACTACTGTCCCGGCTTTTTCTTTCTCTATTACCTCCAGGGACTGCTGGGGTACTGCCCATAATAGATCTTGCAAGATAGTTTGTGCATCCCTTTAAAAGGGTTTAATAATTTCAGATTAAAGTCCCCGGCTATTAAAAGCTCCAGGTGTCCTAAATCCTGATGGGCAGTTAAAATTGTATCTATCAATTTTGAAGATATATGTTTTCTAGATTGTGCATCTTGATGGATATAGACATTAATTAGCAGGAGTGGGCTGGAATGTTCCTTATTCCACCTGTCTAACTTCACAAGCAAGAAGTCTTTATTTTCCTAATATAATCGAGTAAATAAAATGTTTATTCCTTCTGAGATAAAAATTGCTAATCCCCCTTTGGATGTCCATACCTTTTCTCCTTTATTGCTGGGGAAAAGAATCCCATAAATCCATCAATTGAAAAGGAGTCGGTGGCCCAGGTCTTCTGGAGAAAAATAATTTGACATTTCTTTACTAAGCTTGATAGAGCTTTTTGCTTGGTATTTGATCTAACCCCATTTATATTCCTGGAGCAAACTTGGAGAGGGTTTTCAGGCGAAATAGTCAACTTATTGTGCACCCTACTACTCGTAAGTCACTGACATTTTCCTAGATGGATTATTTCTGATATCTAGCCTAAATCTAGCTGTGGTAAGCGTGTATTAGATATGGTACACACTAAGGGGTCATCTTCCATTCTTCCAGTTGCAGATCTAAGAACTTAGAAAGGTTTATCCAACTCTTTTAGCTTAGATTGGTTCGGCAAATTGATTTGTTCCTCTAACGGGTCAGGATAGCCTACTTGTTTGGGTATACTGAAATTAATTCCCCATTTTAAGAAGGAGCATTTTTCTTTAGCAACTCTTCTTTTACCAAATGTGATGACCTCCAGGTTACCAGGGTTAATTCGTTTAGACCTCTTTCTTTTGTATTTTCCCTTGGTAGAAACTCTATGGAGACAATATCAGTAGATTTTATATCTTTTAATGCAGGAATAGCTTGTAATAGTTTTAGTATATTTCCTCTATTTAAGATATCAAATAGTCCCCTAGAGTGATATTGAGGTTCCAATATTAGTTGTAAACAATCATTTGGCAAAGCAAATTCGGAATTACCTATAGTATCCACCTGTCCATCTAGTTGGGCAGCCCTTGGATGTTCTGTAACACGACTCCATACCGGTGGCTCTCTATCAGCCCGTTCTAGCTTTATCGCCTTGTGCTTTACTATTACGCCACTTAGGTACCCTTCATCTTGGGGTGGTCTTTGCCTTCTTCCTTTTTTTGCATGATATGGGGCCAAATGGGCTCTGGTTGGAGCCTCATGGTACTCTGCATATTCTGAATTTGCGACCATAATTGTTATACGCTCTTCTTCAAAAGGCCTCCTATTTATTATAGGACTAGGACTCGTTCCAACTTGTGTCTCCTGTTGATGGAGTTTAATATTTGGAGGTTCCTGCTCTGATTTGCCTATATCATTTGGCATTACCATAATTCGTTGGTCATTACTTTTTATATCCCCCTCAATGGAGTGTAGTTCGTTTTCATTTTCATTTTGCCCCCTTTGGTTTTGGATAATTTGGCCCCTTGTTCCAAGGTTGAATAATGGAAACAGATTATTTGCAGTTGAAAAACTCTCTGTGTTTGTCACGTGGTCTTTGGGCATTGGCATGACATCTCCTATGACCAGGCTAGAGGAGGGATTCGATTTTATCGCCAAGGAGCCCATTGAGGTCACCCCTTTTTTTATCTCTTGCTTTTCGTTGCTTTTTCTTTTGTCTTTTAGTGGGTGGCTTTACTGGCTGAAATGGGAGCCCCACTGATTTGGGAGAATCAAAGGAGCCTGTAATTTCCTTACATGGTTCTTCCTGCCCACATTTCGGTTCTTCAAGGGATTCTATCTCTTTGTCCTTTAATTTCATTGTACACCAATTCGCTCTGGTCCACAAGTTTTTATTTTCCCCCGCCTCCCTATAATCCGGGGGAGGTCCATTGGCTATAATTTCCTCCTCTCTTCTCATATTTACATTTTCTTTGAGGTTTACCATCAATGAGTTCAAAGCTTCTGGGAAAGTGACCAATGTATCGATTATGGGCTCACAAGTGCATCCTATTACTGAGATTTCTGCAAGATTCTGAGCTCGCTTAATCAAGTTGTTTACATTTGCCAGTTTCTGGTCGATCCCTGCTACTGATTTAGCCATAGCATTCAGTATATCCACCTGGACATACATTTTAGAGGACTGATAGGACCGAGCATCCAGTGTTAGCTGCGAGGTTTTAAAAAAGATATCCCATACCGCGTTTTGATCCAGCTGCTTATTGGTATTTCGTGCTTGCAGTATGTTCTCCTTATTTTCCTCCTTGCCTTCAAATTCACTTTAATTTATTATAGAGGATGCATTTAGGGATCTGTATTTAAGGACTGAGATACCCATTTGTGTATTTGAAACTGTAATTTTATCTTCTTGCAGGGATACTCCCATATTATTGTAGAATGGCTTGTTAAAAATGTACGCAGTAGGGCTCGGTCCCTGTTTTGGCAAGAAGGATTAGAGTTTAACGAGTCCAGATTAATAAGATTTTCCGAATTAGGAATAGTTTCTAACGAATGATTCGTGTTCCTTATTATACCATGCTCTTGTGGCCTCACAGCAGGTTCACTTGAAGAATCAATCGCTACTTTGATAATCACATTTACCTCAAATGGAAATTGAGTATCTAAATGGGAAGAGCTAATTTGATTTTCCAAGGATGGAAGGTTAGTGGTAACAGGGGAAGGAGAAGATGACCTGAGAGTCAGTAATTCTAGGTCATTAATTGAGCCCCAAACATTTTCTTTGGGGTTGTCTTCCATTTGATTACTATTTTTTCCAAGGGTAGGTTTTTCAGTCTGCCCTTCCTCCTTAAACCTACTTTTATCATTTTGCTCATATAGCAGACTGCATTCACTTTTTATGGGGGAGATTGGATGAGGTAGGGTCGCGGAGCCATTAGGTAAAGAAAAAGTCACATCCAGAGGGGCCTTTAAAAAAACAGTTTTATGTGGGGCCCTTACTGATTTTTGAAGTCTGCTGAAAAAAGGGGTTATAGTGGGGATCAGAGATTGACACTTTGTCTTCGTTTCCCCTTCCCATTTTGATGTTGCCGGTGATTGTGAGAATATGGGCTTACTTTGTTTCTTATTTCTCTTTAATTGCGGCTGAAATGCCCTTTCCTTCCCTGACCTCATTTTTGCCGTCTGTGAAATTTTCCTTTAGATATTCCTCCTTACTTTATCTGATAGCGCGCACCGCCACACCTCAGAGGCGAGGGGCTTGAGCACTCGTGGTCCTCTTCAAATGCTGCCCAAATGAGCTGCTGGCTCCTGTCAAGGACCAAGCAGTCTTCTTTTCCTTTTTTCTTTTCCGTCAGATAGACAGATAGACACGCCGCCACACCTCTGGATTGAGGGGCACGAGCACGTGCCGCTGGCTTCTGTCAAGGTCCAAGCAGTCTTCTTTCCTTTTTTCTTTATGTCAGATAGACACACCGCCACACCTCAGGATTGAGGGGCACGAGCACGTGCACATGTAAACCTGCCAGCTGGTTGGATAGCTAAGCCTCCCAGCTTGTAATTTGGTGTCCTTATGTCCTTCAGGGGAGGCGCCTGGATTGGCGTGATCTTAACAGTCTTGACAAACTGTTGCGCAGGCTGTGGCGCAGTTAAATTGTAATGTACTCGGACCCCTCTGGGACAGGTAGCTTGGGCATCACGGAGGACGGGAGGCGTTCTATAGCATACAGCCTACAGGTACGGCCTTACTGAAAAAGAGGTGTGAGGGCCACTGGCGCGGGGGGCAGGGGACGCTAGAGAGTAGGAGAACAGGAGAACAACCAAGCAGCACTTCTGCCTCTTACCGTAGTCCTCCGATCCTGTCCCGTTACGGCCGCGTATCTCCTTGCCCGTGGCGTGGCATGGTCCCGTGGTCCTCTTGGTCTTGCGGTCCTCCTCCCCCCCCCTGCTGTGACTCTTGCTGTACCGAATGCCGTGGCTCCCGGCTATTATCCTAATGCCCACGGGATCCCCGTGGTTCTGGTTCTGCGGTTCTGCCCCTGCTTTTTCCACCGCGCGCGCTCTGCTGCTCTCTGCCGCTGCCGTGAACCGGATCTGGAAACAGCTGCTCACAGAACAGGAACAGCCGTGACCTGATTTCTTCCTCTCACTCGGGTTGTCACCTTCTTTGGCGGCAGGCCAGATTCACAGCGCCAGAGCACAAGTGCTTTCTCCCCAGACCACTGCTGCCGGAGTTTAGCTTCAACCCTTGCACAAGTATTGTATCATGGGATTTCTTACAAGTGAATCGCATTTGCTGTGCTAGCTATGAATTGTGGTGGCATTGCTTACTACTTCTCTATAACGACATTTTCTGCAACATTAGGTTTCTGGAAAAACAAGATGCTGAATGAAAAGAGGATGCAGGGCGGGCAAAATTTGTCTTATAATTTCAGTAAGCCAAAGACCATTTTCTATGCCCGAACATTAGGTAAAAGTTATGCACAGAGTTCATAAAGTTCCACAGATACATGAAGCAAATAACATGTTTATACATCATGCTATCGACTTTCTTGGGCTCTGGCCAGGGAACTTTGTTACATTTGCTGCATATATGCTCCAGGATGTGGGATTTCTGGTGAGCAGTAGTATTTGTTGTGCTTGGTATAATTGGATTTAATCAGGAATTGCATTTTTGCTTCTTTTCTGGCAAGGTGTTTTCTGAAACTGCATGTTTTTCCTATCTTATTTTTTGCAGCCCGGGTTGCTGTTATGAAACTGCTACAACAAGGACTTTCTACCATGGACGTACAGAAACGATGAGGCCTTGTACCGTGGAGGCTGTGGAGTGGTGTCAATCCATGATAAATCCATCTTCCTCCGTAGGTGTTTATAAAATACTTTGATTGTGACATTTCTATGCACTGTGCAGTAGACTTAGAGCCCGATTACAAGTCAAGCGGGCAATATCCCTGTGGAGTACCGCCTCCCACCCCCATCTAGTTAGAAGTTTTCCAGGGTACAGAAATAGATCTGGGAAACCCAAACGTATTTCCATGCACACTTGTTCACTGCTCAAGCAACGCGGGAAATGTGTAAGAAAATGAGCCCAGAAAAGGAAAGTGGAAAACGTGGAGCTGGACACAGTAATTCCAGTTCCTGCATGTTTTCCTCGATTTCGGGCGTTGTAATTTGTGACTTCAGTAGTTGTGGTGGAGAGAGGTTGTATGTCAGACTAGCATATGCAGAAATAACTGACATCAATATCAAGTCCTAAATATGTGTTATAAAAAAATATCAGTCCATCGGATGTACTATTTCTGGAATTAACTCCAATATTTTTGTGAACAATGTTTAGAACATAATATTTATTTAAAACAAAAATCATAGTACCATACCGAGGGGAAGGCAATACTGTGCGCATTCTTTAGCTCCAGTCCCAGTGTCTCCCAATTACTTGAAATCTATTAACATGGCTCTCAGTGTAATATAATTGCAGGGCACTAAATCGGAAGTAGCACAAATCACGTACTGTATCTTTAGTCTATCCATCTTGGGCGAAACTTTGAAGTTAATTGGGACAACTACTGTGATCAAGTTGCACAACATAAATCGTTTCCCTAAATAGTGTTTTTTAGGAAACTCAGGCTGTATAGTCATAATTCCATTCTGAGGTTCTCTTTATATGTTTTTTGCAAATCTTTTTGAAAACGTATTCACATTCTACCAAAAAACAATAATTCTTACTTCATTTTGGGTAAAGATTTTGCATACATTTCAACTGCAGTCCTATTTATTATTTAAGTATTTTGAAGAATTACCTAACTGGGTGGGTTCATGTGCTCAACCCCACCTCCCCCCAGTAGTTTGGCATAGAGCAGTCAGGCTTAGCATAGAGGCAATGTGTAAAGTATTTGTGCAGCACTTAAAACAGCAAAACAGTGGAAACACCACCCAAAAAGATCCCACACCAGGTTAGAAAAATAGAGCTTAATTTAATGAATAAAACAATATAAAAACTACAAAACTCCAGCAGTAGATTCGGAGTTATGAATTTTTAAAGAATAAGTTTCACAACATAAATCGTTTCCCTAAATAGTGGTTTTTAGGAAACTCTGACTGTATACTCATAATTACATTCTGAGGTTCTCTTTATATGTTTTTTGCAAATCTTTTTGAAAACGTATTCACATTCTACCAAAAAACAATAATTCTTACTTCATTTTGGGTAAAGATTTTGCATACATTTCAACTGCAGTCCATTTAATTATTTAAGTATTTTGAAGAATTACCTAACTGGGTGGGTTCATGTGCTCAACCCCACCTCCCCCCAGTAGTTTGGCATAGAGCAGTCAGGCTTATCATAGAGGCAATGTGTAAAGTATTTGTGCAGAAATTAAAACAGCAAAACAGTGGAAATACCACCCAAAAAGATCCCACACCAGGTTAGAAAAATAAAGCTTAATTTCATGAATAAAACAATATAAAAACTACAAAAATCCAGCAGTAGATTCGGAGTTATGAATTTTTAAAGAATAAATAACGGTATAGCGTCTAAAAGCAGAAAAAGCCAACCGTGGCTCTCTGGTCGTGCTGGACTGGGCCAAATTTCAGGCCAACTGCAATGGAGAGCGGGTCGGATACAGTTTTGGGTTAGTCCAGCAGAAGTTTTACATTCTTAAGTGTTGTGCTAAGAGTTCCATTTGTGTTGGAGAGGGTCACAGGGAGCAAAGAGAGTGTTGCGAGCAGTGGTCAACATGGCGCATGAAGCAGGCCAGGTGTCGCATACGGGCAGGCTGTAGCTTTGCGTTGGCAGTCCTCCGCTGGCTTATGATGCTGCTGTGCGAAGAGACGGGCTGGCGACAGCTTGCACTGAGTCCTGGCCAGTTCTTCTTCCACAGGCATGAGGGCAGCAGGTTAGCACCACTGGGCAGCAGTTCCTTTAGAACAGCAGTTCAGCAGAGTGGCAGACTTTGTAGCAGCATGGCAGTCCTTCTTCCTGGCAGAGTATCCACAGGTCCAGATGTCTGCTGAAGTGAAGGTATCTGGGGTCCTTCTTTTATACCCTGGTGGTATGGTTCTGGAAGTGGGAGAAGCTTCTAGACAGTGGCTTTGAAATGCATGGAATTTCCTGCCTCCCGTGCCCTGGCTCCAAGCTGGCTGACGTGACAGTGCAGGGTTGTTAGGGCCTTTGTGTGAAGGCAGAGACTATTCAGGTGTAAGTGGGGCTGTGCTCAGCTCTGCCCCTCCATCCTGCCAGCAGATGGCCCATCCAGACACACCCAATCCCTCTATTGTGTGGCTGTCTGTGAGAGATTCACAAAGTCTAGCTGTCAATAATACCTAGTCCTTTGACCCAAGCCAAGCTTTAGGCACAAAAGGGCTAAGAGCAGTAAAATGCCAAGTTTCTAAAAGTTCCACACCCTCCTCCTGAACTACACCTCCCAGCAGCCTCCACCACTGGGAGTAGAGTTGCACACCAGTTCTTATGGGGTTCCTGTACCACCAACCTTAAAGCAGATCGCAGGACTCTTCCAGAACCTCCTCCTGAACTAAACCTCCCAGTAGCCTCCGCCACTGGGAGTAGAGTTGCAGACCGTTTCTTACTGGTTTTTCCCACCCGACTGGCCTTAAAAACGAGACCTGGCTGAACCCCGCATCTGCTCCAGACATCGCCACTGCCACCCCCAAGGGATACAAGATCACACACTGGGTCTGACCCAACAGACACAGCTGTGGGATCACCATAATCTACAAGGGGAACTTCGAATGATCTACCACCACAGACGACTCCACCCCCTTCATGGAGCCCCTCAACTTCCAACTCCGAACAAACAGCAAAACCACTATCAAAGGCACCCTCACCTACAGACTTCCGGACCCGTCCGCCATCTGCAAAGCTTTCCCTGATTTTATCGCTCCTTTCGCCATCGACTCAAACCTATACGCCTTTCTAGGAGACCTCAATTTCCACCTTGACAAAGACACTGAAGACGCTAACAAGGCCTACCTGCTTGAAAGTTGTCCAATCTTGGTCTTAAACAACTGGTCACCGACCCCACCTACACAGCAGGGCACAAGCTTGACCCTGTTTTCTCAGCCAGAAACAGAGTAATGTACACCCACACCGAGGAGCTCACCTGGACTGACCACTACTGCGTCCACGTTGTCATCTCGTAACCACTGAACACCCCCGCCTTCACCACTAGGGAGACACGGCCCAGCTGGACAAAGGTATCAGAACAGCAATGGACCAACACCCGCCTACCCATCACCACCAGAGACACAGAACAAGTGGCGGACAACTTCGCGAACTGGCTCACAGCAAGCGCTGACGAAGTCTCACCGAAGAAACCCACCAACCCCACCTCAACTGGTTCACAGAAGAACTGAAAACCCAGAAACATGACTGCAGAATGAAGGAAAGAAGATGGCGCACCATTAAGCCCCTTGTGGACTGGAAACACTTAAAAAAATGCCCTCAACCGATACCACCACTTCTTGAAGAACACGAAGAAGATCGCCCGAGCCACCCGCATCAAGGACAGCTCCAGCAACCAAAGGAACTTTTCAACATGGTCAAGAAATTCACCAATCCCTCAGCAACCGAAAACAACATTATACCCTCACAAGCTCTCTGAAACACCCTCGCAGACTTTTTTCACAAAAAAATCAACACCATCTACCAAGAGTTCGCACCCCAACCCCCAGCGGAGGACAGCATCAAGCGCATCACGCTGACTGATGTACATCCACACTAGCTCACTTCTCCGAGAAGGAAACAGCATCCCTCAGGAGATCCATCCACTCCAGAGCCCCAGCAGACCGCTGCCCAGACCGTACATTCAACCTCAGCAAGCAACCCATCAGCAAAGAACTCACCAAGGTCCTCAACTCCTCAATCACCATGGCCCACTCCCCCCAGAAATGGAAACAAGCCGATGTGAAGCTGCTGCTAAAGAAGCTATTCGTGGACCCTGGGGAACCTAAAAACTACCGACCTATCTCCCTGCTCCCTTTCCCAGCCAAGGTCATCGAGAAAGCCATCAGCATCCAGCTAAGTGGACATCTGGAGAACCACAACTTTCTGTACCCCTCCTAATCAGGCTTCAGAGCTAACCACAGCAGAGACAACCCTAGTCACAGCAACGGACGACATCAGAATGCTGTTAGACCACTGTGACTCAGCAGCCCTCATCCTCCTTGACCTCTCAGCAGCCTTCGACACCTATCCCACCACACCCTGTTAAACAGACTCCACCAGATCCGATTCCAAGGAGTAGCCCTCAAGTGGATTGTATCCTACCTCACAGGAAGAACACAGAAGGTCATCCTCCCACCCTACTCCTCGTTTCCTAAGAACATCATCTGCAGTGTACCTCAAGGCTCATTACTCAGCCTAACCCTCTTCAACATATACATTACACCCCTGGCAAACATGATAAAAAGCTACGGACTCAACATCATCTCCTATGCCGACGACATCCAACTCATCCTCTCCCTGATTAACAACCCAGCAACCACCAATGACAAGTTCTAAAGATACATGAAAGATGTGGCCGCCTGGATGAAAAACAACTGTCTCAAACTCAGCACCGACAAGACAGAAGTACTCACCTTCGGGAAGGGAAAAGACACCCTCTGGAACAGCGCATGGTGACCACCTGAGCTTGGCCCATCCTCCAAACCCACCGAACACGCTTGCAACTTTGGTGTCCTCCTCGACAGCCAGCTATCCGTGAAGAAGCAGATCCTCCCCTGCTTGCTTCCTCACCCTTCGAATGCTCAGGAAGGTCTTCAGATGGCTTTCCCCCCCCCTCCACCACCCCCTCCAATACCAGGTGAACAGTCATGCAAGCTCACGTCACGAGCATACTAGACTATGGCATCTCACTCTAGGAATAACCGCCCAACTCATGACGAAACTCCAGACCATCCAGAACACAACAGCCAGACTCCCCCTTGATCTCCTCAAACGGACTCACATCACCCCACACCTCAAGAAACTCTACTGGCTACCATTTGGAAAGAGATTCAAGTTCAGACTGCTTACCCACGCTTACAAGGCACTACACAATGAAGGACTGGCTCTACCTCAACAATCAAATTAATTTCCTCCAACCTATCAGGAATCTCCACTTTGAATCCCTCTCACTAGCAGCCACCTGACACATCCACAGGAGGAACAGCGGAAAGCTGCTCCTTCTCCCAGCTGGTGGCTAAGACCTGTAACAACCTGCGCCTCAGAGCCTCATAATCGCTCCAGCAGTTCAGGAAGGACCTGAAGACCTGGATGATCAACCAGCAGCAGAACATGCAGTGTGGTCTCCCAGCAGCTCGAGATCCTCAGGGGTGATGCAGCCCTGCTCTACAAATCTGATTGATTGGTTGATTGATTGAAAGTGGCAGTTTTTAAATTGTGATCTAAAACATGATCCCTTTGCATTTGGAAATTACACTTCTAAAATGTAATAATACAGCTCCATGTTATCCTCTGAAAGCCATATGCCTTGCAGTAGTGAAACATGAATTTAAGAGGTTTTCACTACCAGAACAGGTAAAAATTAAAGTACATGTCCAGCTTTTTAAATACATTGCACCATGCACTATAACCTGTCCAGGGCCTACCATAGGTGTGATTTAAATGGTTTAAAAGGAAGGTTTGTGCCTGGAAAAAGGTTTATTTTGCCAGGTTGAAATGGCAATTTAAAACTGCACACACAGGCTCTGCGATGGCAGTCTTGAGACATGTTTTAAAGGGCTACGTAAGTGGGTGGCACAATGAGTGCTGCAGGGCCACTATTAGCATTTAATTTACAGATCCTGGGTAGATGTAGTATCACTTTACTAGGGACTTACAGATGAATTAAATATGTCATTGTCGTATAAGCCAATGTTACCAAGTTTTAGGCAGAGAACATGTGCACTTTAGCACTGGTTAGCAGTGGTAGAGTGCCAAGAGTCCTAAGACCGACAAAAATAGGTTCAGCAAGGAGGAGAGGCAAGAAGCTTGCGAAAAGACCACTCTAAGTCTAACAGGTGTAAAAATATATATATATATATATTGCCATTCCAAAAAGTGCCACTTTTAAAGATTATTATCTTTAAAGACTAGAGAGTGCCATTTTCCCAGTCAGGCAATTCTAGAGAAGATCATGGGCCTCTGCACATAGCAGGGGGATGTGAAATAATGTAACACTCTCCTAATCTGAAGAAAAATTAAATGAAGAAACTAATCAAAAGATATCAAATGTCCAAATATTGTGAGATTACTTATCCTTAGTTTACAGGATTTGGCTGAGGTTACGGATCTTCAGTAATGCTTTTTCTGGTGGATATTTTAACCACAGATTACTCGCCCTTTGAAATTCACCAAAGAACATCCTTAATCCAGAAACCTTTTAGCAATTGTTCCTGCATGGCTGTGCACTGCAGCAGGGTTGGCCTTCCTCTGTAGCTGTATAAGTGACAGTGTATAGCTGTATTTAGACGTACTCCCTTGTGGTGACGTGATTTAACAACAAAGCTATCTGGGCTCTTAGACCCAGAGCACCAGTAAAAGATTGAGAACCAGAAACTGAAGCAGAATCTAACATGGAGCTTTATTAGCATGTAAACATTCACTTCACTGAATGGGGAGGAGGGCTGTGAGGAATCTAAGGTTGGATAGTATTTCTACTTGAACTAGTGTTACCAGAAGTAAGTAACTTGTTCTTTGGGTGGATGCATCTAACTGTAGATTCCTCAACTTGTGAGTGGACCCCAAAAGAGTCCCTCAAAAGATGATAGTTCTAAGGAGTAGACTTTACACCAGGAAGTCTTGCAGGACCAAGCATGCAAAAGGTCCCTCTCTGTGGACCTGTTTTTACATCATAGTGCCTGGTAAGGGTGAGGACGATTTCCTGTGTTTAAGTCACACAGATGTCAAGCAATGGTACAACCCTAGCCAAGGCCACTTTGGTGGCCCGAAAGCCCACAGGAGGCACTTTGTCTGCCAAGGAATAGCATATCTTGTTCGAGAGGGCAGTCAATTGCATAAGGTCAGTTTTTAAGTTGTCCTTCCCTTTGCTCCGGGGAATTCAATGAAAGAAGTTGTTAACCCGATGCTCGTTGGTCTAGTCGATATAGTGCTCTTTCAGATCCATCCAGTAGAGCCTCTTCTCTACCTTAGAAAAACATGGCAGAGAGAAAAACGCAGGGACTGTTATAAACAGCCCCACAAGGAAAGGAAGGAAACCCCACTTTGCGGTAGATCCAACTTGTCAGGGAAGAAGGTGATATGAGGAAGGGAGCACTGAGACACTGAGAGTGTCTGCAATTCACTGATAGGGAAAACAGAAGTGTTTGCAATGGGGAAGGTGTTCTGAAACGTTAGGAGTCTCAAGGAACTACAGTGAATGCACATTAAGAACATAAACACCAAGTTAAAGACCCATTGTGGCATAGTTAAAAGCACAGCAGGAAATACATACATTGGCCCTTTGAAAAAGCGCACAAATAGTGATTTGAACAACAAGGGCTGATCCGGCAAATACTGAAAGGCTAAAAAATAACCCTTAACAGTGCCCACAACAATGCTTTGCCAGGCCAAAGACAGAACAAATAGAAAAACATAAGAAAGCTTTACTTGAATCAGATTCACCAGATGGTCCTGGTGGGCAGCAAGCAACTAAATTCACATCCACCCTGTCTGCAGATAGGCCCAAGTCATTCAGCTGGTTTCCATTCAATTTCCATGCATAAAGATGTTGGTCGGGGTTGTTTGTGTCAAGAACCCTACTATGTTATTAGGATAGCAGGTCTTCCTGTAGGGGAGGCGAAGTGGAGGACTAATGCTGAAAATCAGCAGATTGAAGTATTAGAGCTTCCAAGCTCAGTGTATAGCTACCAACATGATGTCCCTCCTGACCTTCATCAGGATATAAAAACAGCGACTGAAACATGTAGAGATCATCAGGGAACCTACGAATAGTATAAAAAATCTCTTAGGAATACACTGAAGTGGAAACTCCAGAGAGCAAAAGACACAAAACTGAATGTTCTCAGGGCTGTGAAGAGATCTACCCAGGGCACTCCCCACTGGTCAAAGGAGCCTTTCATTACTCTGGTAATAGATGCCAATCCAGGCAAATAACATCTGCTGAGCTCGTCTACCCTGGCATTGAGAGATCCTGACAGATGGCTGATAGTCATGTGAAGATTAGCACCTTGTTTGCAGTCCTGAAACATGCATGTGTCTCACCAATTGTGAAGAATCTTCTGTCAATAAAATATCTTTGACTGAATGGCCTCTAGACAGGGTACACAGTAGCATCCATTAGAAAAAAAACCTGAAACTCGTAGAAAAGGAGTGGAGGCAACCTTCCAGCGTGTTTCCCCCAGAACAGTTTCAAAAGTTTAACAATAGCTTTTATCATCAAACAGTAAAAACTGTGATTAGAAAGGTGCAAGACAAATATACATGTGTAAAGGTGACAGTGCATATATCACATTCTTCAGTGTATGTACAGGTACGTGACTTTTGGGACTCCACATTGGAAGGTTTGGGAGAGGTATATAAAGGCAGACTCGGACAAACAGAAGGCCTCTTCTGAATATGAATACAATTTTAGCACTTTTTGAAGAGTATTCCACGGTTTCTGGGCCTTCAGATTGGTAAAGTATGTGATGTTGGATTCCATAATCATTAAGTCTTGGCTCTTCTAGTTTTGTTCAGTGTGTTAGTGGCTTTCGAAATCTGGTGTACAGTATTCTTCTGGAAGGCTTGAAAACCTTGTCTATGATTCCTCAGTACATAAAACTCAAGGATGTGCATCACTGGTGATAGTTAGTCCTCTTTGGACCTTATTTTATGGTATTGTCACAGGGCTTTAACTTTCTGCTTCCATATATTCGCTGATGATACTTAGCAACCAATGAGATTCCTAAGTGAATACAGATCTGACCATTCAGATAGCCTTAGTAATCTGGTTGATGGGGAACTCTCTTATAATCAACTAAATCTCCCTTCAATAAGCCTAAATCGCTGTGGTCTAGTATTGGTTCTGTCACAACCAAGGAATGGGGCCTGCAGAGTTTGAGGCCAGTCCTCCATTCACCAGTGGTTTATCTCGCCCATTGGTAAATGTCTCAAGGTTTGTGGAGAGAAACTGTACTTAGGGAAAAAAGGATTGAGGTTAGGGAGAAAAAGATACACTCCTGGAGGTCGGTGGTTTGAAAATCTGGACTGGATTAATTATGGCACAGCATTACTGAATGTATGCAAAGACTCGAAAGTCTTCACCTACTGGTGAAAGAACAGATATAAGTGTGGAAGCCACAAATCCAGGTTAACCTTCATCTCCTTCACTGGTGTGCCAAGTCACAGAAGGGTTTTGCATATTTGAATGGGGACATCGATATCCTCCTGTAAGCAATAACCAATTTCTTGCGGGCAGCCACGTATGACAC
This sequence comes from Pleurodeles waltl, assembly GCF_031143425.1. Taxonomy (NCBI): domain Eukaryota; kingdom Metazoa; phylum Chordata; class Amphibia; order Caudata; family Salamandridae; genus Pleurodeles; species Pleurodeles waltl. The sequence goes on from NC_090449.1 coordinate 862,419,802, forward strand.
TCCGCAGAAAGTCAGGAGGTTCGATATCTTCCCATTTCGTCTCACCCCAGTGGTTCTATGTACTTCAACCTGATTAGAGGTAGTATAAAACACATCCCTTGGCCCCCCCAAAAATGTTGGAACGATGATCGGATCATGATCACTAAGTAGGGTCAGCTTCGTATAGGGTGTGTCACAGCCATTTAGTGCAAAGGATGACAAAATAATATGGTCTATAACCGAGGATGAGTTGGGGCCCTTATGAGTTGGGATTATCTTGCCGTTATCTCCGTGCTTACGTTCCATAAGCATTAAATCAAATGTGGACAGCATCAAATTAAGGGCCTCCCCATACTAATTGGGGCAAAAATGGTCAAACCCTGTCCCATCAGGGGTGGTGAGCCCACAGGACCAAGAGAGGGTGCTGGGGCAAGGCTGGATATTAAAATCCCCGGCCCAATGTTACTAAGATTTTTTGTATAATTGCTGTTTGTATATAGGGGCTCCTGACTCATAACCCACAACATAGGCGGCCTATGTATAATAAGGGGTGGTTCAGCCATGCCTGTAAAAAAAGCCAGGGGGAATCTTAAATTAGCCCTGCAAACAACTTCTAGAGACTCAATAGTAATTAAGTCACTCCGAGTAAAATATAAGAAGGCACAGGAGCAAAGGAAGAAAGAACTAAGGGAAGAGGCATGGTCTAAACTAGCCCTGGTGACAGAAACTAACAACGTTAAATTTTTTGGGAAACAATTAATGCCCCGTTCCTCTCAGAATGGGTGCCATCACATTTGGGATCAAGTGTAGCTTGTGCAACATTGGTGGCCCACTACTCGGAGGTCTCCAAGGAAGGTACTAGGTCTGCAGATTTAATTGGGCAGATCAAGTTGGGGTCACCCAATTATCCACAGATTACTATGGATGAAGTTTACTCTGCCATTCTAGCAAGCGCTGAGGGTAAGGCCCCAGGACCTGATGGGGTACCAGTGGATGTTTTTAAACATAACACCAATTTTTGGGTACCAATTCTGACCAGACTATTCAATTGGGCCATATCTGGTGACATTATGTTGTCCTGGTACACCTCCATTATTATACCAATATATAAGAAGCCCGACCCTGAAAACGTTTGACCAATATCATTGTTGGATTCTTCCCTGAAAACATTTAGTAGAATCATTCTGGTAAGATTAAATGATTGGGTCTTGGAAAACAACATCCTATCCCCTGTAGAGTTTGGTTTTAGGAAAGGATTAGGTACCATAGAGCAATGACCTAATTATAGGGAAGTACACCAAGGCCTAAAAAGGTGATCTATATCAATGTTTTGCAGACCTCAGTAGCACATTCGATCTAGTGGAACATGCCCTCCTTTGGCCACCATTATTAGAGATGGGTGCCCCAAGGTATATCATCAATTCTTTGGCTCTCCTATATAGATATTTGACATGCAAAGTTCGCTTCGGCCAACTGGGAGAATGCACCACCTCTTTCAAGATAGGAAGAGGTATCCATCAAGGTTCTGTCCTTGCCCCGTTATTATTCTCCCTATTTATTAATGGGGTAGATAAACATTTGCAGGGACTACAGGTTGATCCCCCGTTTGTGGCCGGACGCCGTGTGCCTGCCCTACTTTAGGCAGATGATGTCCTGATCTCCAGAACACCCATGGGGCTCCAGAAGTTAATGTGCGGATTTGAACTGTTCATGTCATGAAAGGGTATGATAATTAACGAATCCAAAAAATGTATTATGACGTGGCAAGAAAGTAAATAAATGTGGGAGTTTCTACATTCAGGACATGGAAATTAGTACTGTCAATTGCTTTGATTATCTAGGGGTATTGTTCTCTAGTAATGGGCAGTGGGACCAGCTGGTTTGTTCAGGCAGGAGCGAGCTAAGAAGAAATTCAGGTGCTCTATTCAGATTTGCTAGTAAACTAGGGAGACGTCCCTTAGGCACTATGTTGAACATTTACAGGTGTAGAATTGTTTCCGCTGTAGCATATGATGCAGGGGTGTGGGGTTACGCTAAAAGCGCTCCCCTACAACTAGAGGAGAACTGTTTTCTAAAATGCATGCTATGTTTACCCACCTCAGCCTCTAACTGGATCACACATCAAGAAATAGGCATACATTATTTGGAAGATGTGCTACAGGTGAGACCTCTGCTTTTATGGCACAGCATAAGGTCTAAGGAAGCCACTGGTTTTACAAAAGATCTCATATTAGACTGTATGAAGTTGGATTACGCCATGTGTATACCATGGCTAGCTTTTATTGATTCCTCCTTTAAATCTGTTTTTAATAGATCTATAAAACCTAAACTAGAGGACCTGCTGTCACTATCTAAAAAATGTATTAAGGACACTTTTATGCAGATAAGGCGGACGATAGGAAACTAATTGAATCTAGTAAAACCACTTTGGGCCTTTACTTGTCTTACTCATTGGATGCAAGTAGGTTTGGCTTTCTTTCCATAGTCACCAACATGCAGCACTGGTTTGTTTTAACTAGACTAAGAGTGGGCATTGCGCACCACCTAGTAGCATTTCCTCAAACTAGGCATTGCCCACAAGAGTCAGTTAGATGCCCTTGTGATGCAGTTAGCAAACAATGCACATTGCATTTTGTCTTATTCTGTAAATTCTACGAACATCTTAAAAGCTTCTACCTCAAACCGCTTTTTAATTAACTTAATATAAGAACTTACCAGGAAGCATTGGATTCCCGTTAGCCTTAGACTCCCCAAATGTGTGCTATAGGGTGGCACATTATATCTTAAAAGCAATACATATTAGGAAACGTCTTATTGCACTTTAAAAACTTGTTTAAAGTATTTACTGTATTTTTGTAAATGGTGTCAGAATGCAGTACGATAATTTATTTATTTTATGATTTTAAATTTTTATAAACCTTACTGATGTATTGTCTGGGGTTTCTGGTTGGCTAGGGTATGCACCTCAGCCAGGCAGAACTTACCCACTCTAGTCAGGGCAAGGGAGTTACACGTCCAAGATAACCCCTGCTCACCCCCTTGGTGCCTTGGACCGAGCAGTCAGGCTTAACCCAGAGGCAATGTGTAAAGCGTTTGCACAACACACGCAACCCACGTGACGCAATATCCCCACCACAAAGGAAACACAACACCAGATCATATGAAAATATACTGTATTGTACACAAGGCAATTATCAGACCAAACATCACATATCAGTACTATCCTGCTACCTTAGCAGTTGTCAGAACGTTACACATTAGTTACTCTGCAACCTAGCAGTAGTCACACATTACACACCGGTTACTCCTAATGCCCATAGTAGGAACATTAGAAAATATATGGGAAGTTAGGAAAACATATTAGCAAGCATGTCCGTAAAAGGAACATATGCATACACATACGTAAAAACATCAAACGCAGGTAGGTAAAATATGAATCAAACAAAAGTCTGTAGAAAGAACTTTGGATTGCAACTATATTGGTCCTTTAAACAGTACCTGGTTGGATGGAGGCACCTCCAGGGCGTAGAAGGCGAACAATGGGGCCCCTGGCGCTCCTATGCGCAAAATGGGGGCCTCCCTTATACTCTGAGGACAGAGGAGGGCAACATGCACCTCCTCTCTTTTATAGACAGGCCCCTCTGGGGACCGTGATTACTGGGGGCCCCCCAGGGCCTCATCCGGCCCTCATGAGGGGGGCCAAAGCCAGCAAAAACAACTTAGGGCTGGAGGGGGGCACCACACACCCCCTCCGGTTTAATGACAGGCCCCTCCCGGGACCCGTGATCTCTGGGGGCCCCCCGGGCCTCCACTGGCCCTTCCACCAAGCTGGGGGGGCACAATAATGCCCGTTTTACCTAACAGCAGAAGAGGAGCGTCCTGCTCCTAACGCAGAGGCCAGGGGGAAGGGGGCGCTCCCCGTGCCTTCCCCTGGTCCTGCCGTGAAGCCACAAGAAGATCAGACCCCTCCTGGGGCCCGAGCAGACACTCGCCTGCACCCAATGCGGTGCGCGAGGGTTCTTCCAGCTTCCCGGCCCGCTGCGGTGATCTTATTTAAAGGGGCACAATGCAGCAAGGAGCCTACGAGCTCCCAAGGCTCCATAAGCGCGCAGCAATCAGCGCTATGGCAGCCGCAGCCACGGAGAAGCACCCCTCATGAAGAAATGGATACAGGGGTCAGGGGCCACAGCAACCTGCCCCTGGGGAGCAGAATCTTAAGACAAGGTCCTCAGGTGGAGGCCCCAGCTACAGGCCAGCACAAGGGAAAGGCAGCATGTGGCCTGGTCCTTCACAGTGACCAGGCAGGTCACAGGTCAGCACAGCAGCAGCAGTCCATGGCGGTTCCTGGTGAGTCCTTTCAGCCTTTGATGTCCAGTTCCAAGATGATTCCAAGAGTCTCCAAATTGTGGGGGAAATTCCCCTGTACTTATAGTCAGTTCTTACAGTGTTTTACAATGGTAGGGAGAGGAGGTTCCAGCCAGTTACAACTGGTTCTGGGAGTGCCCCCTCTCTCCTTTCAGCACAGGCTCCAAACATCAGTGGGGGGTTAATGGCCCTATTGTGTGAGGCCAGGGCACAGTCTTTACAAATGCAGGTGTGCCCCGCCTCTCCCTTCTCTCAGCCCAGGAAGACTATTCAGTATGCAGATGCACCTCTGTGACACCTCCACCCTCCCTGTGTACAGGCTGTCTGAAAAGTATGCACAAAGCCCCAACTGTCCCTCTGCCCAGACGTGGATTGGAGTCAAGCTGCAAAAGACCATAGCATAAGCACAGATAAATGCGCACTTTCTAGAAGTGGCATTTCTGTGATAGTAATAAAAAATACACCCACACCAGTAAGCAGCATTTATTATCACCATCACAACCATACCAAACACGCCTACGCTACCCCTCATCAATCAGACAATACCCCTTACATATAAGGCAGGGCATTTCTAATGCAATCCTATGAAAAGGCAGCACTCACAGCAGTGAGACACCAAGTTAGGCTGTTTGTCACTACTACTACCACTACCACTACTGCCTTTCTACATACATGGCACCCTGCCCATAGGGCTAGCTACGGCGTACCTTAGGGGTGATTTACATGTAGTAAAAGGGGAGTTCTGGGCCTGGCAAGTAAATTTAGATGCCAGGTCCCTGTGGCAGGAAACTGCGCACACAGGCCCTGCGCTAGCAGGCCTGAGACAGGTTTGAAAAGTCTACTTCAGTGGGTGGCGCAAGCAGCACTGCAGGCCCACTAGTAGTATTTAATTTACAGGCCCTGGGTATAGTGATACCACTGTACAAGGGACTTATAGGTAAATTAAATATGCCAATTAGGTATGAGCCAATCATAACAACTTTAGATGGGAGAGCACCTGCACTTTAGCACTGGTCAGCAGTGATAAAGTGCTCAGAGTCCTAGAGCCAACAGCGAGAGGTCAGAAAAACCAGGAGGAAGGAGGCAAAAAGACTTGGGATGACCCTGTGTAAGGCAAAAAGTCCAACATTGTCTGATTGTATTTTATTGTTTATCTGCTTTTATGGCTTACTCTTGGTGTAGCCGAATAAAGATTATGAACTGAATGGGGACATTTCACCGTAGATACCTATAAGCATCACTTGTCTGGATAGTCGTCCAAATATAAATAATACTATTTTAATCTGCACCAGTTTGAATCCTGGCCTTATGGCCGCCGCTTGTGGCACTGCAGACTCGTCGCAGTCTGAGTCATTAGTGACGCCCATTTTGCCCTAAATGGGACTGCTGTGTTGTTTATCAAGGCCTTATATATATCAACAAAATTGCGTTCTCATGCAACGGCTCAGACAGGATCCTGTGTCCCAGCGGGGATCCGTCCTCTAGTACCATGCCAACGGGCATGTAGGTGCCAACAGCAGAACTGAATTACATTTATCTAAAGAACTCTGAGTTCAGTAGGTAAGACTGCAGCTGGAGCTGAGCAAATGATTCGTCGACAGTGTTTATATATCAGTGCTGCCCCTTAGGTAAAGCCTTTCAGGCATTTCAGCTACCGTAGACTGTCACACCACAATTGAGGTGTGTTACTAGTGATCAGGCATCGCCTTGCCGTCCTGTTTGCTCACTCCTCTTTTGTCTCCTTATGAACCTGCCAGGTATCCAGGTCTGCTAAATGCATGTTTGTCAACTTGCAAGGACGCCTCCGGCTGTGGAGCAAAGGCACATTTAATAGCGAAACAGAGTTCTGTCGGGGGCCACACCACTGTCCTACACTCGGCAACAAAATTGGCCGCTGCTTTTCTGGGGGGGTCCTCCCTCGCATTACAAAATAAAATATTTAAACTTGTAGAATTTCATATGACGTTTGTTATGGGTCATATACTACCCTGGGAAGTACAATCTTTTTTATAAGGAGATGGGCTCGCAAATGCCTCACGTTTTCCTTAAATTCATCTTCTAAGCATTTTAGGTTTTGTTCCAGAAATATTCCCTCATCCCTAGTGATGCGAATAATGAGGTATGTAGAACCTTACCTTTCCAAGTTAAAATGGCAACTGTGTCCATTGTTCCCAGTAGCCATGGTGTCAGAGGGTATAACGCCAACTTGTCCCAGTTAACCGTGAAACTGAATGACACTCTACATCTCAAAAGTATGTCGTATCTTATTCAGTGTTTTATCTGCATCAGTCACATATAAGAGAACCTCGACCACGTGTAGGAACATCCCAGCTAAATCTTCAGCTCCAGGACAGACAGTAGTGGTGAGAGAGGACATCCCTGTTTTTCCCCTGTCCTCAGCTCAAAGGGTCTAAAAAAACTGCTTTTACATTGGCTCTGGCCATTGGGGACTTATAGAGTAACTGGATTCATGACAGAATCTATAGACCGAAGCCCATCTTTTCCAATAACACAAGAATGTAGGGCCCTTCCTGAGAGTCAAAGACCTTGCCCACATCAGGCGCTAGAGCCACTGTTGGCTTGGTGACCCTTTTTGTTTATTCCATGCAGCCATACTGCCTTTGATGATTCATTTAAGTGACTGGTCAGGGTGGCCTAAGCTTACTGTCACCTCACTGAAGCACATCACCAATACTTTTAAAAAGTGATATTGGCCCTCAAAAAAAACATTCAGTCTTTGATTTCTCATTGGTACGTATGGGAACCATTTTCATCATTTGCATATTAGCTGGTATTCTTTTTTTCACTAGATCTTTCAAACATTTTGAGCAATGGCACTATCAATGTACTTCACAGCCTTTAAAAAAGCTCTCCATGGAAGCTATTGGCACCGCACATTTTGCCATTTCACAACTACTTAATGGCCCCTGGTACTTCCTTTTCTATGATTGGTTCTTATAAAAGGTCCTTGGCTTCTGTCTCAAAAATTGGAGTTGACAATTATTTCTGTACAGTCATATCAGGCTTTATACAAAGCTTTGTTGTAATATGCGAACGCATTCGCTACCTGTGCATAGCCCGCTACTGGCAGACCACGCCCCTTCTCTATTACACCCACCAATGTGTTACCCTCCTTATGCCGGAGGATCCAAGCAATGAACCTTCCTGCTTTATCTTCTACTGTATGTAATCTCTACTTTATATAATCTCTTCTGTGTGGCAAAATATTGTGCTCTTGCTTTGTTCTCAGCCAGCATGCATTATTCCAGTTTTTAATTTCAGGATGTGAGGGATTTCAAAATCATTATTTGCCGAGTGACTTTTTTGCTAGACTCAGAATTTCCCCTTCATTCTGGCCTCCTGCTGTTTCTCCTTGCATTTGCCTACAACTCCCGATATAGACTGAGTAGCCTCGAACAACTGTTTTGTAGCCCATCTATCGTGTTGCACTGACTTGAGCTGTCCCTCTGCTTTCTTGGAAAGGGGGTTCTGTGGCCTCCCGCCCTGCCCATCAGTCTTATGCCAGTACATTTAAAAGAGTAAGATTTAGCTCGAGGGATAATGCAGTGCATTCCAACCAAATTGAACTAATATATAACGTTGAATGATCGATTACCCAGATTTCCAAATCACATGTAAACCCAAAAGGAGGCTTTTTTCAAGTATACGAAAACGGAGCAACTAGTTACCAGTTAAGAAATTTCCAGAGCTTAATTATTTAACGCACTTTCTTGGCATCTCCACAAAAGTTCTTGAGCATACGTATAAACTCTTGCAATCCTCTGAATTGGCTGTGCCACAGTGAGGGCTCCTGTATTGCAGAATTCTTCAATGCACCTTTGGAACCATCTCTAGTTTCCACATTATGTATTTATATATGTGATATTTGTATAACTCGAAAGTAGCCAAAAAGGTAGCGGAGTGCTGTGAGTGGAAGGCAAACACAGTGAACAAGTGATAGGAGAGGTGGCTGGATTCTGGGAGCAAAAGTGCCTGTCACTGCATGTCATGTAGTGTTTCTTAAGTTGGAACAGCGATGGGTCAGTCCTGATAGCAACAAAGGTGTTGTTCCATGTCATGGGTGCATGGAGTTACAAAGGCCTGTTGCACTGTCCTTGGCACCAGTTAAACCATTGGTTCTGAAGCAGGGTGATGCAAACATATCATTCAAATCCGGGAATACCAGAAAATTGGCATTATTGACTACACATATTTTACCCTAGGTACCTAAAAATATCAAACTGAGGAAAAAGCCCTACTCTCCTAGAGTTACATAGTCATTCCTTTTATTTATGTCAAACCTTTTCACCTACAGCACCCTCGACAAATTCAGTAACTGCTTTTTTGTTACATTTCTTTGCTACAGAAGCTTGTTCAATTCGTTCCATCAGTCAGTTTAAATAATATAATTCCCCTGCATGTCCAAAGCCAGGGATAACATCCTATTCAATAATTGTGATTAGAAAAAAATCCAATGTGCCTATGTTTTATGCTCTGTTCCAGACCGGCACGTAACACTTCTGGTGTCAGAGATTTCAGTCTTTGGAAAACGATGGTATTTAAAAAAACAAAAGTTTGTCTTACCTTTTCCCTGCAGCCTCAGGAACGTCGGCAACGCATGTCAAGAGCAGTTGCAAAGCACAACCAATTAATGAAAGAGTGTCAGAATGGGAAAGGTACGCTAATTTTCTTAGACATGATTTCAGCTTAGTGTTTTTTTTTATCTCGTGTACTGACACACCTGGATTGTTATCAACCACGTGTATGGCTATTATTGCAGGATTTGACCGTCATCTTTTGGGACTTCAACTTATTGCACAAGAAGAAGGTCTGCCCAAGCCAGAGCTGTTCAAGGACCCAGCATTCTCTAGGAGGTGACTGCTTTGTTGTTATATTATAGAAATATATTTTGTAATTTGTCTCACGAGCAAACAGGAGAAAATGTTAAAAATGGAGTAGATCTGTACTAGCCTTTATTACACCGATAAAAGATAGTAATACATTTGGAAAATATTTGCTATTCCCATAACTTGTTCGCGCTGAGGTTTACTGAGAACATTGTCACTCATTTTTATCTAATTCAGACTATTTTTTCTCTGAACCCCTTCGCTACCAGGCCTTCCCCCCCTCCTATGATAAGCCTTTTTTTGGCTGTTTGGGGTAGTTAGCACTTCGGCCCTCATAACTTTTGGTCCACATAAGCTATTCACGCCACATTTGTGTCCTTTTTTTCCAACATCCTAGGGATTCTAAAGCCACCCAGAGTTCGTGGGTTCCCGTGAAGGAGACCAAGAAATTAGCCAAAATACAACAAAAATGTGTTTTTTTTCAGAAAAATGGGAAAAGGGGCTGCATAAGAAAGCATTTGCTTTTTTCCCCTGAAAATGGCATCAACAAAGGGTTTGCGATGCTAAAATCACCAGCTTTCAGGAACAGACAGACTTGAATCAGAAAACCACATTTTTCAACACAATTTTGGTATTTTACTGGGACATAACCCATTTTTACTATTTGCTGTGCTTTCAGCCTCCTTCCAGTTAGTGACAGAAATGGGTGTGAAACCAGTGCTGGATCCCGGACAGCTAAACATTTCTGAAAAGTAGACAAAATTCTGAATTCAGCAAGGGGTCACTTGTTTAGATCCTTCGAGGTTTTCCTATAGAAAGTAACAGCTAAAATAAAAAACAAATGAGGTGAATAAAAAAGCAATTTCTGTTCACGTTTTCTTCTATAACTTTTTCCAGCTATAGCAGATTTTTGAAAGCGATATACCGTTACGTCTGCTGAACTCTTTTGGTTGCGGGGATATATAGGTCTTGTAGGTTCATCAAGAATCCTAGGTACCCAGAGCCAATAAATAAGCTGCACTTTAATATGGGTTTTCATTGTATACCGGGTATACAGCAATTCATTTGGTGAAATATAAAGAGTGAAAAATAGGTATCAAGGAAACCTCTGTATTTCCAAAATGGGCACAAGATAAGGTGTTGAGAAGCAGTGATTATTTGCACATCTCTGAATTCCAGGTCCCCATATTATCATGTGAATTAAAAGGCACTCCTCAAAAAGACTTCTTTTTTATACACTGTCTTACATTTGGAAGGAAAAAATGTAGAGAAAGACAAGAGGTACCTCAATTGTGTGGGTAGGCCTAGTGTCTGGGACAGGAAACGTAACATGGACACATCACATTTTTACATTGAAATCTGACGTGTTTTTGGGAAAGTGCCTAGCTGTGGATTTTGGCCTCTAGCTCAGCCGGCACCTAGGGAAACCTACCAAGCCTGTGCATTTTTTAAAACTCGACACCTAGGGGAATCCTGGATGGGGTGACCTGTGGGGCTCTCACCAGGCTCTGCTACCCAGAATCCTTTGCAAACCTCAACATTTGGCAAACAAAAAAAACACATTTCCCTCACATTTCAGTGCTGCAAAGTTCTGGAATCTGAGAGGAGCCACAAACTTCCTTCTACCCGGCATTCCCCCAAGTCTCCCAGTAACAAAGGTACCTCACTTGTGTGGGTAGGCATAGTGCCTGCGACAGGAAACGCCCCAAAATGCAACAGGGACACATCACATTTTCCGAAAGAAAACTGGCCTGTTTTTTTGCAACGGGCCAAGCTGTGGATTTTGACCTCTAGCTCAGCCGGCACCTAGGGAAACCTAACAAACCTATGCATTTTTTAAAACTAGACACCTAGGGGAATTCAGAATGTGGGGCTCTCACCAGGTTCTGTTACCCAGAATCCTTTGCAAACCTCAAAATTTGGCTAAACAAACACTTTTTCCTCCCATTTCGGTGATAGTAAGGTCTGGAATCTTTGAGGAGCCACAAATTTCTTTTCACCCAGCATTCCCCCAAGTCTCCCGATAAAAATGGTACCTCACTTGTGTTGGTAAGCCTAGTGCCTGCGACAGGAAACGGTCCAAAACGCAACATGGACACGTCAAATTTTTACATTGAAAACTGATCTGTTTTTTGCAAAGTGCCTCGCTGTGGATTTTGACCTCTAGCTCATCCGGCACTTAGGAAAACCCAGGAAACCTGGACATTTCTGAAAACTAGACACCTAGGGGAATCCAGGATGGGGTAACTTGTGGTGCTCTCACCAGGTTCTGTTACCCAGAATCCTTTGCAAACCTCAACATTTGGCAAAAAAAAACACTTTTCCCTCACATTTCGGTGATAGAAAGTTCTGGAATCTGAGAGGCGCCACAAATTTTCTGCCACCCAGCATTTCCCCAAGTCTCCTGATAAAAATAGTACATTACTTGTGTGGGTAGGCCTAGTGCCCGCAACAGGAAATGCCCCAAAACACTACGTGGACACATCAAAATGATCGATTACAAAACTACCTGTTTTTTCCTAGGGGGTGGGGGAGAATGTGAGTTTTTGGTCCTGGGCTCGGCAGCCATCTAGGAAAACCTACAAAACCGAGACATTCCTGAAAACGAGACACCTGAGGGAGTCCAGGGAGGTGTGACTTTCATGGATCCCCCAGTGTTTTCTTACCCAGATTCCTCAGCAAACCTCAAATTTTGCTAAAAAATCACATTTTCCCCACATGACTGTGTGAGATCACCGCACCGGCACAGATTTCCTTTCACCTAACATTCCCCTTAGTGTCCCGATTAAAATGATACCTCACTTGTGTAGGTGGGCGAACGGCCTGTGACAGGGAAGAGGCAAAAACATGTCGAAATTGAAGGGGAACCAAATCTGGTCCAATAGGGCAGTTTGGAAAAAAAATGTTTTTAGGCTGACAAGTGGGGCAGAATTTTTATTGGTATAGATGCAACAGTGCTGGGTGGTAGGAATTTTGTGGATTCCTGCAGATTCCGGAAGGTTCCATCACACAAATGTGGGGAAAATGTGTGATTTCAAGCAAAGTTGGAGGTTTGCAGGGCATTGTTGGTAAGAAAGTGGTGCGGGGTGAATGTGAAGCACACCACCCTGGACTCATCCAGATGCTTAGTTTTCAGATGTGTCTAGGTCTCGTAGATTTTTCTAAATGGCAGCGTCCCAAAGTCCAAAAAGTGCAGCCCTCACCATTCCAAGTGGGACAATTTTGAGAGTTAGCCAAGCTCTCGTGGCCCAAATGTAAAATCAAAACCCAAAGTAATCAAATGTCCTCTTGCTTGTCGTTGGGATAAGATCTTTTAGTGTGCGGGGGGAGAGCTGAAAGACTGTTATCCCCTTCAGTTGGGGTGAGGGCATAACCATGCCCATACTGGTTGGTAGCCACCACCCCACTATTTGTCTTTTTTTTTTTAATTCCCTGGCATCTAGTAGGCTTTCTTGCCCCCCTCTTTGGGAGTGGATCGGGGGTAATTGCCCCATCTGCCCACCGGTGGGCAGACCAACTTTGTCCCTGTTTATTTCGGAGTGGGGGTATGGCACTGCCCCAACCCTCTGTTTTAAAAAAAAAATCTTCCCTGTTGTCTAGTGGGCTTTCTGCCCCCCCTTGGGGGAAGATGGGCCTTACAAAAATAGGCCGATCTAGGGCAGAACTGTCCAACAGTAGTGGTTATGTGAAGTGCCTGGTTAGCTGAAAAGCAAAAGTATGGAACTCTCTTCTCTGTGAAATCTGTAAAGTACTCCATCAAATCACTCCACCATTTTTAAAAGTTTTACGAGAAACTGCAACTACAAGCATAAGACATCCACTTGGCAGGCAGCAGAAATTGCAGTCTTTCTTAAGAAAGTCAAAGGTCCATTAGTGTGTGAATCTTGTCGACCCACTTCACTTTTGGATACTGAATGTAACATTTGTTTCAGAGCACATAGCCTCTTAATTCACCTATAGGTATGATTGTGCTTCAGACAAAGAACCCCTTCGTAGGAAGCTGGCCTGGTGTGTGGTACGTACCTGAGGTACTTACACCTTATACCAGCTCAAGGTATCCCTTATTTGTGTAGTGTAGTGTAGGCAGTGTCTAGAAGCCTGGCTCTCTAGAGGTAGTTGTGGATGAGTAGCCACGGCTTATCTAGGAGACATGCAAAGCTCATGCAATACCACTGAAATCACACAGCACTTACACACATGAAAGAAAACACTCACTGTTACAAAACAAAAGGTACTTTATTTTAGTGACACAATTACCAAAAAGTACTAGAGAGGCAACCATCCTATATGAGGTAACAAATTGATACTTACACCACTAATCAGAAATAGGCATAAATAGCAGTAGAAAACAGTGCAAATATCAATAGACAATAGTGATCCTATGGGAAGCCCAAACCATATACAAAAAAAAAATGGAATGCGAATGCAGGACCCCCACCTAGGTAAGTGGAATGTGTAGGGGGATCTGGGGGAATTAGGAAACCCCAAATGTAAGTACCATAGTGCTCCCCAATGACCAGGAAGAAAGGATTAAGTTACTGGATTCTCCTCCAAACCACCAAAAAGGGAAAAAAAGAAGAAAATGCAACACCCGGACAAGACTGCAAGAAACCAGTGGTGGATTCCTGAAGAGGAAGACCTATGGAAGAAGGGGACCAAAAGAAACCAGTGGTGGATTCCTGAAGAGAAAGACCTATGGAAGAAGGGGACCAACTTCAGAAGTCACAGAAGAGTCCAGTAGGGGCAGGAGCCACTACCCACCCAACTGTGGTTGCAGGAGTTGGTCAATGGTAGGACAAAGACGGTCAGGAATGCTGCCCTGGAGCAGTTGAAGAGTTCTGGAGGATGCAGTCGACGTCCCATGCCAGATGGATGATTGCAGTCAATCAGTGGCGTGGAAAAGCCACCAACAAGCCTTGGCAAAGGCAGAAGTCGCAGTGAGGCAAAAGTGGAGCTGCCAGGGACCAGCAAGGTCCAGGAGAACTCAACCCATGATGGAGTCCTAAGGGGTCCCTCAGCAAGGCAGAGACTCCACAGAAGAAGCTGCCCCCACAGGAGACCCACTGGAAGAGGAACCAGGAGTGGCAGAGGAGCCCATGAAGCACAACTGGAGAAGGGTCCCACGCCGCAGGAGAAGCACGCAGAGAGCTGTGCATCCCAGGAAGGAGTCCTGGGGGCTGGGGCCACACGCAGCCTGAAGATCCCTTGGAGGAGATGCCAACAAGCCTTGCTAGCTGCAAGAGACGCTGTGCACGGGGGTACTGTCCTACGTGGGAAGGCAAGGGCTTACCTCCACCAGGTTGGACAACTAGCAGAGAGGACCAAGAGGACTACTCCAGATCACCACCCGTAATGCAAGATCGACGCAGTTCAGGATGAAAGGAGACCACGCAGCTGGTTTTCATTGCAGTTGATGCATGCGGATGCAGGGGAGAGACTCCTTCACTCCAAGGGAAATTCCTTCTTCCTTCTCCTGCTCGCAGAGGATGCACAGCCGGTGAAATGTTGCAGAAGCTGGAAGGAGCTGTGGAAACAATGTTTCAAGCAGAGTATGTGTGGTGGATGCAGCTTGTCAGTTTCTGGAGGGTCCAGTCGCAGTTCCAGTGGCTAGAAGTCAAAGTAGAGGTTGCAGAGGAGTCCTGCTGGAATTTTGCAAGACGAATCTGAGGACCCACCCCAGAGGAAACCCTAAATAGTCCTGAAAGGGAGATTGGTCACCTAGCCAGGTGACCACCTATCAGGAAGGGGCTGTGATGTCACCTGCTGGACCTGACCACACAAGTGCTCCCAGAGGCCCTTGTCCACCTTGAATTCAAGATGGCAGAACCCAGGGACCCTCTGGAGGAGCTCTGGGCACCACCCCTGGGGTGGTCATGGACAGGGAAGTGGTCACTCTCCTTTCCATTGTTCAGTTTCATGCCAGAGCAGGGACTGGGTTCCCTGAACCGGTGTAGACTGGTTTATGCAGAGGGCATCAAATGTGCCCTTCAAAGCATATCAGTGGCTTGGGGAGGCTACCCCCACCCCCAGCCATATAACACCTATTTCCAAAAGGAGAGGGTGTTGCCCCCCTTTCCCAAAGGAAATCATTTGTTCTGCCTTCCTGGGCTTGAGCTGTTCAAGCAGCAGGAGTGCAGAAACCTGTCTGAGGGGTGGCGGCAGCTTGGGCTACCCGGAAAGCCTCAGAAGGTTGGTAGGAGCAATGCCGGGAGTCCTCTAAGGAGCACCCAGAGTGCATGGAATCATGCTTCCAATAGTGGCAACAGAATTGGGGTATGATTCCAACATGTTTGATACCAGACATGCCTGGTCTGAAATGCATTGGCAGGCCTGCAGATACACTTTGTATGGACACCCCTGGGGTGGCATAATACATGCAGCAGCCCCTGGGGATCCCCTAATACTACCCCAATGCCCTGGGTACCATATGCTAGGGACTTACATGGGGGCACCAGTATGTGGGGTGAAAGTGGTTGAAGTAACCACGTTTGAAGGGAGAGAGAGCAGAGTCACTGGGGTCCTGGTTAGCAGGATCCCAGTGAACACAGTCAAACACACTGAGAACAGGCAGAAAATGGGGGTAACCAGGCCAAGAAAGAGGGTACTTCCCTACACCTTCAATCAGGTCACACGTCTGAGGTACTAGAATGCATGCATGCAGATTTATCAGGTGATTGCATGCCCTTTATTGAAGACCTTCACCAGTATCTTGGTTAATTAACAGACCTCACCTCTGATTAAGATACACCAGACAAGAATGTCCCTTATCACCTTTTCTTTTTTGCTGTATTCATGGATCTCTTTCTGAGGCATTTTATTTGCAATGTTGGCACCCTGCCCATCTTTTGATCAGGATCTGTGGTCTGTACAACAACATATAATGTTGATGTGCCATTATAAACCACCAGTTTAGATACTACCATGACTGTTGTTAAATATGATGATGCAGTTTTAAGGGCATTGTCAGGTTACAAGTTAAATTAAAAAAAGGCTCACATTCTTGCTTGAGGTCTAAGTTACTTAATTTTCAGGTTGTTATTTATGACCTGTATCCAGGAATAGTACTGTCTCAGAATTTTAGACGTAATTATGAATTTACACTTCCTTACTGTATAAAGTTGCTTAACAAACAGAATTATTCTGATCCCCCAATCTGCCATTTTACCATTGTGGAGATGCTTATGTCGAGAGTTTTTATGTGTATTTTTGGCCCTGTGGTGTTTCATCTGCTTTTTTATTTAACTTCATCCATTTCATCACCTATTTGGGGATACAAAAGGACCTGGCAAGCATTCCGATATCTTAGGCATTTTCATCTTCCCATGATACAGTGGTGCTATTGAACTGCCTTGGGAAAAGCTGCTTTGCAACAGCCTTATTTCTTTTATTTTTTTCTGAACCACATCAGAGTAATATTCTATTCAAACTTAATAACCCCAAAACCTTTAAGGAATTTTACATTCAAGACTCTCTGCATTCAGTTTGAATTTAAACAATGTCGGCATTCCAACTTTACACAAACCATCTGTATTGAGTGACACTCTCACCTCCACCAGTTTATCATGTTGTTATGTCCAAGTAGACATTAATGGCACATTTTACAAAAAGTCATGGGTTTTGGGAAATTTATACTGGCAGTAATTTTGATATCTGTTGTCACCAGTAATCTGATACCATTTTTATTCACGCTCACATATTTAGGTAGAAGTGGGTGTAAAAGGATTTATTCACCCAGATGATGCGAGTAAAATACACGTGAACACACGTATTGGCATGGATAATAAAATTAAGTTGCATTGGATAAAATGGAAGAATACCAATAAATTCAATTTAAGATTGTCCAAATGAATGTTCGTAATCAATTTAAAAAGATGGGTATAACAGCAACTCTGCACCACATTAAGCATATGACATTAAAGTACTGTACAACCCAATACCCAATATTTCTCGTACATTGCATATTTTACTTATGCTTCAAATATCTGCTCTGCGTTTCAGAATTTGTCACTGCAGTAAGTTGTGTGGTGTTCATTGTTATGGGTACCAACCTTGTACCTGGAGCTGTATAATGAATTTCAATATCTTCAACATAGATAATGTCCCCACTTGCTACCCTGTCATTTCAAAACTATCTTTCAACTTCAAAGACACAGGAAATATTAAGGGTAACAGGCGAATAATAGCTGCAAAAAATGAGAACAGTTTGGTGAAAATATTTCACAAATCGGGCCGTTGCTAGCAGCATCTCATGACAGTATAAAAACGTGTTTTTCTAAAGTAGACTCCTGAATGTTTTATGTATTGATTCATATTTTTGGTATCTCACAGCCACATTAGTTTGGTAGGCTACATTACGTAGGTCAGACCCGTCTGCTTGTTAATCCTTATACTCAAATGTCTAAGAAAATCTTGATGCTAGCAGTCATTACAACTTTGCATTAGGCCTGATCCTTTAATAGTCTGCATCCTTCTCTGTGGTGCTTTTGGCATCTGTTCGCACATTGAGGCCATACATATTGAATTTACCAGTGCTTGTTTTCCTTTCCGTTCCACACTCAATCGGGACTGCATGTGTTTCCTTGCTTCTCCTCTGTATCTCCCTCCAAGTTGCCTGCCCCCTCATTCATGTTTTTAAATGTCAGTGCTCCTGTATGTGCTATAATTTGGTTAACCTCTCCTGCTCATCCCTTGCATCCTCGTGCTCCACTTTTCTGCCTATGCTAGTACCCTTTTAATTTTTATTTTTTTTGGGTCGAGCCTGCTAGTGCATGCGCTAGCACACGCTTCTCGCTTGCCTGTTGCTCACCGTTTTTTGGTTTGTGTGGCACTCTTCTTTACAGCCTCGTAATTCTTCAAGGCACGCCTGCCATCATTTCTGTTTCTCTTTGTGGAGCACGGATCAAACACTAATTGATTCATCCTAATTAGTGTCCGTCCGCTGCTCTCAATATCATCGAGGTACTATTGTTTTTTTTTTACTTCCAGTGCCCCTCAAACAGAAGGCTTGTGACTGGCAAAAACGTGCCCAGCAGGACAAAAAGTTTCATTTTTTAAAGCTAACTTTATTTCATTTTGCCAAGTCGTCTTTTCTCAGTTTCCACTCGTTTTCTTTCCTTTTTGCTTGTGGGCACTTTTGTCAAAAGATGACAATTAACTTGTTCTAAATATGCGACACCTTTTGCATTGCAAGTGCTTGTTTTGTTTGTTTTGTTTTGTATGAGGCATGTCAGCAGCTGCAAAGTGCTGCTTGACCACTCTCTATCTTTTTCGTGCTCCTGCACACTTCCATTGTTTACTTTTAATCTACTGTTCTAAAATGGCTGTCAACTATAGTTGAAAGGTCTCTTAATTTTTATGTATTTATTATCCTGATTTGTAAAGTGCTCTGCTTTCCTCATGAGCATATAGGGGCTAAATTAAAAACTAAGAATTGTCTACAGACACATATACATTTGCAGCTAGCTTGGAATGCCTTGTCTTTAATACAAAGCCCACTCCAGGATGGCCACGCTTGTGTCCACCTGTATATGTGTTGTGATGCTCTGGCAGCCATTTTAACATCCGCTAATGTTAATGCAAACAAACATTGGAAAGTCAGTAGTTTGGCGTTTTACTGGCAAGAGCTGTTGGCTTTACCAGTGCTTGGACTTTTTAGGCACAAAATTGATTAACTTTGTCTGAGGTTTATTTCTCCTCCCACACCCACACCCACACCTCCACCCCCAACCCTCAGTTAGGCATCCAGTTTTCTATAATACATTTTCATTTTTTTTCTTGTAAGGCTGCTAATTTTCCTGGTATTATGCATTTCATGTAATCTCTTAGTTATCAGCGTGTTGGTTAATGTTGAGTATTCTGTATATATTCTTACGTTTTAGCCTTATGGCATCTTGTGGTCTACCAGGTTCTTCTTTTGAAATACGTCTTTACTGATCTTTAAGGGGTATTATATAATAATATTCTTTAGGGGGGAGTTGGTAACCTCCTTCCATCTGTGCTTCACCACCCACCTCTCAGCCACCAATTACAAGAGGGTGCGGAAGCATGGTGCTACCAATCTGATGGCACTATTCTAATTTCCACCCCTGACAGAGACCTGACAAAACCTTGCCATGTAGAAAACTGGTGTAAATGAAAATCTGTCTTTTTTTTGCCCATAATTATGTCCCATGAGGAACGGTCATGAGTGGCACGTTAATTGCGAGAACTTAATTACCAGTACTGTGTGATATAGTCCCGCCATTATCCTGCCAGTGCTCAATATTGATCTGATAATGGGGAAAACATGCTGGAGTGTGTTTGGTGTATCTCTTTCCACCTCTTCCTTTATTTCCAGGCCAGTCTCCAGCTGGGAGTTCCATGTGGTTTTGAAGTTATCTTTCCGCCATTACACAAAAATAATCAAAAAATGGGGAGTAGCATGCAGGCGTAGACTTTCTGCGTTTGTTTACACGTCTTCGCTCATCACCAGTCTGTTTTCCAGCCGCGAGTGCCACCTGAATTTTGGCAGGTGGAACTCGGTCCCAATTTCACTGCACCCAGTATTTCAGTTGTGGGGAAACCAAGGAGCCGTGAATTGAGCGGAGTGGTATCTCCAACAAAGATAATGCTTCAAACTGACGTATGGTAGGACACTTAATGATTTTTAAAATAAATTTACACGTTTATATACTGTTGTTGTTTTTAACCCTGTGCTGCCATTTTCAGAGATGAATAAATTACTGTATTACTTCTGACTGAGTACCATTGCTGAGCAAATTATCTGTAACCTCATTACATCCTTCCTAGTTTGCTAAAGGGTTCGTCTTCATTTTGTTACACAGCGGAGGTGGGGGTAACTTTGCCCTTTCGACTAGTCTGGTTGGCTATACCACTGTTCATGGAGCTGTTGTCCCTATGGTTCATGATGGGTATGGGATGTTTTATCGCATTAGGGATGACAGGTAAGACACATTTGCAATATTTATTAAAATAATCAAAAGAATTACCACCTTGTTATTGTGATACTGTGTACACTGATTTGAAACATGTAGTAATGTGCGGGTGGCTCTACTCAACACGTTTAAGAAGAGAAATTGATGTTTCTGTAGTGAATGTTGTTTATTCTGAATTGCTGTACTGTTTCTTAAGCTACTATGGTGTTTTTAAATTGTATTGCTTGAATACCAGTACAGTTTGATAGAAATTGACACAAAGTTGCAGCTTTGGCAAACAAAATGTTTATGCTGATTGTTTGGTAGCTGCGCTTCAACAATAATGGCAGATTGCACACCATAAAAGTGTTGATTAACTATAACGGTAAATAAATGAGCTGAAACATGCTAAATGCATCTGCTTTACCGATTTGAAAAGTCCCAAACTCTTATGCACATTATGTTTTGCTCTCTATGGTACTTATGTACTTGTACCCATTTAGATGTTCACCAATGGCATTGTTGACAGCAGTACTTGTTTTCTGATTTTAGCAGTACCAATGGCGTGAGGTTGCCCCCACCCACCTGTAAAAATGCCTCACTACGAGTCTCCCAGTTTATTGAATGAGATACATTGTTCTGAAGTTGAAGATTCTGGCAGGTATCTCTTTCTCTGAATCAAAGATCACAAGTATGGGGACAGCAGCATGAAGAATAGAACTGTTAGGTTCTCTGCTGCATGTGGATTCCCAGTTGCATGGCCTTTCCTTGTGACAGCTTCTACCTGCTATAAACAAATGGAAAACGTCAGCTGACCTGTAGGAAGCTAGCCCTTATTGTGGTATGTGAATACTGTGTAAAGGGTTAAGGGGTTCCCAAAGTGCTTAATTTAAGGGTAGTGTCATCGAGCAGCCTTAGGCTTAACAAAGAGGAGTGCGAGACATCTACAAATACACACAATAGTCAATAAATGGGCACACAACTTAAGAAGATCCACAGCAATTCATAAAACTAGCAGGTATCTTTATATATGTCTAGGCATCAGGAAGAAATCCTTCAGGTAAGTATGTTTTTAAATAGGAATTCTTTTCACTTTAAAAAGTGGACACTGCAATTTCTGAGTTCTGCAGTGTTATCCTATGGGAGGAAAAACAAGTTCTGTAATCAGGTACAGTATGATGACTTACGGGACCAATCTCCGAGACTTGAGGTGAGTGTTGGACAAGGATCTGGACCACACCAACAGGTCACTCTGGGTGGCACTTGGGCGGCCGGGTGCAGAGGTGTAGTATGGCATTGGCTGCCCAGTGTATTTCAATGGAGATAGTCTTTGTGAAAAAAGGCTGCAGGCTCTGGCCAGGAAGGCAGTCGGGGTGAACCAACAGGTAGATTACAAACTTGAGGTGCTGGGGATGTAGGTGCACCTTTGTTCCTCTTCTCCACGGGTCAGGGGCGATGGGTGCAGAGGTGTCCTTTGGTGTCGGGTTTCTGCACTCCGGAGCACTGGCGGTTGCGATGTCCTGTGGTCTGAGGCTGTAGTCATCATCGGGGAGTCCAGGAGAGGTGAAACCAAAATGGACTCGAGCTCAGGAGAGCTGGGTAACCTCGTTGACACCAGGGGTCCACTTCAACTTGGGCCGTAGGCGATGGGAGAAGTGGTTGTTTTAGGCGTTGGGTTTCTCCCACCACAGAAGCCACAGGAGAGTGGGGCCTGCGGGCAGATAATGGACTTGGACACTTGTTGGCACCAGTGGGCCACTTCATCTTGGGTCAGAGATGGCGGATGCAGTGGTGACTTTAGAAGTCGGCTTTTGGCGGGAACAGAGGCTTCAGAGTCCTTTCTTTGAAGGTTTTTGGAGAACATTCAATCAAGGAATTTGTAAAGCGCACTACTAACCTGTGAGGGTCTCAAGGCGCTTTGGGAGGAAGAGAGGGGTGCTGCTACTGCTCGAACAACCAAGTCTTGAGAAGTCTCCTGAAGTTAAGGAGGTCCTTGGTCTGACGCAGGTGGGTGGGTATAGTGTTCCACGTCTTGGCGGCGAGGTGTGAGAATGATCTGCCGCCGGTTGTAGTTTTGTGGATGCGTGGGACGGTTGCGAGGGTGCGGTCAGTGGAGCGGAGCTGTCGGGTCGGGGTGTAGGAGGAGAGCCGTCTGTTGAGGTATTCTGGTCCGGTGTTGTGCTGTGATTTGTGAGTGTGGGTGAGGAGTTTGAAGGTGATTCTCATGTTGACGGGGAGCCAGTGCAGGTCTCTCAGGTGGCCTGAGATGTGGCAGTGGCAGGGGATGTCCAGGATGAAGCGTGCGGAGGCGTTCTGGATGTGTTGCAGCCTTTTCTGGAGTTTGGCCGTGGTTCCTGCGTAGAGGGCATTGCCATAGTCCAGTCTGCTGCTTACAAGGGCTTGGGTGACTGTTCTTCTGGTTTCTGTGGGGATTTATTTGTAGATCTTCCGGAGCATGCAGAGGGTGTTGAAGCAGGAGGAGAAGATGGCGTTGACTTGCTTGGTTATGGATAGTGAGGAGTCCAGGATGAATCCTAGGTAGTGGTGCGTGGTCGGTGGGAGTCAGAGTGGATCCGAATGTTGCAGGCCACCTGGAGTCATCCCATGCAGAGGGGGTGGAGCCGAAGATGAGGACCTCAGCCTTGTCAGAATTGAGTTTGAGGCAGCTGTTCTTCAGCAATTCGAGTTTGAGGCAGCTGTTCTTCAGCAATTCGCTGATGGCCTTCATTCCTTTGCAGAGGTTGGTCTTGGCAGAGTCCTTGGTGAGGGAGAGGATCAGGTGGTTGTCGTTGGCATATGAGCTGATGTTGAGGTTGTGAGACCAGGCGATGTTGGCAGATGGAGCCATGTAGCTGTTGAAGAGGGTCAGGCTGAGGGACGAACCCTGGGGTACGCCGCAGATGATTTTGATGGCTTCAGATCAAAATGGAGGGAATCTGGACTGGGAAGGGTCCAGAGTGCTGTTCTCCTCAAAGAGGCGGGTCAGTTGTCTGTTGACAGCCTTCTCGGTGTCTTTTGCCAGGAAGGGGAGCAGGGAGGTAGGCCGGAAGTTCTTGAGATCCTTTGGATCCGCCTTGGATTTTTTGAGGAGGGCGTTCATCTTGGTGTGTTTCCAGCTCTTCGGGAAGGTGGCTGACTCGAAGGAGCTGTTGATGATCTTCCAGAGTTGGGGTGCGATGACGGAGCTTGCTTTGTTGAGGATGTGGTGAGGGTAGGGGTCAGATGGTGAGCCGCAGTGGATGGTGTTCATGATTTCGAAGGTGGTGTTGTCGTTGACGGGGGTCCAGGAGAGCAGGAGGCTGGTCAGTGGTGAGTTTGTGGTGTTGGTGGTTACCGAGGGGGTCTGAGTGCTGAAGCTGTTGTGGATGTCTGTGATCTTACGGTGGAAGTAGGAGGCCAGAGAGTCACATAGGTCTTACGATGGCAGGATGTCGTTGGCGTTGGAGCTGGGGTTGGAGAGTTCCTACACGATGTTGAAGAGCTCCTTGTGGCTGTGTGCGTTGTTGTTGATGCGTTCTTTGAAGGCGGTTCTCTCGGCGGTTCTGATGAGTTGGTGGTGTCTGTGGATGGCGTTTTTGAAGACTGTGTGGTTGTCCAGTGTCTAATTATGGCGCCACTTCTTTTCGAGTCTTCGGCATGTCTGCTTAGATTCTTGGAGGTCGGCGGTAAACCAGATGGCCTTTCTGTCGGTGCGTCTGTTGGAGGGATTTTTGATTGGGTCGAGAGTGTTGCCACAGGTGTCAATCCATTGCCTGAAGTTGTGGGCAGCTGTGTCAGTGTCGGTGGTGTCAATGGGTGGGTTCTGGGACAGGGTAGTGATTAGTTGGTCTTCGGTGACCTTGTTCCATCTGCGGTGTGGAATTAGTTGCGGGTGATGGTGTGTTGTGGGTTTCTCGAAGGAGAAGTGGATGCAGCGGTGATCTGTCTAGTGGTGTGTCTGAGGGAGATATGTTTACCGGCGGAGAAAATAGGGTAGAGTGTGTGTCTTGGTGTCGTGATGAGCTGTTTGAGGCCGAGGTTGGAGAGGTTAGAGAGCAGGGTGGTGGTGGTGTTGTAGTCGTTGGTGTTCTCGAAGTGGAAGTTTAAGTCACCAAGGAGTACGTAGTCAGTGGATGCGAGAGCGTGCGTGCTGATGACGTTGGTGATGGAGTCGCTGAACTGATGTCGGGGGCTGGGTGACCTGTAGACGAGGGACCTCAGAGTGTGGTATTTGGGTTGGTGAGGATCTGGAAGTGCAGGTGTTCGGCGGTGCTGAGGGTGTCTTCAGTGCTGGTCGTGATCCTGGGGGTGTTCTTGTGGACGATGACAATGCCTCCTCCTGGTTTGTTGGAGAGGTTCCTGCGGGTGATCTTGTAGCCTTCCGGGATGGCTATGGCGATGTCAGGCACTGAGGAGGGGGTTCATCCAGGTCTCGGTCAGGAAGGCGACATCTGGGGAAGCTGAGTCGAGTAGATTCCATAATTATTCTGTGTGTGGACAGAACAGGTGTTGAGAAGGGTACACCTGAGATGGTTGCCTCCAGCCTTGGTGGGTGGGTCGTTGCCGTGGAAGCTGGTGAAGAGGCAGTTCCGGCAGGAGAAGGGTCGGTGGGTTGTCTGCGGGGAGGCTTGAATGCAGACGGGAGAGCGGGCAGTGTTGAGGGCGCAGAGGGTGGGAGCATCGTAATGAAGAAGTGCGTGGCGGCGGTGGGGGGGGGACGAGAGGCAAGGGTTCCGTAGCTGGGCGCGATCCGGGCACAGACGGGCTTCCTTTGGTGCGCACGGCCACACAGTGTCCGCCATTAAGTAGGGAGGGGGGGAGGAGAGGACAGCTGGGAGCATGGGCGAAAACAAAGAGAAAAAAGCGGGTGGCAGCGGAGGCAGCAGCGGGGTGAGAGCAGCGCAAGGGAGCAGAGGGAGTGGGGCAGCAGCGGCAGGGAGAGAGAGGCAGGAGGGCGAGAGTGAGAGGGAGAGTGAAGGGGAAGGCAGAAGTCAAGCAAAAGTGCAGAAAAAAGTAAAGGCAAAAGTGAAAGCAGGTAAAAAGAGCACACAGGAGAGCGAACGGCAGCAGGGGAACATGGGGGGCGCACACAGAGAGAGGAGTAAAGAAAAGGAGGAGAGAGGCAGCCTAGGGAGGAAAGTAGAGCTCTCCCACTGGACACCAGGGATAAGGCTCAGGCAGAAGCCTCCGAGTGGAGGAGGGCCTCGAACTCCTGACAGGGGTCAGGAGTTCAGAGGAGCAAGGGATGAGGGCTCTACTTAGCTGGTTGAGCCACAGGAGGCAGAGCAGTTCACTGACCAGGTGAGTGGTATTGCTCGACCTACAGCGCAGAGGCCGCCATTAAGTAGGGGAGGAGGAGAGGACTGCTGGGAGGTGGGTGCAAAAACCGCATGAAAAAAGGGGACGGTCCTGCAGGCGCAGCAGATGCGGGAGAGCAGCGCGAGGGAGCGGAGAGGGGCGGGCCGCAGGGGCAGAGGAGAGAGGTGGGAGGGCAAGAGAGAGAAAGTGGAGAGGGGAAGGCAGGTCTGTTGTACACAGGAGTTCTGGAGTCTTTATTGAAGGCAGGCAGTCCTCCCGGGTGTCTGGAGCCACAGCTGCAGGACGAGTCAACTTTGGTGCAGATGTTCAACAAGGGATGCAGACAGGCTGGCCGGATAGTACCAGGTCAGCTGCTTCGTTTCTCCTCTTCTGCTGTTGCGGGTCTTCGCTGTCCTTTGTCCATCGGTTGTCAGGATCTGCTTCTCTGGTGCCAGGGGCTCCCCTAAGTTCTGAATTAAGGGGCTTTAGGGATGTGTAGGGTAGCCAATGGGCTGCTGACCCTTGGGGTCACTACGCCCCCTACAGGACCACTCCCTATGGGAAGTGGGCATTATCCTGACCCAGAATTCCTAAGTATGCCATCTTCAAGATGGCTACTTTTGAAAAATCGTGTCCACCTTGCAGTAGCCCACCTTAGGGGTGGTATTAGCCTGGGGGTAGCAGACCTACCTAACTACCTAATTTTCCCACCTGTCCAGGTGCCAAATGGGCTTGGGATGAGGGAAAGGTAGCTTCCTCACCTCTGAGGGGAGCCAGATTTGCATTTCAAAGGCGGCAGCCCTTTGAGACTTGCCGCCTTAGGACGCCTAATCAGCAGGTCATCCTGTAGGAGGGGGTGTTGCAACCTCTTCCCGGACAGGCCTTTTGTTCTGGACCTCCTGAAAGCCAAAGGCTCTCACTCTTCGGGTCCAGAACAGTGTCTCAGGCGGCAGGCTGGCAGAAACTGGTTAACAAGCACACCAGAAGCTGGTAGGGTTTCAGAGGGCACCTCTAAGGTGCTGTGTGCATGAACTGGTAAATCCAACACTGCCATCAGTATGGTTCCACCATTATGAGGTGTTTGATACCAAACATCCCTGTCTTCAGTGAAGCCATCATGTAAATGGGGAACTCATATTGATCACTGTCCAGCACATGCTTTTAAAATGGCTTCCCTGGTCACTTACTATGACTGAGGATTGACAAAGACATAGCAGGGGCATATCTGCTTGTGCAGATATGCCTTAACATGTAATAGAATGTACCCTGCTTTAGGGCTGTAAGGCCTGCTAGAGGGGTGACTTGCATATATTGCGTGCAGTGTTAGGGGACATGGCACACAGGCTGTGTGCCATGTTGTGCTTTCACTTTTGTCTGCACCAAGACACGCAGCCTGCAATGGCAGCCTGTCATGGGCTTGGTAAGGGGTCCCTTAGGATGGCACAATTCATGTTGCAGCCCTTAGGGACTCTTTTTAGTACTGCAGGCCCTAGGTAACAAGGATACCATTTACTAGGAGCTTACAGGTGGTCCTAAAGGTTTTGGCAATTTGGGAAACAACTGTACAGTTTTGGGAGTTTTGACACAGGAACCCAGTGCACTTTCAGTCAAAATTGCATCAGATACCAGGCAAAAAATGGGGGCAACCATTTCAAAAAGAGGCACTTTCCTACAAGACCCACCTTTGGGTTTTCCCTGGTCAGTTTTGCAGCATGCAAAGAATCTGGCTGCAGGAACGTTGAGCCACTCAGAATTAGCCAGCCCCTAAGATCCAGCAATGGCTGACTTGTAATAAAGACCAAAATCGAGGAATAATCACAACCCCTATCAGGCTCAACCCTCAAAGTCACTAAATTAACCTGAGCTCATCCTCACTGGTAGCAGACAGGCTTAACTTATGACAATGTGTAAAGTGTTTATGCAATACCAAAACAGTAAGTAAATCAAAATACTAAACAACAAACATCCCAAAACAAATTAGAAAAATAGGATAACATTTCCTGAACAAAATCCAATAAGGTGACCAGAAATATGTTTTTTTAAAGTTTTAGGTAGCAACAGAAAACAGCACAAAGCAATAGTGATGAACCATATGACCAGTAGACCGGGACCTAGACGCAGTATGAGGCTGACTGTAATGCAATGCCCTTCTGATACACCAACCAAGTTTGTCCTGGTCAAAGATTTTACCTTCTGACGTAGAGCCTGATTTAGTTCTTGGCAGAGGGGAATACTCTGTCACAAATGTGATGGATATCCCGTCCACTGTATTACGATTGCATTATATCCTATGGAGATCGTAAAATGGCTCATAGGATATCCGTCACATTTGTGACAGAGTATTCTATCCACTGAGATCTAAATCAGGCCATTATTGTTATAAGCCCCAATTCAGTACACTTCTAAATACCCACCTCAAGGTCTCAGGGGAGACACCTAGAGAATGACAGGGTGTCAGGCAGAGGCCCTGAACAGAGTCCATTCCATGTACAGTTGCCACTGGTCAGCTGGACACAACCAGAAAAAGGTCACTTGTAGCTTGTTGAATCCCTGTAGCTTGAAATGGTGGTCAGCCATATGAACCATGAATACTTACTTCTTTATTCTTGGTAATGAGGGAGCAGATCCAGTCCTTTAGGGCTCCTTTAAGGTCATAGACGGAAGGTCCAGTCCTCTTCTGATCCGCCACAGGTCCAGGAAGGGTTATGCAGTGGATGCCTGGAGGTATCACATTTATGCCTGCCACTAACTAGCATGTGGGAATGGCTCCAACACACGCCCTAACCAATGTGATAACAGTTCTAGGGCCACCCCAGCCTTCTTTGGCCATTTTCAAGAAGGTGAAAGTTTTCGGCCACACTTAATTTGGGCTTTTACCGGTAGGGTGTAGCTAGTGTAATATGGTAACCCTAGTGTTCTCCCACATTTGTCACTGAAACCCAGTTTGAGGCAGCCACTGTTTCCACAGTAAACTCAGAGGCAGAAGTCTGGTAGAACAAACACCTTCAGCAACAAGAACAACCGTTCATGTTTTTTTCACTTTTGTTTTGTGGTATTATTACTTAACGCTCTGGTACTATACCGCAGTTCTTTGGCATTTTAAATCAGTTTTCTAATTTTTTAACTAAACTCTGTGGTATTATGACTCTGGTATCTTAACTCACTTTGTGATATTATAACTCAGCTAATATTCCAAGCAGATCAGTAATCACTCTTTTGTTTAAGAGAGCCCTTAAATGAGTAGGCTTAATTAGAAAAGTAATGGATTTGCTGAAAAGCGTAACTTTGGTTGCAGTAATGAGTTGCTGTGGTGCCTAATGTCCTAAATTCAAGTTCAAATAATCTACCTTTCCCCCAGCTGCTTTAATGTATAATAGGAAAGAGATAAGGAACACAGACAGTGGGGATTAAAATATAAAAAATAAACACTAAAATATCAAAAGAAGTAATGTGACCTACATCAGGAAACTGAATGTTTTTACTTGCCAGTGGGGTCTAGAGTTAGGGTCCTATAATACTGTTTCTTCTATCTGCCCATTCATGTCTGAAGTGGTCAAAAATGTACAACGAATGAATGATGGCACGATTCATAAAACTGTTCTTACATGTGTATTTTACATGGGCAAATAGCTTTATTCATGAGTACAAAACCACTTTTCTAATTCAGAAAAGTTGGGTTCGCATTACTAATTGGATTTTCTTGCAGAAGGATTTTTGCATAAGTTAATGTCGGAGGGTAGTGGATGTTACTGGGCAGGAATACTCATCTCACATCAGTATAACTTGCACTGTCATAGATTTCAAACATCACCAGTGATGTACTATATGCTGTCATAAGCAGTACGTCATAGTGATACAAGTTATACTTATATCAGTGATGTATAACTGGTGAATGTCAGTGTTTTTTAGGATTTAAAATATATATTTTTTTATTATTGAAAGACCTAGGTATAACTCCACTTTAACCTTTGTGTTATTTTCAGTGATTTCCTATGGTTTTATTAACGTAAAGTAATACCTTGTTAAGATATGTCTGATTCCCCAATGGGTGTTTGGCTAATACGGCCAGGCCCTACACCAAGCCCTCACAGGCAATCAAGCCCCAATTAGTGGGCATCAACCTATGGACCCCACATTCTTCCTTTTTAAAAGAAATATTTTCTTGATCCTGCAGGACTCCTTTGGGAGCCAGGGGCTTCTCTGGCTTATGTGGGACTCCCTCTGAAGTCCAGAGGGCATGCTGACTCCTGAGAAATTGCGGCACCCACCCCTCCCAATAATCTTTTCACATTTTATCCCGGGGGTCCCTCTGGAACTCCTCCACATATTCCAGGGGATTCTACCCTACCCTCTTATACCTTATTTGTTTTAATTTGAAAGTCACTGGCTCGAGTTCTGTAATGATGCCTAAAACAGTTTTGTTTCATCCACCCAATCACAGTGTAAGCTCCCACTGGACTGTTTCGCTACCAATGGATATATAAAATTCACTGAAATAAACAAAGTTTAAACAGATGTTATAGTTTGGTGAAAATGTCAGTTAAAACATACCATTTTAAACTATCAAAACCACTGCAATGCACCAGTTCTAATTTTCTCAAGTAACTATAACTCTTGCCTTAAAGTAACTATCACTCGCAGCCCCGCCATGCACAGTGCTACTGTCAATTATGTAATTTGAGATGTTGCAGAGATGTTAGCAATGATATCATGGAACATGTCATCACTGAAGTAATATCGAAGATATTTAGCAGTGCATGGCGAGGTTGCAATTTATATTTACCTTAGGGTACAAGTATTAATTACTGAAGATAACTATAACTTTTGAATTTCAGTTATGTTCATCTAAATTGGTATATTTTAACTGACATTTTTACCTAACTATAACATCGATTTAACCTTTGTTTTTTCAGTGAATTTCTATGGGGTTTTTTTTAACGTAAAATACGATGTCCATTGCCGTGCATGGCATGTGGTTGGGCACAAGACTATCTCATGTAACAATATTAAGGTTGTTATTCTAAGTAAGGCAGACCTATTGTCTTTGTCAAGGGGTCAGCAGACCTATTACCTTTATCAAAGGGTCAGCACAGCATTTAAAACATGCCTATTGGCTTTGTCACTAATCACTATAATCAAATGTATATTTCATAAATTCACACATTGTAATGTTTAATAACTGTGATCGTCGCAAAATATATTCCATAAAGGATTATGTTATAAAAAAAAATAAAGCAATCCTTGAGTCTGTTTTGTTTTAAAAAAATTCAGCCCACGAAGTCCAGCCATAGATCCAACCACAAGGGGTCCCTGCACTCCAGCTGAAGAGCATACAGCTGCAGCTTGGACTGCTTTAAAAAAGTTTGGTAAGCTCTCCTCGGGTCATGGATTCAATGACCCTGGAGACTTACTGTGAAAAATGCTTGGTGATGGCCCACCACCAAGACTCAAAAATATATTGTTAAATAGCTCTCACAGGGCATTATGGGGTGGGAGGCTTGACAGAAATCATAAAGGAGATGGACATTGCAAAGTCCATGGGTGCTCTCCAATCTTCTAGCTCCACATCCCTCTTTCAGGGGAACCTGTGCAGAGGCTGCAACCTCAGGCCAAAGGCAGTCTTACCAGCAGCAGTCCTTTCAGTACACCCAGCATACCAAGACCTGCGCACTGGGTGGCTAGGAAGGTAACAGTTGTGACAGAGTTGTCTCCAATTGTGGCGCCTCAGCCCCAAAACAGTGACACCCATTCCCCCTCCACCAAAGTCCCCACAGAGCATCATGAGTGCTCCTTGCACATACGCCTCCCTGATAGGAGGCTTAATGAAGGAAGACTGGGAGGAATGTACCTCAGAAAAATGGGTAATTCACCTCAGACCAGTGGGTAATGCATGGAATTCCACACTGTGCCACCTCATCCTCAGCCTTCAACCACTCAAGGAAGAGTGCCATGGAGCTGGTGCTCCCACACCATTGCAGAAAGGAGTGTGCTCCCTCTACTTTGTGATTCCTACAAAGGATTTCTCCATCCGTCCCATCCTCGAACTGTGGTCCTTCAACCATTAAATTCTGTCAGAACATTTCTGTATGAGCTTTGTTTTGTGGTAAGTGGAAAGAACTCTCAGTTTCAGGTACTCCTATTTAAAGTCACCACAGTCCATGGGGTTTTCTCAAAGGGGTTTGCAGTAGTGGCTGTTAATCTGCTGTGTCTTTACTCCACAGACTGGGGTTTGTCATCAATGGAAAAAAAACATCTCCAGTCTGAAGAGATTTAACCCATTCTAGAGCCCATGCTCATCATTTATGCATGGAAAGCATACTCCAATCAAGAGAGGGTTTTGCTCTCCAGGGGCTGCTGCCTCTTTTTCAGGGAGTACTCCCTGAACAAAAATGTAGTTGGTGGGGATGATAGAATCATCATCGCCATGGTACTGCACAGGCACCCACTTCAAGAGTGCCTTGCGAGGCAAGTGGAGGATGACTGTGGGGAGATCTAGTTTGGGTTCTTTTTTCCTTGCTATTTTTCCTGTCTCCAACCTAAACTCTGGCAGCTGTGGTTTTTTCACTTTAAATGCCCCTGTGGTGTGACTCTTTCAGTTTTTTTGTGTGTTTTTTTCTCTTACTAGCCTTTCTTTCTCAGACTGTCTATCCCCTTTCTTTCTTTTGCTTTTCAGACAGTGGACAAAGTGCCATTATTAATCCAACCAAAAATATTTGTTGCTGAATGCTGCGGTTGCCGAATACCAGGACTCACTCATTTTGATTTAACCTTGTGCATCTTTCTTTCCACCCGCCGTACACTTCCTGTCTCTTTTTCCCCAGCCTTGCAGCTCCTTTTTTAGGTCTCAACTGCACAGCTCATGCACTGTGCTGCAAGATGTATTGTTTACAGTTTACTAGGCTTACAACCCGCCCACAGCATTTTTTTTTGTTGTCACTCATTTGCAGTCTTTTCATTGCTTCACTCCAGTAAGCTTCCATTTGTTTCTTGTGTTAGCTCTAACCTGGCTAATGGAACAAGTACACGTCTTTCTCCATGTGTTTTTGCAACACATTTTAAAAAAAATTCTATATGCATTTCAGTCTTACTCCTGGATATTCAATGTGTTTTCCTACTTTTAATACAGACATGCAGCTTCTTTATGTTGTTTTCAACCTATCTGCCCTTTCTGTTTATGCTTTTGAAATTACAGTCGCAGATGTATTAATCTATGCCACTCTTCTCTATGCTACTCCACTCCAAGCACTCCCCTGTACTCTACTCCACTCTAAGCCACTCTACTCCATTGCAGTCCACACCACTCTACTCCACTCCCTCCACGCTATTCCACACTGCTGTACTCCACACAGTGCTACTGTATGCCACTCTGCACTTCCACCCACCACTATGCACCAATCTACTCCACCCCACTCAACTATATTTCACCCCACTGTGCCAGTCAACTATATGCCACTCCACCCCTCGCCACTCCACTTTGTCACTCAACTCTATGCCACTCTACTTCACACCTCTCTACTCTATTCCATGCCACTCTATGCTGTTCCATTCCACTCTATTCCAACTCTAGTCTGCGCCACTATGCGCTATACTACTCTCTCTATGCCACTCTGCTCACCTCCACTTAACATCAGTCCATACCACTCCACTATATGCCACTTCGCTCTACTGTTCAGCACTCCACTCAACTCTGTGCCACTCCAATCTAAGTCACTCTACTCTATACAACTATACTCTGTGCTACTCAACTGTACACCACTACACACCACACTACACCCCTCTACTCTACGCCATCCTATGCCAATCTACTCTATGCTATTCCATTCTACTCTACCCCACAAAATGCCCCTCTATAGCACTCTCCACTACTCCACTGTACTCAGTGCCACTCCACTCTCTACACCAATCCATTAAGTAGGCCCTAACTCTATTTTAGGTAAGGGAAGTTGTTATTTTCTCAATTTTAAGTAATGCAATACCCATTTTCTTAAATTTATGCAGAATCATTGTCATATCTACAATTGACGCAGATGTTGTCTGTCTGACCAAATGATTCAAAGAACTGTGAAAGTGTCAAGTCACTCAGATAATGACATAAAAATCACACTTGATGTGTTGTCCTCTAGAACAAGTATCTAGCTATCGCAATATTAAGGTCAAATAAGAGCAAACACTAACATATAACCAAAATAGCATAGTCTGAATTGATGTCTATTTACCCTATATGTACATTTTGGACACGTGCCTTGGTGCACATAATCTATTTCAGTCATTCCTAAACTTATGCCAGAAATTCCAATCTCTGATAAGATTTAATATATAAGGTTTGCCCCTTGCTCACTTGTTGGGAGAGAACCCCTAGATTATCACACATGATGCTACCGGAGACAGCCTTGACTGCTGCCAGTGTACCAAGAATTTGCTACATCGCACTTGATAACAGATAACAAGCTGAGTCCAGGAGAAACGACACTTCCATGAAGAGTGTTTTCCTTTCGCAGGGAACAGTGCGTTTATGCCTCTATGATAACCACAGCTTTAGCTGTCAACAAGGTATGCAGCGCGTTGCTTCTCCCTAAGAAAATCTAGTTTGCAAATTCTTCTCTTCATGCCTTAAGACGTAGCACATAGATTAGGTTTTAGAGTGTTATGTTTTACATGACATTTTAATTATGTTAGACGTGTTCATTTTATTCTTATTGTTCGAAGTGTGCCTAGGTGCTGGTTTTAATATGTTCTATGTGATTGTTTTAGATATGCTGAGAAACCAGTTCACCTTGTTGCAATAAATGCTTTTACTTAAAATTATCTTTTCTTCTTAGAACCATTTGTTTGTGTGACATTGTAAGGAGCGATTTAGCTCTGTTTCCTTTACTACGGTGCCCCAGATTCTGGTTTAGTAACCCAAAAGCAGGGATTCCACTTCAACACTGTATTGGGTGGGGTTGGTGCCTTGAACCAAAGATCATCCGTGTCACCCGTGGGTGGGAAAGCAATCCCTGCAAAACTGCGCTAGAGTTGTAGTTTATGCAACAACTCTGCTCTATGCCACTCAACTCTGTTACTTTACTGTATCTCACTCTACTCTGTGCCAATACACTGTACGCTATGCTGCTCTACTCTCTGACACTCTACACCACGTCACTTTACTCTTAACCATGCCACTCCACTCTAAGCCCCTCACTCTGCGCCACTCCACTCGACTTCACACTTTTCTACTTAACTCCATTCTACTCCAAACCACTTTACTCTGTGCCACTCAACGCTACTCTACTCTACTTCATGCTACTCTGTACTACAGCACTCTGTGCCAGTCTACACCACTCTACTCTATGCCTCTGTACTCTGATCCATTCCACTCCACTCTGATCCACTCCACTCTATGGCACTCCTCTGTATGCCATTCCACTCCATGCCCCTCTACCTTACACCACTCTACTCTGCACCACTCTACTCTACCCCTCTATCCTCTACACAACTCTTCTTTATGCCACTCTTCTCTACACCACTGTATGCATTTTTAGCCTTGCTGAAAAGCAACCACAATGTTGTTCAACATGGCTAAAAGGCATTGGCAATGCCAGTAGCTCTCACATTGACAAGGCCTATTGGCTTTGCAAATGCTTGTTAACTTCCAGCATTCTCCCTTTGTCATTGTTTTCCTTTGTTTGTCTTCTTCCTTTTTTTCTTGTCTGCCTTTCTTTCTCTTTCTCGCCGTCAAGTTCTGATGATAAAAAAAAGTTGTGATCCTCAAAAATTAGTATAGGTACCTATAATCAGCAACTACTGGCAAAACATTAATCACTCATTAGTATTAGTGCCCCAAGCCAATTTTCTGCTACATCTAAGATCTTGAAGAGTTCACTGATGGAATTATCTGTCTCTGAGCTGCCTGTCTGGAAATGCGCCTCTGCACTCATGGTGAAACGCCGGCAGCAGTGTTCTGGCAGGGAATGCTGAGCTTGCATCGGAATCGGGCTGCTGGATCTTGTTACTAAAGGGTACCACCTTTCACCAGTAAATATTATGAAGACCTGAGTTAATTCGATCAGGTTTAAACTTGAAAACAGTGACTTATTATTCATAGCTGTCTATTGGGTACCTGTAGCTAAATTCGGTAGTATAAATCTATTTGGATTTAGAGTTTAAACCTAATACATTTTTTCATGTTTGTGCTCCCTTAGGTTTGTTATGTCTTGCACAGCCTGGAAATCCTGTCCCAGTACTGACGCGGAAAAGCTGGTTAGGACCTTGTTCCAGAACTTTCACGTGATGGTCGAGCTGGTACCAACATCCCAACTGTAGAGAAAATTCAGAAGATGCAAGGGTGCATAGTGCTGCTTGACCTTATCTAACACTGACCCCGATGAACGCTGGATAGGAATTGATTACTTGAATTAACTAAGATGTAACTAACTCAAGAATGAACACAATATCTTAACATTGAATAGATATAGGACGAAGGAAAATACAAGCACTGCTATTAATTATTTATCCAACGGGGCAAAACATTGGCGCTAGCAGTGCAAATAAAATAAGAATGTATTTTCCGAGAAACAATGCAAAATGAAAATATGCTACATCAATGCAATTTTTTTTTTACCTCTCTTGTTCGCAGGCAAGTTTTACTCAGGTGTATTTTTACAATAGGAAAATAAATTTCCATCTATGGTTTAATCAAAGGAAATGCGTCATAGTTATCAGTGCGAACATGAGAGAGAGAGGCTGCTGTTTCTGTGCGAGGCTTGTCTTGCATTCCTTAATTGTGGTTATTCCAACATTGACACTGTGCAATATATTTCACACCTGGGTGCCGTTTGTGGTTCACAAATTTTTAATAGCGTAGAATTGATTTATACTGGCCTGAGCGTGAGAAGGGGAAGTATGATTTTTTTTTTTTACGTACTTATGCAGAGAACACGCTGAGCAGAAGGGTCAAGTTGGGAAAATCCTTGTTTTGTTATTTGTTCTTATAAACAGAAGAGGCCCTCCTCCCTACTGAGCACAAGATTTAGTGGACTGTTTTGTTTGTGGTCATAGGAAGGGTGCGGTGTGGCTTCCCTTTATATTCCTTTAATTTGTGTGGACAGCAAAGAAATGGCCTAAAAGGATGGCACAGTGATTTTCGATTCCTTCTTTAAAATCAGAACATGTACCAGGGCAGAGAAGGAATTAAACTTCTATCTTCAAATACAAATTTCAACACAGTGACAACTGGGAAGGGTAAGTCACATTAAAAGTATCCTTTTGTGAAAGTACATGTTCCACGTGGTAATATCACGCAATAACCCACTTGCCCTTTTGTTTCCATTTAGTTTAATTTGTCTTTAGGCTTTGAGGCAAAGCTAAGTCACAACGCACAGATCTAGCTTTTTGTCACATCCTAGAGAGTTTGGCTTACTTACCGTACCGTTACTCCCCTTTTTCATACATTAACAGTGGGTCTACGCTCCACGGCATAGGGC
This sequence comes from Pleurodeles waltl, assembly GCF_031143425.1. Taxonomy (NCBI): domain Eukaryota; kingdom Metazoa; phylum Chordata; class Amphibia; order Caudata; family Salamandridae; genus Pleurodeles; species Pleurodeles waltl. The sequence continues at coordinate 862,456,645 of NC_090449.1, forward strand.
TTGTTTTGTGATGCTTTTGCATCAACTTTCTGAGTTAAGTCTTTAACGCCACAAAGTTGATTGTGACTGCTATATGCAGCTCTTTCCCTTGTGATGTTCCACTTTACAGTGTGTGAGCGTCTGTACAAAAGAATATCAACATTTGGCTTCTGTCTAAAAGGAGCAATTGAGCTTCATTCACAAAAGCAGTCGGAAAAGAGTGGTTGTAGGTGCTGAAGAAATTAAAAATCCAGTTGGTTAAGGGGAGTGAGAGATAAACTTGTTGATGATTGGTTGAGGTAAATACATGTGCGATTGGGTTACATATGCCAGGGAGAGTGAAGGGAAAGGCAGAAGTCAAGCAAAAGTGCAGAAAAAAGTAAAGGCAAAAGTGAAAGCAGGTAAAAAGAGCACACCAGGAGAGCGAACGGCAGCAGGGGAACATGGGGGGCGCACACAGAGAGAGGAGTAAAGAAAAGGAGGAGAGAGGCAGCCTAGGGAGGAAAGTAGAGCTCTCCCACTGGACACCAGGGATAAGGCTCAGGCAGAAGCCTCCGAGTGGAGGAGGGCCTCGAACTCCTGACAGGGGTCAGGAGTTCAGAGGAGCAAGGGATGAGGGCTCTACTTAGCTGGTGGAGCCACAGGAGGCAGAGCAGTTCACTGACCAGGTGAGTGGTATTGCTCGACCTACAGCGCAGAGGCCGCCATTAAGTAGGGGAGGAGGAGAGGACTGCTGGGAGGTGGGTGCAAAAACCGCATGAAAAAAGGGGACGGTCCTGCAGGCGCAGCAGATGCGGGAGAGCAGCGCGAGGGAGCGGAGAGGGGCGGGCCGCAGGGGCAGAGGAGAGTGGTGGGAGGGCAAGAGAGAGAAAGTGGAGAGGGGAAGGCAGGTCTGTTGTACACAGGAGTTCTGGAGTCTTTATTGAAGGCAGGCAGTCCTCCCGGGTGTCTGGAGCCACAGCTGCAGGACGAGTCAACTTTGGTGCAGATGTTCAACAAGGGATGCAGACAGGCTGGCCGGATAGTACCAGGTCAGCTGCTTCGTTTCTCCTCTTCTGCTGTTGCGGGTCTTCGCTGTCCTTTGTCCATCGGTTGTCAGGATCTGCTTCTCTGGTGCCAGGGGCTCCCCTAAGTTCTGAATTAAGGGGCTTTAGGGATGTGTAGGGTAGCCAATGGGCTGCTGACCCTTGGGGTCACTACGCCCCCTACAGGACCACTTCCTATGGGAAGTGGGCACTATCCTGACCCAGAATTCCTAAGTATGCCATCTTCAAGATGGCTACTTTTGAAAAATCGTGTCCACCTTGCAGTAGCCCACCTTAGGGGTGGTATTAGCCTGGGGGTAGCAGACCTACCTGACTACCTAATTTTCCCACCTGTCCAGGTGCCAAATGGGCTTGGGATGAGGGAAAGGTAGCTTCCTCACCTCTGAGGGGAGCCAGATTTGCATTTCAAAGGCGGCAGCCCTTTGAGACTTGCCGCCTTAGGACGCCTAATCAGCAGGTCATCCTGTAGGAGGGGGTGTTGCAACCTCTTCCCGGACAGGCCTTTTGTTCTGGACCTCCTGAAAGCCAAAGGCTCTCACCCTTCGGGTCCAGAACAGTGTCTCAGGCAGCAGGCTGGCAGAAACTGGTTAACAAGCACACCAGAAGCTGGTAGGGTTTCAGAGGGCACCTCTAAGGTGCTGTGTGCATGAACTGGTAAATCCAACACTGCCATCAGTATGGTTCCACCAATATGAGGTGTTTGATACCAAACATCCCTGTCTTCAGTGAAGCCATCATGTAAATGGGGAACTCATATTGATCACTGTCCAGCACATGCTTTTAAAATGGCTTCCCTGGTCACTTACTATGACTGAGGATTGACAAAGACATAGCAGGGACATATCTGCTTGTGCAGATATGCCTTAACATGTAATAGAATGTACCCTGCTTTAGGGCTGTAAGGCCTGCTAGAGGGGTGACTTGCATATATTGCGTGCAGTGTTAGGGGACATGGCACACAGGCTGTGTGCCATGTGGTGCTTTCACTTTTGTCTGCACCAAGACACGCAGCCTGCAATGGCAGCCTGTCATGGGCTTGGTAAGGGGTCCCTTAGGATGGCACAATTCATGTTGCAGCCCTTAGGGACTCTTTTTAGTACTGCAGGCCCTAGGTAACAAGAGTACCATTTACTAGGAGCTTACAGGTGGTCCTAAAGGTTTTGGCAATTTGGGAAACAACTGTACAGTTTTGGGAGTTTTGACACAGGAACCCAGTGCACTTTCAGTCAAAATTGCATCAGATACCAGGCAAAAAATGGGGGCAACCATTTCAAAAAGAGGCACTTTCCTACAAGACCCACCTTTGGGTTTTCCCTGGTCAGTTTTGCAGCATGCAAAGAATCTGGCTGCAGGAACGTTGAGCCACTCAGAATTAGCCAGCCCCTAAGATCCAGCAATGGCTGACTTGTAATAAAGACCAAAATCGAGGAATAATCACAACCCCTATCAGGCTCAACCCTCAAAGTCACTAAATTAACCTGAGCTCATCCTCACTGGTAGCAGACAGGCTTAACTTATGACAATGTGTAAAGTGTTTATGCAATACCAAAACAGTAAGTAAATCAAAATACTAAACAACAAACATCCCAAAACAAATTAGAAAAATAGGATAACATTTCCTGAACAAAATCCAATAAGGTGACCAGAAATATGTTTTTTTAAAGTTTTAGGTAGCAACAGAAAACAGCACAAAGCAATAGTGATGAACAATATGACCAGTAGACCGGGACCTAGACGCAGTATGAGGCTGACTGTAATGCAATGCCCTTCTGATACACCAACCAAGTTTGTCCTGGTCAAAGATTTTACCTTCTGACGTAGAGCCTGATTTAGTTCTTGGCAGAGGGGAATACTCTGTCACAAATGTGATGGATATTCCGTCCACTGTATTACGATTGCATTATATCCTATGGAGATCGTAAAATGGCTCATAGGATATCCGTCACATTTGTGACAGAGTATTCTATCCACTGAGATCTAAATCAGGCCATTATTGTTATAAGCCCCAATTCAGTACACTTCTAAATACCCACCTCAAGGTCTCAGGGGAGACACCTAGAGAATGACAGGGTGTCAGGCAGAGGCCCTGAACAGAGTCCATTCCATGTACAGTTGCCACTGGTCAGCTGGACACAACCAGAAAAAGGCCACTTGTAGCTTGTTGAATCCCTGTAGCTTGAAATGGTGGTCAGCCATATGAACCATGAATACTTACTTCTTTATTCTTGGTAATGAGGGAGCAGATCCAGTCCTTTAGGGCTCCTTTAAGGTCATAGACGGAAGGTCCAGTCCTCTTCTGATCCGCCACAGGTCCAGGAAGGGTTATGCAGTGGATGCCTGGAGGTATCACATTTATGCCTGCCACTAACTAGCATGTGGGAATGGCTCCAACACACGCCCTAACCAATGTGATAACAGTTCTAGGGCCACCCCAGCCTTCTTTGGCCATTTTCAAGAAGGTGAAAGTTTTCGGCCACACTTAATTTGGGCTCTTACCGGTAGGGTGTAGCTAGTGTAATATGGTAACCCTAGTGTTCTCCCACATTTGTCACTGAAACCCAGTTTGAGGCAGCCACTGTTTCCACAGTAAACTCAGAGGCAGAAGTCTGGTAGAACAAACACCTTCAGCAACAAGAACAACCGTTCATGTTTTTTTCACTTTTGTTTTGTGGTATTATTACTTAACGCTCTGGTACTATACCGCAGTTCTTTGGCATTTTAAATCAGTTTTCTAATTTTTTAACTAAACTCTGTGGTATTATGACTCTGGTATCTTAACTCACTTTGTGATATTATAACTCAGCTAATATTCCAAGCAGATCAGTAATCACTCTTTTGTTTAAGAGAGCCCTTAAATGAGTAGGCTTAATTAGAAAAGTAATGGATTTGCTGAAAAGCGTAACTTTGGTTGCAGTAATGAGTTGCTGTGGTGCCTAATGTCCTAAATTCAAGTTCAAATAATCTACCTTTCCCCCAGCTGCTTTAATGTATAATAGGAAAGAGATAAGGAACACAGATAGTGGGGATTAAAATATAAAAAATAAACACTAAAATATCAAAAGAAGTAATGTGACCTACATCAGGAAACTGAATGTTTTTACTTGCCAGTGGGGTCTAGAGTTAGGGTCCTATAATACTGTTTCTTCTATCTGCCCATTCATGTCTGAAGTGGTCAAAAATGTACAACGAATGAATGATGGCACGATTCATAAAACTGTTCTTACATGTGTATTTTACATGGGCAAATAGCTTTATTCATGAGTACAAAACCACTTTTCTAATTCAGAAAAGTTGGGTTCGCATTACTAATTGGATTTTCTTGCAGAAGGATTTTTGCATAAGTTAATGTCGGAGGGTAGTGGATGTTACTGGGCAGGAATACTCATCTCACATCAGTATAACTTGCACTGTCATAGATTTCAAACATCACCAGTGATGTACTATATGCTGTCATAAGCAGTACGTGATAGTGATACAAGTTATACTTATATCAGTGATGTATAACTGGTGAATGTCAGTGTTTTTTAGGATTTAAAATATATATTTTTTTATTATTGAAAGACCTAGGTATAACTCCACTTTAACCTTTGTGTTATTTTCAGTGATTTCCTATGGTTTTATTAACGTAAAGTAATACCTTGTTAAGATATGTCTGATTCCCCAATGGGTGTTTGGTTAATACGGCCAGGCCCTACACCAAGCCCTCACAGGCAATCAAGCCCCAATTAGTGGGCATCAACCTATGGACCCCACATTCTTCCTTTTTAAAATAAATATTTTCTTGATCCTGCAGGACTCCTTTGGGAGCCAGGGGATTCTCTGGCTTATGTGGGACTCCCTCTGAAGTCCAGAGGGCATGCTGACTCCTGAGAAATTGCAGCACCCACCCCTCCCAATAATCTTTTCACATTTTATCCCGGGGGTCCCTCTGGAACTCCTCCACATATTCCAGGGGATTCTACCCTACCCTCTTATACCTTATTTGTTTTAATTTGAAAGTCACTGGCTCGAGTTCTGTAATGATGCCTAAAACAGTTTTGTTTCATCCACCCAATCACAGTGTAAGCTCCCACTGGACTGTTTCGCTACCAATGGATATATAAAATTCACTGAAATAAACAAAGTTTAAACAGATGTTATAGTTTGGTGAAAATGTCAGTTAAAACATACCATTTTAAACTATCAAAACCACTGCAATGCACTAGTTCTAATTTTCTCAAGTAACTATAACTCTTGCCTTAAAGTAACTATCACTCGCAGCCCTGCCATGCACAGTGCTACTGTCAATTATGTAATTTGAGATGTTGCAGAGATGTTAGCAATGATATCATGGAACATGTCATCACTGAAGTAATATCGAAGATATTTAGCAGTGCATGGCGAGGTTGCAATTTATATTTACCTTAGGGTACAAGTATTAATTACTGAAGATAACTATAACTTTTGAATTTCAGTTGTTATGTTCATCTAAATTGGTATATTTTAACTGACATTTTTACCTAACTATAACATCGATTTAACCTTTGTTTTTTCAGTGAATTTCTATGGGTTTTTTTTTTAACGTAAAATACGATGTCCATTGCCGTGCATGGCATGTGGTTGGGCACAAGACTATCTCATGTAACAATATTAAGGTTGTTATTCTAAGTAAGGCAGACCTATTGTCTTTGTCAAGGGGTCAGCAGACCTATTACCTTTATCAAAGGGTCAGCACAGCATTTAAAACATGCCTATTGGCTTTGTCACTAATCACTATAATCAAATGTATATTTCATAAATTCACACATTGTAATGTTTAATAACTGTGATCGTCGCAAAATATATTCCATAAAGGATTATGTTATAAAAAAAAATAAAGCAATCCTTGAGTCTGTTTTGTTTTAAAAAAATTCAGCCCACGAAGTCCAGCCATAGATCCAACCACAAGGGGTCCCTGCACTCCAGCTGAAGAGCATACAGCTGCAGCTTGGACTGCTTTAAAAAAGTTTGGTAAGCTCTCCTCGGGTCATGGATTCAATGACCCTGGAGACTTACTGTGAAAAATGCTTGGTGATGGCCCACCACCAAGACTCAAAAATATATTGTTAAATAGCTCTCACAGGGCATTATGGGGTGGGAGGCTTGACAGAAATCATAAAGGAGATGGACATTGCAAAGTCCATGGGTGCTCTCCAATCTTCTAGCTCCACATCCCTCTTTCAGGGGAACCTGTGCAGAGGCTGCAACCTCAGGCCAAAGGCAGTCTTACCAGCAGCAGTCCTTTCAGTACACCCAGCATACCAAGACCTGCGCACTGGGTGGCTAGGAAGGTAACAGTTGTGACAGAGTTGTCTCCAATTGTGGCGCCTCAGCCCCAAAACAGTGACACCCATTCCCCCTCCACCAAAGTCCCCACAGAGCATCATGAGTGCTCCTTGCACATACGCCTCCCTAATAGGAGGCTTAATGAAGGAAGACTGGGAGGAATGTACCTCAGAAAAATGGGTAATTCACCTCAGACCAGTGGGTAATGCATGGAATTCCACACTGTGCCACCTCATCCTCAGCCTTCAACCACTCAAGGAAGAGTGCCATGGAGCTGGTGCTTCCACACCATTGCAGAAAGGAGTGTGCTCCCGCTACTTTGTGATTCCTACAAAGGATTTCTCCATCCGTCCCATCCTCGAACTGTGGTCCTTCAACCATTAAATTCTGTCAGAACATTTCTGTATGAGCTTTGTTTTGTGGTAAGTGGACAGAACTCTCAGTTTCAGGTACTCCTCTTTAAAGTCACCACAGTCCATGGGGTTTTCTCAAAGGGGTTTGCAGTAGTGGCTGTTAATCTGCTGTGTCTTTACTCCACAGACTTGGGTTTGTCATCAATGGAAAAAAAACATCTCCAGTCTGAAGAGATTTAACCCATTCTAGAGCCCATGCTCATCATGTATGCATGGAAAGCATACTCCAATCAAGAGAGGGTTTTGCTCTCCAGGGGCTGCTGCCTCTTTTTCAGGGAGTACTCCCTGAACAAAAATGTAGTTGGTGGGGATGATAGAATCATCATCGCCATGGTACTGCACAGGCACCCACTTCAAGAGTGCCTTGCGAGGCAAGTGGAGGATGACTGTGGGGAGATCTAGTTTGGGTTCTTTTTTCCTTGCTATTTTTCCTGTCTCCAACCTAAACTCTGGCAGCTGTGGTTTTTTCACTTTAAATGCCCTTGTGGTGTGACTCTCAGTTTTTTTGTGTGTTTTTTTTCTCTTACTAGCCTTTCTTTCTCAGACTGTCTATCCCCTTTCTTTCTTTTGCTTTTCAGACAGTGGACAAAGTGCCATTATTAATCCAACCAAAAATATTTGTTGCTGAATGCTGCGGTTGCCGAATACCAGGACTCACTCATTTTGATTTAACCTTGTGCATCTTTCTTTCCACCCGCCGTACACTTCCTGTCTCTTTTTCCCCAGCCTTGCAGCTCCTTTTTTAGGTCTCAACTGCACAGCTCATGCACTGTGCTGCAAGATGTATTGTTTACAGTTTAGTAGGCTTACAACCCGCCCACAGCATTTTTTGTTGTTGTCACTCATTTGCAGTCTTTTCATTGCTTCACTCCAGTAAGCTTCCATTTGTTTCTTGTGTTAGCTCTAACCTGGCTAATGGAACAAGTACACGTCTTTCTCCATGTGTTTTTGCAACACATTTTTAAAAAAATTCTATATGCATTTCAGTCTTACTCCTGGATATTCAATGTGTTTTCCTACTTTTAATACAGACATGCAGCTTCTTTATGTTGTTTTCAACCTATCTGCCCTTTCTGTTTATGCTTTTGAAATTACAGTCGCAGCTGTACTAATCTATGCCACTCTTCTCTATGCTACTCCACTCCAAGCACTCCACTGTACTCTACTCCACTCTAAGCCACTCTACTCCATTGCAGTCCACACCACTCTACTCCACTCCCTCCACGCTATTCCACACTGCTGTACTCCACACAGTGCTACTGTATGCCACTCTGCACTTCCACCCACCACTATGCACCAATCTACTCCACCCCACTCAACTATATTTCACCCCACTGTGCCAGTCAACTATATGCCACTCCACCCCTCGCCACTCCACTTTGTCACTCAACTCTATGCCACTCTACTTCACACCTCTCTACTCTATTCCATGCCACTCTATGCTGTTCCATTCCACTCTATTCCAACTCTAGTCTGCGCCACTATGCGCTATACTACTCTCTCTATGCCACTCTGCTCACCTCCACTTAACATCAGTCCATACCACTCCACTATATGCCACTTCGCTTTACTGTTCAGCACTCCACTCAACTCTGTGCCACTCCAATCTAAGTCACTCTACTCTATACAACTATACTCTGTGCTACTCAACTGTACACCACTACACACCACACTACACCCCTCTACTCTACGCCATCCTATGCCAATCTACTCTATGCTATTCCATTCTACTCTACCCCACAAAATGCCCCTCTATAGCACTCTCCACTACTCCACTGTACTCAGTGCCACTCCACTCTCTACACCAATCCATTAAGTAGGCCCTAACTCTATTTTAGGTAAGGGAAGTTGTTATTTTCTCAATTTTAAGTAATGCAATACCCATTTTCTTAAATTTATGCAGAATCATTGTCATATCTACAATTGACGCAGATGTTGTCTGTCTGACCAAATGATTCAAAGAACTGTGAAAGTGTCAAGTCACTCAGATAATGACATAAAAATCACACTTGATGTGTTGTCCTCTAGAACAAGTATCTAGCTATCGCAATATTAAGGTCAAATAAGAGCAAACACTAACATATAACCAAAATAGCATAGTCTGAATTGATGTCTATTTACCCTATATGTACATTTTGGACACGTGCCTTGGTGCACATAATCTATTTCAGTCATTCCTAAACTTATGCCAGAAATTCCAATCTCTGATAAGATTTAATATATAAGGTTTGCCCCTTGCTCACTTGTTGGGAGAGAACCCCTAGATTATCACACATGATGCTACCGGAGACAGCCTTGACTGCTGCCAGTGTACCAAGAATTTGCTACATCGCACTTGATAACAGATAACAAGCTGAGTCCAGGAGAAACGACACTTCCATGAAGAGTGTTTTCCTTTCGCAGGGAACAGTGCGTTTATGCCTCTATGATAACCACAGCTTTAGCTGTCAACAAGGTATGCAGCGCGTTGCTTCTCCCTAAGAAAATCTAGTTTGCAAATTCTTCTCTTCATGCCTTAAGACGTAGCACATAGATTAGGTTTTAGAGTGTTATGTTTTACATGACATTTTAATTATGTTAGACGTGTTCATTTTATTCTTATTGTTCGAAGTGTGCCTAGGTGCTGGTTTTAATATGTTCTATGTGATTGTTTTAGATATGCTGAGAAACCAGTTCACCTTGTTGCAATAAATAAAATTATCTTTTCTTCTTAGAACCATTTGTTTGTGTGACATTGTAAGGAGCGATTTAGCTCTGTTTCCTTTACTACGGTGCCCCAGATTCTGGTTTAGTAACCCAAAAGCAGGGATTCCACTTCAACACTGTATTGGGTGGGGTTGGTGCCTTGAACCAAAGATCATCCGTGTCACCCGTGGGTGGGAAAGCAATCCCTGCAAAACTGCGCTAGAGTTGTAGTTTATGCAACAACTCTGCTCTATGCCACTCAACTCTGTTACTTTACTGTATCTCACTCTACTCTGTGCCAATACACTGTACGCTATGCTGCTCTACTCTCTGACACTCTACACCACGTCACTTTACTCTTAACCATGCCACTCCACTCTAAGCCCCTCACTCTGCGCCACTCCACTCGACTTCACACTTTTCTACTTAACTCCATTCTACTCCAAACCACTTTACTCTGTGCCACTCAACGCTACTCTACTCTACTTCATGCTACTCTGTACTACAGCACTCTGTGCCAGTCTACACCACTCTACTCTATGCCTCTGTACTCTGATCCATTCCACTCCACTCTGATCCACTCCACTCTATGGCACTCCTCTGTATGCCATTCCACTCCATGCCCCTCTACCTTACACCACTCTACTCTGCACCACTCTACTCTACCCCTCTATCCTCTACACAACTCTTCTTTATGCCACTCTTCTCTACGCCACTGTATGCATTTTTAACCTTGCTGAAAAGCAACCACAATGTTGTTCAACATGGCTAAAAGGCATTGGCAATGCCAGTAGCTCTCACATTGACAAGGCCTATTGGCTTTGCAAATGCTTGTTAACTTCCAGCATTCTCCCTTTGTCATTGTTTTCCTTTGTTTGTCTTCTTCCTTTTTTTCTTGTCTGCCTTTCTTTCTCTTTCTCGCCGTCAAGTTCTGATGATAAAAAAAAGTTGTGATCCTCAAAAATTAGTATAGGTACCTATAATCAGCAACTACTGGCAAAACATTAATCACTCATTAGTATTAGTGCCCCAAGCCAATTTTCTGCTACATCTAAGATCTTGAAGAGTTCACTGATGGAATTATCTGTCTCTGAGCTGCCTGTCTGGAAATGGGCCTCTGCACTCATGGTGAAACGCCGGCAGCAGTGTTCTGGCAGGGAATGCTGAGCTTGCATCGGAATCGGGCTGCTGGATCTTGTTACTAAAGGGTACCACCTTTCACCAGTAAATATTATGAAGACCTGAGTTAATTCGATCAGGTTTAAACTTGAAAACAGTGACTTATTATTCATAGCTGTCTATTGGGTACCTATAGCTAAATTCGGTAGTATAAATCTATTTGGATTTAGAGTTTAAACCTAATACATTTTTTCATGTTTGTGCTCCCTTAGGTTTGTTATGTCTTGCACAGCCTGGAAATCCTGTCCCAGTACTGACGCGGAAAAGCTGGTTAGGACCTTGTTCCAGAACTTTCACGTGATGGTCGAGCTGGTACCAACATCCCAACTGTAGAGAAAATTCAGAAGATGCAAGGGTGCATAGTGCTGCTTGACCTTATCTAACACTGACCCCGATGAACGCTGGATAGGAATTGATTACTTGAATTAACTAAGATGTAACTAACTCAAGAATGAACACAATATCTTAACATTGAATAGATATAGGACGAAGGAAAATACAAGCACTGCTATTAATTATTTATCCAACGGGGCAAAACATTGGCGCTAGCAGTGCAAATAAAATAAGAATGTATTTTCCGAGAAACAATGCAAAATGAAAATATGCTACATCAATGCAATTTTTTTTTACCTCTCTTGTTCGCAGGCAAGTTTTACTCAGGTGTATTTTTACAATAGGAAAATAAATTTCCATCTATGGTTTAATCAAAGGAAATGCGTCATAGTTATCAGTGCGAACATGAGAGAGAGAGGCTGCTGTTTCTGTGCGAGGCTTGTCTTGCATTCCTTAATTGTGGTTATTCCAACATTGACACTGTGCAATATATTTCACACCTGGGTGCCGTTTGTGGTTCACAAATTTTTAATAGCGTAGAATTGATTTATACTGGCCTGAGCGTGAGAAGGGGAAGTATGATTTTTTTTTTTACGTACTTATGCAGAGAACACGCTGAGCAGAAGGGTCAAGTTGGGAAAATCCTTGTTTTGTTATTTGTTCTTATAAACAGAAGAGGCCCTCCTCCCTACTGAGCACAAGATTTAGTGGACTGTTTTGTTTGTGGTCATAGGAAGGGTGCGGTGTGGCTTCCCTTTATATTCCTTTAATTTGTGTGGACAGCAAAGAAATGGCCTAAAAGGATGGCACAGTGATTTTCGATTCCTTCTTTAAAATCAGAACATGTACCAGGGCAGAGAAGGAATTAAACTTCTATCTTCAAATACAAATTTCAACACAGTGACAACTGGGAAGGGTAAGTCACATTAAAAGTATCCTTTTGTGAAAGTACATGTTCCACGTGGTAATATCACGCAATAACCCACTTGCCCTTTTGTTTCCATTTAGTTTAATTTGTCTTTAGGCTTTGAGGCAAAGCTAAGTCACAACGCACAGATCTAGCTTTTTGTCACATCCTAGAGAGTTTGGCTTACTTACCGTACCGTTACTCCCCTTTTTCATACATTAACAGTGGGTCTACGCTCCACGGCATAGGGCTTGTTTTGTGATGCTTTTGCATCAACTTTCTGAGTTAAGTCTTTAACGCCACAAAGTTGATTGTGACTGCTATATGCAGCTCTTTCCCTTGTGATGTTCCACTTTACAGTGTGTGAGCGTCTGTACAAAAGAATATCAACATTTGGCTTCTGTCTAAAAGGAGCAATTGAGCTTCATTCACAAAAGCAGTCGGAAAAGAGTGGTTGTAGGTGCTGAAGAAATTAAAAATCCAGTTGGTTAAGGGGAGTGAGAGATAAACTTGTTGATGATTGGTTGAGATAAATACATGTGCGATTGGGTTACATATGCCTGGTTTGGGATTGGGTCTAGTGATTGAGGCATTTGTAAATGGAATTGGATGGAGAGCTTTTGCAGAGGCCTGAGGGGACTTGGGGAAGATGGATCCTAGTCAGGTTCATCAAAAGCGGGGAGCTACCGTCCAGAGGCAAGATGCAGGAAAGGTGTTTCTCCTGACATAATGAAGCTTCTATTGTATTTAATAGAGAGAGACAATATTTCTTTTTTTATCCAGGAGCCTGAGGATGAGCAGTCGAGCAGAAAGCCGTCATGATTTTGGTTCTACACATTATGGTGTTCCCAGACTGTGCACTTTGAGAATTGTTATGGAGTAAAACAGGAACTGTTGAAATCCCTCACTACTTTGCAAGATTAGTGATAAGACACCTCTGTGGCCCTAAAGGATAAGGAAAGAAACACAAAAAATGAGAAAGATTGGCAGGGTCATGGGTTACTTACTTTCGCCTGCTCCTTGATGGGCTTAGTGTGAATGTGTTTAGTGCTTTGGTTAGAAGAGTGTGAATGGACTTTCGCCTAAGGTGTGGTAATGTCAAGGTTTACTTCTGGAAATGGGTGTGGAGGCATGCGTTTTTGTTGCCTGAGATTATATTTTTATGTTTGTCTCTCACAGAGCAGCAATAGCGTGAGTACCAGATTCTACATCTGATTATTCACTTCTGTGAAGTACCAATGGGGAAAACAAGTGTTGTTCCTTACTCTTGCTATTTCATGAAATTCCAGATTGCTCTGACAGGACTCTCTAAGAGCTTGTCAGCACAGCATTTGCCCTCTGCTCCTTTGTGGAACAGAGCTCAGTTCTTCAGTTGATGGTGAAGAGCGCGGAAGTCACGAAAATTGGTAGGGTTGGGTGAGAAGAGTAAAGTTGTTTTATAGGTCTTTATTGACACAGCGCATGCGCTGTGCTTGAGATGAGTAATGTTTACAATAAAGGGCTTAAAGCTCGCCTTTCCTTCCCATTTGTTGAATACATTGTTGCTCTTCTCTGCTGGATCCTGATTGACCAGTGCACACCATGCTGTTTCCATTCAGGCACATGGAAGAAGTACAGATTGATTCCTTTTGATTAATGTCTGTCCGCTGCTCGCGCTGGCATCATAGGTACAATATTTTTACTGTCCTTGAGCTGGTTCGTCTTGCTTGCCCTTCTCCCCCCTCTTTTCTGTTTACCCATCCCTGCTCCCTTGTAGCTCCTGCTTGCTCCCTCCATCAATCGTTGCTTTCCCCATTCCTGCTTGTTTAATCCCACCAACCTTCCATCCCTCTTTCTTATCCCCCTCCCACCAGCCTTCCCATCCCTGTTTCTTATCCCCCTCCCTCCCACCCTTAGCTATCTGTTTTTCCTCCCTACTCCCACAAGGAAAAAAGCTATATGAAGTGGCGAACGCTGGTCTCTTCATAGCACTTTTTTTTTTTTTTTTAGAGGTCCATTTATTTCTTGTAGCTTGTCCCGGTCACTCCCACCTCCTCCCCGCATTGCTTTCCCCTCCAGTCCTCTTCTCACGTTGCACTTTAAAAAATTAAAAAATGCCTGGTTTACATTTACATTCAATGGCTTTCTGTGGATACTGCATGTGCTTTCTGTGGATAAATCCTGATAAATAGAGTGAATGATGTAGCGTTGCTTGGGTGTGGGCATCTGTTTCGAAAAAAGAAGCAATTTTTCAGGTGACGTTTGTGAAAGACCAAAGCTCTTCCACACACAGGTCTTGTTGATATTGAAGAACTGCACAAAATGTTGCACTTTTAAAGTCCCCGAACCTGCCTCCGTCCTGTTTCTTCTCCACGCCTCCATTTTGTTTCTTGTCCCCTTCCCACCGCGTCGCTGTTTGTTTTGCCCCTCACAACTGATAGAAGGAAAAAGAGGGATGTGAAGCAGGTATTGCTGGCACTTCACAGCACTTTTTTTTTTTTTTTTTAACCGTAACACTCTCTTGTAGCGGATTTCCATGTATAGTCATAAGCACAGATTAGTCCCACCCATGTGTGGGGACACTGGAGCACTTCTTCAAAATATCTTCTTAAGTGGAAGTTTTCGCCTTTCTTTAGGAAGGCCTGTAAAGTCACTTAGGAAATGGACAGATAATGCATCCTATGTACAGAGCTATGGGAATCACTACAACAATTCGCTGAACATCTCCCTAGAGATCAGAGAGAGGACTTTAACAAGATTCTTGATGAAGGCTTAATGGTATCAAATCAAGTGATTAGAGCAGCAGACTCCTCTCTGTTAGTAACTCACGAATACTGCCAGAGAGTCTCTCTCAGATGACATTCATGGCTTTGCCAGGCTACACTGGCTGAGCTCTTTATCTTTAATCAAAGAAAGAGCCAGCACATTATAATTTGAGATTCATTTGTCAACAGAATGAATCTCCCTCGCAAACCCCTTTTGGAGAGGAGGACAGAGTAGCCCCACAGGCTGCCATTATATGGCTAACAAAAAGAGACTCTGCCTTTAAGAACTCAGAGCCCACCAGTATCCCATTGTGCAAAGCTGGTGGCAGTTGCTTCAATTCTTTTTTCCGGCTCCTCCTGACAGAACAGTGGAGGATTGAGCTCGACCAATTTTTTATTTTATTCAGAAAAAAAAAAATCTGATATTTATTGACAACTCTTTACTTCAACTTTTTTGGTCTTTCTCTACCTTTTTCTGTCACTTTCTGACAGGAATCTGTGTATTTTATTATAAAAAATGACATCTCTTTTTGATAAGTGCCCAGACTGGGGGAGAAAAATGGCAAAGACTGACGCTCACAGAGTTTGTATTCTCTGATTCCAGATTCCCAGATACCTGACTCGTGCCAAATGTGCAAGACCTTTTCCTGGCGCACCCTTTGTGACTGGGAGAAGTTTCTCCTGCAGGGTATGGAGGACTGGCGAAAGCGAAAGACCCAATCTACAGGTGGGATCAGGGCAAGGAGAGGCAAAGTCCTCTATCAGGACTCTGTCATCGGCCTTTGGAGGGCTGATCAGTCAAAAAAGGCCTGAAAAATGTTGCCGATCCCGGTGGACGTCGAGAAGAGGTGCAGCGCCGACCTGCTCACTTTCTCTTCAGGGGTCAACATCGAAGAAACGGCGCAGATTGACGTCGAAGAGAAGGACAATGGTGACACCGTCATCACACAGGCGAGCATCAAGGAATCCTTTGCCGTCGAGGCATTCTGACCATCGAGATCCTTATCTATGTTGGCACATAATGGTCATTCACTAGCAAGGTCAAGATCGACATCAGCACAGCATACTCTGACAGCGATGTCGAACGACGTTGAGAAGTACGTCGACGTTGAGGGGTGTGTGAAAGATTAAAGTTAATCACTATCTCAGATTCTTCACCCCAAGCAAATCTACAGTTCTCTAGATTCAGACTACTTGCACTTATTCTCCATCAAGAGAGGCACCAGTTAATCCTATGGCAATACCTTCGACTCCTCCTCCTCCACAATCCACTCCGCCACCTCCACCACCTACAACGCCACCACCAACCTCTACTAGGAAAGCCAGATCTTGTTCTCCTTCAAGGCACCATTCTAGGCATTGCTCCAGACACTGCCAACGTATTCGACAATCGGCTGCAACTCGAAGATGTTGACACCATCAGCGTCATTAAACTAGGTCTTGTTCCAGGCAAACCACTGATACGTCTTCCACAAGTACAGGGAGATATTCCCCAACTCTCTCCGATTCTTTGGCTAAACGCATCTCATCGGTAGATGACATTTCTACATTTCATGAAGGCTTAGTCATAGGTGCAAACAAGTTAAACATACCAATATCCATACCAGCACCAACAACATCTGTCATTTTTGAAACTTTACAGCGGAGGTCAGCCTCACATCCTTTGTTACCCCGGGTTCCAGGTCTTTTAGAACCAGCAATGGATCTATTCTTGACCCCAGCATCAATTAAGGCTACACCTTCAAGACTACAAAAAAAATACCGGCCTTCCTATGTTTTAACCAAACTCCAGACTCCCTTGTAGTAGTGGCCGCAAGAAAACAACATGCCACAGCTACCACTTCCACAGTGCCACCAGACAAAGAGAGACGTAAATTAGACTCAGTAGGTCACAAAGTGTGCAATCCTGCTGCACCTACAGTAAAAGCAGCAAGCATCAAGGCCTTGCTGGGCCGTTACGACAGAGCACTATGGGAATCCCTACAACAATTTGCTGAACATCTCGCTAGAGCTAACAGAGAGGACTTTAACGACATTCCTAATGAATGCTTAATGGTGCCAAATCAAGTGATGAGCACAGCAGCAGACTCCTGTCTGCTAGAAGCACACAAGTACTGCCACGGAGCCTCTCTCCAATGCCATTTGCCTCACTTCTTTAAAGCCAGAATCTGAACTTACCTTTCTCAGGTACCACCCTCTTCAGCTATCATACAGACGACGAAATGGTGAGGATGAAGGCAGAGCTCGAAACATTAAATGCCGTCAGTTTAAAGAAACCTAAAGACTCAAGAAAATCCTTCAGGCCTTTCCACCGCGTTTTTCGTCACAGAGCATTCAAGCCCCTCATTGGTATCAGGGTCGCCATCAAACTGGAACACAGTCCCAACAATATCAACTGCCCTACCAGCCTTAAGAAAGAAAGCAGGCTAGAGGAAGATCAAGTCAACAGCTTCCTCAGGGTGGCAAGCAGCCAACAGGAACAAAACCCTGAATTTTCTCTTCCCCCTCTTCTGTTAACCTCTCCGGTAGGGGGAAGCATTTGGCATTACCTGGAAGAGTGGCAAAACATCACGCAAGACACATGGATTCTGAATATTGTTGCAATAGATACTGTCTCAGATTTTCCACTCCTCCACTGTCTGTTCCACCAAAATCTTCGAAATTCCACAATTACAGGCGGAGGTAAACATTCTATTACAGAAGCAGGTGGTGGAACCCGTTCCTCCTCATCAAGGAGGAACCGGGATTTACTCCAGATACTTTCTCATCAAGAAGAAAGACAGGAACAAATTCAGACCCATTCTCGACCTCAAACTGGCCAACAAATGGATTTGGCTAGAAAAATTTCAGATGCTGGCATTACACAAGATCTACCCTCCACTACATCAGGGGAACTGGCTCTGCTCCATCGATCTTCAAGATGCATACTTTCATATACCAGTGGCCAGACAGCATAGAAAATTCTTGAGATTCGTGGTGGGGCACAACCATTACCAGTACCAAGTTCTTCCATTTGGCCTAAAGTCAGCACCCATAACTTTTTCCAAATGCATGGTAGTAGTTGCTGCCCACCTCCGAAAGCACAAAGTATTCATCTATCCTTACCTGGACAATTGGGTTCAAGAGGCTCAACTTCACTACAATTGGACTCGCGATCTCATGCAACAGTTGGGGTATCAGGGCAACCATGCAAAATCAATCTCAGTCCCAGTACAAATGACCTCGGTCCTTCATAAATATCCTCAGAGCAAACGTGTATCCTTCGGAGGAGAGGCACTTATCAATCTTTCCGAAGTCTCAAGCTCTCATGAGAATTTCTCATTCATCTGTGAGAACAGTATCCTCTCTCCTCTGCTCAATGGTGTCGTACATATTTGTCACATCGAATGCCCATCTCCACATTAGACCCTTCCAGGAATGCTTCAGGGACTAAATGCAACCAACTGACAGGAAATTGGGATGACAGGATTCACGATCCCGCCACGCGAAACTGTCACGGAAATGATGGTGCACTCCAACCAGCATCCTGCGAGGAACACCATTGACTCAGGAGATTCCTCCTCAAACCATAGTCATGGATGCCTCTCTCCTAGGATAGGATCCCACATGGACCACCTACAAATTCAGGGCAAGTGGTCCCAGCGAGAATCAACATATCACATCAACCTTCTAGAGCTGCGAGCAGTTAATCGAGTGCTGAAAGCATTCCTTCCAATGTTCAGCTCCAGTACTCTGCTTGTTCAGATGGACAATACAACAACCATGTTCCACCTCAACAAGCAGGGAGGAACGAAGTTCAGGCCCTTGTCTTACAAAGCCCAAACAAATGTTGTGATGGCTTCTGGCCAGGAACTTAACGATAACTGTGATTCACCTTCGAGGATTGCAAAATACCCAAACCAATTCTCTCAGCAGACTCCTCCAAGAAAATTATGAGTGAGTTTTAAATGACAAAGTCGTCCACCACGTATTTCAATGGTGGGGAACTCCGGCCATCAACTTGTTCGCAATCGCAGAAAACGCCAAATGCCAAAGATTAGCATTGAGGTACTTCCAACCCAGGGACCATGAGGAATGCTCTAAGGATCAATTTGCCCGGTGGATTGCTCTATGCTTTTTCACCAGTTCCCCTAACTCCGGCAGTCCTCATCAAGCTGTCCCACTCGTGAGCAAAAATGATACTCATAGTTCCGGAGTGGTCAAGTCAATGGTGATTCACAAACCTCCTTTACAAGTCCATCCGTCCACATCTCAAACTGCCATGCAGACCAGATCTACTGATGAAATTCGAAGACCAGATTGTGCACCCCACTCTCTCCTCCTTGAGTTTGGCAGCATGGCCCCTGAGCTAGTGCAGTATGGACATTTAAATCTGCCACATGACTGCATGAACATTATTAAAGAAGCAAACGGAAGAGATTTTGCATATGGTGTTCATCTGGAAACAAAGGCCCTACCATCTGCCAGGAATATGTCATTCTTCCATACTTACTCCATTTGGCACAATCTGGCTTGCATTTCTCTTCTGTAAAAGTCTACCTGGCATCTTTTACTGCATACAGGAAATGTCCTTCACAAACCTCTTTTAAAAAATAAAAAATAAAAAAATCCCTGCCATCAAGGATTTCTTAGAGGGTTTGAAGAAAGTCTTTCTTCCTATTAGGTGCCCTTCTCTTCCATGGAAGCTGAATATAGTTATTTCACGTATTATGCAAGACCCTTTCGAGCCCATACTTAAAGCCTCTCTCCAGCACTTATCTTGGAAAACTGCTTTCCTGGTGGCCACTATATCTGCCAGCAGAGTTAGTGAAATCTGTTAGAGGCACTCTGTTCAAACGAACCATCCACCCTATTTAATTCAAACAAAGTAGTCATGAGGACTCACCCGAAATTCCTCTCGAAGGTGGTTTCGGATTTCCTTGTCAATCAAACCATATCCTGGTCTACCTTTTTTCAGAATCCCTCTAATCCAGCAGAAAGATCGCTCAATTCTCTGAAAGTAAAACAAGTTCTCAAATTCTACCTTGACAAGACACGAAGCATCCGCAAATTGGACCAATTGTTTATCAACTATCGTCCTCTTCACACAGGTGTAGCCATCTCTAAGCAATCCATCTCATGATGTATAGTCTCCTGTATTTTATTGTACTATCAAAAAGCTAACAAAGCACTCCCTACTAGAGCAAAAGCACACTCTACTAGAAGGAAAGCAGCTACTTCTGCTTTGCTGCCCAATTTTCCTGTCACAGAGGTTTGCAAAGCAGCAACCTGGAAATCAGTTCACACATTCACCAAACACTACTGCCTAGACTCTGGTTTTAGAACAGATGCTCGTGTGGGGCAGGCTTCCCTCAGAAACCTATTAGCTTAATTTTTTCCAGTTCATCCTCGGTCTCTTCCCCCACTCTCCGTAGGCAAGGGCTTGCTATTCTATTCAGTGTTTATGACTATACATGGAAATCCCCTATGAGAAAAAGAACGTTTTTTTACATGTAACTCTAGTTCTTTCATAGGGAAATTCACATGATAAGTCATAAGCAACTCTCCCCTCTTCCCCAGGAGAACAGACAGAAGTATTGATATACGCTCTACAAGTCTAACATCGCCTTCAGAAGAACTGAAGCAACTGCCCCCAGCTGTGGATAATGGGTACTAGTGGTCTCTGAGTTGTTAAAGGCACAGTCTCTTTTTTAGCCATATAATGACAGCCTATGAGACTACTCTGTCCTCCTCTCCTTCATCTCTATCATGCAAATGGGTTTTGTATGGGAGATGTATTCTGTTGACAAATTACTCTCAAATTATAATGTTCTGGCTCTTTCTTTGTTAAAAGATGAAGAGTTCAGCCAGCTTAGCCTCTGTACATAGGCTGCATTATCTGTCCACTTCTTAAGTGACTTTACAGGCCTTCCTGAAGAAAGGCAAAAACTTCAACTGAAGAAGATATTTTGAAGAAGTGCTCTAGGGTCCCCGCACGTAGGCAGGACTATTCTGTGCTTATGACTTATCATGTAAATTCCCCTACAAGAGAACTGAAGTTACAGGTAAAAAAAGTTCCTTATTCCGCACTCCCGTCCCGAATGCCTGAGTAATAGCTCTTTTAATTAGCTCCTGTCTTCTTAAGTAGATTAGTGCAATCTAACTTATTAAATATGCTTTTCCTATTTAAATGATGTGTTTCCACCAGATAAACAAACCTGGAGGAGTGAAAGACTATCACTGTTAATCTTTTGTCTTACTGGTGTACAGTACATGAAGTATTTATTATGTTGATTGTGTGTAATATCTAAAGCAATAACGCAGACAGGATACTTGCCAGTTCGCCAAGGAAATACACAGACGGTAATCTGCAGGTCCTGAGTTTGAATACAGAAGAGCAAAATCAGCTTTCCATACTTCCGATATCGTAAATGTAATGCTATTAAATTAGGGTTTTTCCTAAAGCATGTAGAAATCACAGCATGTGCTAAAAAGTGTTATTTGATAACAAATTAGTATTACGCATGCCAAAGGTACAGAGCAGAATTAAAAATCAATTTTGAGATATTACTTGATTTAATAAGTTATTGCATGTTACATTCCAACATGCTTTGTAGCTATAGTCTAGACCCACATAATTCCTTAGTGGCTGCACAGAGCATGTACATTGTTTGCTCGGGGAAGGATGCATACTAGGTAGGCAAACCAGCTACTTCTTATGGAAAGCTGGGCCAGAGCCTGGTTAGGGGCCTGGCTCACCACCAAGAGACAAAGCACCCACTAGGCCATCAGAATACTAAGAAAGTAAAAGACTGCAGCAAATGTCATGTAAAAGTACACAAGAGGCTCATTGAAAATACGATCATTATTTCACATGTGTGTTTCACTTTAGTACATTATACCATGGCATTGACACCTGGGGAAAATTAATCCATAAACATTACATTTCCCCACTTCCTGTGATATAACAGCACTGCCTAGAGTGAACCAAAGATGTCAAGCGCACTGTCTTGTTGGCCAATATTGTATGTCAAGCCACCTTATACACTAATCAACTATACATTGATGCTTTCTAGCCCACAAACACAACTGTGTTTCTTTCAAATTAGTTATTGTTTCATTTGTAAGCACTTCTAGCTCACCCTCTTTTCCTTTTCTTGTATCTGCCTTTTTTCATTCCTACTTTTCCTTTCTCATTGCCTTGCATCCCTTCCACCTTTGTTCCTTCATCCTTGACACTCTTCTTTTTCATTGGTCCCTCCCTGATTCACATGCTTTTCAATTTTTCAATCCTTTCCTTTTCTTCTTCTCGCTTCCTCTTATTTCCTACACCTACACCCTTCCCCTCAAGACTTTGTCTTTCTCCATTCATCATTTTGTATATTTTCCCCTCCATTTTGCCTCCCATTCACTTCTCTACTTTTCATTCTTTCTTTCTTTCCTCCCTACCCTTCTTACCTAGACCCTTGCCGTCCACCTTCTTCCTCCCTTGCTTACTCCATTCCTTCCCTTCTTCTGTCACTACCCTCCCTACATCACTCTACTCTACCTCAGTCCACTCTTTGCCATTCCACTCTATGCCACTCCACACCACTCTTTGTCTGCTCTACACCACTCCACTACTGCACATCACGCCACTCTACTCTGCGCCACTCTAAACCATGCCACTCGGCTCTTCGCTACTCTGCTGTAGGCAGCTCCATTCCTTTCTACACCAATCCATTCCACTCTACACTCCTCCCCTCTACTCCCTCCAATTCATGCCTCTCCAGTCTACTACAGGTCACTTTGCTCCAAGCCCCTACTCTGTGTCACTCTACTCTATGCCACTCTTCTTTAGAACACTTCACTCTATGCTACTCCATGCCACTCTATTCTACATCATGCCACTAACATTTAGACATGCTGACCAGCAGCCACGCATGTACACCATAGCTTAAAGACCTTGGAAAGCCAGGAGCACTTCCATAGGTAAGACCTATTGGCTTTGCCAAGGCTTGTTTTTTTAACATTTGGGAAAGGGCCGAACGTCTAGGCTATATGTGGCTTTGCAATTACTTCTCTGACGTTTGCTGTGTTATAAGGTAATTACAGGCTGTTGTGACAGGGCTTACTGAGAAACTCAGCAGTTCTGGCTCTCTGCTGTCCAGTGAAGAGCAGAGTGCACAGCTTCGGAAGGGGTGAAGTGGGAAAATCAGAGGGTGATGGTGATGGCTGGCAGCAGGTCACATCCTTTTTTTTTTTTTTTTTTTTACTTTGGTGCAGGAAGGCAAGACAATGCTATATATGACTTTCCTATTACTCCCTTGCTCCTATGTAGCAGTTGAAAGCAGGGGCAGTTGCATGATAGGTAACATAAAATTATAGATGGGGAAAAATTAATAACAGGGATGTTTGTCACCTCGTGGTTTTTATTGACTTCATAGATAATTTGGGTTCACTCTCATTGTTTATTTGATGTCCTTAGAAACCCCAGTTAAAATAAAAATTGAGTCTACCCTGTTGCCCTTCTATAATTCTGTGGTTTTGATTCTGAAGACACAACAAGTTTTTCAGGTCCACTTAGTGAATCCTTGATAAACCAACACCCTTGGGAAGTCCACACCTACCAATAGAGTCCCTGAACCCCAGAGTCCTTGTGCCCTTTTCCATTGCCCTTCCACACCATGGAATACAATTCCTTACAAGTTTATGGAACAGGCACTCTTCCAGTACTGCCCCTGCAATCTCTCATCTGTGGTTGTCCATCATAAGGTTTGCAACCTCTGCCTCTCCCCAGACAGCAACAACTCCTCATGTGAAACTTGCCTCATTTTCTGGTTGAAAAAGACTGTATGGTAGTGGAGTTAGAGGAGCAGATGCTTTGCAAGATGCATCAGCAGTCTGCCGCTCCTTCGATGTCCAATTCCAAGGATTTAGAAGAGTCGATCTGCCAAAGGCTCACAGAGAAGATTTTGCTGAAGCATCCCTGCCGAAGCCTTCAGAGCATCTGCTTCGAAAGAGGAGGCTTGCATTCAAGGAGAACCCATCGGAGGCCCTTTTTGGTCCCAGGCTCAGAAAGCCCAAAAAAGAGGGGGGCCCTGCTCCACCCTCCCCTCTCATGCTCCACCTCTACCTCCTCCACTCCCACCACTGCCTCCTCCTCCACCACCACCTACTCCATCACCAGTGTTATGCTTACACACACCACCTCCACTGCCAACACCAGAGTCAGCAAAATGACCCCCCCCACTACTGTTAGGACCCAGGCAGTCCATTTGGTCATGCTGATCCATATGACGCAAGTTCCATAGACAACCCTTGGGACGACTACATTGTCAATACCCTGGGTGACCCAGACCTCAACCATGACCCCATAAGAGCATCTCCCCCTGATAATACCATGGCCTACTATGAGGTCATCCAGTGGGAACCTGCCTTCCACAATGTACTGCACATCCTAACAAGAAAAACACTTACCTCATTTAAATGCTCTCTTATTTGTGGCAGACAGTGCAGTTTTGCCAATGCTGAAAGGTATGTCAAGTCTGCCTCTAAGACATTAAAATAACCCATTAAGGTTCATATAGTAACACCCAGGGTGGAGAAGAAGTACAACCCCTCCCCAAGTCACTCTTGTGTATATCAGAGGTCATGTTCTATCTGGCTCTCTGGTTGTGCATATTGCTCAGAAGTGGGCCTCTGTTCAAGTCACAGTTGACTCCTCACCATGTAACAAAAATGGTAAAAAGTTAGATGCAGCATGAAAAAGGGTGGCCATAGGAGAAGTTATCCACTGGTGCATAGCCAACTGCCATGGGCCACCTTTTCTCCTATGATAGGTCCCTGTGGGAAGAAACGCAGGAGCTAGAGAAGCACTCCCCTGAGGAGTTTAGACCCAGGGTCATGGGTCTGTTTTTGAGCCCTTGCACTCTTGCCTTTTACAATTCCTTTCCTGGAAAGTTGCTTTCTTCGTAGCCAAACCTTCCCTCAGATGCATCAGTGAGCTGCAGGTCCTTACCCTGCAAGATGCCTTCAATCAGGCTCACAGGGGGTTGGTCCTTCTCAGAATCAAGGCAAATTTCTTCTCCAAGGAGGCATACCATTTTCACGTCAATTACCCTTTCCCACTGCCAGCCTCTGTAGCAGACAGTGCCTTTCATAACCTGTATGTGAAACGTGCTCTCATGCTCAACAACAGAACCTAGCCCTTCTACAGGTTTCATTAGCTGCTTGTCTTTGCAAAACCTCCTAAAGGCCACCCTATTTCTAAAGCTGGTTTTACCGGATGCATAGTCATGTGTATTCAAATCTGTTCTCGCAAAACTAAAACATGCCTTCCTCTTACCCTCAAGGCACACTCTACATGCAAGAAAGTAGCAACAATGGCTTTTGTTGGTAACATTCCACTAGCTGACATATGTAAGGCACCCACTTGGTCAACCATTGTAGCGCTTGATTTGTTCTTCATTTATGTGATCTTGTAGGAGGGAGATACAGTTAAAGAAGCAAATTCCCAAAGCCGTACACATACTGCCAGGGCCTGCACACTGTCAATAATCCAGGCCAAACTAGCCCCTAGATTAAATGGGAAGTGGATTTAGTTAAACTGTCACAGTTCTCTTGGTTGGATTTTGACTTGCAAGAAAAAGTAGCGAAAAGGAGACAACAAATATATATTTCGTTTATGTCTCCTTTTTCCAATGGTAATAGTGAATAATATTTCTTAGAGTTTTTATGGTTGTTAGAAAATACATTTTTATTTAGAAGTGTTTTTGCACAACTGTATTTCATCATATGTGAACTGTGCATATGCGTTGGGTGTGAGGCTACTTCAACCACTGGGTTAGTCTCAAGTTAGCTGAATGCTGCTAATGGTCTAGATTTCAGAAAATGGGGCCACCATGTATTCTGGCAGAATCAGGCTGTCTGACTATTGTGCCTTTCTTGCACCCAAAAGTGATCCAAGGCAGGCAAAACACCGGAAACAAGAAACCAGAGCAGATGTCCCTCTCCAAACTGCAGGCAGGGCCTTGCTACCGATCATGAGGCTGTTCCAGCAAGAGGTCTACGCCTCTCTAAAACAAATTCTAGTAAGTCAAAATCTAAGTCTAAGCACAAACAAAATAATACAAAATGGACTCCATGCTATCCCCTGCCACTCACAATCCAATAAGAAAGTGCAAGGATGTTCAAGTTCAGCACAATCCAAACTGATTCCATCACTTTCTTCTAATGGAACTGGTTCCGGCACACCCCGAGTTTCCTGTGCCATTGCCGGCTCTGCAGCAGATAGAGGCCTTCAAAGAGGCCACACTGCAGATTTGTGGTATCATTCCGGGGCCCTCTAGTACAACTTTAGGCCCCTTGGTGCCAAGAGGTCTCTTGTTGGAATATCGCGGACAGGTCTGCCCCTACTCCATCTGACTGCTGGGGGACCCACTACCAAGCTTGTTCTGACTCTGGTACAGTCTTCCACACTGGCCCCAAGGTCCATGTTGGTTCCTGATGTGTTGGTGCTGACTTTCCATGTAGACTTCTTAGTACTACAATGATATCGGACCATGAGCCGACATCACCCTGGTCTAGGCTAATTTCACACTACAGAATCACTAAAGTGAAACTGGTTGTTATAAAGCCTGGCTGTAATCTGAGGTCTTTGCCTCATCACCACTAACAACCGAAACTCTATTCTCTCTTACGTTGTGATTCTGAACCATTACAAGAGGTACATATAGCCCTCCGGACATCGATGATGGGGATGTGGATGGATTTCACCCCCCTCATTACTCTGACGGTGCACTCTGCCTAGACCATCAAATGCTAATTGGCTAGGCACATCTGAAACATATCTTGACTCACGACATGGGCTACTGTTGGACATTGCTCTGCTGAGGGAATTTTCCTGAAACACTTTGCTTTTTTCTACCAGTCTTTGCTGACTCTCTGTAGTATGTAGTATCTATTCTAAGGAAAATGAATCTGTGGCTAGACAAACCCATCAGAAGAAGAAGTTGCTTACATTCAGTAACATTTCTTTCTGGTAAATATGATAATTTCACATTCCTCAAAGCTCGCCCTCCTCCTCATTCTCTGGAGTAGCCTCTTTTATGTCTAAGAAGATTGCAAATCAGAGATCGGCACATTGTCACCAACAGTTTGATCAACGCTCCACATTGGGAGATGAGGAATGCAAAAGATTAATGAAACTGATGTCACTGTGCAGAGGAGGTTCTTATATATGACTTCACTGCATCACATCCAAGGAGGTATGGAGTCACCGCAGAGCCACATGACATAAACCACCAGTATGCTGGTGCACTGCTAAAAAAAGCAAGGTTCAGTCTGGTGCCTGTGGATATTCTCAAGGTGAGTATGACGTTCAACCGGAAAGAGTAGCTGTGGATTGGATTGGATTGGGTGAGTGGTTTGGATTGTAGTGCGGTGGTTTAGTGTGGAGTAAAGTTGGGTGGATTGTAGTTGGGCGGACTGGAGTGGGTGGATTTGGGTGCACTGCACGATTATGTGTTAAAGCATCTTTTCAGAAATTACACATAAAGAAACATTGTCGCGTTGCAATAGTGATATTTTGAACAAGTTAATTGTCATCTTTTGAGAAGAGCACCCAAGAGCAAAAACAAAAAAAAACATGAGTGGAAAGTGAGAAAAGATGACGGCCAAATAAAAAAAGTTAGCGTTAAAAAAAGAAAACTTTGTTGTCTGGGTGGGCTCGCTTTTACCAGTCATAAGCCTTCTGTTTACAGGACACTAGAAGTTAAAAGAACAAAATAGTACCTCAATCACGTAAGGAGCAGTGGAGGGGCATTATTTAAGTTGAATCAATCAGTGCTTGGTCCCTGCTCAACACGGGACCGGAAATGATGCCAGGCCTGTCTTGATGAATTACAAGGCTGTAAAGAAGAGTGCTATCCAACCATTCCAATGGTTAGAGACAGGTGGTCTCTAAGCCCTTTACTGCACACACCAGAGTCTCACAAGCGAGACGCATGTGCTAGCGTATGCCCCCGCAGGCTCAACCCTAAAAAGCACAAAAGAACCCTGGCCAGCACTTTTCCTCTGAATGGAGGCTGTCACCTGGGAACTGGTGAAGTCCCAACAGTTTTAACCAACATATCACTGTGAGGTTTAAGTGGCAGATATTACAGAGGCACTTAGAGGATCAAGGAGTGGAAAAAGCTACACTTTGTTGTTTTCCTTTTTCTTTGCAGAACACACAGTTGCTGAGTGAGTTCATGCACTTTTTTTTTGGTTGGTGGGGATCTAGACTGAGCAGGCACAATAGGATGATTCTGAGCAAGGAACTGAGAAAATTGTCTTTTAATGAAAGGAAATGCATACATTATTATAAGATAATTGCCAGCCGTCAGAATTGGGGAGAAAGAGAGGGATTTTGAGCTCAAGGGGTAGCTCCTAACGAGGCAGAACATAACAACATGATAATTCTTGTTCCTTGCGTCACCAACAGAATCAGATCCTGCTTTCGGGGACTCAGTGCATAGCTGCCAAGGTTTCAGATTGCTATGTGTGGCATTTTCATAATTTCAGTGTAATTATGAGTGGCATTTGAAAGACTGAGTGACACTTTCTCGCAAGCAAAATCAAGCGATGAAGACGAGGGAACCAAATAAATATCATACTATTTAGAGAATCCTATACCTCTCGTTGTACACCAGTGTCACCTTGTGGCCTTTGATAAACACTACTCAGAGCTTACCAAGCAAAATGAGAAACTGGAACAAGAGGTTTTACTGCACTTCAGGACATGGTTCTTTTGTGTGACAATCTCAGGCATTGCGGTAATGTGGGAAATTGACCATGAATGCATTATTCTAACGTGAGATGCGTGCCACTTGGCAGGGCTGTTAGTGGTCTCCCCGAAGCGTGCTCCAAGCTCAGCTGTCGCACAACGACTCTTTTGTAGAAGGGCGCAGTAAGTGCTTATAGCACCCCAAGTTAGGCCCGCTAGTATGCAGCACAACCGCACAGAAACACTGAGCCAGCGTGTTAGTGGTCACCGGTGCAAGAACCACAAGGGTCCGGCACCACTTTATTTTATAACATTTCTAATGGAAAACAAACCCTCGTCACACAGACTGCAAAAAAGTACGGGCGAGCCAGGGTGGCTCTCTACATCCCTCCCTTGTTTAAAAAAAAATGCTTTAACATATTGTAAACATGGCACTAGAACAATAAAAAGGGGAGAGAAGAAAGAAGGAGGAAAGAGAAAAAAAGAGAGAGAGAGAGAAGAACAGGAAACCCTAAAGTGCACAGAAAAGCACGTCACTTTTAGCACATGAAATCTTTCAGCCTTTGGCTGGGGTTCGAATTTAGCTGTAGGTTGTATCTTTCACTTCTCCCGGGTAGTCCTTGCTGCCTCTCGGTCTCAGGGGAACAGGACCTCTCAGGGTTTCTGCGGGAGATGCCTTCATCCCCAGAACGACATCTGTCGGGATACCCCAGTTGCGAGTGTTTGCACCCATCGTGCTCTTTGCCGCTCTCCTCGTCGAGTCGGACTTCTGGATCCCTCTCTCAGAGCTCCACTCTCTGGAACCACAAAATGTTCTGGGTCACATGTCGTCCCCCTCTGCTGGCAGTGACCATGGTCCCTTCGAGCTTCTCCACCCTCCGGACATCTGGCTCATATGGGGTCCGGAACTTCCACCCCGGATGGTGATCCTCCAGAATGATGACTCCCCCACACACAGGTTGGGGTACTTCACCCTCCTCCTCTCGCTTGCATTAGCATGCATCCGTTCTCATGTCTGCTGCACCTTGGACATGTCCAGGGCAGCAGGTTGCCACAGAGTGCCCGCCGGAATGCAGTCTCAGGGAAGCAGCCTGAACATTAACGCTGCCGGGAAACACCCTGTGGTGCTGTTGGGCGTCTGTCAATAGGCCCTCAGGAAGGTGTGTAGGAACCACTCAGCGTCCTCTTGTTTATCTACCCCAATTCGCAGGGCGCGGTTCAGTGTCCTCATGAATCTTTCAACAGCTCTGATTGCCTGAGGCCATTGAGGGGTGATTCGCGGATGTGGCCAGTGAGCGTAGATAGACGTGAAATTCCGGGCCCATTGTCTGTTCGTATTTCATCGCGCAAACCCAGGAGGGCGAACGTCTTCTACACGAGACGGGTGTGCACAAATGCCGTGGACACCACCAGCTCCACCACAGTGAACCGGGTGCATGAGTCTATCATCACAGCTGTCAACCTGCCACCCTGGAAACTAACAAAATCCAGGCTTAGCTGGCACCAAAGTCGAGTGCTGGATGTCTCAGTTACCACAGGAGCGGGAGCAGGGTCTTGGGCAGTGATGCTGCATGGGTGGCATCTTCTCACTAGTTCGTCCACCATAGCGTCCATTCCAGGGAACCATACCTTGCCGCGTAGGTGGGCTTTGGTCTTCGCTGTCCCTTGGTGTCCCTGGTGTGCCAACTCCCACTCAGCTCTGCAGACGTCAGGGTATCACCAACTGCTGTCTGTGGAGCTGGAGGCCTTCCGGACTCACTGAGAGCTCCAACCTCACCTTCCAAATATGCTGCATAGCCCTGTGCTCTTCTGAGTAAAATGCTCTTGTCTTGTGAAGGAAATGCTTCCATGTCCAGTTCACCAAAGCCTCCTTGGCTCAGCCGATAATGGCATCCCCGCAAGAAGCGTCAGCGATTTCCGGCACCATCAGAGCCCTGGGGCATGCCATATTCACTATCATGCTCCCAAAGCTCTCCATCCATTCATCCTCCTCCTCCTCCTCTTCTTCTTCTTCTTGCAGACGTGGCTGAGGAGGGTGACTTGACAAGTAGTCCACAGGATTGTTGACCCTTGGCGGGTAAATGATCTGGAATAGGTAGGGCTGGAGGAGTACTGCCCACCGTTCGATTCTCAGCGGGGCTAGTCTGGCAGTGTCCGCAAAGAGGGACACCAGTGGCTTGTGGTCGGTGACCACCCTAAATTCGTGTTCACACAAATATAAATGGAAATGCTGGCAGGCCCACCTGATGGCAAGCACTTCCTGCTCAATCTGCGCATATCTAGTCTCTATTGCTGAGAGAGACCTGCTGTGGTAGGCCACCGGAGTCCACTGTTGGTGACCCTTTTCCTGTAGCAGCACGGCCCCCAACCTGACGGGGCTGGAGTCCACCACTACCTCAGTTCTCTTCCACGGGTGTAAGTATGCCATGGTCACCATGTCCAAAAGTGTCTTTTTAACAGCATGGAATGCCTTGTCCGCCTCCAGGCTCCGCTCCCATGGGGTATTGACTTTTGTGAGACGCCGAAGTGGTTCGGCCAGTGTGGCCAAATTGGGGATGAATCTCCCACAGTACATCGCCATAGCAAGGAAACTCCAGACCTTGGTGGCCATGCGAGGTACGGACGCCCTTTTGATGGCATATACTTTCTTGAAGTCAACCTTCAGCCCCTCTGTGTAAAAGATGTAGCCAAAGAAATCAATGGAATTGCAATAAAAGGCTCACTTTTTCCATTGCAAGGTCAGTCCGGCTTCCGACAGTCACTAAAATGTGGCCCGCAGGTGCTTGAGCTGCTCCTCTAAGGTGTTGAAGAATATGACTATGTCGCCACTGAGATTGATGACACCCACCAACCCTGACAGCATCTCTCGGATGGCATTCTGGAATATCTCCCTGGCTGTAGCGCCGAAGTACGACAGGGTTAGCTCCAGCTGATGGTACGCCAAGTTTAAGTCCAACTTGGGGAACCATTGGGCCCCTTTGTGGTCTGCAGTAATGTGGTCCATGGTGGATGTGATGTGGCGTTCCCACTTAATGGCACCGTTGGGTAGCCACATGTCCAAACACAGGCGTATGGCACCAGGCTGCTTCGGCTTTGGGGCGATGATGAGCGGCGATACCCAGGGAGTGGGGCCAGTTACCTTCTTGATGACCCATTGCTCCTCAAGGGTCTTTAGTTCTCGCTCCACCTGGGTCTCAGGTGGAAAGGCAACCGCCTATGCCTTAGAGCTGTGGGTCTTAACACTGGGTCGATGTGCAGGTGGAATTGCTTCCCCTTCAACTCTCCTAGCCCTCGGAAGAGTTCTGAGAAGTCCGCCAACAAGGATTCAGCGTGAGAGTCATGGACTTAGCAAGCGAAGAACACTAGCTCCAGGTCTTCCGCAGTATGGCATCCTAGTAGGGTTCCCTTCTTGCCTTCATCCACATGGAATTTGGTGCGTGTTGAGTGGTGGTCGCTGCCCCACAATAACCTTGATTGCCCCTCGCAGGGATAGCGGGTCTAGGCCCCTATAGGCGTGTATCTTGGTGCGACACAGTTTGGGTTCGGGCAGGGGAGATATCTGACTGTACTGATCCATGTCCATGACGTTTACTGATGCCCCCATTTTGATGAGCATGGTAACCGGCATGCCATTAACAGTTATGGTACACATGGTCGGCGGTCACTGCCTCCGGTCTGATCTCTCGGCAAACGAGACGAGGATTATGTTGTTGTCCTCATCATCTTCGTATGGGATGGCACTTGGGTATGTGTCTGCTGCCGCATGCCTGCTGCCGCATCCCCCACGTCTTCGGCTGGCGTTACTTGCCACACCGCCACCCTTCTTGCTGACATAGTCCCTGGCATGGGCCGCCTTCCCTGGCAGAACTTGACAAAGTGGTTAGACTTCCACATTTGGAACAGCGTTTCCTTTTCATCGGGCACCCTCCCGGTGTTCGGTGGTCGAGGCTGCAGTTCCCACAGCTTTTCTCCTCCATTCTTGGGGGTCGAGATGGTCGATGTTCTTCTTTCGCTGGGGCCAGTTTCATTGGTCCCTGTGCCAGGGCGGACCGTACCAGGACGGCCATCACGTCACGTTGTCCACACGACTATTGGACAGTTTGTGTGACCTCGCTAGGATGAGTATTTCATTGTGCGATATGCAGGGTTGACACAAGATGAGCTTGCACAGTAGCTTGGATCTGTATCCCTGTATTATATTTGCTCTTATCTCCTCATGTTGGTTGATGCCTGTGCAGGAGCTCGCCAGCTTGCGCAGCTGTGCGTAAAACATATCCACCGATTCTGTGTCGTTTGCTGTGCCTACCTCAGCTTAAACTTCTCATAGTCCGGGTTAAGTTGCAGGTTGAAATACCTGTTGAGGGCGTCAACCGATGTGTCAAAGTCACTGTCGCCGCCAGTGTTTGGCAGTGTCTCAAAAAAGTCGTAGAGTTTGTCGCCCCCAAAGTGCAGCATGAGGGACCTTTGAACAGCACCATCAGTCTCCTGCCTAGCTCTGAAGTAGTGCCTCAGCCTACCGAGCCAGTGGCGCCACCATGGTGCGGCAGTGGCTGGATCTGCTAGCTGGCTAAATGGGGGTAGCATAGTGACAAATGATTGCGTTCCCAGGTTGTGCACTGGGCGCTGGTGGTCTGCATTGGGAGGTGAGCTCATGGTTCAAAGCTGGGGCCTGGATTGACCCCCCCTATTCTTTTATCCTTACATCTTTTTCTTTTATTGTATGTGGCTCTGGCCACCCTCCGGCACTTCCCCCTTTTAGGTGACAGTTTCTGGGGTTTTGAGGGGCAGTCCCCTTCACACCTGTGCTGGTGGGCACACTGATATACATGCTCACGCAGACCGTATCTTGCCCACTTTCTCCTGTGAGGGTGTTCAGTCCTTGTTACCTGGATTCCTTATAGATAGCATGTGAGGGTGCAGGTGACTTAGGGCCTAGTAGGCGTCTCCAAACTGTTTGGGCCTGTGAGGGACCCTCCCCATACAGCCAGGTTGTCATTTCCAAGGCAGGGCTCCCTCAACGAAGCCGCACGTCACACCAGGCAGTGGGCCGACAGCCCCGGGGTCCTTGCGCTCCAATGCCGTCACACAAGAGCAGCACACCTCTGCTCGCAGCCCTGACCCGCATGCCAGTGGCCAGGGATGTGCGCGCGAGGCCCGGGCTCTCAGGTGATGATGCCGGCCACAGGGCAGGCGCGGCGTTGCACGTGCACTGGTGCCTCCGAGCCGCTAGCGCGGGCCGTGCTTGCATGATGGCTGCGTCACGGAAGAGCTACGGCATGCCAATGCACCCCTCAGGTGAGAGGTGGTTCCGGTGTGCACTGGGTGCGGTGAGTGCTTATCGTGCCCTAAGTTAGGCCTGCTAGCGCGAAGCACAACCGCACAGAAACGCTGAGCCAGCATGTTAGTGCTCACCGGTGCAAGAATCACGACGGTGAGGTGGATTGGAATGGGCCAATTACATTGGATGGATTGAACTGAATTGAAGTGATAGTACTGGGCCAGCTGTAGATTGGGGTGGGGTGGACTGGATTGATTTGGAGTGGGGTAGATTGGACTGACTGGCACAGGGTGGACTGGAGTGAAGTGGGATAAATTAGATTGGATTTGACTTGTGTGGAGTGAACTGGACTGAGGTGGAATGGAGAGGGGCAAATCTGATTGTACTCTGATGGACCTACACACACACACACACACACACACACACACAATACTTGCAAGACACCGGAAACATTGAGTCTTCACAAGCATGCACCAAGACGCACAATCTGTGTAACAAAGGCCTGTGGACAAATGTGTAAAAACTTTTTTGTAAACATGCAACCTCGTTGACACCATCATGCTCTCTTACTGTAGGAGATGCCCTGCATCACACTAACCTGCACACACATTTTACACTTCTCTATTTTAGATGAATCCACAATCTTTACAAGTGTGCATTTTTAATTACATTGTGTATCAGAATGGACATAAAACCATTGTGCACAAAGTCTAGAATACACATATGTTTTTAGGCCTGGCCAGATTTGCAATTTAACTAACAGCCATTTTTGTTTTAGCACAATCTGCCCAAATAGTGGACTTGTAGCGCTGCAGATAATTAGGAAACAAACGCAGTAAATGAACTAGCTATATCTTGACCATGTGCCTTACAGGTTATGTCCAGGTACCAGCAGCAAGCCTTGGCCACTTTTGTAAACATAAAATCCTGCATTAACCCGAGCGAGATTTTCATATCTACCACTCACCTTTTGTAGAGACCAAAAATCCACTGCAGTTTGCTGTGTTGCGAAGGGTAATCACATACATGTCAGTGTAAAATCAGTAGCGTTGTGTAAAAGATCACTTTGGTGTGGATGGCAGCGTCTGCCCAGAGCTTGTTTGCTCTTTATCCCTTCCCCTGCAGGTAAAGTGTACAAATAATAACCAGAATGAGGCCTTCTCTATAAAACCCACAGACTAAAACGTAACTTTAGGTTTCCTTTTACGAACGCTCGATTTCCAATGTGGTCTTTTACACAACACTATTGATTTTGCACTCAGATGTATGCGAGTAAATTCATTTATCAGTCTTCTACAACAACCCTGTATTATAACTGTACATTCAACCACCTGTTCAAAGCATTCACCCCCTTTTGTAAATTGGCCATGTGCAGCAAAGCTCTGTCATCCACATGCTAACAGCACATTCCACTCACTAGTAACACTACTCCTGTAACTGTCTCACAACACTAATCGCTCATCTCACCAAAACATCCTCGCAAAGCACCAATCAATCACTTTGAATACTACTCAGCAACATCAGCAAAACTGATAAGCCACTCACAGCACTGATTTACACCATTAACTCCCCATCATCTACTTACACAAGTTTGAGACACTAAACACATACAAGATGCAAAAGCACCATCACCCTTTCATTGACCCCTCACAACACACATTATGTCGCACCTAACACCATTTATCCTTTCAGAACACCACTGGCACATGCTTCCGGCACCACTTCCTACACCAGTCACTCACTCCATTCACTTCCCTTTAGGCAGTTGTAACAGCACTTTCAGCACCAATCAGTTAGACTATCCCTCAAACTCAGAGTAACGACCCCAACAACTATCTCATCTCCGCCACTAAATTTAACCACTCAGTACACTATGATGTTCACATCCCTTGACAAAACCACTTTCACTACACACTTCTCCAGTAGCCAGTCGCCTCTGTCACTTTACTGCTCACTAGCTACCCCCTCATCAGAAGAACCACTTGCCTTCAGCTACATTCATCATTCATTCTCTGCTAATCAGAAACACCAGTCTTTCACACCACCAACACAAGCCACAATCACATGCTTCGCTCACAGCAACAAAAAGCTACATCCACTCAAGCAATGTCTAACTTGCTCACACCATTCACCCATCTCAGCTATCATTCACTAATGTAATCATTCACATGAGCCACTTGGTCACATCTTACCCATAGCGCTGCGTAACCGTATTTGCCTCAGATAGCATTACAAAGCCACTCGCAACTTTTTTTCATATCACAACTTGCAGTCTCATGCATGCACAATTTCTCATTCAACACCACTCCTGCACTAATGGTGCTAACCCCTACACTTACAGTGATCAAAATCAAAATGAAATATTAGAGGTGAGACTGGATTAAAAGGAGTGAAATATTATTAGTCGTTCTCCAATTTGTGTAATAGCTTAACACACCCGTGCAATTAAGTTGATCACAAAACACTCATAAAGGAGTAATCGTGAAATTGCCGCGTAGTAACCTGAACATATCTTGAAGTCCTCAAGGTAAGTCTGGGTACATTTTCTGTGGTAAGCTGAATTGAATTTCAAGCAAAGTTGCCTTTTCCTGTTTCTTCTTCTGTGCACACATAACATAGTGAACAGCTAAAAATATCCCATGGTGATCCATGTAATGCTGAGGAAATACCTGCCCATTCCGCCAATCACAATCTGTAATTGGTGAGCAAGGCCAGTACCAGGGTGAATGTCTTCCTACAAATCAATCAGAAGAGACAAACCACATCCTTTTCTTAAATTAATTCTAAATTTCTGCTTTCAGACAATCAGGATAGTTCTCCCGGGTTAGACCCTTCTGATGGGATGCAAGGTACCCATTTAGAGTTACAATGGGCAGTGCATGCTTCCATTGAGCAGTTTGTGGTTTTCTCGTGTTCAGACTATGAATCCACTCTTTTTTTTTTTATTTGGGGACAGCCCATGAAGCAGTTACTTGTATTTTTTTGTACCCATGATCCGCTTTGCAGACAAAATTTATAAAAATATGGAATTTTTAACTTCCACAGTATGTCAGACAAGGTTAACCCATTAATATTTGCGATAATCTTAGAGCAGTGGTTCTTAACCTGTGGTTGGGGGGGGGGGCTTACGCAGGGGGACTGTGATTACTTAAAAAAAATATATATATATTATTAACAGATTAATACCATTTATTAAAATAAAGAAGCAAAATGTACAACTGTAAATCCTCTGATTTATTTGTGGGAGCATTGCAAGTGCATCAAATAGAATATAGTATTGTATGGACGATAAGTGACCTAAATTAATTTGGAAAAGCACCAAAATTCCTATTAAAATGTTTGTGTGTTTGTTTAATAAATGCCTGTTTCTGTATTTGCTATGCATTGTTTTGCTGTTCAAATCATAAATGCTTAGCTGCGGACCCTGGTTTCCAGTGACGACTCATCGGGGGGGCAGATTCCAGCAATAATGCAGTGGGTTCCCCGAGTTCCAGTAATGATTAAAAAGGGGTCCACAGAAGTCAAATGGCTGAGAACCACTGTTGTAGAGTAATACATCCCCATCTTGAAATCATCATGGAGTAATACAGCCAAATGCTGTCTTGGGGTAATACAGCTCCATCATTAAGTCATCAAATGGCCTCATTCTAAAGTTATCTTGGTTCCATCCTTGAGTAATGCAGCCTCATTTTTATGTCATCACAACATCATTCTGTAATAATACAGCCCCATCCTGGAATACTCCTAGGATCATCCTGGACTAATCCAGCCTAATCCTGAAACCATCCTGCAGTAGTAAATGATCATCACATGTTTTCCACTTAAGTAATCAGGAACCCATCCTTGAGTAATCCAGCCTAAACCAGAAATCATCCTGGGGTCATCCTGCAGTAGTAAATGATCATCACATGTTTTTCACTCAAGTAATCAGGAATCCATCCTTGAGTAGTTTCTGTGATGACTCTAGAATTATCTCATTTAAATATTTCACCCTATAGGCATACTTCAGGATGGCTTGGGATGACTTCCCCAGATAATTACAGGAATACCCCAGCTGGAGTCATTAGATGACTTCAGAATGACTCCAGTATGATCTTCCTTTTTGACTTGGGCTATAAGTAACAGTTAACTACATACAAGTTTTACAAAAATACAGTTTGTGCCATTAAGCGTCGCATTTCATTTTCTGCAACTTAGTGGAGTACTTGAAAATCGTCTCATTTAGACGGCAATAATTAATCCGAGCCTGAAGGCAATTACTGGGCTGGTCCACCTGGCAGAGATGAGACTCGATCTCATCTGATCGCTGCTCGCTCATCTTTTTTAAATATTTTCCCAACAACGCACTCAAAGTTTGTCTGCTTGCAGCAACTGAAAAGCACAAAAAATCCCATAGCCAGACGTTAAAAGCCCACAATGGCCCTCCTAAATCTAACTCTTGCAGCTTTCACACCAAAGGACTTGCAGAGGACGTAACTTCCGGCGGAACCGGAAGTGCGTGTGAGGCATGTCTGTCGACCAGCTCTGGTAAAGGTCATCCAGGACAAATAAATGACAGTGGTGAAATATCCAGTCTGTTTGGGGCAACAAATTAGGTGGTTGCTGGGGAGCATCTCCAACAGAGTTTCTTTCCTAAAACACATTGCATTCTGGGACATGTAGTTGTGTATTTAAATTCATTCTCAACAGAAAAATCCATGTGAAAAAAGCAGAAATAAAGCGCACAGTGAGATAATTGCTGCCTTGCCTAATAGGTTTTGAATCTACATAACACATAGGCCTTAGTGTTTTTTTCCACATATGCACAATTTTAAAATAGAAATATAAGACCTTTAACAACAATTGCATAGCACTTTGAAAAATATGTCCGTATCCCTGCCTTTAGCCACATCCGGTCAAAAACTCAATTCCTGGCACATTTGAAACAACCTTACAGCAAGCATACTCCACTGGGGGGAGCAAAGTTCGCTTCACAGTGTACACATTCCCAAGAGCACCTTGGAACCAGCTTTTCAAACCACATAAGCTTTGTTAAGTGTGTTGAGGACATTGTGAATGCCGATTGGTCCATACCATGAATTCACTTCAAGCCCTCTGCAGCTGCTCTGGCATGCTTCCAGTGCAAATCCATTGCTTTGTAATTCCTGGGGCTCTGCATATAATGCACTGCATGCATCATTATTAGTATTATGTATTGAACAAATTAACACTGTGTATTTGCTTTTACTCGTTAGTAATAAAAAGATTTAAAATAAAAAAAGTAAAAATACTGACCATTGATCTAATTTACACACAATCCTCAGGAGCACATTGTATGCTTATTTGCTTGTAATACCAAAACTTGTGTAAGTTGTTGTTCTTTATGTAGTACGAAGTTACTCATTTTGAAATCATCCAAAATGTTCAACATTTCTAACAACAATAATAACTTAAGTAGTGGACATGCGCTAGAAGTAATCTGCAGTTGATCTTATCATTAAGAATGGTTTAATTTTATTGAAAATGGTGGTGCTACTGTGGTAATCAGATAATCATCCTCTGATCATCTGGAACAATCTCTTTTTGTGAAGTTTATCCAAGAAGTCATATCTAAATCATCCTCATGTCATCAGGAACAATTCCACTCAGTAAAGTAATCAGATAGTAATTTTCAAGTCATCCGCAAATCATCCGGCTCAAGTTTCTATTCACTGCTGATGACTTTAAGAGCTTGATGACGTCTGATAATGAGAAAATTACTTCTAATGTAGTTGGATGATCATCCAATGTCTCTGGGATGGCTTCTAAAGTAACACTGTTTGACCTGGGTGCCTGCACCACTTTAGTTTATAACATTTCTGCCGCAAACCAAACCCTTGCCACACCGAGTACAACAAAGTATGGGAGAGCCCTGGTGGCTCTCTACACCTTTGAGCAGGAACTCCCCGTCGTCGCATGCAACCCTTCTTAAACTATACATCTGCCAGAGTGGAGTCTGCATGAGGGTGGGCGTGGCAGCAGTAGCCCAGCCTTTACTGTGTGCCAGGAGGTGTGTAAAATGCGCAGCCAGGAATGCGTGCCTCTTCAAAGCCCGCAGGCTTCTGCCTGTAAATGGGGAGCTAAGCTCTAAGAGCCAGGCATGCAGGCCAGCAAGGCCTCCATATACCATTCAGTGGCTGCTGGGTATAGAAGCAAATTAATGGTCAGGCTGCGGGTCTCCAGCATTTACTAAACACATGGCCTAACTTGCTAACAGTGGGGAAAATAATCTTTGCATGTTTCAAAATGCAATATTCATTAATGCTACTGAACTCATAAACAGAATGCACCCAAAGAAAACAATTGTTACCAGGTTGGTGATGTCAAAATGTAGACATATATGCACAAGTAACCATTTCATCTTTTTTCTGTGCTCTGCTCGCCAGTTCACTTTTTTATTTGTTCTCTCCACCTCTACTTTAAGCATTGCAGGCTGATTCTCATTGTCATTGCTATGCACTTGATCTCTGTTCTCTTTTTTCATTACACTGCGACTTACCCCTCCAGCCTGTGTCTTTCCTTTGTCTTTTCACTGTTTTTCTCTTTCCATTTCTCAGTTTGTTTCCTGAGCCTTTCACTTGTGATTGCCAAGACGCACGCTTCCTTGTTTTGTTTTACACCGTGCTTCCGGAGTGCTCACACACACCCGCACAAAAACTCCAGTTTCCTTGTGCTGATGCACAGATACTGATCAATCTGTCGTGTCCCCTACGCATGCACAATTTACCTTTTGACTACTTCTATTGTGAGCTCTTCTCTTGAGCTTGTCAGTTTCAGTGTTGTGGGTCTTTCATAGCTCCATTCCTTGCAAGACTTAAACCATTGTCCCCAGGTTTGTGTACATGCATAAAGACGGTTTACCTTGGTCGCTTCCTGTTGGTCATCATTTACTAATCACCGTTGTCATCCATTTATCAGCACCTGCTGCATTGTGGCCACTTAGGTGTCCTTCCCAGGTTGTCCAAAACAAATCAATTAAAGTAGAAAACGTTGAAGCATAAAGTCTTAAGGGAAATAAAATTAGGAAAATACTCCCAGGTACAGGCGTTTTTCTTTCCCGCCAAAGTAGCATATTTAGGAGTGTGCATTTCCAATTTTGGATAGAGAAGGTGAGATTCCTGCAGAAGAATATCCTACTTAACGTTGTTTTTGTCAGTCAGTATCCGGTTTCCCTTTACCATCCATTACAGAAGGAGAGTTGTTTGCCAAGACCGAAGAGCCTGCCTTGTCCTTACTGTCCATTTCTAAAAAGAGTACAAAATTAATTGAAGTCAATACTTCTAGCTCAAACTTGGACAGCTGATAGATTGGTATGGATTATCCTGGAAATATGTCTAAGGAATGGGACACAAAACAAGTAAGGATTGATTAATATTTGCCACACTGTAATATTTTCTGAATGGAACGCGCAATAACAAGATATGGGGCTTTTTTCTGATCATTAAATGAGGCCGGGTAAAAATATCAATATCTTACTTTTTTATATATTAAAAATTGCTTTTATTAGTTTCAAAGATAATGAACAAACATACAGGTACGCCAATTACGACACCATAGGACCAACACTATACAACTCATAGTGGAATTTCAGTTTCCCCTCAAGTGTCAACCATCCCTGAACCCAATCCATAATAGTGTAACCTCTTACCCCAAATTTTACATTGTTTAGCGGGACAGCCCCCTTGCTCGGTAGATGGGCTCCTCCTGCTGTGTACACCAGTCCATATCCTCCAGCCATGTATTCAAGGAGGGGGGCTCTGGTCTTTTCCAGCCTCGGGCAAAATCTCTCTTGGCTAACAAGGAATCCATACCACCAGAACTCAGTTGCCCCCTGCCTCCCCCAGGACGCCCAGAAGGGCCACTTTAGCCATCAGTTCAGCATTATATCCCAATAGCTTATCCTTATAATGAAATACACAAAATTCCACTTGACTAAAGAAACTCCTTAGAATTTGCCAGAACTGGATAACCCAGTGACTGTATATTGGTTTCACTTGTAGCTCACTGTCTAAAAAGAGTCACTCATTTAGAATGGAAAAGTTGCTGTTGTGTAGAGTGTGAATTAGATGCTACAGTGTACTTACTGACTGTGTCCTGGTAAAGGGCAAATACAGTGACTTAGACAGTTTTGTTTGATCTCGGCCTACACTTGGACAAGGTGGATGATCTTTCTTACAGGCACCAATTGACATAGATCAATTTAACCAACAGTTCTGTAAGCCGCCGTATCCTCCACATTAGTTCAATACCTTTTTCCTCTCCATATCCATAGTGGATGTGGCCTCAAACAGCAGCAGAACCATTGACTTCTGCAGAGGTTCATGTGGAATTGCAAATGTCTGCTTCTGACCTCCAGGCAGCAGGGTGCCTTTATCTCCCACAAAGGTATTATGTCCCAAAAATGCTTAATGGATAAGGTTAATCTAGGTAAAATAACACGTTTCATTTCAAATATTGTTTAATACATTTTATTAACATTTTCGGGTAACAAGAAGATACCTTATTGCAATAACCACATTGAGTACAGATAAATACATACAATCAATAAAATGGGTCTGGACAAGAAGTATGGTACAGTGCCTGATACACATTCATAAAAATCACCCATTGCTTCCGAAGTTGTCCATCATTGAGGCCATTGGTGAAAGGCCCTAAGGTGCTGTTTGAAATATATCACAACCTAAATAGAAGGGAAACTAGCATGAGAACCTATCCCCCACCTCTCTGGAAGCTCAGCATGAGTTATTTGTCTTTCCACAAAGACTGCAGTAGGTTGGGAGACGTTGCTATATGGGATTCCCTGAGGGCATGAAAGGGGTACATATAGTTGAGTGAAGGCATAGAGGACTGGGTTTAATGAGTGAAGAAGCTCACACACAGGAACCCCAAATATATCAAGATGACACACCAGAGAGAGTAAGTAGTCTAATCCCTAATCCAGGGTTTTCAGGTGGTAGGGCATCCTTTTATTCTATAAAGTCCAGAAGGATGAATTCCCAGTGAACTGCCAGCGGGGCCTTTCACAGGCCTTGCTTTTCTTCCCTGTGGAGCACTGTGCTCTCCCGCTGCACTCACCTAATGACCTCAGTACTCCACATTGCAACCAAAGGAGGCATGTGTGATTTGCATTTCATAGCCCTGCTCATTTGCCCCAAAGCAAAGCTAGATCTTTAATTCTTGTGGTGAACTTTTTATTCTTGGGGTGGGGATATAGACCTATGAGGCAATGTTGTGCCTTGGAGATATCGGAGTGTTCCGTCTCTTGTGTGATATTGATTGTACAGTTTCCCAGAAGGTGTGCACTTTTCTGCAAGCCCAGTATGTCAGCTGGTGCTGACTGTCAGCAGGAACATATGTCTGTAGCGGTCCGGTACAAGGTGTAGACTCTGGGGAATTAAATATGCCATATGCAGGATATTAAAATGAACGCATTTGAAACAGACATTTCTGGAAACCTTACATGGGTATTCCAGGACTTTGAGCCAGGCTGAGTCATTAAGGAACTGCCCCAAGGAATCCTCTCATTTGTTTTTGAGGTGCACCAATGCCACCAGGTGATTCTGTGCAGCCCCCCTATCGAGACATGTAACCAAGACCCATGAGTGTGTATGACCCATGGGTAGGTGTGCCATGACCCATA
Organism: Pleurodeles waltl; assembly: GCF_031143425.1. Lineage (NCBI taxonomy): Eukaryota > Metazoa > Chordata > Amphibia > Caudata > Salamandridae > Pleurodeles > Pleurodeles waltl. The sequence goes on from NC_090449.1 coordinate 862,499,897, forward strand.
ATATGTATCCTGTTTTATAGATGATTAGTGGCAGGTTGTTTACCTCTAATGTCCCAGGGTGTGTTCAAAGGCTGTCTGACAGCACCATAGGTCAAGAAAGCGACTCCCCCAATGCAGACCATATTGCTCCTGGACACTCATAAGAGCATTGACCAGGAGCATGCTTCCAATCATGGTGATCCCAGCCTTTCCAAGGCCACCAGAAAGCTTCTTGTGAGAATGCTGTCCAGAGTTGGCAGGCCATGAGTGGAGGGACAGGGCAATAAGGACACAATTTCATGGTGCATGGGAACACCCTCCTCAGATATTGCAGGGCTGTTTGCATCAGAAGTGAATAGGGACAGAGGTTGACTGTACCAGGAATTAAGACTGTGTAGGTATTCCTCCTGCAGCTGCACTTGCCTAAGCCTTCTTTTCAAACAACGGTGGTCAGTCAGTCAATATGTTCCCACTGCAATTATGGCACTAGGCAGTATGAGCCTTTATTTGGGTAACACTACCCTTCTCCTTCCCTAAATCAAGTCTATCATAAGAGAATCCAGAACACTGAGAGGGACACAACAACTGGAAGGTTAGTGAAGAAATAAAAAAGGCGGAGCAGCATCACCATTTTGGACAGGGCAATGCGGCCCAACATGGTCAACGGGAAAGTAATACAGAAGGAAAACTGGGAACGCAGTGAAGTTTTGGTTCTGTCCAAGTTACACTCAAGAAGATCCCCCTTTTGTGATAAATTTGAACGTCAAATTATTTAAACATGTTAGGCGCCCAAAAGAGAGTACTGTCATCTAGAAGTATATCCCGTTCTGTAAGGTTCTCTCAGAATGGAAAAATAAGGGATTGGTTGTAATTAACTTTGAGCCTAAACAGTCTGCCACATTCCTCAATTATTTAATGTCAGAGTTGTTAAATTATCATGGACATCCTGAATATAAAGATTAATATCATCAGTGTATAACGGTATGAAATGGATCTGGTTGTCTATCAATTATTGATGTCAGAGGAATTAAATTATCATGGACTTTCTAGATATAAATATTCATATCATTAGTTTTTAAAGGTATGTCATGGATCTGGTTGCCTATTGGAATCCTCCAAGCTTGGGCCTTTCATTCCAAATCATGAAGTTGAGCTTGCCACAAGGTTACGAGAAGATGTATGGACTTCTCAGTGTGATGGGAAGCACATTTCCGTTTCGAGATTCCAGTCTGAAATGGAGTCATGCAATACTATAGCATACCGTTTTTTGTGATGAATCATGTAGATCTAATTACCAGCACAACTTTCCCTTTTCAGTATAAGCGCTAGGTGAATCGAATGCCAATCTAGGGCCACGCCTTCTTTTATATGTCCCCTAATTCAGTACTGCCTAAGATTAAAGGCCTTCAGTATGAAAGAAATAACACCTGCTTGAGTGGACTGCAATTTTTATCTATTGAATGTAAATGCCCGAGGGGGAAGGGACCACTCAAAGCTGTCCCTTTCTGAAGGGGCAGATGGGAAAATATATAAAAAGAACATTTTCAAACATTTTCGGGCACCTCCATTTGACACCGCAGTGTTGGGTGGAAATATCTCTGTTTGGTGGTGAGACATTGTAGTATCTCTTCCAAGGGAACAAGAGTCTCTGTGCCTTACTCCTTGTGAATGAATGGATCTTTCCAGGTTACCTTGCCTTCCACGATTGGCAGGTCCGGGTTACCCAGCTGCTGCCTCCTTCATTGCTTATGTTCCCAAACAGCTTGTGGGGGATGTTCTAACAGTTCTCGTTGACACAGGCGTAGATGGGCCATAGGATTTGGGAGGGGTGTGAGCTTCAGATTTTCCAAACAATCACTCCGGCATATCAAGGAAAAATACGTACATGAGAAGCAGGGCATGGGGGGGTGTAAGGAGCAGTGGAAAGGGGGAGCAGTGCGGATTGTTTTTTTTATAACTTCAAAATAGAGAGGATTGAAAGAGTGTGTGTGTAGGTTTTTGTCTGCGTGTGCATGTAAAAATCCCAGGTGAAATCCAACAGATACCTCACCATACCATACTGAAAGCACCTGCCCCCCAACTATTTACTAGAAAATACATTAATTGGAGGTAGGGGTAACACCCCAAACACTCCCCTCCACCCCTGAAGCTACGACCCCGCCTGTTGAATTGTTGTATCAGGGCAGACCAAGGCTAATTTACACTGGGCCTGCCCCTATCTGTAGTGGCTCAGTGAACAGAAACATGCACGGCTTGACTGCAGACCAGAATCATTTCAAGTGGGGGGAAGAAATCATGTAGTTAGGATGCAGTTTTGGGCTGTGAAATGGACAGTTACTAGTGTCTTGAAATCTTGTGTTACTAATTTTTTTTATTCAGCCCTCTGTTTACCACAATACCGAATATTGAACCCTCGATTGTTAGTTAAATTGTTATTTAAATTATTTCAATTTATTGTAGCATAAGTCATATTCTTTTAATGTATTGTATTAGAGTTGCAGCAGTAAGCATGTTACACCTGCCTGTGCTTTTTGGTGATTCACTGTTCTCTTGGAAACAATGGAAAAACATTTTTGCCTCCTAGTTTATAGCCATAGGTGAAGAAAAATGTTCACCTTTAAGAAAACAGAATATACTGATACAGTATTTTGGGATAGAGGGATGTAACATATATTAAAATATCCTCAGGTAGCCGTAAAAAGTGGTATGGAGAACCACATGATGTTTATGAAACATATTTAAAAAAATCTTAATTTAGGTCTAGGCCCAATATGATTAACAAGATCATGGCCTCATATAACTAGCCCACAGCAACCATGCTGGTGAACAGTCAGATCACCAAACCTTTCACGCTTCAGCGGGGTACTCACCAGGGATGTCCCTTATCTACCTTACTTTTCGCTCTAGCAGTAGAGCCATTGGTGATCTACCTCCGGTAGGCCCTGAACATAACTGCCATCCTTTTTGGGGGGCAAAAACATAAATCTCTTCTCCTTGCTGATTATCTCCTGCTGACCCTAACGGAACAAGAGTCCTCCCTTCCTACTGTGGTCCAAAGCCTGTGAGAGTTCGAAGCAGTGTTGGTTAGAAAATTAATATGCATAAATCACAGGCAATCAACCTTACCATCCTGCAACAACAGCTCCTACATTTTCAGGGACTTGCCCCCTTTCAATGGGCGACTCACTCCATCCAATATCTAGGTCTTAACATTACCAACTCCATACGGACTTGGATGTGGGCCAACTGGCCACGCTATCGCAGGGCCATCCTGCAGGACCTAAGTTGCTAGAAGTTGTTGCAAATTTCTTTACTAGGCTGTATAAATGTTGTCAAAATGAATATCCTGCCTAGGCTGCTTTACCTTTTTAGTTGCTTTCCACCCCCATTCTCTCAGAGGACATCAGCCATAGGCAAAGAGATCTTCGATCCTTTATCTGGAAAGGGATGCAGCCCTGTGTTTCTAATGCTCTGCTCATGCTCTCCTGAACCGTGACGGTCTTGGCTTCCCCAGCCTCCTAAACCACTAACACGCTTTCTCTCAGAGTGGGTGGTCAGGGAGAGTGAAAATTACTGGTTAAGTATGGACTGGGCGTTAGAATGTGAATCACTAGGGGATCTAGTCTTGCTCCCAAAGCACCACCGTCCCTGTAGCGCACACATAGCAACCCCGACCTGTACAGTCCTTGAAGTGTGGGCCAGGGTGGCAGTAGACAGAGGCTTGACTACGTTACCCTCCCAGAACACCCCAATAGCCCGTAATCCTGATTTTACATCTGCACTCCATCGGGCTCCTTTACTAAATGGGAGAGGGGTGAGTGTCGGATTTTGCAGTTCCCGTGTCAAGGAAAGGCAATAAAACCCTTTGAGCAGTGTAAAACTGACTAATATTCACAACAATCTGCTGCATCAATATTTTCAACTATGCCAATGAGCTCTGTTTCCTCCCCAACAGTCTAGGGGCCACTCAGCCATTAACACCCTTCAAGACCTCGGTTCTCAATTTTGAAGGTTCTAGGTGCCTGATATTCAAACATACAATGGCTTGCAGCAGTCCTGCCTCCTCCCCAGTCACACCTATCAAACAAAATGGGAGCTTGACAGTACACATGGCATCTCACGGAAACAGTGAGAACTTCTGTGGTGTAAGATCTCCAAAATTTATAAGAACAATTGCAGCAAGAAACGGCATATAAGCTTATGTTCCAATGGTACTACACTCTTGTCCCATTGCACTTCATATATCCCATGGCTCCGGTTGCCTGTTGGAGATGCAGCACACAAGTAGGAGATTTCCAATGTATCTGGTGGTCCCCACCCCGCCTCCACCTCGTGGATACCACAGGGCTCTCTCTATGGAGGACTGGGCAGGTGAAACATGGCAAGGTTTACTCTCTTAAATGCGCGACAGGTGTTGTGGAGTCGGAGACCCCCTGACTCCCACTGCCCATGCACACTATGGTGTCCTAATACACTCTTTATAGATGCTCTTCTTTTTACGACTGCTTTGTTGCTTCTCCAATCATTAGCTTGTTGAACTTTGGCCCATATTTATACTTTTTGACGCTAAACTGCGCTAACGCAGTTTAGCGGCAAAAAATTTAGCGCCGTCTAACGCCATTCTGAAGCGCCATGCGGGCGCCGTATTTATGGAATGGCGTTAGCCGGCGCTAGCAGACCGGCGCCGCCTGGTGTGCGTGGAAAAAAACCACGTAGACCAGGCAGCGCCGGCGTAGGGGGAAAATGGCGTTAGGGCGTCTTAAAATGGGGCAAGTCAGGTTGAGGCAAAAAAATCGCCTCAACCCGATTTGCGCCATTTTTTTCGACGCCCAGACGCCATTTAAATGACTCCTGTCTTAGTAAAGACAGGAGTCATGCCCCCTTGCCCAATGGCCATGCCCAGGGGACTTATGTCCCCTGGGCATGGTCATTGGGCATAGTGGCATGTAGGGGGGGCACAAATAAGGCCCCCCTATGCCACCAAAAAAAATAAAAAAAAATAAAAAATTATACTTACCTGAACTTACCTGAATGTCCCTGGGGTGGGTCCCTCCATCCTTGGGTGTCCTCCTGGGGTGGGCAAGGGTGGCAGGGGGGGTCCCTGGGGGCAGGGGAGGGCACCTGTGGGCTCATTTTGAGCCCACAGGCCCCTTAACGCCTACCCTGACCCAGGCGTTAAAAAGTGGCGCAAATGCGGGGTTTTTTGACCCGACCACTCCCGGGCGTGATTTTTGCCCGGGAGTATAAATACGACGCATTTGCGTCGCCGTCATTTTTTTAGACGGGAACGCCTTCCTTGCATCTCATTAACGCAAGGAAGGCGTTCACGCAAAAAAAATACGCTATTTGCCCATACTTTGGCGCTAGACGCGTCTAACGCCAAAGTATAAATATGGCGTTCGTTTTGCGCCGAATTTGCGTTGAAAAAAACGACGCACATTCGGCGCAAACGGAGTATAAATATGCCCCTTTGTGCGCATGCCATGTCCACGGCTTGTTGTAAGTGTGAACATATACCAATGCTTTAATGTTGTTTTGCAGCTTGTTTCTTGCAGTTTTTGTTGCCAGTATTTTTATGTCTTGTTGGAAACTCAATAAACAGATTCTGAGCAAAAAAAATCGTAATTTAGCATTTTTCTCATTATATAACAGGTCCTTCAAGGAGAGAAAACTGGTATGCTACATACAGTAATCGATTCATAAATATTATACACCGTAGAGAAAACCTCATCCGCATGATTGTATTTCAGGTACACATCAGCTATATAGAGCACATGTATCACATTATGCAGTGGCCACATAGAATTAGTTGTCAGGATGTTATAAAATATTGCCCGAGTGTAGGCCAAGTAATGCATGGGAGGAGAGTGGCATAGTTATCCGACACATCACTGGAAAATATCAGTTAGTTAATCCATTGCTCTGCCTTTGGGAGCGGGCCCCAACCGAACACACTGCTATCTGCTGAATCAATATGGTAGCACCACTGAAATTAAAATAAGAGGCCAACACAACGTACATGGTAACGACAGGTGAAAAAGTAGACATTTTACTATCTCAGGAAAAAATGTCCTAATCTTTTACAGAATAGCACTAGAGTATGTGTGTGTGTATATATATATATATATATATATATAACACTGGTCATTTATATTTTACCCTAGACAAAACCCACCATTATATTAGACTTCACACAAGAGAAATGTCCTTACTTTAGCAGTTTTTTTAGCCAAAAAAAACAAATCTGATTGGCTATATAAGTATCTAAAATGTGGGTGCTGTAAGCAAACTGAAGACTAGAAAAAGTGAACAGAACTTAGAAGGCTGATAATCCAGCACACAAATACAGAAAATGGAAATACAAAATGTTATAGTAACAGTAGCATACAGCTGTTGAATTCAAATGTCATTCACTACAAACAAGATGGAAACTAATAGAAGACTCAGAACATGCCAACAATGGTATAAAAAGATAAATCATTCTGCTATGATCATTAGCATACCTTTAAACAGAAACACCGAAGAATCTTGTAGTTCGTTCTCGAGGGATAACTCAAATGCAAATTACTAGTGCAAGAAAACATAATGGCTACTTGATGCCAGAAAACACTTCTTTAGAGAAAACTATGCTAATATAGTAAATATAGCATGCATGTCATCGGAAAACCATTGCTGTACATAGATAGGAGGTGGGTTATTAATTGAAGTGGATGGTAGTCCTCTTCAATTAATAATGACTCTTTTTCTGACTGGGTCCAGTTAGGCCTCTATAATTTGAAACTCATCTTAACCTGGTAACTGTAGAACAGAGAAGGCAGGCTTCACTTAGGAGGAATGTGTGAAAATGTATCAGTACCAAAACAGTTAAAAAGTAGAAAACACAACACAATAAAACCCAACTCAAATGTATAAATGTAGTATACATTTTAATCTCCAATTAGGCTCCAAAACGACAAAAATCTGATGTAGGACACCAGAGATATGATTTTTCAAATGTTATATATTTCTAGAGCCAAAAAGTGCAAAGCCCCAACCACAGGTATCTATTATTCTTACTAGACCGGGGCAAAGTAGCCAAAAGTTAAAGGAGTGTGATGGAGTGTATATTGGATACAGGGGCCAGGTTTAGACCAGTGAAAAGTTTTACCTTCTAACTTAGGCCTGATTTAGCGTTTGGCACACGGGTTATTCCATCACAAACATGGTGGATATCCTGCCCACCATATTGTGATTCCCATAGGATATAATGGGATTCTAATACGGCAGATAGTATATCCCTCATGTCTGTGACAGAGTAACCCCATTTGCCAAACTCTAAATCAGGCCGTTAATCTCTGGAATAGAAGTTGAAAATCCTCAGGGGCGCAAGACAAGTATGCTAGGGCCCAGATGGGTCCCACAAGGCCAGATAGTTGTCTGACAAAGTCTGTGAGAAGCAGCTGACGTTTGGCAGAAAAACTCAGAGCAGAAGAATATCGAAATTAATGCCCATGGAAAGTCTGTCACCAGCTGCATACTTTTGCTCACTTCACTTTCTGAAGATTTCTACCTTCAAACTTTTTTGGAAGTCAAGATCCTTTCAAGTTGCTTTGGCCATTGTGGCTCGACAGTGCACCTGTGGTAGCCTCTGTTTTTTTTTTTTGGTGTAAATCCTTGAAAAAGTTTCTAAATCCCTGCTTTTAAGGTTAGGCAGGAGGAGTAGACTCTGACACTTATCCAGTTGGGACGCAACATGGGGGTTGATACTCGTTCTAGGAGAAGCCATTAACAAAGTCCAATGCAAGTCCAGTTGGAACTGGTCACGCGGGCTCTTCCTGAAGACAGGCTTCTTGAACCTTTTGTGTCCCTGTAGCTTAACAGAAGACTAGCCAACTAGCCTTCTTCTGTCCTGGGTTCAAGTAGGAGCATATCTAGCCCTTGGAGTTTCTCCCCCAGGTTACAGTAGATACAATCCTCTTTATGAAGTCCAAAAGAGGTTCAGCGGATGCACTCTTTCTTTTGTCTTCCCGAGGTCCAGCAGTGCTCTGAAGAAGTGCCATGCACTATATTGTGGGTGAGGGAAACTCCTTGTCCAATGTAGAGAAGGTTCTCAGGGCTACCCCTACCCACTTTGACATCACATCTGTGGGATTTCAACCCTAAATAGTCCCACAGTGCCCTGCTCAGCCAGAATTAACCATGGCAGGATCTTTCTTCCCCTGGTCAGAACTCTGGGCACCCATGTGAGGTGGGGCTAAGGCAATGAGGAACTCCCCCCAGTAAACAAGTTTTGGAACAGGTTTTCCCCCACTGAGAGTGGTGTCATTCTGGCTACTTGGACAATGGCAGGCCTAGGTGTGTGTTACATCTGCCTGTAACAGGGGATGCCCCTTTGAAGCATGTGCTGTTATTGGGCACACCCCTCCCAGGTGAGCTTTTCAGGAAGAGGTCACACCTCCCCCAGCCAAGGTACTTTTGTTCCTTTTCCTGTGAGCCGTTCACACCTCCCAGCAGGCTGCCTGGTGACAGTTGGGGATTAACTCTGAAAAGGCTACTAGAGGCTTTAGGCAGAAAAATGCCAACTATCTAAAAGTGCCATTTTCAAAATAGAAAGTCTGACGTTATCATCAGATAGGATATTAAAATTCTTATTAGTTTGAGTTCTAGAATAATGGTTCTAGCTGTTCTCAAACTGATGTTATACAACATAATGTGTTATAATGTAATCCAGTGCTTTTCTTTGGGAGAGTCAACCATGCCATATTGAAAAATGACTTTGGAGAATTTTCCTACCAGGACATGTAAAACGTAAGAACACAAGTCCTACTTTTTAAATATCTTGCATCTTTCTCTATGAGCATTTGTGGCCTACATTGGGGTGACCTACCAGTTCTAAAAAGGAAGATTTAGGCCTAGCAAAAGGTTTATTTTGCCAGGTCGAACTTGCAGTTGTTAAATTGCACGCTCATGCAGCAGCATGGGGGGCATTTAGACATGCTTTACTTTGTTACTTAGTGATGGCCCAATAGGTGCTGCAGTGCATTAGTGGCATTTAATTTACATGCCCTTGGGACATGGAGTACCATATACTCGGAACCTACAAGTAAGTGAAATATGCCAAGCAGCCCATTGTACACATATTTCATGGGTTAGAGAGCCTAAATTGATGCCTGGATAGCAAGGCCTTAGTAGGACAGAGTTGAAGACCAGCAGCATATGCCCAAAACATTGCGTGGGTGATCATGCAAAAAGAGGCCTTTCCTTACAGTGCTAAATAAACACCAAAGGCTTGCTGTGTTCTGTAAATGCTCAAACAGGATTACAAATACAAGTAGCAAACCATAGAGGATTAACTAGAACTGCAGCCAAATTACACAAATAAAATCGAATCCCACCGCACCCAGGTGTTGGAGCAACATTTTAGAATAAAAGCAAAAGTGATCAGGAAAATCTCAGAATACGTCTAGAAATTGCCCAATTCTGCAGCAGCTCTCACGAACGTATAGTTTAAGGAAGGAAACAGAGGATACTTCAAATACTGCAATGCACTCCCTTTTCTGAGGTGGAAAGTATGTGCCTGCTGTACCGTTGTTCAAGGCTTCCATGCTCTGTTCCTTCATTAGGAAGGCTACCATGGATTTTTTAGGCTCCTGTCACAGAGTATGTGAGCCTGTCAAGTGAGGGTATGGAAGGGAAACTGAAGGGAGACAAGAGAGTGAGAAAGGGAAGCAACACAGCTGAGTAGAAGGAGTGCCTCAAAAGGAGCCTGTAATATTGATAAGATGTTTTCCATCCAAAACCCATACTTAGACATTTTGCCAAATGCAGCTGCCAGTAGAAGCAAAAGGGATAAGGCAAGTTAAATGATTAAAAAGGTAATAAATGCTTTGGATAGATGAGGGCATAGCAATAATGACAGTGAGTCAGTGATGACCAAATGCTTTCACTTCACTCATCTGCTTTCTAAAGCAGTTAAAAACATAGGTATTTTTATGACTGAACATCTCTCCTTAGATACCCCAGTAGCTATAGTTACAAGTTCCTACCTTGTCCATCTGACAACTGCACAGCATCTCACCAATTCTCAATCGCACATATCATATTCCATTGATTAATTCAAGTATCCAATCAAGACTAGATTACAGTAACAGTGTCTCCATATGTGTAATGTAATCAGTCCTAAGTTGTCTTCAGCTCATAAAATATAATTTTCTAGCTGTAGAATTCAAATGTTTTTCACATGTATGAAATGTGCAATCATCCAATAAAATTCAACAATGTTTCCAGCCATTGATGTTCACTTATAGGAAACAACAAAAAATCTGGCTCTTTACATAATAATGTGGTTGTGTGATCATAGTGTTGTGTGATTGTTACAGCCAAGAAGCTTTGGAGGTAATGTGCTCTACAAATAACTAAAAACAATAACCTCATAAGCAAAAGAGTTAAATGGCACATTTGTTTCACCCACTAGAATGAAAGTCATGGTTGGTATGTAAAAGCATATGAGAGATTAGGAGGGACACTTTAGAACCCTCAGTACAAAGACTTAGTACCAGGTCCTGGATAGCATTGAAATGGATACACACTATGCGTGCTATTTTTGTAATAACCAGTGACTATAACAAACTGCATTTAAGTGCTTTATGCCTAGAGAAAATCACTGCAGTTAATAGTCTAGGATAACTTGCAAATTCTTGACTTGTTCGATAGGCATTTCATTGCAGCTTGACTGTAGAATCACGTCAGTTTTCACAGCTAGATTTCAGACTCCTATTAAAACATGGACTCCCTCCAGCCTTGCACCAAGCATATTAGTTGATTGCTCTTAAGCTGAAGCAGAATTTGAGTGTCAGACCTACAACAGTGTCATTGATAGAATCAGAACATGAGCGTAACACAGGCAACAGGATTTTGTGGGCATTGCAGAGAAGGGGAAAAATGGAAAAACCTTAAGGAAATCTACGTCAATGGAACTGACTGACTGACTGTATGTGACAGGAGGAGAATGCACTGCCAATGCTGCTCTAAAATTAACAAACTCATTAGTGTCTTATACCAGAAAGTACATTGATAGAGGGATCAAGTGGTTTGTGATGGTTGATGCTGTTAAACCATTGACTATCACCAGGCATAAGATTCTGAAGATAACAAAAACAGTCATTGGAGATTTCTGCACTTTTGTGAGAGTTATTCTGCATCATAAAAACAAAATATCTTGAGAGAACCCACGTTCTCCACTGAACAGTAAGAGCATTGTCTACAAAAGTTTATTAGACAGTCCTATTCTTACCTAGGAGATATCAAGAACAGTTGAAGTAAATCTACTCTATGACACTCCAGATAAGCTCGTAGCTGCTAGCAATCCAACACACAAATAAAAAAGAACCAAATGATAGCTATACCCCATTCAGGAAAGTGGGGGAGAGACAGCAACATCAAAGTCATTTAGGGGCATAGGTGCCATGAAAAATATGATGTGACATGCATAGGTGCCATGGGAAATGAGACCTGCCCAGTAAGTCATGTCTGATATGCTGTCAGACATGATGGAGAGCAGGGACAGTAGCAGCAGGGTGTGATTTGAACCAGTGTCACATAACACTGGGTTATCCAGTGTAAGTAAATGCTGGAAATGCCACATGTACTTTAGACATAGGTAGAACACACGTCCTGGATTTCTCAGAACTGTTCCAGTTTTCAGAGGTCTATCCTTACTCGTTTAATATTATATGCATATCCCAGCTTTCCAGAAGAAAGTGCATGTTATATCGAAGGTGTAATGACAATGGCTCCACCATGAAGATATGTCCAGAAAAGCTTTATTCTACTTCAGCACCGGTATCCTCACTGACATCCAAAGCCACGACCGTCTTCCAACTGTCCTTGCCTCGAATACTGCCAGCCACCAGCGCTGACAAAAACAAACAGTCCACATTCCAATACAAATATAACATTACTGCATTTACATAACACATCTTCCCCTTCCCAACAACAAAAATAAAACATATCAATGATAACAAATTCACCAAAAGTATTCTTTTTTCCCCTTTAAAACATTTCATAACCATCCAAATACTTCGGTTTATTAATGTTCATTCTAAGTCTCCCCTTTAAAGCACTGGCACCAGTATTGGTCACTACATCAACAAAATCATCTGAGTCAAATCTAACATCTGTTTATACATTCTCAGTGTCATCTCTATCCTCAATTTGTGTATCTTCGACTGTTACCATGTTTCCCTCATCAGATTGTGCCACATTACCAACTCCTTGACCCACATTTCTTATTCACCCTTCATGCCCCAAATTCTGGAGCTCATTCAGACCGCAATTAGCATCCTTGCGAATTAGACTCATGTAATTCACAAATCCACCACTCTCACCAACTTCTCCTCGCCTGTTTGTCCTGTACTGACGCTTCCAGGAAAGTGTATTGTAATCTGGAATTTTAACAATGTCTTGTTCCACCAATTACCATTTTCCACCTTGACTGCATGTCTGGAGATGCAAACCACTTTAGTTTCCGGATAAAATCCAGATCCTTTATATCCTTTCCTTTGAGGCTTCCTCATTTTAATCCTGTCACCTACACTGAATTGCACTGAATTGCACCTCACTCACATTTTTAAGTAAATCATACCTCCTCTTGCTGGCAACTTGAGAATGATTAACTCTTGCCTTAACTTGTATTATATCAGGGATACTATCACTCACTCTAGTTTCATGACCTACCCATGTCAGAGACAGCTCATTACATGAATGTCTCCCACTTGACAACACAAATGGAGACACCCATGTGGTAGCATGTGGTGTGTTATGATAACACCAAACTCTTTCTGCCACCGTGTGACCTACCCGAAGTATTGGCTACTCAAATTACCTCATTAAGCATCCTATTTACTCTTTAAATGGGTATGATTCATAACTAAAATAAACCTTTTGCCCCATAAATATGTAGCAAAATGTTGAGCATCCAATACACAAGGTAATGCCTCTCTATCAATCATACTCTAATTTGCTTCAGACTCAGACAAACGCATAGATGCGAATGCTATTGTGTTCTCCTTACCATCAACTATTTGGCTCAGAATAACATCCAAACCAATGTCAGTTGCATCAACAGTCACAATTGAAATAATATCATCCCGATAAGGTTGTAACGCTGGAGCACCAACAAAAAGTGACTTAAGTGTGTTAAAAGCTTCTTATTGCTCTCTCACCCATAAAAATTGTTCTCCTTTTGTCAGCAATTTGTGTAGTGGCTCAGTTTGTAGAGCACAAATCTGAACAAATCGTGAATAATATTCACAAAGACCAAGGAACAACCTTAAATCATCTTTGTTGGAAGGTGATGAACTTTTCTCAATCCCCATGATAAGATCTTCTTTAGGTAAAATAGCTGAAGCTGATATTTTATGTCCCAGATATTCCACTGTATCCGTCATGAATTTACACTTTTCTGTTTTTTACTGTGATACCATGGTCTTTTAAAATGCTTAAAACTTTATCTAGTTTCCATAGATGCTCTTCCATCGAATCTGAACCAATTAAAATGTCAACTTGATATACCAAAACCCCCTTAATATCACCAAATAGTTGATGCATAAGTTTCTGAAAAACAGATGCCGCCGAAGCTAAACCAAACGGCATACATAAGAAACAAAACACTCCAAAGGGTGTAACAAATGCAGTGGGAGAGTGAGACTCCTTGCTAAGTTCCACTTGATGATAAGCTGCTTTCAAATCACCGGTAGTAAAGACTTTCATACCTCCCAATTATGCTAACATGTCTCGAATTCTAGGCAGTGGAAAACAATCAACTTGTATGTTTTTATTGAGTGTCCTTAAATCAATGCATAGTCTAAGATCACCATTTTTCTTAAGAGCAACCACAAAAGGTGAAATCCATTGAGATGAATCAATAGGTTCACTTACACCTTCATCGCAAAGGCCTTTAAGATGCTCCTTTAACTCTCCTCTAATGCTTAATCTGACATTTTGGACTCTGTGAACAACAGGAACGGTATCAGGTTCGAGGATGATTTTGTGTTCAAAACCTTTCACTATCCCCAATTTATCTTGAAAAATGGTCTCATGTTTCTTAACCACCTCTTGTAACGAGTCCACTTTCATTTCACTTTTCTCCACCAAAGTAATTGGTTCATCAGTACCAGGTCTGTGTACCATTCCAAATTGACCCTGGTCTCTCCACCCTAAAATATTATATCCTTTCTTGGCTACATACATTTTGGTCTAAATCATATTTATTTCCTGACCCCCAAATGCAACAGTTTTGATGTCCGGTGGATACAAAGCGATTTCCTTCCACTTAGAATGATAATCATATTCTGAAGTTATTGTGATGAGTGAACCTCAATCAATAGTGACTTTCTTGACAATAACTCCAATTATTACTTCACATATAGGATCTTTAATGCCATGTAACTTACTGCATTGCGAACTGTCAGATGACAACAACATGTTCACTGCATCCGTAAATATATTGCACTGAATAGATGATGGAGGATATAATTGTGGTTTATGATTAAAAATTCTTTGACCTTCAGCCCTGAGACAATTGTACAAAATTGCCTTCGTTCTTCCAGCTGGGGAATTTAACCCATCTATGGCCACCAAATAACTTTCAATGTTATAAACCAATGAAGCCATTTTAACGTAGGTACCCCTGGCTCAGGAAGAAAAGGTAATGGGACATTAGCAGTTTGCATTTTTACTGTGTATATCAAACGTTGTCCAAAAATGAAAAACTAACCTTTTTATAATCAACTATAATGAATAAATTTAATAATAAAACAGTTTATATACTGTTATAAGTGGCTGTCTAAGTGTCTAAGTCTGTATACCACTAGGCAAATAACAAGATTATAATGTGCCCAATATTATAAAAATGTACTTTTTAAAAACTCCATATGTTTAACTTAAAGGTAATGGGACATTAGCAGTTTGCATTTTTACTGTGTATATCAAACGTTGTCCAAAAATGAAAAACTAACCTTTTTATAATCAACTATAATTAATCAATTTAATAATAAAACAGTATATATACTGTTATGAGTGGCTGTCTAATGTAATTATAATGTACCCAATATTATAAAAATGTACGTTTTAAAAACTCCATATGTTTAACTTAATCAGTAACTGCATAGCAGTGTAAAATGTATGAAACCATAGTTTGTAGTGCGACAAGCAATTAATAGCGTGCCTATCGCTGTGTACAATAACGAGAAGAAGATGTTGCAAAAATGTGTATGACAGGCAAAAGAAAGCGTGCCTATCACTGTATGTATCTTCCTCCAGTAAAATATATGCAGAAAATGTGGTGATGTCACAGGCAAGTAAAAGCATGCCTGTCACTGTATAATCTTTGATCTGAGAAATGTTGCAGAATTTCCAAAATGGCTGACAATACAACATCCAGCGTAAGTGTTGATTGCTGGTGGGGCTTATGCTTGATGCGCATCACTCATAAAAGTACACTGAATAACTCACGCCAACACCACCAGAGCATTCAGAAGATGACTTGCACCGACAGCGCGAGAGCCCCAAACATCAACGAAACAGAGGATTTGTTATTTTTAATGAAATTGAAGGTTTGCAAGGTGCGCAGCCAGGCTTACTGCACCAAAGAAGAACATTTGAAAATTCAACAGGTGAGGATGCAATGGCAGCCAGGAAAAAGTTGTAAACATGTAGATTTAGTGACAGGTGCTGACAAACTCGTCCTCAATTTATGTTGCATCGAAGGTGTAATGAAAATGGCTCCACCATGAAGATATGTCCAGAAAAGCTTTATTCTAAGAAACCACGTCAGCATCGGTGTCCTCAGAGCCGTTCGAAGCCAGGGCCGTCTTCCAACTGTCCTTGCCTCGAACACTGCCAGCCACCAGTGCCGACAAGAATAAACATTCCAATACAAACATAACATTACTTATATACATAACATTGCAATGAGCATTTGAATCTTTGCATATTCTCACACCATTATAAGCATCTCACTGGTGTGAAATACACCTAATTAATCTCTTTAAAACATGGTTGCAGTTCTGCACTAATCTCATTCAACTATTGCAACAGAAGCTCAGCAGTATACTCACTTTGTGTTTCCAGTGAAGATACAGAGAATATTGGGGCAGAGAGCAGATTGTGTGATAGGTAACCGTCAATCACATGTCCGGGTTAACAAGGAAATTCGCCCAGCGCCTTCAACTCCAGCACTCAGCCCTAATAGCTGTGTATGGAACTGCAAAATTTGTTACCGTTTTAATGACGATGTCAATATAAGTACAAGAAACTAAAATACAATATAGTTGTTGGGCCTGGCCCTTTCTGTAGGGTTATCCCCAAAGCCTTTGCCTTCTGCCTACTATTTTGCTGACCTGTTTAGGGCTCTGGGCCTCTGATCAGTGCTAACTAGTGCTAAAGTGCATATGCTGTGTTCTAAAATGTATTGGTGATTGGTCTCTCCATGATTGGCATATTTGATTTACTAATAAGTCCCTAGTATAGTGCACCAGGTGTGCCCAGGGCCTGTAAATCAAAGGCTACTAGTGGGTCTGCAGCACTGATTGTGCCACCCACATGAGTAATTCTGCAAATATGTCTCGGGCCTGCCATTTCAGTGCCTGTGTGTGCAGTTTTAGACTGCCATGTTGACCTGGCAAGTGCACCCCATTGCCAGGCCCAACCTTCCCTTTTATCTCCTGTACATCACCCCTAAAGTAGGCCCAAGGCAGCCCGATGGGCAGGGTGCAGCATATTTAAAAGCACCCTGTACTGGTGTTATTATATTTCCTAATAGTGAAATCCTGGTAACTTTGTTTTTCATTATTGCAAGGATTATCTCTCGCATACGATACCTTGGGGATTGCCTTGAAATATTTTGTATGTGTTATTTCCCATTGGGGGCGAATAGAGATGTGGAGTTTGGGGTCTCTGAACCCTCAATTTAAAAATACATCTTTTGGTGAAGTTAGTTTTTGTATTGTAAGTTTGAAAATTCCACTTTTTAGAAAGTGAGAGTTTTCTTGCTTAACCACTCTGTGCTTCTGCCTGTCTGTTGAATACACGTCTGGGTCAGGATGACAGTTGGGCTGTTTGTACATTAACTCTAGACGGACTCACAAAAGAAGCAAGCAGAGGTGTGCATATCCTGATGGCCTATGACCAGGCTGATGGGTCTTCCTGAGCTAGAGTGGTGGGAGAAGATGACACTTGAACCTGAATAGGGCTGTGCCTGTCCTCACACAGAGCAGTATCCAACCACCTGGAGTGCATCTTGGGCCAGGGCAGGCAAAGCAGGGTTTTGTGTACTACAAAGACTTCTCTTTGAAGTTTTCCTACTTCCAAAACAGAAATGGGTATAAGTACTGAAACTCTGACACTGCATAGTTAGAATTCTTCTGGCCAGAGGAAATTTGGCCAGGAAGAAGAGCTGGATGCTGTAGGAAAGACCGCCACTCTGCCTGTTGCATTGGTGTGCTGGCCTGCTGCTTGCTTCTTCGGTCCTGGAAGTGAAAGGACTGGATTTTGCTTTCCACATCCTGCTTCCAAAGGTTTTCCAAGGGCTTGGACTGAGCTTGGCTCCTGTGAAGAAGTCTTAGGGACATCAAAGACTTCACCTGCCGCCGGTGCCTGGGCTCTCTTGCTGAGAGTCCTGACTTGCCAAGTGGTGCCAAATCCAGTTCCTGGGTCCTTGGGAGTAAGATCTGGTGCAACGAGGAACATCCAGAATGACTTCAGGACTGAGACCTCTCTCTGGCTCCGAGCCGTTCCATACACTGCAGCCATGTTCCTTGTTTAGTGCAACGATTGCGACCTCCACCGCAGGCCTGATGCTGCTGCTGCAGCACATCTGAAGTCCCACCACAGCAAGAGTCTAGAGAGCTGTGTCACCGATGTCCGTGGCACCCAACTCTGTCGCAGCACCTGTGGCCCTGTGGTGTGATTGAGACACCTCAAAGTCGACGCATCCCGTCTTGACCTGCTGGATCCATCTAGCCCGCCTTGTTGTAAGGAACTGATGCCTCGCTGCCAACACCACATCATCGCCCCTGCAACTGTAAGGAACCAATGCCTCACCTTTCCTGCCTAGCAGTAAGGAAGCAACACCTCACCTCGCCGGTGGCAGTAAGAAACTGATGTTGCACATGCTCCAGCAACCCCTCACCTCCTTGACTCCGTGCACTGTCTTTGTTTCCTCATTGTTTTCCAAGGCACTGTAACTGCGGTACATGCGACTCCTTGACCGGCCTGCACACCACTCTTGCGGGTGGCATCAGACTGTTGGAGACAATTCCGTCAAGACATTGTGATAGCCCCAGTTGGAGCTATTGTGTTTCTCAGTGCTATACTACAGTTAGTCTTTGCAAATTAGTATCTTTACTTGTGAATGTTGGATTTTTGTTGTTGTGATCTTGTTTTACTCAGATAAATATTGGCTATTTTTCTAAACTGGTGTGGAGAACTTTTGTGGTGTTTTCACTGTGTTACTATGTGTGTGTACAAATACTTTACACATTGCCTCTACGATAGGCCTAACCGCTTGAGCCAAGCTAACAAGGGGTTGAACAGGGGTTATCTTAGCGGTGTGACATCCTTACCCTGACTAAAGTGAGGGCCCCTACTTGAACAGAGCGCAAACCACTGCCAACTGGAGATTCCACTTCTAATGCTGTTAATTAGCAGTGGGGATAGGACTTGTATTTACACTTTATATACAGTGATTGGTGTACACTTCTTCCATATCGCAAACCATTACGTACCAATATTCTCTTTCTCTTTTTTCTCTCAAATGATAGTTTTCCTGAAATTACTCCTGCTTCATCTTGATCAGCTTGGAACTCTGTGTGGTTGTTGCAACCGTGAAGCCTTGACAGAATGGAAATTAACTTCTGGCACCTAAACATGTATACTATGAAGGAGCTGAGAGTTTTCTGCAGGGGAAGGGGGCTGGCTGTGAAGAGGAGATGCACAAGGCAGGATCTTGAGACAGCGCTGTATTGTTATGAGGAAACACGCTGGATAGCAACACTATCAGATGACTCTCAGGAGGCTCCTTCTAGAAGTGTAACGGATGTAAGGTCTTGGAACCTTCTAGAGGATCCCAAACCAGAAATTCAAGAGGGCTCAGTGGCCCTGGATAGAAAGCAGGGGAGGGGGGAAATGACTTTGCAGAGGCTCCAGAGGACAGAGTGGAGCCTACAGAGGGGGAGTCCCTTCCTGGATCTACTTCTGGGAGCAGTGTCTCCTCTCACACCCTGTCCCTGATTAGTTAAAGGACAGGCAGGCTGAGAGGGACCTGCAGCTGGCTCAACCAGATGCAGAGCGGAGAGGAGCTGAGGCTGTCACAGCCATAGTGGAGGAGAGGAGGGCTTAGGCGGAGAGAGGAAAAGGTAAAGGCTGAGGAAAAGGAAATTATTTTAGCTCATGAACTGGAGTTAAAAAAGCTGGAGTTGGAAGCCAGGAGGGCTGAGTTCAGCTCAGATGGTGGTAGTGAAAGTTCCACGTCCAGTACTGAAGAAAAGTTCCACGTACCCAGAGACTTGCTTTCTAAGGAGGGGGGGACATACACCAGTGGACTCATGCATGTGAGCTCCTGAGGTGTGCAGGGTCCCAAGGAGGATTGGGGAACTTGCACAGGGAGTCATATTCCTAGTGGTGGGAGGGACACTCTACTGGCTCTAAAAAGGAGTGACAGGGAGAGGTGTACCCCTATGGAGGAAGCCCTGGTTAGGGAGTATGTAGTCACCCCAGAGGAGTGTAGGTTGAGTTTCACTGACAGTCAGACACTGTCTAACCAGATGGGGGATTATGTGGGGTACTTTTTTCAAGGAAATGGATGGTTGGGTAAGGGTAGTATAGTGGACACACATGAGGGACTGTACAACTTGAGTGCTGGAGAGCATATGTTCAGCCACAGTTTTTCAGAGCTATGCCAACTCCTGGTGGAATGTGAGTTCTCTGGCCCCAGGGAACTTGCATTGGAGGAAGACCTCTGGGTGAGTGCCAGAGGGTCTAAAGAGGCATTGGGGAGTAATCCTAAGGGGAGTGGCTCACGTTTTACCCATCAGAGTGAGGTGGAGGGTTGCAATACACAGGGGAGGTGAGGACGGGGGGAGGGTTCCATTTCCTTTCCAAGAGCAGGAGAAGGGGTGGGAGTGGGCAGAGGCCCCGGGTGCCCTATCTCCAGCCCCAGTGCTTGGATTACTGTCAGAGGAGGCACAGGCAGGGGGGACCTGGTCCGTACCAGAAGACCATCAACTCATCAGGGGCCGGTAGTATCAGGAGAAGGTGGGCGTTGGCTGTTGCTAGCATCCCACCAGTTGTAGTGTCTGGCAGCACTACTCTGGAGAGAGGGGTGCAGAAGTCCAGATGGAGGGGTGAGAGAGGGAGACAGTCCCCAGAGGGAGAACCAGTGGGTCAGGGGTTGCCAGCTCTGACATCAGAGCACCCCGGGATTGACCCTGGTGACGCCACTTTTGGCTTGGGAGGGCTTGATGCTCTGTCAGATGGACAGGGGTCGAGAGACCTGCACCAGGCAGACTCTCACACAACACATGAGGGGTGTGTTTCCCTTGGGGGAGGGGGTCGTTGTACTCCCTCAGAACTCCTGATTTGCCAGGCACGGCCTCAGAGGACAGTGTGTCTTCAGCCTGCATCAGAAAAACAAAGGAATCTCCCTTGAACTGAAGGAGTCACTTCCCTGCTTCAGGAGGCACACCCCTGCAGCGACAACCAGTGGCTTGGGTCCCCTCTCCTGATGAAGTGCACAAATCCAGCATTATGGGTGGTGGACTAAAGTGGTCCCCATGGTCCTGACGTCCAACTGTCCAACTTTGGTGGAGGTAAGGGCTTGCCTCCCCATGCAAGACAGTACCCCCATACACTGCGTGTTTTGCAGTTGCCAAGGCTTGTTGCATCCTTCCACGAACGTCTTCATGCACCGTGCAGCTCCGGCCTTCAGCACTCCTTCCTGCGACGCACAGCTTCCTGCGTGGTTCTTGGGCGGCGTGGGATCCCTTTGTGAAGTGCTGTGTGGGCCTCCTTTTGTACCTTCTTTGTCCCCATGCTGTGGGACTCCTGTGAGTGCTGCATGGCCTTCTCTGAGTTGCTGAGAGCCCCCTCTGACTCCCCCTCTTGGGTAGAGTCCAGCAGGTCCCTCCTGGTCCCGGGCAGCGTCATTTTCCACTAACCGCAAACTTTGTGTGTGCCAAGGCTTGTTGGCAAAATCCAGCGATGCAAACTAGACTGAAATCATCCATCCGGCATAGGACATCTTCTGCACCAACCAGGAACCCGCATCTGTCTTTTTGGGTGCAGTACTGACTGTTGTTCTTCACCTGTGCTTCTTCTTTTGTACCTTCAACCGTGTTAGCAGGGGTTCCTGTTCTCCCTGGACTCTTCAATGCGTCTTAGATTTGGTCCCATTCTTCCACAGGTCTTCAGGTACAAGAATCCATTGTTGGTGTCTTGCAGTCTCTTCTGGTTCTTACACAATCTTCTTTCTCGTGTTCTTGTGTGTACTAGGAAAGTTACTGTAATTTACTCCTGATTTCTTGGGCTCTGGGGTGGGTTCTATTACTTGCCTTTGGTGTTTTCTAATACTCCCAGCACTTCTTGACACACTACACTTGCCTAAGTGGGAAACCGACATTTACATTCTACTTTCTTAGTATATGGTTTGTGCTCCCCCCAGGCCCATTTCTAACTAACACTGTTTTCTAACTGTTTTGACAGCTATTTCTGCACACTAGTATATATAAATTGTGTATTACTTACCTCCTAAGGGAGTATAGTTGCTATGGTATTTTTGGCATTAGGTTCACCAAAATAAAGTACCTATATTTTTGTAACACTGAGTGTTTTCTTTCATGTGTGTGAGTACTGTGTGACTACAGTGGTATTGCATGAGCTTTGCATGCCTCCTAGTTAGGCCTTGGCTGCTCATCCACACTACCCCTAGAGAGCCTAGCTTCTAGACACTGTCTACATTTCACTAATAAGGGATAACTGGACCTAGTATAAGGTGTAAGTACCTAAGGTACCCACTACAAACCAGGCAGTCTCTTTCACTGGTGGCAGTGATGGGATAAGTGCTTGCAATTGCCTTATCACTCTGTCACTGGTGCTTTCCAGAGGAAAGAGTACTCTATACCTAGAGCTATACACATATACCTAGTTACAAGGTTCTAGTCTCTTCCTTTCCTTTCCAAGAGACTAGAGGGTAGGTAGGTTAGGTTTTCCTTGTACCACACTACCACACAACTACATAATGGGGGTCATTCTGACCTCGGCGGTAAAAGGCGCTTACCGCCGGTCAGAAGACCGCCATAACACCGCCGCGGTCGCGGTAAACTGCCACGGTCATTCTGACCCGCTACCTGAAAACCTCCAAAAACCCGACATCCACAAAAGTCCGCCACACCAAAGGTCAGCGAAAAAATGGCGATGACCAAACCTCCACCGTCACGCCAACAGAAATACGCCCATGCTATTCCGACCCACTAATCCACGCGGCGGTCTTTCAACCGCGGTATTCTATTGGCAGTACACACCGCTGCGCTCAAAATACACACACCCTTACAAAACACAACCACATAGGACAATTTGAAATACACACACCTGATACACATACAAACAACACTCCCACACACCCAATTAACTATAAAACACACACCCACATCACCCACAAACCCCTACGACCAAAATTGCGATTCAAGGACAGAGAGAGACAGCACTGCTTAGAGTAGACCATCACACAGAGGCAAATCACAACATCACCCACAAAATTACCACGCACAAAACACCATACACCACCACACACACCACACTCTACAACACATACAACATCCCTCACCTCATCCACACCACCCCATCGCACCCCAAAGACACCCCAGGTTCTCTGACGCAGAACTCACGGTCATGGTGGAGGAAATAGTTTGTGTAGAGCCCCAGCTCTTCGGGGCACAGGTGCAGCACACCAGCATTGCCAGGAAGATGGAGCTATGGCAAAGAATAGTGGACAGGGTCAACGCGGTGGGACAGCATCCACGCAATCGGGATGACATCAGGAAGCGCTGGAACGACCTACGGGGGAAGGTGCGTTCCATGGTATCAAGGCACAACATCGCGGTGCAGAAGACTGGCGGCGGACCCCCACCTACTCCCCCAGAATTTACAGCATGGGAGGAGGAAGTCTTGCACATCCTGCATCCTGACGGCCTCGCAGGAGTATCTGGAGGAATGGACTCTGGTAAGTCAAATCTTAACTACTACTTCCCACCCCCACCCCACCTGCATACCAGCACATACCCCCACCCTCACCCCCAACCCCATCACACCAACTCCTTGCAAATGGCTCACCATCACAACCCACCCATCCCAACACGAAGCCCTGCATGCGACCACAAAGCATGGACACCCATCACCAAAGCATGCCCACTGCACACACACATCACCCCCACAAGCCACCCTCACAAAAGCCCCCACAAGGGAATGCCTGCACTTGGGTACACGGAGACACACCCATCACACGAAATGCCACACACAGAAGCAATAACCATACCCTTATACCCCTGCTGGACCCGAACGCCACCACACCGCCACGGAGGGTACAGAGATGTCCATCCCACCCCCAGAAGAGGCCCCCAGCGATGACAGCAGCTCTGTCTCCCTGGACCCAGATGACCAGCCCGGCCCATCGGGGACCTCGGGACAGTCGGTTCCCCACACACAGCCACAGGCTACAGCAGACCTAACCCCCTCTGGGAACACCAGCACAGCTCCCACCCAGCGGGCCCATGCCTCTGTCTCCAGGACACGTCAATCAGCGGTGTGTCCGCCACTACAGGGCACCCAGGTTGACCCACCACCCCAACAACCACAGGGACCTGGGGGCAGTGGTAGTGGGCACACCGTCCAGGGGACAGAGGCCCAGGGAAACAGGGGAACTGGGAGGGCTGCTGTGCGACAGGGGGGGGACAGGCCCAGGGAACCCACTCTCCAAGAGGCCCTCTCCTCCATCATGGGAGCATACCACCACTCCCAGGAGACGATGGCGACGGTACTGGCCAGGTTCCAGGAGATCCAGGCACAGCAGGAGGAACGGTACATGGGGTTCAGAGAGGAACTGAGGAACATTGGTTCCGCAATGGGGACCATCGTCCTGGCCCTTAACCAGATAGTCACCACATTGCGGGACCATGTGGCACCCCAAAGGGCCCCTGTCACTAGCCAGGACCAGGAACAGCCTACCACATACGACAGGCCACCAGAACCCCACCTCCTGCTGAAGAACAACCACCCTGCAAGCGGAACCTGAGATCTCACAAGAAGACAGAGTAGGATGCCAAGACCCCCGCCAGCATAAGACACCCTTATGTCATCCCACTGTCCCACATTGTCACCCTGTCCAACCTTAAACTGCCCCTGCTCCATCCTTCCACAGGCATATGGACAATGCACCTGTCAGACTGAGAACTGGACTCTGCCATAGACATTACTCCACCCCCACCCATCACCGTTTTACAATCATGTACCTATATCTAGCACTGGAAATAAATCACTAATTGCACTTAAAATAACAGGAGTCTGCTTGTATTTTTCACAAATGTTGTACACATAACGGTGCAATTATGTTCAGTTACATGGTGATGACAACATACCAATGTCAATAAGCTTTAGTCCATGGGCAAACAAAGCAGTAGTCACGCAGTCGGTCATACAGCTCTGAAAAGGGAAGGGAAAGTCACAATTCAGTTAAAAGGAACTGGGGGGAAACACAGACAGTAGAGACGCAGGAGGCCTTAAGTAAATGTGAAATGGCGTGGTTGATTTTTACCTGTGTGCTACTGAAAATATTGTTGTATGACTGTATCCCTGTTGTCTGTGTCGTCCCCGTCGTCTTCCTCCTCTTCACTCTCCACAGGCTCCACAGCTGCTACAACACCACCATCTGGACCATCCTCCTGCACAAAAGGCACCTGGCGTCGCAAAGCAAGATTGTGAAGCATACAGCAGGCCACGATGATATGGCACACCTTCTTTGGTGAGTACATTAGGGATCCACCTGTCATATGCAGGCACCTAAACCTGGCTTTCAGGAGGCCGAAGGTCCTTTCTATGATCCTCCTAGTTCGCCCATGGGCCTCATTGTACAGTTCCTCTGCCCTGGTCCGGGGATTCCTCACTGGGGTCAATAGCCAGGAGAGGTTGGGGTAACCAGAGTCACCCAATAACCACACACGGTGTCTCTGTAGCTGTTCCATCATATAAGGGATGCTGCTATTTCGCATAACATACGCGTCATGCACTGACCCAGGGAACTTGGCATTTACATGGGAGATGTACTGGTCAGCCAAACAGACCACCTGGACATTCATAGAATGATAACTTTTTCTGTTTCTGTACACCTGCTCACTTTCTTTGGGGGGAACCAAAGCCACATGGGTCCCATCAATGGCACCAATGATGTTGGGGATATGTCCAAGGGCATAGAAATCACCCTTCACTGTAGCCAAATCATCCTCCTCAGGGAAAACAATGTAGCTCTGCATGTATTTCATCAGGGCAGACAACACTCTGGACAAAACCTTAGAAAACATAGGCTGAGACATCCCTGATGACATGGCCACTGTTGTCTGAAAAGACCCACTTGCTAAAAAATGGAGTACTGACAGAACCTGCACCAGAGGGGGAATCCCTGTGGGTTGGCGGATGGGTGACATCAGGTCTGGCTCCAGCTGGGCACACAGTTCATGTATAGTGGCTCGGTCAAGTCTGTATCTAAGTATAATATGTCGTTCTTCCATTGTCGACAGGTCTACCAGCGGTCGGTACACGGGAGGATTCATCCTTCTCCTCGCAAGTCCCAGCGGACGGTGCCTAGGAAGGACAACATGGAGCAGAAAGTCAAGCAAACCACAGGTTCGTTCACACAGCTTGCACAGTAAAAGAATTGCAATGCATTGAAAGGCTTGTATGAGTGGCAATGCACGGCCTAGGCCTGTGTGACGCAGTTGAAATGATGCCATGTGGGCCCTGGAAATGGCGGCTGCCTGACCTGTGAAGTGTGACAGTGGGATGTGAGGTCAATGTGCTGGCGTGGCACACCGTGGCGGTAGGCGGTCGAAGACCGCGGTGCGAAGCCGCATTGGTTAACATTGAACCCTATGGGTTTCAGGAGCCAATGACGATGTGCGCCGGCGGTCGCGGTACGCACCGCCGCGGGCGTGACCGCCATTTTCTATCTGATTAATCACTCGAGACCTGAGCATCCACAGGAGAGGACCTATACTGCAAGTGCTGCTGTGACCTCGGTCCGGGAGATACTATGGCTGCTGCGACTGGGGAAAGGGCCCCTGCCTTCACATCTGAGGAATTGGAGAAACTTGTTGATGGGGTCCTCCCCCAGTATGCGCTACTCTACGGTCATCCAGACCAACAGGTTAGTACACAGGGTGCACGTTAAATGGGCTATGCCTGTGTTGAGTGGGGTGGATGTAAGATGGTGGGGAGGGGAGCGAATGAGGAGTGCAACGCACGACAGATGATAACATGTGCCACATGGCAAGGTTGGGGAGGGGGGGCCACTCACATCGACCATGCAGAAAAGTGATGATATTTCCTTTCCCACCCTGTACATGTCACATAGGTCAGCGCCCATCAGAAGATCGACATTTGGCGTGCCATCGCCAAGGACGTCCGGGCCCTGGGGGTCCACAACAGACGGGGCACCCACTGCCGAAAGAGGTGGGAGGACATCCGCCGCGGGACCAGAAAGACCGCTGAGTCTCTGCTGGGGATGGCCTCCCAACGTAGGAGGGGTGCCAGCCGCCAATTGACCCCCCTGATGTCCCGGATCCTGGCGGTGGCCTACCCCGATTTGGATGGGCGCGTGAGGACATCACAGCAGACACAAGGGGGTGAGTATCAGCACATTCTGCTATCTTTGCGCGCAGTGGAGGTGTCTGGGTTGGGGAGGAGGGCTGTGGGTAACTCTAGGCCAGGGCGCTTTCTGTAGGCTAGTCCCTTCCGTTAGGCATGGCCCTGTGCCCCCGCCCCCCACCTCTGTAGGGTGCCAAGTACAGCTATCCATGGTCCTGCATCACCCATGTGTGCATTTGTCGTCCATAGACCTGTAGGCCTAGTCACAATAACTGAGTAGTGTACCCTGATTGTGCGGCGTAGTGCAGGGGGCTTCTGTGTCTGTCCTCTCCGACAACGGTGTTGCCAATGCATGCACTCAACCTGTCTTCATTTCTCCCCCCCACCCATTTTCTTTTTCTTCCTGTGCATGTGTGCATTAGCATCATCAGGCGGAGGAGAATTGGCATCGGCCCACGAGGGAGCTGCATCTCACATGGCCCCGGAGGGCCATGCAACAGACTCCGAGTACACCAGTGAGACGGAGGGCGAGGGGAGCTCCACAACGGGGACCCGTGGAGACGTCAGCGACACAGCCCCGCCCTCCCAGCAGCCCATCAGCCTTCGCTCCGTGCCTGCTCACCCAGGAAGGTGGGCATCTCCTTTGCCCCAGGCACCTCAGGCCCTGCCCCAGTTACCCCTGCTGCCCTCAGTGAGGAGGTCATTGACCTCCTCCAGACCATCATTGTTGGGCAGTCTACCCTTTTGAATGCCATCCAGGGTGTAGAAAGGGAGGTGCATCGGAGCAATGCATACCTGGAGGGCATTCATTCGGGTCAGGCTGCCCATCAGCGATCGTTCAACGCTCTGGCCTCAGCACTGACGGCAGCCATTGTCCCTGTCTCCAGCCTCCCTCTTCTAACTGCCTCCACCCAGTCCCAGTCTCCTGTTCCTCAGCCTATCCCATCCACACCATCAGACCAGCCTGCACACACCTCAACACCCAAGGGCAGCTCATCCAGACATAAGCACCACAGATCCCACAAGCATTCACCCAAGCAACATCCAGATGCAGACATGGCAACAGTCACTACCACCTCTGTGTCCCCCTCCTCCTCGTCTCCCTCCTCCCTCCCTGTGACGTCTCCACTCACACCTGCATGTACACCACCATCAGCCAGTACTTCCATCACCAGCACACCCTCCAGTACAGTCCGCACACGTGCAGTCACCACCCCCACTGCCATTTACACGTCCCCTGTGTCCTCTCCCAGTGTGTCTGTCACCCCCTCTTCCAAACCACACAAACGCAGGCAGCCACCCACCCAACAGCCATCCACCTCACGACAGCCTCCGTCACAAGCACCTGCACCCAAAGACAGCACACTTGACTCTCCTACAACCACATCCTCTTCCTCCACTCCCATACCCACTGCACCTACCCTTCCCATTGCTCCTAAAAAACTTTTCCTCTCCAAAATTAACCTCTTTGCATCACCTGACCAACCCCCTCCATCTGGTAAGAGTCCAAAGAGCACCTCAGCCACCACCAGCCCCGCATCTAGTATGACCATAGTGCAGGGCTATTGGAGTCCACCAGCTCCTAGGGCAGGAACATCGGCCAGCAGCAAGGGGACAGCCAGCCCACCCCCTGGGAAGAGGACAAAAAAAACTAAGGGCCGGTGCGAGAAGCCTGAGACGGCTGCCACCAAGGACAGTAGCCTTGCCCCGTCACCTGCCACATCATCAAAGGGAGGCAAGGGCCAGAGAGCTTCAGCAAAGGAGGGCAAGGGCAGCAGGGCGGAGAAGTCATGCAGCCAGCGAGCGGACCAGGAGGGCCCCACCAGTCCCATACCGGGTGTGACGGACGACACCCACGGGCCCAAGACTCCATCACAGGAGGGTCCCGCAACCGCAAGGTCGGAGGGCGACTAAGCGGGGAGTCTTGGCCAGGTCTGGCTCCCTTGAAAGACAGGACAAGCACCGCTGAACAGGGCCCCGCCAAGACAGGCACCGCTGAACGGGGCCCGCCGTGAAAAGCACTGCTGAACAGGGCCCCGCCAAGACAGGCACCGCTGAACAGGGCCCCGCCGCGACAGGCACCGCTGAACAGGGCCCGCAGTGAAAAGCACCGCTGAACAGGGCCCCGCCAAGACAGGCACTGCTGAACAGGGGCCTGCCGTGAAAAGCACCGCTGAACAGGGCCCCGCCAAGACAGGCACCGCTGAGCACTGCTCCGCTGGGCCCTTCCTGTCAAGCACCGCTCCGCTGGGCCCCGCCGTCTCAAGCACCGCTCCGCTGGGCCCTTCCTGTCAAGCACCGCTCCGCTGGGCCCCGCCGTCTCAAGCACCGCTCCGCTGGGCCCTTCCTGTCAAGCACCGCTCCGCTTGGCCCTTCCTGTCAAGCACCGCTCCGCTGGGCCCCGCCGTCTCAAGCACCGCTCCGCTGGGCCCTTCCTGTCAAGCACCGCTCCGCTGGGCCCCGCCGTCTCAAGCACCGCTCCGCTGGGCCCTTCCTGTCAAGCACCGCTCCGCTGAGCCCTTCCTGTCAAGCACCGCTCCGCTGGGCCCCGCCGTCTCAAGCACCGCTCCGCTGGGCCCTTCCTGTCAAGCACCGCTCCGCTGGGCCCTTCCTGTCACGCACCGCTCCGCTGGGCCCCACCGTCTCAAGCACCGCTCCGCTGGGCCCTTCCTGTCAAGCACCGCTCCGCTTGGCCCTTCCTATCAAGCACCGCTCCGCTGGGCCCCGCCGTCTCAAGCACCGCTCCGCTGGGCCCTTCCTGTCAAGCACCCCTCCGCTGGGCCCTTCCTGTCAAGCACCGCTCCGCTGGGCCCCGCCGTCTCAAGCACCGCTCCGCTGGGCCCTTCCTGTCAAGCACCGCTCCGCTGGGCCCTTCCTGTCAAGCACCGCTCCGCTGGGCCCCGCCGTCTCAAGCACCGTTCCGCTGGGCCGTTCCTGTCAAGCACCGCACCGCTGGGCCCTTCCTGTCAAGCACCGCTCCGCTGGGCCCCGCCGTCTCAAGCACCGCTCCGCTGGGCCCTTCCTGTCAAGCACCGCTCCGCTGGGCCCTTCCTGTCAAGTACCGCTCCTCTGGGCCCCGCCGTCTCAAGCACCGCTCCGCTGGGCCCTTCCTGTCAAGCACCGCTCGGCCCTTCCTGTCAAGCACCGCTCCGCTGGGCCCCGCCGTCTCAAGCACCGCTCCGCTGAGCCATTCCTGTCAAGCACCGCTCCGCTGGGCCCCGCCGTCTCAAGCACCGCTGGCCCATTGACAGTGCCGGTTCTGTGTCGAGCAGGTGTTCACGACGCACTCTGGGCACCATGCCTCCTCCAATACCAGTGGAGTCGGTTATCCATCTGATGGACTGTGGCTTTGCACTCCCCAGGATGTAGCAGTGGGCAAGCCACCCACTGTAGAGACTTGAGAGACTGTGGCTTTGCACTCCCCAGGATGGCACAGTGGGCAACCCTCCCACTGTAGAGACTTGAGAGACTGTGGCTTTGCACTCCCCAGGATGGTACAGTGGGCATGGAGGCCCCTCGTGGATCTGGCGTTGTGGACTCATGTGGCTGAGGTGCCCCCCCTTCCCTTCCCCCTGAGGTGCCTGTTGTTTTATCATCTGATGCCCCTGCAGTGTTCTCTCTAATGGTATCCGGTCTCCTGTGTGGGCTTTGCCCATGTGTTTGTACACATTGGCCCACGGACTATGGAAATTTAACTAACTGTGCAGGACTTATTGCCTATGTTTATAATTTTCACTATGTTCATTCTTTATTTTGTATATTTCATATTGCATATTTACCATGACTTCAATGAACCTATTTTATACATAAATTTTAATTATCATTTTAATTATGTCTTTGCATTCTTCCGGGGGGTTTAGGGGGTGTCACTCTGACTTGTTGCTCTGCATTGGTGTGTAGATAGTTGGGTGGGATGAGGGGGTGGGTGTGTCGCGTATGTGTGTGGCCGTAACCTTTCCTCCTCCCCCCTCCCCTGTGTCGTAGGTGCAGTACTCACCGTTGTCATCTGCGCCGGCGTTCGTACTCGTGGTAGATGAGCAGGTAGACAATAGCTGGTAGGATGTTTAATTCGGGTTCCATGCTGTCCAGATTCCTCGTGGAGTGCATAGAGGTGAGCGTTTTCCCGTTCGTAGTCTGTTTCCACCGTGTTTTTATCGGCGGGGCTCCCGCCCCGGAAAAGGTGGCGGATTGGTGAGTTGTGATAGGGTGGGCGGTACATTGTCTGCCGTCTGCCTGTTGGCGTGACCGCTGTTTGTCTGTCCCGCCGTGGCGGTCGGAGTGTTAAAGTGGCGGGCTGTGTTGGCGGTTCCCGCCAGGGTCAGAATTCCATTTTTTTGACCGTCTGCCTGTTGGCGGGTTGGCCGCCGCTTTATCACCGACCGCCAGGGTTGGAATCACCCCCAATGTCTACTGCTGGGCCTAGCTCTGAGGTCATGGGTACTCCCTATGAGGGCATGACCTTCAAAGAACTGAAGGGGCTTTGCTCAGAAAGGAGCCTAGATGTAGGGAAGAACGTCAACAAGAATTTTCTGTTAAACCTTCTCCTTCAGGATGATCAGGAACATGCTGATAACCAGGAGGAGGATGGGGAGGGAGATTCTAGCCCCTTAGAGTCAGGGAATCATCCTTCAGATTCAGGGGAGGGCTCTTCCAAAGATCTTCCACCTAGCAGACCTACCAGTGTAGCTGGCAGTGGGCGGAGTAGTCACTCGGGTAGGGCTCCCTTCACACCTAGAGGTCAGGTCACTAGAGATAGCAAAGCTAGGGAAAGATCTACCTCTGGCCATTCCGATGTCACCCCAGTTCTGAGGGATCCCTTGGTTCAACTCCAAGTGATGTCTCCGTAGATAGGGAGCTCATGAAACTGAGATTGGAGGAGACCAGGCTGAAGCTGCAGCAGCAACAGCTAGCCCTAGATAGGGAGGCCTTGGTTGTGGAAAGGGAAAGGCAGGGGTTAGGCTGGTTCCCCATGGTGGCAGCAGCAGTTTCAGGAGTTATAGAGTTAGGGAGGACACCATTGACTCTAGAAATCTGCACAAAATTGTTCCCCCATACAAGGTGGAGGATGATATTTACAAGTGGTTGGCTGCACTTGAGAGGGCCTGCAAAATTCAGATGGTCCCTCAAAGGCAGTGGGTTGCTATTCTGTAGTTGTCCTTTTCTGACAAGGGGAGGGCTAGAATTCTCACTGTCGGAGAAGAAGATTCAGACAACTATAGTATTCTTAAAACTGCACTCTTGGATGGACTTGGCTTAACCACTGAGCAATACAGAATTAAGTTCAGAGAAACCAGAAAAGAGTCCTCCCAAGATTGGATAGACTTTGTGAACTGTTCTGTGAAGGCTTTGGAAGGTTGGTTACATGGCAGCAAAGTGTCTGACTATGAGGGCTTATACAATCTAATTCTGAGAGAGCATATTTTGAATAACCGTGTGTCTGATTTGTTACACCAATACTTGGTAGACTTAGATCTGACCTCTCCCCAAGAATTGGGAAAGAATGCAGACAAATGGGTCAGAACAAGGGTGAGCAGGAAAGCTCATACAGGGGGTGACAAAGACGAGAAGATGGATGGTAAGCCTAATGACAAAGGTGGGGACAAAGACAAAAACAAGGAGTCTTCATCAGGCCCACAAAAATGCTCTGGGGAGAGTCTAAATCCTGTTCTAACCATCAGAATAAAAGCCGTGTTGTTATATGTATAAAGACAAAGGCCATTGGGCAAGTGACAGTACTTGTCCAAAGAAAAACACCAAAGCTCCCACCACCACAACCCCCACTGCTTCCACTAGTGCCCCTAGTAATAGCAGTGGTGGTGGGAAAAATAACACTACAAATAGCCAGTCCAAGGGTGTTGTAGGCTCTCTCCGGGTAATATAGTGGGGGTTGGTTTAGTTAGGGAAACCACTGAGGTTGTTTTAGTCTCTGATGGTGGCACTGACCTTGCATCCCTTGTTGCTTATCCCCTTAATATGGATAAGTACAAGCAACAACCCCTAATAAATGGTGTTCAGGTTGAGGCCTACAGGAACACAGGTGCCAGTGTCACAATGGTGACTGAAAAACTGGTGGCCCCTGAGCAACACATACTTGGTCATCAGTGCAAAGTGACAGATGCCGTAACAACACTGTTAGCCACCCCATGGCTGTTGTTGGTCTTAACTGGGGGGGGGGCTACTGGTCCAAAGAAAGTTCTGGTATCCACAGACCTACCTGTAGAGTGTCTAATAGGCAATAACTTGGAGACTTAAGCTTGGGCTGAGGTGGAGTTGGAGGCTAATGCAGCAATGCTGGGCATTCCTGGGCATATCTTTTCTTTGACAAGGGCTCATGCCAAGAAGCAAAGAGGACGGGGAAACTTGCTTGCTGGAACAATGGACCAAGAGTGTCCCAAAAGCAGGAGTAGAAAGGGTAAAAAGTTATCCAGTATCCCTCCCTCTACTGAAAGATAGGGCAGGGAGAGGTGGTTTATTTGGGACACCTGGTTGGTGGAGAACAGATTGAACCACTACAGGGGAAGATCAAGACTATTTTAGAATGGGCACTCCTTACAACACAGACCCAGGTCAAAGTCTTTCTTGGACTCACTGGTTATTACAGGAGGTTCATTAAGAACTATGGCTGCATTGTTGTCCCTCTTAATGACCTCACCTCAAAGAAGAAGCCTAAAAAGGTATTATGGACAGCCAGCTGCCAGAAAGCTTTTGACGAGCTAAAGCAGGCTGTGTGTACTGCACCTGTCCTAAAAAGCCCAAACTATTCCAAAACGTTTAAAGTCCAAACTAATGCTTCAGATGTAGGAGTTGGGGCAGTGGTGTCACAACTGAATTCAGAGGGCCAGGATCAACCTGTGGCTTTTATCAGCAGAAGGTTGACACCTAGAGAAAAGCATTGGTCAGCCATAAAGAGGAAGGCATTTGCTGTGGTCTGGACCTTGAAGAAGTTGAGACCATATTACTTTGGGACTCACTTCATTGTTCAGACAGACCACAAACATCTCTTATAGTTCAAACAAATGAAGGGTGAAACCCCTAAATTGTTGAGGTGGTCCATTTCCCTACAGGGGATGGACTTTACAGTGGAACAAAGACCTGGGAGTAACCACTCCAATGCAGATGGTCTTTCCTGATATTTCCACTTAGACAATGAAGACTCATCTGGGCAAGGTTAGCCTTATTGTCCCTCGTTTGGGGGGGGGGATTGTGTAGGAAAGTACCCTCTTCTTGGCATGTTACCCCCAATTTCCACCTGATGTCGGTATGTTTGGCTGTGTTCACTGGGATCCTGCTAACCAGGACCCCAGTGATTATGCTCTCTCTCCTCTAAATCTTGTCACTGCATACTGGTAACTCAGTATTTCACCTAAAATTGGCATACTGGTCCCCCTTATAAGTCCCTACTATATGGTATCTAGGTCCCCGGGGCATTGGGGTTCCAGGGGATCCCTATGGGCTGCAGCATTTCTTTTGCCACCCATGGGGAGCCCATGCAAGGGCTTCTACATGACTGCCATTGCAGCCAGTGTGAAATGGTGCATGCACCCTTTCACTGCCATTTACACTGCACCAGGTCACTTATAAGTCACCCCTATTGCAGGCCTTCCAGCCCTGAAGGCAGGGTGCAGAGTACCTGTGTGTGTGGGCACCCCTGCACAAGCAGAGGTGCCCCCATGACCTCCAGGACCATTTTCCTGGACTTCGTGAGTGCTGGGGCACCATTTTACGTGTGCACTAGACATAGGTCACTACCTATGTCCAGCTCCACAATGGTAACTCCGAATATGGCCATGTTTGGTATCAAACATGTTGGGATCATACCCCAGGCTTTTGCAAGCATTGGTAGTATGATTCCATGCACTCTGGGGGCTCCTTAGAGGACCTCCAGTATTGCCATTACAGCCTTCTGAGGTTTTCCAATCAGCCCCAGCTGCTGTCACCTCACACACAGGCTACTGCCCTCCTGTTGCTCAAGCAACTCGAGCCCAGGAAGGCAGAACAAAAGATTTTCTTTGGGAGAAGGGTGTTACACCCTCTCCCTTTGGAAATAGGTGTTACGGGCTTGAGAGGGGTAGCCTCCCAGAGCCTCTGGAAATGCTGTGAAGAGCACAGATGGTGCCCCACTTGCATAATCCAGTGTACACTGGTTCAGGGGCCCCCAGTCCCTGCTCTGGCACGAAACTGGACAAAGGAAAGGGGAGTGATCACTTACCTGTCCATCACCACCCCAGGGATGGTGCTCAGAGCTCCTCCAGAGGGTCCCATGGTTTTGCCATCTTGGATTCCAAGTTGACAGGGCACTCTGGGAGCATCTGAGTGGCCAGTGCCAGCAGGTGACATCAGAGCCCTGACTTGATAGGTGCTTACCTGTTTAGCTGACCAATTGCCCTTTCAAGGCTATTTAGGGTCTCTCTCTTTGGTGGTTCTTCAGATTCGGATTGCAAGACTCCAGCAGGAATCCTCTGCATCCTTTACTTCACCTTCTTACCAGAGAAACTGCATCTGGACCCTCCAGGAACTCTACAACTGCAACAAAGAAGCAAAGACGACTTCTGCAACATTGTATCTTCAGCTCCTGCCAGCAACTGCAACTGTTTCCCAGTTGTGCATCCTCAGAGGACAGTGTGTCAGCCTTCACCAGAAGAACGAAGGAATCTCCCTTGAAGTGAAGGAGTCACTTCTCTGCTTCAGCAGGCACCCCTCTGCAGCCATGACCGGTGGCTTGGGTCCCCTCTCCTGATGAAGTGCGTGGATCCAGCATCTTGGATGGTGGACTGAAGTGATCCCGACGGTCCCGACATCCAACTGTCCAACTTTGGTGGAGGTAAGAGCTTGCCTTACTATACAAGACAGTACTCCTGTGCACCACATGTTTTGCAGTTGCCAAAGCTTGTTGGCATCCTTCCATGAACTTCTTCATGAACCATGCAGCTCCGGCCCCCAGCTCTCCTTCTGGGATGCACAGGCTTCCTTCGTGGTTCTCCGGTGGCGTGGGATCCGTTTGTGTAGTGCTGGGTGGGCCTCCTTTTTCACCTTCTTTGTCCCCGGTGCTGTGGGACTCCTGTGCATGCTGCCTGGCCTTCTGAGGGCTCTCTGAGTTGCTGAGAGCCCCCTATGACTCCCCCTCCTGGGTAGAGTCCACCAGATTCCTCCTGGTCCCAGGCAGCGCCATTTTCCGCTAACCGCGAGCTTTGCGTGTGCCAAGGCTTGTTGGTGGAATCCAGCGATGGGATGGGCCACACCCCAACGTTGGCCATGGTGGTACTATCTGCCTACTGTGATACATCTGTAAGCTAAGTAAGGTTAGGTACTGCACACATGGGGTCCGTAGGTGAGGAGAGGGATTCCCCATGGGTTAGCTTAGTGAGTCCTGAGATTATGGACAGAGGTATCCAACTGGGTTCAGAAAGGTGTAAAACTGGAATGCGTCCCTGCTGTTGCGGGTCAGGGTCCATGTCCTATCGCCCTAGGGAGGGAAGTCCATCAAGGTATTGATTGGTCTTCCCTGGCTTTAGGCTGGAAGGGGTTGTGTTGGACCTGGTCCTATTTGCAGGGTTGTCCCCAAACTTTTTGCCTTCGTCCTCCTATTTTTTCTGACCTGTTTTTGTTGGCTTTAGAACTCTGGGGACTTTACCACTGCTAACCAGTGCTAAAGTGCATATACTCTGTGTATAAAATGTTTTGATGATTGGTCTCTCTATTTACAAATAAGTCCCTAGTATAGTGCACCAGGTGTGCCCAGGGCCTGTAAATCAAAGTCTACTAGTGGGCCTGCAGCACTGATTGTGCCAACCCACATGAATGGCCCTGCAAACATGTCTCAGGACTGCCACTGCAGTGTCTGTGTGTGCAGTTTTAGACTGCCAAGTTGGCCTGGCAGGTGTGCCCTCTTGCCAGGCCTAAACCTTCCCTTTTATTACCTGTAAGTCACCCCTAAAATAGGGCCAAGGCAGACCCAGGGGAAGGGTGTGGGGTATTTAAAAGGTCGGACATGTACTGATGTGATTGACATGTCCTGATAGTGAAATCAGGCTAAATTTGTTTTTTGCTATTGCAAGGACTAGCTCTCCCATAGGGTAACCTGAGGGTTGTCTTGAAATATCTTTTAACTGTAATTTCCCACTGGGGGCAGATAAGAAGTATTGAGTTTGGGGTCTCTGAACTCACAATTGAAAAATACATCTTTTGGTGAAGTTATGTTTTGAATTGTAAGTTTGAAAATGGCACTTTTAGAAAGTGGGCATTTTCTTGCTCATCCTTTCTGTGCCTCTGTCTGTCTGCTGAACACACATCTGGGTCAGGATGACAGTTGGGCCGTTTGTGCATTCACTCTAGAAAGTCTCACAAAGGAAGCTGAGGTGTGCCCTGCATATCCTGATGGCTCATTACCAGGCTGTTTGGTCTTCCTGGGCTAGAGTAGTGGGAGAAGCTGACATTTGCACCTGAATAGGAATGTGACTGTCCTCACACAAAACAGTCTCCAACCCCCTGGAGTGTGTCTGGGGCCAGGGCAGGGAAAGGCAGCGTCTTGTGGACTACAAAGACTTCTCTTTGAAGTAAAGACAGAAATGGGTATAAGTACTAGCTCTCTGACACCACATACTTAGAATCCTTCTGGACTGAGGACATTCTGCCAGGAAGAGCTGGATGCTGTAGGAAGGACTGCCACTCTGCCTGTTGCTTTGTTGGGCTGGCCTGTTGCTTGCTGCTTCTGTCCTGGAAGTTAAAGGACTGGACTTTACTTTCTACATTCAAGGTCTTAGGTGCTGAGCTTGCCTCCTGTTAAGAAGTCTCAGGGATATCAAAGATTTCACCTGTCAGAGCCTGGGCTCTTTTGCTGAGAGTCCTGACTTGCCAAGTGGTGCCAAATCCGGTTGCTGGGCCCTTGGGAGTGAGTTCTGGTGCAACAAGGAAGAAACTAGTGCATCGACATCCAGAACGACTTGAGGACCAGCACTGTTTCCTGAGTTCACGCCGTTGCCTGCACCAGAGCCTTGTTCTTTGCTGAGTGCAATGACCGTGACCTCCAAAGCAGGCCTGACGCTGCTACAGCTCCTTCGAAGTCCTGCTACAGCGAGAGTCCAGAGCGCCATGTCACTGACGTCTTGGGCACCCGACTCCGCAGCAGCACCTCTGGCCCTGTGGTGTAATCGTGCCACCATGAAGTTGACACCTTACGTCTTGACCTGCTGGATCCATCGACCCCGCCTTTTCGTAAGGAACCAACATCTTGCCACCAATGCCGCATCACCTCCTCTGCAACCGTAAGGAGCCAACGCTTCAGTTCCCCCGCCTTGCAGTAAGGAAGAGAAGCCTCACATCCCCAGTGGCAGTAAGGAACCAACGTTGCATCGGCTAAAGTGACGCCTCACCTCCCCAAATCCGTGCTACATCTTTGTTTCCTCATCGTTTTCCAAACTGCTGCCAACTGGAGACCCCATTTCTAACAATAGTGGTACATCTTGTATTGAGGGAGAAATTGTCAATATTAAAGACATTTTGAAATTGAATTAGAAAGTAGATTTTATAACAGGTATGAAAATAAATTTGTTTTCTTGCCTTGATGAAGAAATTCTCTGTTAAACATGTTGGCTTTGCCTTTTGTTGGGTATACTATTTATTGACTCATGATATGAAAGTATGAAAATGATATGAAAATGAATTATACTTTTTGTTTTAAAAACCTACAGCAGAATTAGTTGAGTTGGTGATCCTATTGTGAATGAATGTATTGGAGAAAAAATCCAAAAAGACATCTTCCTGCTATAGGTAAACATGAAAGCCACAGCTTGCTGATACTCCGACTACTATGTTTTCTAAGTGAAGAGTTCAAAGGTACAAGAATGTTAAACTTACAGAAGAAGCCTTGCTGGGCAGTGTTAATCTGGATACACTACTATTTTACTTTTCATTGCATAAGAGTACTCAAGTGCACAATAGCTGAAAATATATTTGATGTGATTTAGCATAGCTGTAAAAGTAGCAGAATCGGTATAACAATAGGTGCAACATTCAACATCGTATTCAGGCGGTCATTACAACATTGGCGGTAAAAGCCGCTTACCGCCGTGCAGAAGACCGCCAACAAACTGCTGCGGCCGCGGAATTCCGCCACAGCTATTATGACCCACAGCACGGAATCTGACAATATTCAGACACCCACACAAGTCCGCCACACCAAAGGTCAGTGATAAACTGGCGAAAACAAAACCTCTACCGTCACGCCAACAGAAATACGCCCACACAATCACGACCCACGAATCCACGCGGCGGTCTTTCAACCGCGGTATTCCATTGGCAGTACACACCGCCGTGCTCAAAATACACACACATCTTTAAAACACCACCACATTGGACAATTCGAAATACACACACCTGATACACATACACACACCACTCCCACACACCCAATACAATATAGAACACACACCCACATCACCCACAAACCCCTACGACCACAATTACCGAGAGAAGGCCAGAGAGAGACACCACAAACAACTGCCAAGCATCCACAGACACACAATACCATC
Source organism: Pleurodeles waltl (assembly GCF_031143425.1). Lineage (NCBI taxonomy): Eukaryota > Metazoa > Chordata > Amphibia > Caudata > Salamandridae > Pleurodeles > Pleurodeles waltl. Next base: position 862,539,289 of record NC_090449.1, read on the forward strand.
ACCCACATAACTTCCACGCACCTCACATAACACACCACTAAATATCACCCCACTTATCACTACACACACCACCCCACACATCCCCCACACCACCCCATGGCATGGCAAAGACACCCCAGGTTCTCGTAGGAGGAGCTCAGGGTCATGGTGGAGGAAATCGTCCGGGTAGAGCCACAGCTATTCAGATCACAGGTGCAGCACACCTCCATTGCAAGGAAGATGGAGCTATGGCGAAGAATAGTGGACAGGGTCAACGCAGTGGGACAGCACCCAAGAAATCGGGATGACATCAGGAAGAGGTGGAACGACCTACGGGGGAAGGTGCGTTCCGTGGTATCAAGACACCACCTTGCGGTTCAGCGGACTGGTGGCAGACCCCCACCTCCTCCCCCACAACTAACAACATGGGAGGAGCAGGTCTTGGCGATTCTGCATCCTGAGGGCCTCGGAGGAGTAGCTGGAGAAATGGACTCTGGTAAGTCAAATCTTAACTATTACATCCCCCACCCTACCTGCATGCCATCACATACCCCCACCCTCACCCTCACCCACATCACTCCAACTCCTCACAAATGTCCCAACATCACAAACCACCCATCCCAACACCAAGCACTGCATGCAACAACAAAGCATGGACACACATCACTAAAGCATGGCCACTGCACATACCCATACACCCCCCCTAAAACATAATCACACAAGGTCCCACACAGGAATGCATGCACTGGGGTACACAGTCACCCACCCATTGCACAACATTGCACACACAGATGTAATAAACATCCTTTTATACCCCTGCAGGACCCCTACCCAACGTCATCGGACAGGAGGGTCCACACATGTCCACACCACCAACAGAAGAGGCCCACAGTGATGACAGCACCTCTGTCCAACTGGATATAGATGACCAGCAGGGCCCATCGGGGACCTCAGGACAGTCGGTTCCCATCACACAGTCACAGGCCACTACAGAGCTTCCCCCCTCTGGAAACACCAGCACAGCACCCATCCAGCGGGCCCATACCTCGGTCCCCAGGACACGTCAATCAGCAGTGTGTCCACCACTACAGGGAACCCAGGCTAACCTACCACCCCAACAACAACAGGGACCTGGGGGCAGTGGCAGTGGGCACACGGTCCAGGGGACGGAGGCCCAGGAACACAGGGGAACTGGGAGGGCTGCTGTGCGACAGGGGGAGGACAGGCCAAGGGAACCCACTCTCCACAAGGCCTCTCCAACATCATGGGAGCCTACCACCACTCCCAGGAGACGATGGCAACGGTACTGGACAAGTTTCAGGAGACCCAACGCCTGCAGGAGGAACAGTATTTGGCCTTCAGGGAGGAACTCAGAGCCATCAATTGCACCCTGGGCACCATCTTAGGGGTGCTGAAGGAAGTACTCAACCCCAGGAGGGACACTGTGGCACTACAAGGGGCCCCTGACACTAGCCTGGACGATGACCTGCCCACCACCTCCGCCGGCGTTAGTGGACAGGAGGCACCGCCACAGGACCACCACACCAGCACCCCACCCCCTGCAGAGGGAGAACCCCCTCGCAAACGGTCCCTGAGATCCAGGACAAAGACAGAGAACAATGCCAAGACCCCCGCCAAGAAATGAGACCACCCTGAATGTCATCCTCCTGTCCGGCTTTGTCACCCTGTCCATCCTTAAACTGCCCCAGCTCCACTTTCTATGCCCACCATTTGGGCAATGCACCTGTGAGACTAATAGACTGGACTCTGCCATGGACATTCCTCTGCCATCACCCCTCACCATTTTGCTACCCACTCCAATATTGAGCACTAAAATAAACACCCTTAAAGCACAAAACAATCTGGAGTCAGTCTGTGATTTCGGAATTGTGTATCAGCAATTACAGTGTCAAAAAGCTCTTTCATTTGTAATGTCAACATACCTATGTCACATAGCTGTAGTCCATGATGAATCACAGTGTGGGATACACATCTGTGAAATCGTAAGGGAAAGTGACAACTCAGTGACCATACACTGGGTGAAAACGACAGACAGTAGAGAGGTACTAGTGTTAAAGTACATGTAGTAGGCAGGTATGTATTCTTACCTGTGTCTCACTGGAAATATCACTGGATCACTGAGTCCCTGTTGTCCATGTCTTCTTCTTCTGCTTCCTCGTCTTCACTGTCCACAGGCTCCACAGCTGCAACAACACCGCCATCTGGACCATCCTCCTGCAGAAAAGGCACCTGTTATCGCAAAGCTAAGTTGTGAAGCATACAGCAGGCCACGATGATCTGGCACACCTTCTTTGGTGAGTAGAATAGGGATCCACCTGTCATATGGAGGCACCTGAACCTGGCCTTCAGGAGGCCAAAGGTCCGCTCGATTATCCGCCGTGTACGCCCTTGTGCCTCATTGTAGCGTTCCTCTGCCCTTGTCCTGGGATTCCTCACTTGGGTCAGTAGCCATGACAGGTTGGGGTAACCAGAGTCACCTGCAAATGGCAAGGGACAACTGTTAGACACACACTAACCTGAAGGGATATCCCCAGACCCAGACAACCATTCCCACTGTCTTGCTTCCAGGTGCTCACCTAGTAGCCACACACAGTGCCTCTGGAGTTGACCTGTCACATAAGGGATGCTGCTATTCCGCAGGATGTAGGCGTCATGCAATGAGCCAGGGAACTTGGCATTCACATGGGAGATGTACTGGTCTGCCAAACACACCAGCTGTACATTCATGGAATGATAACTCTTCCGGTTTCTGTACACCTGTTCACTCCTGCGTGGGGGGACCAAGGCCACATGTGTCCCATCAATGGCACCTATGATGTTGTCCCAGGGCATAGAAATCACCTTTCACTTTAGGCAAATCTTCCACCTGAGGGAAAACAAAGTAGCTCCGCATGTGTTTCAGCAGGGCAGACAACACTCTGGACAACACGTTGGAAAACAGGCTGGGACATCCCTGATGCTATGGCCACTGTTGTTTGAAATGACCCACTTGCAAGGAAATGGAGCACTGACAGCACCTGCACTTGAGGGGGGATTCCTGTGGGATGGTGGATAGCTGACATCAGGTCTGGCTCCAGCTGGGTACACAGTTCCTGGATTGTGGCACGGTCAAGCCTGTAGGTGATGATCGCATGTCTTTCCTCCATTGTCGACAGGTCCACCAACGGTCGGTACACCGAAGGATGCCGACATCTCCTCACATGTCCCAGCGGACGGTGCCTATGAAGGACAACAGCGAGCACAGAGTCAACCAACTCAGAGGTACGTACCAACAGCTTACACAGAACACAAATCATAATCCAAAAAGTGGCCTGTGTATGTGTTGAGTCTAGGCCTAGGTATGTGTGACGCAGTTAAAAATTAAGCCATGTGGGCTCCTGAAATGACGGCTGCCTGACCTGTAAATTTAGACAATGGGATGTGAAGTAACTGCGCTGGCGTTGTACACCATCGCGGTAGGCGGTCGAAGACCGCAGGGCAATGCTGCTTTGGTTAACATTGGACCCTATGGGTCCCAGGAGACAATGACGATGTACGCCGGCGGTGACGGAACGCACCGCCGTGGACGTGACTGCCATTTTTTATCTGTTCAATCACTCGATACCTGATCTTTGACAGGAGAGGACCTACACTGCAAGTGCTGCTGTGACCTCGGTCTGGAAGAGACAATGGCTCGTGCGTCTGGGGAAAGGGCCCCTGCCTTCACATTGGAGGAGTTGGAGAAACTCGTGGACGGGATCCTCCCCCAGTACACGCTACTCTACGGTCCTCCAGACAAACAGGTAAGTACACTGGGAGCATGCTGTATGGGCTATGCCTGTGTGGAGTGGGGTGGATGTAAGAAGGGGGGGAGATTGCGGCGTGCATGAAACGACAGTGAGTGCATGTGCCACATGGCAAGGGTAGGGATGGGGGCCAATGACTGTGACGGTGCAGTTGCTAATAAGTTTCTCTTCCCCCTGTACAATTAATGTAGGTCAGCGCCCACCAGAAAAAATATATTTGGCCTGCCATCGCCAATGACGTCCGGTCCCTGGGGGTCTACCACAGACAGAGCACCCACTGCCGGAAAAGATGGGAGAACTTTCGTCGCTGGAGCAAGAAGATGGCGGAGGCTCAGCTGGGGATGGCCTCCCAACGTGGGAGGGGTGCCCGTCGCACCATGACCCCCGTGATGTTCAGGATCCTGGCAGTGGCGTACCCGGTGTTGGATGGGCGCTTGAGGGCATCACAGCAGCCACAAGGGGGTGAGTACACTCTCATCCTGCTGTTTTTGCGTGCAGTGGAGGTGTCTGGGTGGGGGAGGTGGGCTGTGGGTTTCCCTAGGCCAGGGCGAGTTCCGTAGGCAAGGTCCCTCTGTAAGGCAGGCCATGTGGCACCCCACCCCACCTCTGTAGAGTGCCAAGTACATCTAGTCATGTCCCTGTGTCATCCATGTGTGCAGATGTCGTCCATATCCTAGTAGGCCATTTCCCAGGAATTGAACAGTGGAGCCCAGGAGCGTGGCGTAGTGCAGGGGGCTTGTGTGTCTGTCATGTCCGCCAATGGTAGCGGTAATGTATGCACTCAACATGTCTTTCTTCTGTCGTCCCCCCCTTTTTGTGGTCTCCCTGTTCTTGTGTGCATTAGCATCATCAGGTGGAGAAGCAGTGGCACCGGAGCACGAGGGAGCTGCATCCCACATGGCCATGGAGGGCCACACTATGGACTCAGACTTCACCAGTGGGACGGAGGGCGAGGGGAGCTCCACGGCGGGGACAGGAGCTGAGACCAGCGACAAGGACTCGTCCTCTGATGGGAGCTCCCTTGTGGTGGCGGCAACATCTGTGCCCCCCCCCCCCATCTACAGGTACACCTGCCACCCCCCCTACCAGCACCGCCCTCCCAGCGCCCCTCAGCCTTTGCCCCATGCCCGCTCACCCAGGAGGGTGGGCATCACCTTCGCCCCAGGCACCTCAGGCCCTGCCCCAGTCACCTCTGCTGCCCTCAGTGAGGAGGCCATTGACCTCCTCAGGTCCCTCACTGTTGGGCAGTCTACCATTTTGAATGCCATCCATGGTATCGAAAGGCAGTTGCAACAAACCAATGCATTCCTGGAGGGCATTCATTCTGGTCAGGCGGCCCTTCACCGAGCTTTTCAGACTCTGGCCTCAGCACTGATGGCAGCCATTGTCCCTGTGTCTAGCCTCCCCCCTCCAACTTCCTCCACCCAGACCCAATCCCCTGTACCCCAGCCTATCACAAGCACACCTACAGACCAGCATGCAAACATGTCAACACACAAGGGAAGCTCAGGCAAACATAAGCACCACACATCCCACAGGCACGCATTCAAGCATCAGACACATGCAGACACACCAACATCCACTGCCTCCACTGTGTCCCCCTCCTCCTTGTCTCCCTCCCAGTCTTGTCTCCACTCACACCTGCATGCACTACATCTACAGCCACTACTGCCATCACCAGCACACACACCACCACACCCCGCTCACGTGCAGTCACCGCCCCCACTACCATTCACACGTCCCCTGTGTCCTCTCCCAGTGTGTCTGTGACGCCACCTCCCAAGATACACAAACGCAGGCACACACCCACCCAACAGCCATCCACCTCACGACAGCCTCCAGCGCATGCACCTTCACCCAAAGTCAGCAAACGAACACCTCCTACAACCACAACCTCTTCCTCCACTCCCAAAACCCCTGCAGCTACCCGTCCCAGTGTCTCCAAAAAACTTTTCCTGTCCAACCTTGACCTCTTTCCCACACCTTCCCTACCCCGTCCGTCTCCTAGGTCCCGAACTAGCAGCTCAGCTACAACATCTCCGGGACCAGTGGTGCCTGTAGTCACCAGAATCTGGAGTGCACCAGCCACCAGGGCAGCCAGTGTGGCACAGAGCCACAGCACGGACAGTCCCCCACCTGTGAAGCATCAAAAGTTGGCCAGTGCCCGGCGGGAGAGGGGGAAGACTCCAGCCACCAAAGCTGCTCCAAGGGGTCCCGGTGGGAGTGTGGAGTCAGCTGCGACACCTTCCAAGGTGGGCAAGGGCCACAAGAAACCAGGAAAGTCTGGGAAGAGCAGCACGGCGGAGGAGACCACCATCATCCCCGCTGCCCATGAGTCCACAGCCGTCATCCACCATCATCCCCGCTGCCCAGGAGGCCACAGCCGTCATCCCCGCTGCCCAGGAGGCCATAGCCATCATCCCTGCTGCCCATGAGGCCACCGCCATCATCCCCGCTGGGCCAGAGAGGACCGCCAGCACAAGCCCCACTGGGACAGAGAGGACCGCTAGCACAAGCCCCGCTGGGACAGAGAGGACCTCCAGCACAAGGCCCGCTGGGACAGAGAGGACTGCCAGCAGCTGAGTCACTGCAAAGGAGCCCGCCGCTCCAATCACCGCTGAACAGGGCACCGCCGCTCCAAGCACTGCTGAACAGGGCACCGCCGCTCTAAGTACCGCTGAACAGGGCACCGCCGCTCCAAGCACCGCTGAACAGGGCACCGCCGCTACAAGCACCGCTGAACAGGACACCGCCGCTCCAAGCACCGCTGAACATGGCACCGCCGCTCCAAGCACCGCTGAATAGGGCACCACCACCTCAAGCACCGCTGGATGAGCGCCAAGGGCACTGATGCTACTGAGTCCGTCACGAGCAGGATGAAGCACTCTGGGCACAATGCCCCCTCCAGAACCAGTGGAGAGATACATCCACTACCTCTGTCCTTAGCAGGATGAAGCACTCTGGGCACAATGCCCCCTCCAGAACCAGTGGAGACTGTTATCCACTTGAGAGACTGTGGCTTTGCACTCCCCAGGATAAAGCAGTGGGCAAACCACCCACTTGTGAGACTTGAGAGACTGTGGCTTTGCACTCCCCAGGATGGAACAGTGGGCAACCCACCCACTGTATAGACTTGAGAGACTGTGGCTTTGCACTCCCCAGGATGGAACAGTGGGCAACCCACTTACTGTATAGACTTGAGAGACTGTGGCTTTGCACTCCCCAGGATAGAACAGTGGGCAATCCACCCACTGTAGATACTTGAGAGACTGTGGCTTTGCACTTCCCAGGATGGAACAGTGGGCAACCCACCCACTGTATAGACTTGAGAGACTGTGGCTTTGCACTCCCCAGGATGGAACAGTGGGCAAACCACCCACTGTAGAGACTTGAGAGACTCGTGTCGTAGGTGCGGTACTCCCCGTGTCTTCGCCGCCGGCGTTCGTGCTCCTGGTAGAGGAGCAGGAAGACTGTCGCAGGGAGAATTTGGAGTTCCGGCTCCATGGTATCCTGGTTCCTTGTGGTTTGTGTAGAGGTGAGCGTTTTCCCTTCGAAATCCTGTTTCCGCCGTGTTTTTATCCGCGGTGAATCCGCCCCGGAAAAGGTGGCGGATTGGTAGGTTGTGATACTGTGGGCGTTACTTTGCCCTCCGCCTGCCTGTTGGCGGTGACCGCCGCTGTGTTTGTTTGTACCGCCGTGGCGGTCGGAATGTTAAAGTGGCTGTCTTTGCTGGCGGTTTCCGCCATGGTCGTAATTGCAAATTTTTTACCGCCGGCCTGTTGTCAGTCTTACCGCCATTTAACATCGACCTCCAGGGTTGTAATGACCACCTCAGTCTTTTAAATTACACACTCACACCCTCCCCCTAGTAAGATGCCCTCGCACATTGCACACCTATATACCTTATGTAGTTAAATTCTTGGTATTTTCGGTGCACAATCCATTGGACGGTGTGCATCTCTCGGCAGGGGAATTTAAACCCTTTAGGTGTTTTGCTCTCACCAGCTGGATTTTTGGTATTTGGACTCAGTTCTTGAAATACTCTGGATACTCTGTCTGGTGAAGCTGGGTATAGGTGGGTAAGCAATACATAGTTTAAGCATTACTCTTGACTGACCCGTGTATCTTAGGCCAGGCTAGGGGCTGCGGATCTGAACACCCGAGGCGCTACTCGAATACCTTCCATTCAGTTATTGGATGACAAAGCTGGAGTTTCCTGCTTATTAAATCACAATTTACAATCGCGCTATGTAGGGACTTAATAATCTATAATGGGCTTTGCTCTTGAACTTTGCCCATCGAAACTGGAGTTTAAACGCATAACGCATTAGTGTAAGAATGTGCAAAGGCTGCGACCAGCGGGACTTCACACTTGTCCAAATGAAGGTCTGTAATCAGCAATCTTCGTGCGATCTCCGTGAACTCTTTATATTGCTGATCTATTTAATTCACTTTACAGGTTGTCTGGTCCTCTCATAGCAATATTGCATTTACATCAAGGGAAATCTCGTATTAGCATGATACAAATATAGTGTACCTTCGAGAGCAGCTCAGATGCATATTTAAGCTATGTTCTTTCTTGATTGCCTTTTATCAATTTTGTTTTCAGATTGTTGCCTCTTTTGATACCAAACCATGCGAATGTTTTGCATGGAGTCTTTCTTTACAGCACTGGTTGAAATAGAATGTGGCATGTGCATTTATCAAGTCGGTTTTATTGAGCACAGTGTATTCATTTATCTTTTAAAAGACAGCCACTGGTCTTTGGTGATTACTGTTGCCAGAAGGAGATATTGGTCGAGTGGCTAAATTGCAGAATATCTGATCAGGGAACCTGGGATTAAATACGAGGTTCCAAACGTCACCAAAAGGTGTGATAGTAGACAAATTAATTTACTCCACTGTGGCTCATTTCTGCTGACTGTCCAATTTGAGAACACTAAAGTAATTTAGTTAAGGATATACTCTATACAAAAACCTCAAGTGTGTATGTTTTAATAGACTATAATTGTACTTCCAATGTTTTACAGTATTTGCCTTATTTGCAGTGCACATTAAACTGTTCCTAAATTAATGTTCTGATACTTATTTTTAATAGAGGTCAATCCCTGCAGTTGTAATCTAATGTACAAATTGAAACACAAATAATCAAAGAAATGAACTTGGTTAAAACTATGATTTTATTATATAATTGTTGCTCATTGTGCATGTCAAATCTTGTGACTCTGTGGCTGGTGATTTGAGTCTCAGGTCCAGACCATACTCTTGACTCATGTATTCCTCCGCTATTCTTATGAATTTGTTGTCTTGGCTATGCCCAATGTAGTTGGTTACCCCCTCGATATGGCGACTCTCTGTGATATATTTGGATCTGCTACAGCAGCAGCAGAGACTTTCCATTGGCTGCCAACAGACCTGCAAAAAAACTACATTTCCTATCCATTTTTATCACTTGGTTTATTATTTTTTTATGTTCACGTGGTTATAATTCTTTATGGGAAATTAAATGCCATCGTCCTGCTTTGCACTCAGTATGCCTTTGTGCGGTAGTGTGTGAGGTGTGCCTGCCAAGAAGGTCTGGGTGTGTGTATTTATTGTGCACAACCTTGGCTCATTATTTGATTGCCACACAATCAGTTATATTTGTTATCTCAGTTAGATCCAATTGGTTACCTAATGCTTCGGCGCTTGATCTGAAATTTACTTGAATGCAGCAAAGGGTGGTGGAGTTTTGTGGAAACCAATTGAACAATGCACCTCTGTGACATAGACTGTGTTATGTATTTGTTTATGCGTTTATGTAGCACCTATACTAGGTTTTAATTAACTAAACGATAAATGATTCATGTAGAATCGCACAAGTATACTGCAGGGCTTTCTTTCAACTCTCTTCATTCCTTGGTCTGTTGGCGTGTTATCATCAATTACTTACCCTCAACAGTGCATGCTGCATGGGTAAGTGGGTCAGCACACTACAGTCATTAGGTACCTTCATTCTGAGTGTTGGCATGCACACATTCACCTAAAATGTAGCTCTTTCAAGCGATAGGAATGGTGGTCCAGACTACCATTTCATTTTGTCAGGAGTCACACCCAAAAACGTTTGCAATAGGTTATGAAGGCTTGTTCTTCCTTTTCAGAGTACATCCATCACGGTCCTGACTCCGGCTCTTCACTCTTCACAGTGCCGTTACATTCCCGTGTTAACATAATAGCAGACCAGTAACAACTGTGCTTGCAGTGTACCGGAGAGACAGCTGAGGCGCGCCGTGGTGCCGTGAGCCACTAGGTCTATACTTGCGTCACGGTTGCAGGAAGTGAAGCCGTTTTTACGGGTTTACGTATGGCTTCTCAGGGGACAGGGGGCTCTTCAGATAGCAGGTGGGGTGCCTTAAAGCCTTAAGCTTTCGCCTACCAGTGCTGCTCCTTGCTTGTCTTCTGTTGCGATATCTCGGCGATGCTCTTCCTACACCCTGACCTCCTTTCCAAGTGCACGGAGGAACATTACTTCAACGTTTGAAGCTTACGAAGTGTTTTTTTCAAATTAACCAGCAAGTACACATCCCTGCTTTTCTTTGACTTACATTTCTGCGACCATGTTTAGTCAAAGCAAAAATAATTTATGGCTCAGCGAGCCCCACTGTTTAAAATGACAGACTTACTTCAGCCACTATCTTGTTGCATTGATTCTCGGGTTCCTGCACCGCTAATGTATAGTTTTCCAGCATTCCTTCTATAATATTATGCGAGAAAAGTCTATAGACGTATTATTGATTAAGAACCAATTGCCAAAACTATTGAATGTGCTTATTCAAAACTATTGAATGTGCTTATATTTCTCTGTATTTTAATGTATTCATTCAGATTGAGTGTGCTTTGTTTGTCAGTTATAATAATTCACGTTACAATTAAACACGTCCTTGGTTATTTTCCCCACCAATAAATGGTGAATGACATCAGCGTATGTGGCTTCTTCTGACAGAAACGTCTTCCAGCCTTCACTTGCCATATTCAGGTACACAAAGGTCTTTGACCCCTATAGATGCATGTATGTGTCTGCTAACGCGTCCCTTTATGATAATTTATTACGCATCAGGACTCGTTTTAGGCCAATGAATCTTTTGACCCAGTTGAGGGACACCTTAGGACGAGATAGCTAATCAATATGTCAATCAATACGTCAATAATATCATCAATATTTATCATGACAATACATTTCACTTTAGTCAAAGTCATTAATCAATTCAAGATTCTACCATGACCTTGCAGCCATGAATAACCACACCAGTTTAGTAGAATTTTATGAGTTTTATTCCCTATTGATTACAGATCTAAATGCAGATACGTTGATCTCAACACCAGGAAACATAATAGCATAGTCACGATATGGCAACTTTGGTAAGATTTCATTAAAGCGAGAATCACAAACATCAGAACATAACACAGCGTGAACATAGATCAAATTTAGCAGAGTGTCAATAATGCGTCAGTTCAACAAAGCATAGATTCAGTTGTTTGTCTATTTGCGTCAGTTTAGTGAACACCTGTCCTAACCACTGATTAGCATTAGCATGTTGGGCTTCATGCAAACGATTTAGAACACCAATTTGCAAAACATCTAACTATGGTCTCTGTCAAAAAGTAAGCAGTTGGTACCTAGAAAGGAAAAGCAAACAGACAAATCACAATTGCATTGTCATAATTACCCTCCAAAGTTTAGGTCAGCGCACAGGTTTAGTCTTCGTCTTCAGGACATCAGTCAATTCGCCATCAGTCAGAACTCAGCTCCGGGGCAAAAGGGCACTTCCCTCATAAGGAGGTAAAGTGTAAAATGAACAATTCTAAGGGTGAGGATGGTTTTAAGTAAACCAACAAGTCACCAAACAGAGTGACAGAGTTTCTGGATAAAATCAATAGCATTCCCTACCTAATTCTAAATGGCTTCTTGTGTCATGGGTTTTTATCCCTTTTTCATTGTACATTCCCCCAAAGTTCTATTGGACATTTGTTATACCCCACTATCTTTAACCTATCAGAAAACACACTAGGTCACCTACTCTTTCACCCTATATTGATTTACAAGTCTCTGATTGGTTGTCCTGTTCGATATCTTCAGAGGTGGCACGTCCGGTATGATTTATTCTTTCTGTAATTCTTTGCATATCTTTTGGTCAGTAGCTCCATTGTCTTCACCAGTTTGAATGACCTTGTACATTACATTAATCTACACTGTTTCATTTTGTTTTAACATTATTCTGCAAACAAGGAAAAGTTGAGGGAACGTATCTAGTATGGTTACATTCGTCTTCTAGTTTGAAGAAAAAACATACGGGGTCATGTCCTTTTGTGAGTCAGCACACTGCAAGATAGAAAAATACATTTAATATGAGAGCCAAGCAGCTAAGCTCCGGCTCATGCTAACTTAAGGCCTATAAGGATTTCAGCACAGATTCAATAACGTAATCATTTAGTTAAACATAATATAAACATTTTAGTCATCATTTTTAGTCTATGTTTTCATTGGTAGCCACTCCCGTGGTCACATTTCAGGTGCATATTCAAGCAAAATTACTAATACAGTTTCTAGGTGGCATTATCACACATTAATTCATAAACATTTAATGTTAATATAGATTATATAAGCTACGCTCTCTCATGTCTATTGGAATTATTAAAGTGTAAATATAGTTGACAAGCAATAGAGCGCTAAACACAGTCAATCGATTGTGGAGTGTGTGTAGTCTGGAAGGGGGTTCTAGTCTGATTGACCAGAGATGTCTAGCAAAGCACCAGCATTTATAGACTTTGCATGAAGTGCTCCTTGAAGCGGCGTTTCACCTACTTTCTAAAATAGAGGTCAGGAGAGCCAATCTCTTTGAGATATTGTTCCACAGAGTTGATGCTAAAAAAGTATTATTTCCTTGTATTTTTTGGCATCTTTTTGTTTTGCAGTCTGGTGGTGTAATGAGTACGTGTGTTACATTGGCCTCCCTCACAGCCAATGGTATTAAGACTGACCTTGAGCAGCGAACGCCCATCCTGCTGCCGAATTCTCAATTGCTGTGAATGTGGCTCAGCTGATCCATAAAGATCAACCGCAAATTGAAAGTTTTTGGTTATCAAGGACATCCAAAACCAGTATAGACAGGTGGAACCCTGGTGGATAGTTTGGCTGGTGTTTATAAATTACATGTCATGAGATTACCTTTTGGTTTCCAGTATGTTAACAGCTTTCATGCCTGCAGTCTTGTGAGACGGCCCTTTTGAGAATACTGAAGGTTAGGAATTTGAATCCATGCTAGGCAGAATCAGCCTTATATATTTCTGAAGTTGCTAAATTGAATATATTAAATTGGCTATTTGTAACATCTGTCACTTACAGTGCTTAGATGCGGTAGCAGTGCTATATGACATACTATACAAAAATAAGTTACAAGCTATTCTTATGTCGCTGCGAAACGGCAGAGCTCTAAATGTACCTCAATGTTGTGTTGTTAGCATTTTCAACCCATTTACTATACGGGACGCTCACTTTTCGTGAAATGTTGAATCTGTATGGATGCAAAAAACTAGAACCAGAATGGATGGCGAAGTACACCATGGAGATGGAAGGAGCCAATGTAAAGGCTTCTATTCAGGGAAGAGGCTGTAAGACAAAGGACCAGCTGAGCGTAAGATGCATTTGATGTGCCAAAAAAGAAAAAAAATACATTTACTCTTTAGTTAGCTGGAACCCTGTGGATTCTTGAGGATAAAAGGTAACAGGATTGAGAGACAAGGTAAGATTTAATCCCTTTGACAGCAGGATATAGACAGTAGCTTACTAACACATGAAAGGGAGCATCATGGCCACTTCACACATGCTCTTTTTGCGTAAGCGCTGTCTTTAGCGACACTGGCACATTGTATGCTTGCTTTGGGACTTGTATTTTGTTACGTCACAAATGATGTATATTCAGCTTTCTCCCGACTACAACACGCACATAACACCAGTGGGGTAGGTGTTATTCCTTACACCAGATGCGTGAATTAGCTTGACAAAACTGTAATGGTACCCTAATTGCTGCATTCCTATAAGCTGGGTGGGACATGCATTGAAAAGGGGACCATTGACCTAATGGCATAAATTATCAGTCATTTCTCTCTTTCTCTTCATGTATGATCCCGATGACTGTGTCGAGCTGTCAAACTCCGCACTGCTGTTTATATTGAGGGGATATAATTAGAAATGTTAGTTAAAGGGGTGCAGGAAGGAGTTGGATGATTTGGGATAGGTTTTTGTGAATGGAATTGAAGCATTGTGTCAAAGTCCTAGTAATAGCTAGTTGCTGCTGCATCGAGCGGAATCATAAGGTCAGAAGTGCTAGCTGGTATGCTCTAGGCAGAATTCGGTTACTGTGTTTGATTTGCGGTATCGTGCACTTTGGTTGCTGAGTGACTGGTCAACTATGAAGTGGCATGTCCACGTTTGGGGTCTGTGTTAAGCCCCCTGCATTTACTCTTCAGAAACATACTTATGGTATTGCCATGCCCACTGTTGGATATAGTGTTTATGCACAAGAATACAATGGAGGTACATGTTTTGGCTGTAGTAGGTACTTTCTAATGGATATATTAATTTTACCTTTTGTTATGGACACTAATGTATCCCAACTAAAATGCCATAAAACAAAAATGGAATACATGTACCAGAATGTAGAGGCAGTTTAACATTACATTTCGTATGTTAGTCATTGAAGTACCATGCCTCATTGGTGAGTCCACTGATACTTTTAACAGATGTGAATCACCCTGCACCTTCTGTATAAAGTCTATGCTAATCTGAGGTTATATGTTACAATCCCAGCAAAGCCAACCATTGGACATCCTCGCTATTAGTAATATATTAAAATTAGGCATCTCTGATCAAGAGGATGGCTAAGCTAGCAGTCAAGTTAGGGTGGACACCTTTCCCACATTGTGCAGGACGTATTGAAAAGGATTTAACACTAAATTATGCATGTGCAAATTATAATTTTGCCATTAAAGTTTTGCGATGGTGACTTAGTTTGCAGCGTTGCAAAGCTTTCACCTTTGCAAAATTTTGCCTGTAAGTGAAAATTGTCACTAACGTTTTTTTGGGAGAGTGTTCCCACAAAACCTTTTGCAATAAATTCCTACCACTAATAGAGGGATTTCAGGGGAGGGCCGTTCCGCAAGGCGGACCAGTCAAGGGCCCACACACAACGCCTATCTTGGGCAGAACAGTAGCCCATGGAAGGCAATAAGACCACGAAAATGGTGCACCCGGATTGGCGGGTGTACTTCAAACTACCCAATACGGACACACCATGTTAGGGTACGAAAGGGGCGCGGAAGGCACCCATACATTCTACTACAGAGCTAACGGGCAGCGAGAATAACACCAGAAGACTGTTCAGAAGTATTGTTCCAGCATTCCAGTTGAAATGGCCAAAAAGGCCAGGGACAGATTGACAACGCGATGGAACAGGTAGAGAAGCCAGGGAACAGCCATAAGTGGTAGACAGTAACACAGGAAATGGTGCAGAAACAGAGCAGGATAAGGACAACCCCTCGGATGGTGCTACAAGGGCCAAAGAGAAAGCAGTTGAGGGTAATACTACAACAGAGACTGGGCCAGACCCCACAAAAGCATGGTGAGGCGGCGGAGCTCAGAAAAGTGGAGAAGGCAAGCTGGTGAGCAAGTATATCAGGCCATCTCCCTGTGACCCCCAGTAATGGCCAGAGAGACAGGCCGAGCTAGTATGATCCTCCTAACAGTCAAGGAACGTATATGGTTTAGTTAATTTATTGATACCTTTTACTTGCTTGAGGTCTGCCGTGCCGGTTTAGATCTGACCGTGCAAGACAAAAAAGGATGAGGATAGGCGGGGCAGGAGCACGCCAAGAGTTGAAAGGTCCATAGAATATCGACTTAATGTCTTTTGTACCCTGACTAGAGTGTTTGTGGAAACATTCCCTGAAAGTGTGGCAGCACTGTTCTTGCATGAACAGCGTGTGAACGCGGCACACCAAAAATACTAAGGTGAGGCCTGGCTATGTTACAACAAAGGTTTTCAAGGAGAAGAGGCAAATATGGCCTATCATCGAATGGGACCAGCAAGATTTAGAAGGGTTCACTAATCACATGGTGGCAGCAAGGTAAGGGGTAGGCGACAGGGAACATAGCTTTCACCAGACACGGAGCAAAGTAAAGACAGAGGGGTTTCAGCAACACAGCAAGGCCAAAATGCAAGCAGGGGACACATGGGGCAAAATCAAAATCCTCACACTGGAAGTATGACAAAGATGATTGCAGGTGGGGAAAATCCTGCAAATTTAAGCATAGCTGTGGCAACTGTGTGGGGGCCCACCCGGCAATTGATTGCAAAAAAGCAAAGGGAATCCAGAAAGGAAAGAGCACAGCAACAAAAAATTGAACAGAATAAGGACAAGGGGGGACCCCAGGCACCGGCGACCCTCTTTGCTAACAAACATTTTGGCTTCATACCGCAAAGTAAAGGACAGGCAACTACTAATTGACGATCTCAGGCGGGGCTTTCCCATCCTTACAGAGACCCCTTGGAGCTCTGCCTGTGCAAGAATTTAAAATCCTTGAGGGATAACCAAACAATGGCCAGGCAGAGGTGCTCGCACTGGGCAGGGTGGCAGTTTCCTACCCTCAACCCAATGGCCACATTTGTAGTATCACCACTGGGGGTGGTCCCCAAAAAAAGAGGAAGGCAAATTCAGGCTGATCCATCATCTATCATATGCACCAGGTGAGTCTGTTAATGACTGGCTAGCACAGGACAGCTGCTCAGTGTCCTATCCAACAGTGGACGATGCCAGAGCGGCAGGGAAGGCTGCCTTACTGGCAGGACAGACATAGAATCTGCCTTCTGCCTATTGACAGGTTTTCAGTTGGACGAGGCATTCTTTTATGACAGATGCATGCCAATGGGATGCGCCATCTCATGCTCATATTTCAAAATCTCTAGCACATTCTTAGAGTGGGCAATAGGTGAGCATTGCAAGAAGGTCTGGCTCACCCACTAGATAGACGATTTTCTCTTCATTTGGACACAGGGTACAACAGAAGCCTAGGATATACTGCAAGGGTTTCAGGAGCTCGCAGGATACCTGGGGGTGCGGCTGACGCAGGAAACGACAGAGCGCCCAACAGCATGCCTGTCATTTCTAGGGATAGAGTTAGACACTCTGGACGGGGTCTGCAGAATGCCACAAGCTAAGGTGTGCAAGCTGAAGCGAGCAATAGGAGACTCGCTAGAAAGAAAGAAGGCAACGCTGGGCGACCCGCAACATCTCATTGGGCGGCTCATCTTTGCAGGCAGGGTAATTCCAGCAGGTAGACTTTTTGAAAGGAGATTAGCATGGTTATGCAAGGGCATGACAGAGACACATCACAGGGTGAGAATCACACGAGGGGTGAGGAAGGACCTTAAACAGTGGCTTTCCTTCCTCTGGACAATCATTTGGAGAGACCCATGGTGACACCAGAGCACTTTGAACTATTTATCAACACAGCCGGGGGGAAGCTTTCCTGGCAGTCCTGGGCACAAGTGGTACGCGGGCCGCTGGCCACCATCCTGGGTGTAGAATGGTAAGGCAAAAAACATGACCCTCCTTGAACTTTTCCCCATTGTAGTGGGCTTTTCTCTATGAGGGGAATGGCTAACTAACAAACAGATCACGCTGTGGTCGGATAACCAAAGGGTGGTACAAGTGGTAAATTTAGGCACTACGCATTGCCCGGCAGTGGTACGTTAGTGGAATGTGAACTCAAAAGAAATATAGCAGTGATGGCGAGACACATATCAGGATGTGATAATGCAGTGGCTAATGCTCTGTCTCGCTTTCAGTGGCAGTGTATAAGAGAGGTAGCTCCTCAAGCAGATCCCACGGGGACCCCAATACCAGAGACGCTGTGGGAGCCAGTCAACCCGACTTGAACCTTCTGATGGACAATGCACTAGCCAGCAAAACACCAGCACGATATCATAAGTGTTAGGGAACCTTTCAAGGGGTTACCGGCGTGTCAAGTTAGGGCACACTTTCTGAAACAGATGTTCGATGTGTAATTAATTGGGCATTTAAAGACGGTAGAGCACACACTTGGGCACAGCTCACATTAGTGGCCTATTAGTGGCAAAGTTTGCGTCTGGGATAGACCCCACCAAGTCATTCTTTTGCAAGGCAGCCAGGAAGGGGTTGGGTAGAACAAGGCCGGGGCATCTGCATCTCGGGGCACAAACTCATCATGTTCAAGGCATCCTTTACTCTTGCCTTTTTTGGAACCTATGGCATAAGCAAAATTGTTGCTCCCTCCAAATCCGATCCTGGGATACCATGCCTAAGGAGGAGTGATTTGCTTATGCACAAACATCACATGATCCTCCACCTGCAGTTATCCAAGATAGACCAAACAGGAAAAGATATACACTTTAGGCTGGACTGCATAGAGAACGTAGCATGCTGTCTGGTTTGTTGCATGAGGGCTTATACATTGCCAGGGATGCCCAAGGGGTCCCCCCTGTTCTGCCACAAGGACGCAGCATTTCTCACCCGTTTCCAGTTCATAGCCGTTCTTAAGATGGCCCTGGCCAAAGCAAGGCTTCTGCCTGACAGATTCGGATCACACTTTTTTCAGACTGGCACCTCAACTATGGCAGCAGCAAAATGTCTGGGGGAAGATCATATAAAAAAAAAGATAGGTCAGTGGTCATCGGATGCCTACACACGCTACATCTGGCTTCTAAAAGTTGTGTCATTTCTTTCCAACAGGCCCGAACAACTGCACGAGCAGGCTCTGGTTACATCACATGGGCACAATAGTGGGCAGCAGCTTGAAAGGAGTATGGACTAGTTTGGCTCAAGAGCACAGATGTAACTTGGCTGGGAAGGCCAGGTATGAGGTGCGCCCATCTAATACCCGATGTGGAACGACCTCTTGGAAGCATTAATGTCTGGCTTGACGGCAATATCGCAGTTGCTGCACCCGTCTGACCTCCTATGGTCAGAGATCATAGTTAGCCCGCACTGGAGGGGGGCACAGGACCAGGGGGCCCTAGAAAGATCCAGATAGAAACTGAACATATCCATGGCAAAAACCTGTAGGGCAAACTCTTGGGGTTTGGTGAGGCATGGGTTCATTAACTGAAAATACCAGGATACTACGGACAGGATGGGGTGCATGTGTTGGAAGTTGACATGGACATGTTCCTTCTGAAGCTAGTAGGAGCCCTGGAACTGTAGGTTTTGGTTTGGATGGAACTGCCTGTGGTCGGAAAACCACAGGGTGGCGGAATTAAATTCAGTTTGGCCGGAAGACAAAAGCCTAAAAGAGGCCTGCTCAAACATGGTCCTTGGGATTCCTCATGGCGGGGACAAAGGGGAGCAGGCAAGGTCCTGGGGATGCTTCAGGGACAAGGAGAGCAGACAAAGGAGCCGCAGGGGGTCAGCAGTGGGCGGCCACGACAGTTATAACTCGGAAGTTCATAGGGACCACCCATCGGTAACAAGATGGGGAGCCAAGTTGCCACCAAATACTGTGTAGCAGACCTTGAAGGACATTCCGGAATGAGGCTGTGCTGGACCAGCACCATGAACAGAGTGACAGTCAGACGGACGATCTTGAACTTAAAGGGTGATGCCTGGGGTATTTGATGACCAATTTATGAAATGTTGATGCGCCATGTAATTCTAATTCTCTCCTTTTGTGTTAATAAACATCGGCCAATTGTTATTCCAAAAAATGTCTCCCTCGTATTTATGAGCCCAAGTTGGGGATCTCGGGAGTCACTGTTTGGATGTGAAGTCCTTGCCCAAACGGTAGGGGTTCGCAGTGGCAACATCTACCTTTGCAGGATTTTTCCCTTTACATTTTGTTTAGAAGGCCTCGCAAAAAAACTTAAAAGGCTTTTAATGTTTCGAAAAAAACAATTGTGAGGTTTGCAGACGAAAACATTACCATCTTTGCACCCCCCCTTCCCTGCACCTTATTCCATCGCATTAGTGAAATTTTGTTATGAATTTGAGAAACACTAACACTTTTTTCGAGCCTCTCGACAGCAAAGCAGTTGACATGAAACTAGTGGTCATAACTAAGATTACTAGTACAGGGGTAAGGGGATTATGTAAGACTAGCACAGAAGGGCAGTATAACTCGGGGGTACTTGACAGTATAAAAGTCAATATCCTTGACTTCCTCCACACCCAGGCTGAGTTTTAGCCACTGTCAGAAACCTGGATTGCCTCTGGCAAGATTCCGAAAGTTAAAAGGCATTGTACATATACAATTAAAGTAATTTCCCTATAAAGAATATATGGGTCACATAGGGTCCATGACAAAACTAAATAGTTGAGTTATCGAAGATGATAGGTGCAGTAATTAAATGGCTACCATCTGTTTGGGGTTACCATGTTATGTAAATGAGACATCCCATCAACAGTAAAAGTCTAAAAGGAATTTAAATCAGTACAAATTGCAAAGGATTTTAGGATTCCTGTAAGAACACTCTGCTTTTCAGATGTTGTTTTCCTATATTGCTTAGCAGAATTGCAAAGATGGGCATATAAAGTTTTTATATGTATCATATTTCCAAAAGTCATCTGCAGTTTTTAATACATGTACTTTTGTCACAGGAAAATGGATAAACTTGTGACCTGCTTCTATAGAAGGCCTGATGCTGTTTCCAGACTCATCTGTTTTCCCTGGGCTGGCGGTGGCTCTATACATTGTGCACAGTGGGGCAAATTGTTTGACAGTTCAATAGAAGGTGAGTTCATGTTAATGAAAGTCGATATTTAAGCATGCAGAACCTTTAGGCTTCACCACTTGGCCGGATTATTGGCTCCATAAGCATTCTGTAGTTCAAATGAATAAAAACAGATTTTCTAAAAATAACAAATAGTAGGTGTTAGAAATGGGGTCTTTAGTTGACAGTCAGGTTACCCCCTGTTCAAGCAAGGACCATCTCTCTAGTCAGGGTAAAAGAGAATCACCATCAGCTAACCCCTGCTTACACCCATGGTAGCTTGGCAGAGCAGTGGGCTTAAATTCAGAGTGCTAGGTGTAAAGTATTTGTACCAAAACACACACAGTAACTTAATGAAAACACTACAAAATGACACAACACCAGTTTAGAAGAATAGGAAATATTTATCTAAACAAAACAAGACCAAAACAACAAAAATCCACAATACACAAGTCAATATATCAATTAAAAATCAAAAATAGTCTTTAAGTAGTTTCAAACACACGCTAGCGCTGAGTCTAACAGTAGGCAGACAAATTTGATATTCTGTGTTCAATTTACACCTTTTTGTGTGCTCAGAACTACATTTTTGGTGCACAGCAGTCAGACCTGGCATTAACAGGCTTGTGATCTGTGGGGCAATAGAGCCACAGATAAACTTTTATTCTGAAAGAAGACCCAGGAATATGGTGGGTTTTTAGTGGTAGTTTATTGCTCGTAAGGGTATACTGACATTTAGATGGAGGAGCTAAGTGACATTTGGCAAGTTAATAAAAATTCAGAAAGGTGTAGCTGGGGTTCAGTTCAGTTCATAATCTTTATTTGGCTATACCGGAGTAAGCCATAAAAGTGCATAATAAAATACAATTGAACAGTAATACATGAAACAAGGAGCTCATAAAAAGGTTGGGAAGTAAAATTTAAAATAGATAAAATACAGTTGGTGCTTAAAACAAATTTCAGAGTGCAGTAAGACTTTTCCTGACATGAATTGCTTTTAGGATATAGTTTGCCACCCTATAGCATACATTCAGGGAGTCTAAGGCTAACATGAGTTCCAGTGCTTCCTGAGAAGTTATTATATTAAGTACATTAAAAAGTGGTTTAAGATAAGTGATTCTAAGATGTTCCAAGAATTTACAGAATAGGACAAAATGCAAAGTGCTTTGTTTGCTAACTGCATCATAAGGGCATTTATCTGTCTCTAGAGGGCAATGCCTAGTTTGAGGAAATGCTACTAGGTGGTGCACAATACCCAGTCTTAGTCTAATTAACACAAACCTGTGCTGCATGTTGGTGACTATGGAAAGATAACCAAACCTACTTGCATCTAATGAATAAGACAAGTAAAGACCAACAGTGCTTTTAGTAGATTCAGTTAGCTTCCTTGCGTTCTCCTTAAATATCATAAAAGTGTCCTTGATAGATTTTTTTTTTTATTATGACAGCACATCCTCTGGATTATCTTTTATAGATCTGTTAAAAACAGATTTAAAGGAGGATTCAATTAAAGCTATCCAGGGTAAACACATGGCATTGTACAGTTTCATACAGTCTAGTATAAGCTCTTTAGTAAAACCAGTGGCCTCCTTAGACCATATAGTATGCCATAAAAGCAGGGGTCTCACCTGTAGCACATGTTCCAAATAATTTAAGCCCATTTCTTGATGCGTGATCCAATTAGAGGCTGATGTGGGTAGACATAACATGCGTTTTAGGAAACAATTCTCCTCTAATTGTAGGGGAGCGCTTTTGGTGTAACCCCACACCGCGGCACCATACGCAACTGTGGAAGCAACATTAGCCCTATAAATGTCCAACATGGTACCTATGGGGCGACTCCCTAGTTTACTAGCAAATCTGAATATAGCACTTGAATTTCTTATAAGTTTGTTCCTACCCGAACAAACCAGCTGGTCCCACTTTCCAATTGCTAGAAAATAATACCCCAAATAGTTAAAGCAGTTGACAGTGCTAATCTCCATATTCTGAATATAAAAACTTCTGCATTTCTTTACCTTCTTGCCACAGGCCATAGTAAATGTTTTGGATTTATTGATCATCATACCCTTAGATGACATGAACTGTTCAAATCCACACATTAACATCTGGAGCCCCATGGGTGTTCTGGAGATCAGGACAACATCGTCTGCATAAAGTAGGGCAGGCACCGGACGTCTGGCCACCTACGGGGGATCGACCTGTAAACCCTGCAAATGTTTAACTACCCCATTAAGGTATAAAGAGAACAATAACGGGGCAAGGACGCAACCTTGGCGAATACCTCTACCTATCTTAAAAGAGGTGGTGCATTCTCCAAGTTGGTCAAAACGAGTTTTGCATGTCAGATCTCTATACAGGAGAGCCAAAAAATGGATGATATACCTGGGCGCGCCTAACTCAATAAGAGTAGGCCATAAGAGAGCATGTTCTACTAGGTCAAAAGCACTACTGAGGTCTGCAAAACATAGGTATAGGGCACCTTTTTATCCTTGGTATACTTTCCTATAATTAGGTCTAGGTTAACACATTGCTCTATGATTCCCAGACCTTTCCTAAAACCAAACTGTACCGGTGATAAGATGTTATTTCTATGACCCAGTCATTTAATCTTTCCAATATAATTGTACTAAATGTCTTCAGTCCAGCAGAGAAATTGGTTGATAGTTTTTAGGGTTGGCCTTATCTCCCTTCTTATATATTGGTATAATAATGGATGTGTACCATGTCAGCGGGATGTCCCCAGATATGGCCAAATTGAATATTCCAGTCAAAATTGGTACCCCAAAAAAATGTTATGTTTAAAGACATCCACTGGAACACCATCCTGGGGCCTTGCCTTCAGCATCAGGTAAGATAGCAGAGTGAACCTCATCTGTAGTGATCTCTAAAAAGAAAAAAGGTTGACCCAGCTCGATCTGCCCGGTTATATCTACGACCCATTTCCTTCCTTGAAAACCTCTGAGTAGTGGGCCACCCATGTTACACAGTCCTACACTTGAGCCCAGATGTGATGGCATCCATTCTGAAAGGAAGGGGGCATTAATGGTTTCCCAAAACAGTTTGATATTATTAGTCTCTGTTGCCAGGGCTAGTTTGGACCATGCCTCTTCCCTTAATTCCTTTTTCCTTTGTTCCTGTGTCTTCTTATATTTTATTAGAAGGGACTTAATTACTATTGGGTCTCTAGGAGATGTCTGCAGGGCTAGTTTAAGATTCCTCCTAGCTTTCGTGCAGGCCTGGTCGAACCACCCCTTTTTATGCAAAGGTTGTCTATGTTGTGAACTGTAGGTCAGGAGCCCTTGTATATAAGTGGTGATTGTGTCAAAACATCTTAATAACATAGGTACCTCAATATCCTCCTGTAGGCAGTAACCAGTTCATTTGGGCAGCCACATGTAACATCCCACAGAATATCAGAAGGCTCAATATCTTCCCATTTGCGGCTCACCCGTGGTCCTACGTACTTCGATCCGATTTGAGGTAGTATAAAACACATCCCTTGGCCCCCAGAAGGACGTAGGGAGGATAATCGGATCATGATCACTAAGAAGGGTCAGCTCAGTATAGGGTGTGTCGCGGCCATTTAGTGCAAAGGATGACAAAATAATGTGGTCTATGACGGAGGATGAGTTGGGGCCCCTATGAGTTGGGATTATTATGTCGGAAACTCCGTGCTTACGTTCCATAAGCGTTAAGTCAAAAGTGGACAGCATCAAATTAAGGGCTTCTCTATACTCATTGTGGCAAAGATGGTCAAATCCTGTCCCATCGGGGGCAGTAAGTCCACAGGACCGAGGAGAGGTGTGGGTGCAAGGCTGGATATTAAAATCCCTGGCCCAAATAATAATGGGATTGGAGCTGATGGGGTATAGAAACGTATTTAGGCTTTGATTCAGGGCGTGGGCAACCCTTACATTGGGTGGCGTCAAAGATGTTATTATGGTAGTTAATTATAACCATATTTAGCTTATTCTTGTACTAAAGCCACAGCAATTGGAAATGTGTGGTCTCCATAAAGGTTTTTTTAACCACTACAGGGAGTTTATTAGAAATAAGCACCTTGGCCCTCCCAGATGGCGATGGCATAGCTGGCAGTGAGTGTGAGCTAAATCCATGCACATAGGCAGGTGAGGTACACCAGGATTTTTGGATGCTAACCACATCTAGCTTACTGATTAATGAATCCCAGTCTTCAGTCTCAGTTTTGCCACATAGGCCCTGCACATTCCATGTAGCAAAATAGTGGCACCAAATGGTGTTATCGACAGGCTCCTGCTTCCCTGATTGTTCCCTACCAAAGCTTACTGCGTTTGGAGCTACTTCAATTGGTTCCACATCCCCATTTTCTGTTGTATCCCCAACGCCCTTGTCATCCTTGTCCTGCTGGACTAATAATATCCTGTTAGGGCTCGTAGCCATCTTATGTATGGCTGTTTCCTCTGCCCTTAACCTCCTCCTTTCGCAGGCTACAGACCTCTTGCATAACAGCCAGTCATTATCTGACAATGAACTTAATGTCGGCTATTTATTGTTTTGTAGTAACGGAGTGGTAAAGTGTGCATTATTAATGGGATCGGGCCTGGGTATGCCAATATAGACCGTGGCAGCATACAGGGCACGGATCTACATCCTGACAGGCCCGGTTGCAAATGTCTATAAAATATACCTAGCGGGAACAATTCAGAGGAGCTTCTATCTTGGGGGCAAAAAGAGGCCCTGCACAGGGTATCCCTCACCATCCAGGGGTTTCTGAAATTAATAATTACACAATCCCCCCCATGATCTTTCCCAAAGGGGCTCACCCACCCTACTCTCCGGGCTAGGATTATATGGTGGGCATCATTCATTGAGAAAAGATTGTTCTGCGCCAACCAGTACATAACCTTATTCTTCAGGTCACCCATTTGCTCACTCTGATCAGACCATAGAGGGGGGACTTTGGTCATGATTATAACATAGGGGCAAGACTCAGGGGGTAGATTAACAATAGGCAGTTCTTCTCTTACGTGTTGGCGGGCGGAGCCATTTTTCATGGGGTTCGAGGAGAAGTGTCCTGGAGCTGCAAGGTTTGGTATCGGATGTGGGACATCTGGAGTGGAGCCCGGTGGTCTGCTCTTAAAGGCCATGTGCCACCCACTAGGATGATCAATATTTTGGGCCACCCTTGGTTGACTAGGATGGACTCTACTTAGGGCCTCCCTTTTCTGCCCTTGTATAGGGGCCCCGGGATTAGTGCTCAATACAGTTAATTGCGGATCTAAGGTATCTGTGCCCTATGATACATGTGAATGACCTGTCACATTAGGAGTAGTATTCTGTATCACAGGGTTCTTGGGGTTAAGGGAAAACGTTGGCAAGGGTAGTTTCTGGCAGATTTCCAGAATGTTTCCCACCTCCTCTTCCAATTTATCCAGCTTTGTATAGATAGGTTTAAGCAGGTTATCAAGGAGGAATGTGAGATCTTTCCAGTCAGTAGATGACATATTTTCACCCATGGTAGGGCCCAGGTTAATATTTCTTTTTATAATGGGTGACTGACTTTGAGTTGTGGGGTTTTTACTTGTGGGGGTCATTGGCTCTATCTGGGAATCTCCATTCATCAGATACACTGTGTCAGCTGAGGGGTGAATAACTGATGTATATTCATGTGGTGCTAAAGTTCCCCCATCCCATCTCCCAATCCAGCTGCCCCCAGGGCTGAGTGTCTTTCCACGAGGTCAGTTTCCTTTGAGATTAACCCTACCACTCTAACTAGGAAGGAGTCAACTGTTGTGCAGGCAGGTTCCGTCTCTGCCTTCTGTCCCCCCATTTTCCACTTGCACATAATTAGGTTATCGATTTACTGCCTCCTAAAGTAGTTGTCTGCTCTCTATGGCTGTGTTACCCAAAAGCCTGAGTTTGTGGTATTGAATCTGTCCTGGTTGCAGGTCTTATTCTTAACTCACTGTATATTAGATAACAGGGAAGTTTAAAAGGTCAATGAGTATGTATTAAGATAAAACATAATGGAAAAAAGGTTAAAAACCAACAGAGTGGGCCCAGCCCAGCCTCTGTCGGTCGCTGACGGGCCCTCTCTTGGTCCGGTCTTTGTCTGAGCATGCGCCTGGGTGCGTTCCGTGCAGTGGAAGCGCAAGTCCCAATTAAGGCACCTTTGGCGCGTCGGAGTGTTGTGGGCGGCCTCCTACCTCAGGTTCTGCTGGGAGGTGTGGTTCAGCCCAGCCTTCCGCCCCGTGTCCGAGTGCAGAGTGATGCGCACAGCGGAAGCAGAAGTCCCAATTAAGGCGCATTTGGCACGGCGGAGCGTTGTGGGTGACCTCCTCCCTCAGGTTATGCTGGGAGGTGTGGTTCAGCCCAGCCTTCCGTCCCTGTGTCCAAGTGCTGAGTGATGCGCGCACGGAAGCGCGTTGTGGGCGGCCTCCTTCCTCACATTCTGCTGGGAGGTGTGGTTCAGCCCAGCCTTCCGCTGGGATTATTTGCATAACTTAGATATTGTTTCCCACCCTATTTCTGAACATACATTTGCTTTATAAAAAATTGGAGTAAGCATGCAAATGGGATTGGAAAGCTGTTAAACAGGCCCAAATGTTATGGAGATGTTAGGGAAGGTAATTTTCCACTTTAAAAAATATTGCATTTTATATTTCCACCTCACTTTTTCTTCTTGCCTGCCTGGTGCACACCTATTGAGGAATACTAATTGAAAATGGACTTGCGTAGATTACCGATAGTAATGTCTGAACCAGAAAACCTGAAAAACATGTTCAAAATTAACGAGGAGACCTAGAATGACTACTTTTTAAAAAAAAATTTGAAATTACTCTTTTATGCGTGCAAGATTTAAACAAAAATAATCCAGCAAAAGTTAGCTAAAATAGTTGCTTAATATTCTGACTTCATTTGGAATTAAGAGGGTCAGTACTGCATTTGTTATGTCAAAGAAATAAAAAGAATCATATAATGGCAGAGCATATAAGGAAATGATGTAGGGTGTTAATGAAGGGGTTGGGGAAGAATAAGGAAGCAGGGTAACCGGAGGGAACAGCTAAGACCTAAAAGATTAATAAGCGATGGGAAGACGATTGAGCTGTCTATTGCAACAAGATAAAATTAAAAATGTTGGTTGTTGATTTATTTTTGTGTCTTTCATTTCCTTCTGTTGTGTATTATCACGTGAAAGCAAAGAATAATTTAACTTGTGGCATAGGCATATTTGGTTTGTCACAAATATTTTTGTGTATATTTTCACAAACAGATTTTCATAGAATACTTAGAAAATGATACGGGTTACAGTTTCATAACTGAAACAGGGAATATAGCTTCCAATTCTCAGAAACTAAGAGGTGGAAGTCGATGTATATGTTTTCAGTAAGAATCTTCGCACTCAGCATTGGTATTCAGACACCTGCACCGTTCTTTCCAATACGGCAGGTCATCTCGTAGCATGTGGTCCATAGGACAGTTAATCTTTGCAATTGTACAAACTGCCACCATCTAGATATTGGTAGTCCATCACGTTGTATGTACAGTGGGTTCCATTATGAGGTACCATCTTCCAGTTTGATGTCCCCTTTGCGCAGGTGTATATGAGTTATGCTATAGTTGTCTTTGTAGGTCAGATATGTCAGGTCATGTCCTGTGGAAAGTCTGCAAGGATCATTTTTCCATCTCCTCATAGCACTCCAGAGGGTAGAGAAAAACGTTACCTGTTTGCTTCTCCAGAATTGTATTGTGTTCCAGAGAAAGAGCTAAATTGTTCTTCCCTATTCAGTCTAGAGCCTCCAATATTAGACATTTTAAAAAGGCTGAACAGGCCACTTGGCCATCAAATGAATGTTTGCGAATTTGAAGACGGTTCTCTGTTGTTGATCAATTGGCTGAAAGAAATGTATTCTTCATTCTCTTAGAAGAAAAAGAAGTCCATTTGACAAAGAAGAAAACAAGACTAATACATATAAAATAATAAAGTCTAATAATCCTAGCAAAAGGGAATAACTTGCACTTGTAAATAAGCAGTTATATGGGGCGGGCATTTATTTGCACTCTGGCATTTAATGTTTTTGTTTCTTGCAGAGTTAACCTATTTTACAAATAGTTGTCTTTTGCTGTATAATGCTGTGCCTGCGGGTGAAGATTTGCACTTAGGTTGTCGGGAACAGATTTCCATGCCACATTCTTTTACAAAGTTTGTGAACTTCATACAACAAAGACAGAAAGGATCTGCAAGCAAATGCAGCGTCTGACACTATAAATGGGTCATTTCAAAGTTGAGGTTATTGCTGCACAAAGTTTCCGAGGATACTGCTGGGAGTGAAAGAAAACGAGCACAGGCTCTTTCACCGAGTGAATTCATCACAGACCCAAAACAATCATTATTTAAATACCGCCTGCTCTATAAAGACGGAATTTGTTTGCCTGACATTGAACCGGCACAAGCGCGCATCTGAAACCTGAGGGTTTGTAACATCCCTCCAAGGTAGGGTTCACTGAAGAGCTCGTGGGTAAAGGATATACGTGCTGGTGTTATCATAATCAAATAACGGTGATTGGAGTTTTAGTTCTGTGCCGGGGTGCGTTGTGTAGAAGACAGCTTGCTGAATTTGCCAGTGCAACACCAAAATGTAGTATGCCTGCCGCCTTCCTTGCCAGGGTGTATTTTTCTTACATCTGCTTTCGTTTTTGTGCTACCTACCCTTAATTAGTAAAAATATATCACTATAGCTTCATCTGATTAATTTATCCTCTCCCACATTACATAATTGCTCCCGTTCTCGTTGGCACCCATATTAGGGGCCCATCTTAATCCTGATGGGAGCAACTGAACTCAGAAAGGTATTTTCTGCACATATTTGTGCATGCCAAGTTTCTTTTATGTACACTATAAAGCTTGGGGTTTCTACATGTGTCCTTTATATAAATCGGTTAGTGCCAGAGGGTTTGCATATTCCAAGTGCATGTGTTTATTTCTTAGGAAATGTTGCTATGATCTTGTTTAATATGTTCACCTCTTTTGCTTCGTAGTGTACCCACACAGAGTATTTATTTTCGTCTTTCTTATAAGATTCTATTTTGGGGTTTTTTCGTGTACATACAATGAGTCACATTATTAACAATGGCATTGTATTGTATTCGTCTACCAGAGAGTACAGGGCAGTTGACCAGAAATTGTGTTATTGTTCATTTGTAAAGCATGTTACGGAATCAGTCAGCCCAATAAAATACTATGAACGAGAACAGGGGAGGGGGAAACAATGACGTTGTAAAGGGCAGGTAGAGGCATGCTCTTGGGAAGAGGAATAATGGAAATAGGGGGAGGCAGTTGAGAGCGGCCCAGCATCGTAGATGTTGGTGTATAGCTCAGGGGCTGGCGGGGTTTGGAGGCTGCTCAGGTATGGGAGAATAAACTAGGATGAAGGGAGGTCTGTAAAGTGGTAGATTAGGCAGTGGGTATTGCTGTTGGGCGGTCAGGGGGAGGGTCATCAGGTGTGGTAAGCTGGGCAAATTCCAGCATCATGGAATCCCATTCTGGAGAGAGTGCGCTTACAGATATGCCAAGCCTCTTCATGAGGAAGGGCTACTCATGCCTTCAGGGACGGAGCTAGTGGGTCCTTCCAATGCAGTGTAACTGTTCTTGTAGCTAGTAGAAGAGCTAAACTGGCAAATCATGAACAGGTGGCATGTTGTTTACTTCTTTTAAAAATGCCATGGGCACTGGTCTCCTAAGAATTTGTCAGTGAGTGTGGTGACCTCTTGCAGGGCGGTGTGAATGACTCGCCAGTAGTCGTGAAGGGTGGGGTATGACCATGACGTGTCTTAAATCTATGGCATCTGCTATACATCTGGGGCAGACTAAGTTTGATGTAGGAATATGTTGGTTAAGTTGCACGGGGTAAGATATGCCCAGTGTAAGATGTGAAATTGTATATTTTTAAATCTCACATTTTGGGAGACTTTGTGAGGAAAGGCCAGAGCTTGTGTCAGTCAGTCAATCAATCAATCAGTTGTAGAGCGTGCTACTCACCTGCTAGGGTATCAAGGCGCTGAAAGGAGGCCGGGGGGAGGAAAAGTACTACTGCTCGAACAGCCAGGTCTTGAGGCATTTCCTGTAGGTCAACAGGTCCTGGGTCGTAGGTGGACGGGGAGGGAGTTCCAGGTCTTGGCGGCGAGGTAGGAGAAAGATCTCCCACCAGCTGTAGTTTGGTGGGTGCGAGGGACGGTGGTGAGAGCGTGGTTGGCGGAGTGGAGTTGACCGTTGGGAGTGTGGAAGGTTAGTCGCTCGTTGAGGTAGGCAGTGCTTTGTGAGTGTGGATGAGGAGTTTAAAGGTGATCCTCTTGTTGACGGGGAACCAGTGTAGGTCTCTTAGGTGGGCTGAGATGTGCTTGCAGCCTGTGATGTCGAGGATGAGGCGTGCAGATGCATTCTGTATACATTGCAGTTTTTTCTGGAGCTTGGCCGTGGTTCCTACGTATAGAGCGTTGCCGTAGTCCAGTTTGCTGCTGACGAGTGCGTGGGTGACCGTCCTTCTGATTTCGGTGGGGATCCATCTGAAGATCTTGTAGGGCATGCAGAGGGTGTTGAAGCAGGAAGATGAGATGGCGTTGACTTGCTAGGTCATGGTGAGCGCTGAGTCTAGGATTGAAACCTAAGTTGCGTGCGTGGTTGGTGGGCGTTGGTGCGGTTCCTAGGGCGGCTGGCCACCAGGAGTCATCCCATGCAGAGCGGTTAGAGCCGAGGATGAGGATCTCCGTCTTGTGTGAGTTCAGTTTTAGGTGGCTCCTGTCGATCCAGTTGGCGATGGCCTTTATTCTGTCGTGGAGGTTGGTTTTGGCGGTGGTGGAGTCCTTGGTGAGTGAGAGGATTAGCTGGGTGTCGTCGGGGTAGGAGATGATGTTGAGGTTGTGGGATCGGACAATGTAGTTGAGCAGTGCGATGTAGATGTTAATAAGGGTTGGGCTGAGAGAGGATCCTTGGGGAGCGCCGTAGATGGTCTTGGTGGCTTCAGGAAGGAAGGGAGGGAGGCAGACTCTCTGGGTTCTGCCAGAGAGAAAGGATGTGATCCAGTCCAGGGCTTTGTGGCGGATTCCTGCGTCGTGTGCGGAGGGTGTGTGACAGACGGTGTCAAAGGCAGCCGAGAGGTCTAGGAGGATGAGGGCCGCAGTTTTGACTTTGTCGAGCATGGTCCTGACGAGGGCGGTCTCAGTGCTGTGGTTCCTACGGAATACGGATTGAGAGGTGTCCAGTGTGTTGTTGTCTTCCAGGAAGCTGGTCAGTTGGCTGTTGATGATCTTCTCGATGACCTTCACCGGGAAGGGGAGGAGGGAGATGGGCGGATAGTTCTTGATATCTCTGGGGTCTGGTGTACATTCCTTATCACAAAATACCCTCCGAACATCATCTTCCTCAGCAGAGTCAGATGGTAAGGGGCTCCATAGCCTTTGCAAAATTGACGGGGGAAGTGGGTATCCCTTGTGAGTCCCCCAAGATGAGGCAGCCCATCTTCACCCAGGACGGTGGGTGCTGGTATAATAATTCGGTGTAGGACAGTGGTCAGTCCCCTATGCCCATTCGTGTGAGGACTGAGAAGAGGTAAGTCCATTCAGTGGTGTGGAACACCTTCTCTATGTCCAACACCAGGCAGCCACATATGGAGAAATACCCTGTACTTGGTCTTATCTGCAAAAAAGATGTCAGAGTTTGTGGGAAGAGCTTTGCTGTAGGACAAACCCATTTTGGTCATAGTGTATGAAGTCTGTCCAGATCTGAGCGTAATGAGTCAAAAGTATTTACCCAGAATCCTATAGTCTGTTCTGTTGCAGTAGTCCCTGTGTGTTATTGAGTTTACTCCTTCCCCGACCCCCCCACAGCCCACTGCACCCAATATACAGAGGCATGCTTTACACCAACTTTACTCACACTGCAGCAGGAGAGGCAGGCCCTACATCTCCCTTCTCCTAATGATGCACAGACCAGAACCTTCTTAACCTCCACCAAACGGAAACCGGTAGAAAGCCGCATCAGAGTCTAGTGTTTCCCTTGTAGTGGCAGTAATACTCAGTATGTCAAGGATGTAGAAGAAAGATTAAATATTCCTATTCCCCTCACAACAAGGTGCCCCGTAGATTGTTGAGTAAAAGTTCTAGAATTCAGCTAAGATATCTCTCTGAGTGCAAAGGGTTTGGCCTGTATGAGAGCAGAGTTCTAAGATGGGGTCACCTCGTTGCTCCTGTTGGAGCAGCCAGGCAAAGAGCCTTCCCAACTTACCTCCCTCCATGTGGGACTTAGCTGCATATGCTGTGAGGTTAAATCAGCACAATCTCTCCAGTAAAGAAGCCTGGTTACATTTAGCCTCTTCAAGTTCAAGGCGCTGGGAGGCACCTTACTCTGCTTGGCATTCTAATAAGGGTAGCAGTTGTTCTGCCATAGTAATCTCCCTGTCTAGTTGCGGAGCACTCCCACTAACTCTTGGAGGCATGTTCCCCGGGTGAATTCCTTGTAGGCGTCCCACCTGAGGAGTCTGTTCAAGGCAGTGTTGGTATTCTCCTTGAAATAATTGCAGATGTGTGTTCTTTGACATTCTCTGAAAGCTGAATCATCCAGACATTTTTAGGACAAGTGCCAAGTGGGGACGGAAGATGGGGAGGAGTTCTCCAGTGAACGTGATCATACACCACCTGGACCAGGTAATCTGCAGTGTGAAGTGATACAGCAAGGGATTGTGAACACAATATGCTTTCTAGACGCCAAAATATATCATAGGGAACTGAGTGTAATGAGTAGTTGTGTGATGCCAGGTGTAGGGATTGCCAGGCGTCCATCTTCCCCCAGTGTGTCAACCAGTTAAAAAAGAGTTACGTCTGGACATGTGTGGGGAGGAGTGTGGCAGGAGTGATGGGATCGCTCCAGCTGGAGGTCCATAACGCAGTTGTAGTCGCCTCCCAAGATCCACAGAGCCTGAGAGTGTTGCCCAAAAAGAGTCTTGATCTGTGCTACGGGCATATATGCTGCTGATCAAGAGGCGGGGTCCATTAAGTCATCCCTCAAGCAATACAAAGTGCCCTTCCTTGTAAATGGTAGTGGTTATAGTTTGGAAAGGGACCCCTGGTCTAATCGATATTAAGGCCCCCTCGGACCCTGAAAACGTAGATGTGTATATGGTGCCTCACAATTTTTTTTTCTGAAGCCTGGGTACTTCCTCATTGCTAGTATGTGTCTCTTGCAAGAATATTATATGAGGATGATGCTGTTTAAAGTAAAGTAAGTAAATGGAATAGCGTTTCAGTGCCATGAGCATTTGTTTCATGTTGAGAGTGAGAAGTCTGGTCGTGATCAGGGGGCCCATTTGGTGGAGGTTAAGAAGGTTGTGGTCTGAGCATCTTTAGGAGAAGGGACATGTAGGGCCCAATCAACCTTCCTCTCTTGCTGCAGTGGGAGTACAGTGTGTGTAAAGCAGGCCTCTATAGTTTGGGTGCAAGGGGTTGTGGAGGGTCATGGAATGTGTGAACTCGTAACAAACAGGGCCAACCACAACAGGCGGGATGCCCGAACAGGGTGTAGCATTATGGTAACGGTGTAGTGTGGGAGGTGGCCATGGTGGTTAACTCAATCAGATGTGCCAATGTTGTAATGTAAGCAAGGGGGCCCAGTAGTAGTATGAAGGGCCTGGGTTGTCAGGGGATAGATGCATGTTGGTGCTGAAGATGGGTCCTGGAAAGAATGAAACAAAATAGACTTTTGTGTTTTGTTCAATTCAGAGTTATCTGATCCTCCCCGGCCCCCTTTACAATGAACAGGAACATCAAATTATAATCTCTGCAGTTTGTGGTGTCACCAGGTGAAACTGGAGAGGACTGGAGGGAGACCGGAGAAGAGTCTGATTCTTCATCTGTGGAAAAGATGTGGGGACCACGGTCGTCGCCCAACGGAGCGGCCTGCAGACCAAGTTTCACTGCGGCCTCCTGATGGCACCTGATGGCAGCCTCTGATGATTTGCTCCAGACCCGTGTGCGGTGGCTGCAGTAGCAGTGACTTTGATTTGGAGCGTGAGGGGCCAGCGCCCAGGCAGCTGCCTATCCCTGCCTGGGTTGGTGTGGCTTGGTGGACCCGCATTCAGCCGAAGGAGCGCAGTCCTAAAGTTATTGTCTATCCACTCCCAGACCCTTTCAGGATCTGTGAAGAACTGGGTTTTCCCTGCATGAATATTCTTGAGTTTAGCTGGGTACAACAATGAGTTTTGGTCTCCTGCCTGTTGAATACATTTCTTGGCTTCCAGGAAGGTATTGTGTTTCCGCTGGTTGGCAAGTGTGTGGCCCGGGAAGTTTGCGATATGTTTATGTTCCAAACGGGAGAGGGCCATGCCTTCCGGAGGATGGCATTACGGTCACGGTAGTGCAGAAGCTTGGCTAACAATCGATGTGATTGGGCACTCTGGGGGAGGGGGTGCACGCCAGGACCCAGTGAGCACGGTCCAGTGAGAAGAAGGCGGTAAAGTCAGAGGCGGGGGGGACAAATGAGTGAAACCAGGTATCAAGGAACTGCAGGGGGTCTTTTCCTTCTATTCCCTCCAGGAGGTCGAGAATCCAATCATTGCTTCTCCTGGTTCAGACCTCCGCGTCGTCGACCCACTCCTGCAACACATGGACCCTCTTCTGAAGGTTGCAGATAGCTTGGTGATTGTCATCGGTGCAGGGTTGGATCGATGCTATAGTTTTTTCCCCATGGCCACTTGTGCTGCAAGTTTGCTATGTTCGTCTCTGAGTAAGATAAACTCCGTGACCAATGAATCCAGTGCACTCTCCATTGATTTGCAGGAGCTTTCGATTGCTGCTAGCACTTGGTCAAGTTTGTCCTGTGGTGCATGTAGAAGGGCTGCAGATGGATAAGGTTGAGGAGTGTCAGATATCAAAGTGGGGGGCACTGATTGTGGTGGTTTTGAGGCTGGCACAGTAGCCCTCGGGTGACCCATGATATGTTGAAGGAGGCTAGTAGTCCCCAGAGGTACTGCAGTTACTGTGGTCTAAATGAGGTAGAGGTGTTCTAAAGAGCAGTAGATGAGGGTCTTCAAGAAGCCAGGGGGGGCTGGAGTGGATGTTCCCCAGTGCACTGTGGTCCCCAGCTAATGTGGCTCGGAATTCCTGTTGATGATAAAGATATGGGTGAGGGAGGATCACCCGGCAACTCCGAAGGCAGGTGTCAAGAGGTGAGTACTAGAAATTGTTGGGATCTCCCTCCCCACCTTATGAAGCAGGGGATCGTCAATGCTGGTCCCCCAGTTGGTGTGGGGATTAGTCCTCGCAGTCTTGTCCACTCCGTGCTCTGATCTGAGCACCGGTAATCAGATCCAGTGATGCCCCAGTGATGATGTCAAGGACGGTAGTACACCCACAAATCAAAGCAGTGCTCTGCCCCTGGAGAGGTAGGCTTGAGTCTGAAGTCATAGGGAAGCAGTCTTGACTGAAATTTGCCAGGGCAATTCCGTCATCAGCAATTAGCCTTTGCAGCCAGGGAGGGCAGCCAAGCGGTTCTTCTCAGCTGGGGCTGACCATCCGTATCCCGGTCCCCAGTAAGAAGATGGTGTGAATGCAGGTTATGGTAGTCCTTGATACTGGCAAGGTGAGGTGTCAAGGGTGCCAGCAGTGCACCTTGAGGAACATCAAAGCCTTTTTGAAGGCGAGAATATGAAGAAAAAGGGGGTGGGGGAACCTAGGGCGGGGTCTCCTAATCTAGGCTTCTATGGCTGGTATGGCATTCAGTAGCGCACCGTGGGTCAGGGGTCTAGCCACAGGGCGCAGCCGGATGATGGTTATTGTTGAAGCAGACTGCGTCGCTCTCACCCTCAAGGCAGTGCGGCGGCCTGCAGGGAGCTGGCAGCAAGGTTCAGAGGAGGGCCCGTGGCACAAGGACTTAAGTACTCACCGCTTTGCCATCCCCCCGGGGACCAGACGCCATCCCCCAGAGTCCATCTGGGCCGAGACACAACCTCCCACCACGTAGGAATTGAGGCATGCCCATTCGTGGCCCTGTCCCATCCACTCCCAATCACGTGAGTTGGTCCTGTGCAGGTGCCGGGCCTTGCCGTGATATGCCACCCGGCAGGATTCAGCCTGACTGAAGCAGAGCGGGAACCCCCAGGGTGCGAGGGGCTGGAGAGTCCCAGAGGTAGTCTGTTGGACATCCTGTCTGGTGTCGGGCAGTCCTCCGGGTCTCTTCTAGCGGGCCATCATCTTGGCTTTGGGTCCGGCAGCAGGCCGATGAGCAGGGCAGCATCTACGGCCTGATCCAAGTGTGGCAGGGAGGGGCATTTACACTGCATGGTGTCCTGTGAGGGGGGATTGAGAGATGGGGGGGTGCAGTGCCCGGCCCACTGAAGGATTTGCTGGCGATTTGGGGCGAATGGCACAAGGCATTTTCACTGTGTGTCCACCACTGTTGCGAACATGGCCACATTCCCCATATTTATTTCCTTCTTAGCACAGTATTTGTGGGTACAACTCTCTAGAGTCCTCTCTATTTACACTCCAGATTTCAAGGTAAAGAAAAGACGATATATCTCTATTAAAAAAAGCCAGTTCTTATATTTCATTTTGGTTCTTCCCGTAGACTGCCCATGTTTCTTGGATAGCATGGTACACTATTTAATGTTGCTGCATTTACTTATAAAATCATAATTTTGGTTTGAGAATCACAGTCATTGAATTCTGGTCGTCACCATTCACCCCATTAAATGATTTAGAGTTATATCTTCACTTCCTAAAGCCAGTGTTGTTATGCATCCTAAAAGCACAAGATAGCAAAAAGGGTAAGGATTCTCTCCTGCTCTCCTGCATGAGAACTGTGCCTTTGTGCTAGAGATACATGGTTCCTTACTCAACTGAGCAGTCTACGGGCATAGAATCAGATAACATGAAAGAATCCAGATAACAGCTGCCCTAAAATTTGTATTTTTTTTTAAATCCTAGCATGAGTGGGTACTTCTTGTCTCCTGACAGTGCAATACATAAGCACATTTAAATTATTTTGCCTTTTATAGGTGGTTATAGTTCCAGCCATTTCCAACCTAGTACCATCCTTCCTACAGCAGTCAATACAAAAGTTATTTACTGCTCGGTTAAAAGCTTTAGTTTGTACTTATCACCCACCATCACAATACCCCACATCACACTGTTGATGCACATCCTTAATTTTGTCCAGTATTCAAAGAACGACAGGAATTATAAAAAAAAAAAAAAAAAGTGTAAGCCAAGCGGTCTCATATTTATCTTGACACATTCTCCTGTTTTGTAGAGTGATTTATTCTTGTGGGGTATAATACAGGCTCGGGTTGTAAAAAAACATGTTTTGATGATGCAGTATATCAATAAATGTTTAACAAAGGTATATCAACAAATGTTTAAATACTATAGTTTCCAATGTCCCCCAGACATGACATTAAAAAATTGCATTTTATAAGGATATAATTAATGTGTGTTTTTATATTTATTAAATTATTTTCATAGATTGCAGCTTCACTGTGAGGCAGTTTTCAGGCTGATTTCATTATGCATAAAAGATCAAAAAGAATGTGAAGTTAGACAAAAATACAATAGTTTTTAATAGCTCTGTCCCACTAACTCAGTAAATATGTAAAAAAAACAACACAGTCTTATTGAATAGGTTATAAATCCTTACTCCGTGTAATATTTGTAGTAATCTTGACTGAATTTCACTTCAGATAATGGGGACTGCCTCCATATTGGAGAGTATGGAGTGAGTTTTTAAGAGTAATGTGATTTCTTCTATCCTACAAATGTTTAGACAGATCAAAAAGGAGCTTTCATCAAGTTGTTTAACAACTTTAGTTCATATTATTTGTGTGTTTGGTTCTTGGTCTTAGTATTTCTTCAAATATTGACGAGTGCCAGTTCTGAACATGATACCCTAAAATCTCAATCCCAAGCTTTTCTATTCTGTTTTTCTATTCAGTGATCTTATAGTGTTATGATCACTTAATTCTCATTCTTTGCAATACAACAGCATTTTAATAGGACTTTATATAACGTCTGTGACAGTCGTTCCTTGTATTATAAAAGCTACATTTAAAGTTGGATTATAGCATCATACATCCTTGGTTGATCAATCCACAAAAAATTCCCTGTCTTTCTACTTTTATATACCTGGTCAGTGTTTCTAGTTAGATAAACATGTCACAAAACTCAGTTAGGTGTGCAGGCTATTATCGGACTTATTTCAGTCACAAAATAAGTTGTGAATTAATTGTGAAATGTCTAATATACCTAGTTTTGTAAACAAGGACCCCAAAGCCTTTCGAATTATAGTGATTCGTTAATGGGCAGATAACTCTTTCTTGCCTAACCCCTCTCTACGTGTCAACTGAAATAGTTATGTAGAATAGCTGTTGTCCATTTTTCTTGCCTAACCCCTCTCTACGTGTCAACTGAAATAGTTATGTAGAATAGCTGTTGTCCATTCTACGTGTAGGTTATGCCATGGCTCTCTTAATAAATATGTTAGATTTAAATAAGATACATACTAGATTTTTTTTACAGTAACTAGTTCTAGCTAGGAAGCAGGAGATGGCGCCGTGGGCTGAGTTGCTAACTCCAGAGCGGGGGATCCAGGTTCAAGTCTCAGCGTTGGCTCAACACCCTGTTAATTCTAGGCAAATCACTCAATCTCCCCGTGCCCATTGACAGCATCTGGATACCCTCATGGGCGTTTAGCCGCACTATACATATCCGAGTATTTATTTATTTATATCTTTGAGTAAAGATGTGCCAGTGATATACATATGTAGACTTGTAATCTGTGTTAATTTTTAGACACAGATTCGAAAGAAAGCAATAGATCCTTCGACACGTTTGCTGTCAGTATCTATGCATCTGATGGCTAATAACAATGGTTCTAAGTCACCTATACCTTCTGGTTATTTCAGTTGCTCAAGTAGCTGAAATTTAATCTGATTTAGGTTATGTCCCTACTTCGTTGCACTGGATTACAACTGGGGCTTTTGGGCTGTTTGTGTGTAAATTATTTTTATTTTAGTTTCCATGGATGTCACGAATATGTAAGCCTTTTCACATGAGCATTTTTCTCTGTATGTATACATTTTAGTATAACATGTTGTATGTTGTTTTTGTGGAAACAGCTCTCCTGTTGATTTTTTTAAGTTTCTGGGACTGTTACTGATATCAGCATAGCATATATTCATTTGAAATATTGTTGTGTTCACCTTTTATTTGTCTAGCAGCCAGGGTTTCTCTGGCTATTTACATATGTCTTTATGATTTGTTTTTGATGTTTCTGTTGCACTTAGATGTCATCATGTGTTTATTTGGAAATACCCCTGTAGGCCTACAATCTAGTTTTACATCTCTGTGGGATTTAATGGAGTATTCTTACCCCCTTCAATAAATATTCTTCTCCAAAATAATTTAATTCAAGCATTAATTATTTAAATATCCTGGTTCATCCAGTGTGGGGCCATCTACTGGGAATGTTTTTATTTAGCAGTTACCCATTGTCCACGCTGATCTGGTGGCCCCTATGCAACAAAAGACAAATGATTAAAAAAAAAAAGTCTGCCTCTCTTATTAGATTCTCTTAATCAGA
This sequence comes from Pleurodeles waltl, assembly GCF_031143425.1. Lineage (NCBI taxonomy): Eukaryota > Metazoa > Chordata > Amphibia > Caudata > Salamandridae > Pleurodeles > Pleurodeles waltl. The sequence goes on from NC_090449.1 coordinate 862,579,458, forward strand.
AAATATTTGTTATTGCCATCTTTTTTTTAACACTGCTGTTGAGATTTACACCAACCACAAAGATAACCTATGAGTCTGCCATGTAGTTTCTTCTGTGTGTTTAAGCAAACTTTCTATAGGATTCTGAATGGAAACACAACTTCTTCAATACATCTACTTCTGTGTGTCTTCAAAAACACACACATGGACACACATGCACAAATCTATTAGATGTTGTATACTCTAATATTGTTATGAAGATATGTGAAGTCTACATATGTTTGATGATCCATACTTTAAAATTCTAACTATCTATTCTTATTAATAGTGCTTGTGCATGTGTTGACTAAAGAGCTCATCAGCGTCTTTCAGTCATCAAACCCAAAACATCACAAATCTGTTTTGAACTTAAAAAGAAAGTTTTTAAACAATTGGTAATGTTAAATGATAAAAATGCTAAATGATTTCATTACTCAGTGTGACTACATAATGTACCTAACTTTGAGAGGCATAATAGCATGGCATTTCCTGTTTGGTAATATAAAACTGTCTTATCTGTAATTGAATTTTGGTGTTCTTTTCCTACAGTGTATTCAATAAGATTGCCAGGAAGAGAATCTCGTTCTCGGGAACCCTTTGCTGAAGACATGAACCAAATAGTTAAGGAAATAATAACTATTTTGCTGCCACAGCTAAAGGAAAAGCCTTTTGCGTTCTTTGGTCACAGGTAAATGCAATAACCATAGCAATAATATAGCCTTCTCAATTAAAAAGTTGATATTTGATTTCATTGACCTTTTTCTTGGATGATTAATTTGAACCCCTGAGTGGATGTACTGCTGCTGATAGGGTGCACTTTGTAAGAGGTGGCTAGTTGTTCTGGTGTGCTCTACTAAGACACTGAACCTTACTTACCTTAGGTGCTGTGGGTGCTAGAAGCAGTGATATAAACTGTTGGACTTGGCCCTTTCTGCAGGGTCATCCCCAAACATTTTGCCTTAACGCACCTTTGTTTTCTGAACCCGTTTTTGTTAGCTTTTAGGACTCTGCATACTTTACCATTGCTAACCAGTGTTAATGTTCTGGTGCTCTCTTCTTTAAACATTGTAAAATTGGCTTATATCCAATATGAATATTTAATTTACTTGTAAGATCCTAGTACATTGGTATCCTGTGTACCCATGGCCTGCAAATTAAATGCTAGTATTGGGCCTGTAGCACAGATTGTGCCACCCACTTAAGTAGCCCTTTAAACATGTCTCAGGCCTGTCATTGCAACCAGTGTGTGAGTATTAAACTGCTATTTTGACCTGGCAAAATAAACCTTTCCCCTGGCCCAAATCTTTTATTTTAATGCATATAAGGCATCCCTAGGCTAGGCACAGGACAACCCGGAGGGCAGGGTCCAATGGATTTAAAAAGTTGGACATATGCTTTTAAGTTTTACATGTCCTGGTAGTGAAACCCCTTAAATTCCTTTTCACTACTGCAAGGCCTACCTCTCCCGTAGAATAACTTTGGAGTTACCTTATTACATTTAATTAGCTGTAACTTCCAAATAGAAACAGGTAACCACTTCATGTTTGGTGTCTTTGAAATTTTAATGAAAATTCTGTCTTATAGTAAAGTCGGATTTTAAATTACAATTTTGAAATTGCCACTTATAGAAAGTTGGCATTTTCCTGCCTTAGCCAGTTAGTGCCTGCAGCCTGTGGCTGAATAACATGACTGGGTGTAGCTGGCAGCTGGGCTTTGTGTATTCCTTTCAAACAGCCACACCCAATGAAAGGCTTAGATATGCCTGGATGGGCCAACACTGGTAGGATGGGTGGGTGGGGCTGGGTACAGCCCTACGTACACATTACTAGGCTGTGTCCTGCCTCCACAGAAAGGGCTGCATGCTCCTTGTATTTAGTCTGGAGCCAGGACAGAGGATGCAGGAAACCTGTACACTTCAAAGGGAAACCTCTAGAAGCTTTTCCCACTTCAAAGGAAGGAGGCTCCTGATATAAATACTAGACCTCAGGCACAAACATTTCAGTACTCTTCTGGATCTGTGGGGACTGTGCCAGTAAGAAGGACTACTATGCTGCTGAAGGGACTGGCACTTTGCTGGACTGCTGACCTGCTGGACTACTGCCTTACTGGACTGACACCTTGCTGTATTGTTGCCCTGCTGTCCTCCTGCCCGAGTCAGAGGAATTGGACCTGCACCTGAACCAGAACTCCCAAAGTGACTCCTAGGGCAAGTCTGCTGGACACCTATTCAGAGCAACAGGGACATAACAGCCTCACAACCACCTGAACTAACATCCAGATCCAGCTGAAACAAGCCCCTGACCCTCAAGTGGTGCCCCTCAGGCACTGGACACTTGGTGTGGCCTCAGTGGAGTTGAATTGAAGTTTGTTTTTGGGCTCTTTGTGACCACGAACGGGTGCCAAAACCTTGTCACTCACCAGTGTGAAGTTCTATCAACTCGACTCGTCGCGCTACACTATTGATTGCTCATAGGGAACATGACAGCAAAGCTCTGGACCAACCATTTCAAGTGACAACAGGATCTTCGTGCTACAGTGACAGCCATCTGCGATGCCAGGCCTGCTGTTTGTGCTACATCAACAACCATGCACAAAGCTACCCTATTCTTTGCGGCCCTCTCCACCAGGACTCTCTGCTGGACTGAGAAGGTAACTTTTCAGCGGGACTGACCTGGTTCCTGTATCCAACCCATGCATCATCGTGGTTGACCTGAACTTGCATCTTTCTCCTGGTATCACATGACCAAATAACCATAAGTGGTGCTTTGGGCTCCTTGAAGCTATTTTCACTTAAATCTTTAGAATTGCATATCTCTGGTTCTACAGATTGGATTTTTATTGTTTTGGTCATGATTTATTTTTTCAATTTTGTTAGTTTTCGAAATTGGTGTGTGTTGGACCTGGCTTTTTGACAGGGACATCCCCAAACGTTTTGCCTCCTTCCTCCTATTTTTTCTGACCTGTTGTTGTTGGCTTTTGACCTCTGGGCACTTTACCACTGCTAACCAGTGCTAAAGTGCATATGCTCTCTGTGTAAATTGTACTACTGATTGGTTTATCCATGATTGACTATTTAATTTACTTGTAAGTCCCTGGCAGAGTGCACTACATGTGCCTAGGGCAGGTAGATTAAATGCTACTAGTGGGCCTGCAGCACTGGTTATGCCACCCACCTCAGTAGCCCCTTAACCCTGTCTCAGGCCTGACATTGCAAGGCCTGTGTGTGCAGTTTCACTGCCACTTCGACTTGGCATTTAAAAGTACTTGCCAAGCCTAGAACTCCCCTTTTACTACATATAAGTCATCCCTAATGTGTGCCCTAGGTAACCCCTAGAGCAGGGTGCTGTGTAGGTAAAAAGCAGGACATGTACCTGTGTAGTTATATGTCCTGGTAGTGTAAAACTCCTAAATTCGTTTTTACACTACTGTGAGGCCTGCTCCTTGCATAGGCTAACATTGGGGCTGCCCTCATACACTGTTGAAGTGGCAGCTGCTGATCTGAAAGGAGCAGGAAGGTCATATTTAGTATGGCCAGAATGGTAATACAAAATCCTGCTGACTGGTGAAGTCGGATTTAATATTACTATTCTAGAAATGCCACTTTTAGAAAGTGAGCATTTCTTTGCACTAAAATCTTGTTGTGCCCTTCAATCCACGTCTGGCTAGGTTTAGTTGACAGCTCCTTGTGCATTCACTCAGACACACCCCAAACACAGGGTACTCAGCCTCACTTGCATACATCTGCATTTTGAATGGGTCTTCCTGGGCTGGGAGGGTGGAGGGCCTGCCCTCACACAAAGGACTGCCACACCCCCTACTGGGACTCTGGCAGACAGGATTGAACTGAAAGGGGGCTTGGTGCATTTCTTAGAGACTCTTTGAAGTCACCCCCACTTCAAAGGCACAACTTAGTATAAAACAGGGCCTCTGCCCTACCTCATCAGACACTTGCTGGAGAAGAAACCTGAACCAGAAACTACATCCTGCCAAGAAGAACTGCCTGGCTGCTCAAAGGACTCACCTGTCTGCTTTCTACAAAGGACTGCTGCCTTGCTGTTGCCCTGCTGCCTTGCTGAACTCTTGTCTGGCTGTGAAAGTGCTCTCCAAGGGCTTGGATAGAGCTTGCCTCCTGTTCCTTGAAGTCTCAGGGCCAAAAAGACTTCTCTCTTTTACTTGGACGCTCCGTGCGCCGAAAATTTCGACGCACAGCTTGTTTCGCGGCGAGAAAAACGCCGCACTCCGACGCTGATCAACGCGACGCTCTGGGGACGATCGAAGATCCGACGCACGGCCTCGCAAGGACAACGCCGCCCGACCTCTAGAGGAGAAATCGACGCAACGCCTGCCGTGAGATCGTAATTTCAACGCGCAGCCCCGCAGATCGAAGTCTAGAGGAGAAATCGACGCGACGCCTGCCGTGAGATCGTAATTTCGACGCGCAGCCCCGCAGACCGACGCGCAGCCGGAGAACAAGCAGGAAAATCCACGCACAGACCCAGGACATCTGGTAATCCCCGCGATCCACAGAAAGAGACTGTCCACGCGCCGGAAAACGACGCCGACTTCCCCGCGTGGAAAATAACGACGCGAGTCCGTGTGTGCTGGGGAGAAATCGACGCACACACCCTTTTTCCACGCACCTCTTCTCTTGTGGCCCTCTGAGGAGATTTTTCCACTCCCAACCAGGTACTTGTGCTTGAAAGAGACTTTGTTTATATTCTAAAGACTTAAGACACTTTCTATCACTTTTCAGTGATATCTTTACAAATTCGTATTGCAACTTTGATCATTTTGACCTGAAGATACCCAGATAAATATTATATATTTTTCTAAATACTGTGTGGTGTATTTTTGTGGTGTTATGCTATGGTGTTGTATGATTTATTGCACAAATGCTTTACACATTGCCTTCTAAGTTAAGCCTGACTGCTCGTGCCAAGCTACCGGAGGGTGAGCACAGGCTGATTTTGGATTGTGTGTGACTTACCCTGACTAGAGTGAGGGTTCTTGCTTGGACAGAGGGCAACCTGACTGCCAACCAAAAACCCCATTTCTAACATTGGTGATCAGCGGTGAGGATAGGACTTGTGTTTGTGCAGTGACATACAGTAGCTAAGTATTTCACTACCTACCCACAGTTGAAGGTCAACTTGATTTTTCATCTTTTTTGGCTTTTGGTTCTCTGATGTCCTCCTGGATATACTATTGATATTTTGGACTTTGGATTTTGGTTTTTGCTAGTAAGATCTTATCAGAATGGGATTGCTTACCTACTCATTCTTTGTTCGTACTGACCACCTCACTAAGGCTGACCTAAGAAAGCTTTGCAGACAATGGGGCCTTCCTGTAGCAAGGAGATCTACTAAAGCGGAGATGCTCCATCACTACATAGTCTGGGGGGAGGAAAGATGGGCAGAGAGAGAGGCAGCAAGAAACCAAATGACTAAGTACCCCTCAGATGAGGAGGAGGACTACGCACATGAGGAGGAAGACTACTCAGATGAGGAGGAAGACTACTCAGAGTTGGACAGTGACCCAGAAATAGATGAATGGCTCCGAGGTCAAAGGCGACAGGAGCAACAATTAGAGGAGTATCTTGCAGAGGTTGAGGCAAAAAGACTCTTAGCCCTGGAAGAAGAAAAGATTGCAGCTCAAGAGCTGAGCTGTAAAGAGCTGAAACTGGAGGCCGGAAGGGCTGAGTCCAGTTCAGATGGTGGCAGCAAAAATCTTGCATCTAGTACTGCTGAAGAAGGGCACAAGCCCAGAGATGTGGTGCCCAACTTGAAGAAGGGAGTTGACACACCCCAGGCAGTTCAAGGGTATGAGGTAGTTCCCGTTATGCACAGGGTCCCTGAGAAGGATTGGGGAACTGGCACAGGGAGCCATATTCCTACTGGGGGGAGGGACACTTTACTGACTCTAGCAGAGAGTGACAGAGAAAAGGGTTCCCCCCTGGTGGACGTCCTGGATATAGAGTGTAGAGACATCCCAGAAGAGTATGGGTTGAGTGTCAGGGACAGACAGATACTGTCTCACCAGTCTCAGGAGGGTGAAGTAGAGTGCTTTTCCAAGGTTGAGTTACTGGGTGGTTGGGTGAAGGGTACTGTGGTTAATACATGTGAAGGGCAGAATGATGTAATTGCTGGAGAGCATATGTCTGGTCCTTATTTTCCAGAGCTACGCCAACACCAGGTGGAGTGTGAGTTCTCTGACCCCAGGGAACTTACAATGGAGGCAGACTTCTGGGTGAGTACCAGAGAGTCTGAAGAGGCATTTGGGGGTGCTCCTGAAGGGAGTGGTCTAGGTGGTTCCCAACCGAGTGAGGTGGGAAAGGATTGTAGTGTCCCAGGTAGGTCCCAGGTCCTAGAGGGTTCCATGAGGGAACACCAGGAGGGAAGCCTAGCCTGTACCGTAGGGCCATCTTTTGAGGGAAGCCCCGCAGTGTCAGAAGAACTTGGGGGGGTGACTGTAGCCAGCATCCCAACAGTTCTGGTGTCTGGCAGTACCCCTCCTAGTGAGGGGGTGCAGAAGTCCAGACATAGGGTTGAGAGGGGGTTGCAGACCCCAGTGGAGGACCTTGAGAGTCAGGGGACAGCTCTGAGAGCAGAGCCCCCCAGGAATGACCCAGGTGAAACCGTTTCTGGCTTGGGGGAAACCCAGACTCTGTCGGATGGGCAGAGGTCGGGAGACCTGCGCCAACCAGACTCTTGTGTGACCCTTGGGGACGGTATGTTCCTTGTGGGGGGTGAGAGTGCCCCCCAGGAAGTCCTGGCATGCCAGGCAAAGATTCAACCTCAGGGTGGTGACTCTAGGTTGGATACCCAGGTTCAGAGGTTAAACTCTGACCTGGTGGGAGGTAGATGTGCCTCCCAAGAAGTCCTGCTGTGCCAGGCAATTGTCCAACCTCAGGGTGTGGACTCTGGGTTGGATGACCAGGTTCAGAGGTTAAACTCTGACCTGGTGGGGGGTAGGTGTGCCCCCCAGGAAGTCCTGGCGTGCCAGGCAATTGCCCAACCTAAGGGTGGTGACCCTGGGTTGGGGAACCAGGCTCAGAGGTTAAACTCTAACCTGGTGGGAGGTAGGTGTGCCTCCCTGGAAGTCCTGGCCTGCCAGGCAATGGTTCAACTTCAGGGTGGTGACTCTGGATTGGCTAACCAGGTTCAGGGGATAAACTCTGACCTGTTGGGGGGTAGGTGTGCCCCCCAGAAAGTCCTGGTGTACCAGGCAGTGGTCCAACCTCAGAATGCTGACTCTGGGTTGGATAACCGGGTTCAGAGATTAAACTCTGACCTGGTGGGGGGTAGGTGTGCCCCCCAGAAAGTCCTGGCGTGCCAGGCAATTGTTCAACCTCAGGGTGGTGACCCTAGGTTGGAGAACCAGGTTCAGAGGTTAACCTCTGACCTGGTGGGAGGTAGGCGTGCCTCCCAGAAAGTCCTGGTGTGCCAGGCAGTTGGCCAACCTCAGGGTGGTGACTCTGGGTTGGATACCCAGGTTCAGAGGTTAAACTCTGACCTGGTGGGAGGTAGGTGTGCCTCCCAAGAAGTCCTGCTGTGCCAGGCAATTGTCCAACCTCAGGGTGTTGACTCTGGGTTGGATGACCAGGTTCAGAGGTTCAACTCTGACCTGGTGGGGGGTAGGTGTGCCCCCCAGGAAGTCCTGGCGTGCCAGGCAATTGCCCAACCTCAGGGTGGTGACCCTGGGTTGGGGCACCAGGCTCAGAGGTTAAACTCTGACCTGGTGGGAGGTAGGTGTGCCTCCCTGGAAGTCCTGGTGTACCAGGCAGTTGTCCAACCTCAGGGTGCTGACTCTGGGTTGGATAACCGGGTTCAGAGGTTAAACTCTGACCTGGTGGGGGGTAGGTGTGCCCCCAGAAAGCCCTGGCGTGCCAGGCAGTTGCCCAACCTCAGGGTGGTGACTCTAGGCTGGAGAACCAGGTCCAGAGGTTAAACTCTGACCTGGTGGAGGGTCAGTGTGCCCTCCAGGAAGTCCTGGCATGCCAGGCAATTGTTCAACTTCAGGGTGGTGACTCTGAGTTGAATGGCCAAGTTCAGAGGTTAAACTCTGACCTGGTGGAGGGTCAGTGTGCCCTCCAGGAAGTCCTGGCGTGCCAGGCAATTGTTCAACTTCAGGGTGGTGACTCTGAGTTGAATGGTCAGGTGCAGAGGTTAAACTCTGACCTGGTGGGGGGTAGGTATGCCCCCCAGGAAGTCCTGGTTTGCCAGGCAGTGATCCAGTCTGAGGGTACAGACCCTGGGCTGGAAGACCAGGTTCAGGGTGTCCCCCCGGACCTGGAGGGAGGGGCTACTGATAACCGTGCCCCTACCATGTTGTCTTCTGAGGAGGCCACTCCTAGTTGGAGGGTGCTGGACCCCAGAAGGGAGGGCAGGGGGAGGGAAGCCTCACCCCGGGCCCTAGTCCAACCTGAAGGTACAGGCCCCAGGTTGGAGGGCCAGTTGCAGGTTAACAGCCCTGCACTGGTGGAGGAATGGTACAGGGCGACTTCTGTAAGCACCCTGACCATGTTGGACTCTGGGGGTACCGCTCCAGGAGGGAGGGTACAGATCCCCAGAGGGGAGGACCAGGTTCAGGCTGTCATCCCTGACCTGGTGGAAGGGAGAGTGGTTAAAAGGTGCCCAGCACCTGGGGCTTCCGCCCCCCACTCTCCACAGCCACAGTAGTTGGAGAGCTTTGAGAGGCCTGTGGCCTGGCTCTCATCCCTGGCAGCTGTCAGTAATCACTGTGGCTTGCTGTCCGGGTGGACAGAGTTATCCCTGGGGAGGGGACAAGTGTCACACCCCGGGGGTAGAGTGGGCAACACCACTGTGTTGGTCATGGTGGTACTATCCTGCTCCTGGGATACATCTGTGAGCAAAGTAAGGTTAGGTGCTGCACAGATGGGATCCGCAGGTAAGGAGAAAGGTTCCCCATGGGTTGGCTTAGTGGGCCCTGAGAGTATGGACAGAGTGATCCAATTGGAGTCAGGAAGGCGAAAAACTGGAGCATGCCCCTGCTGTTGTGGGCCTGGGTCCTTGTTCTGTCGCCTCAAACAGGGAAGTACATCAGGATAGTGATTGTTCTCTCCTGGCTTTAGGCTGGTAGGGGGTCATGTTGGACATGGCTTTTTGACAGGGACATCCCCAAACGTTTTGCCTCCTTCCTCCTATTTTTTCTGACCCGTTGTTGTTGGCTTTTGACCTCTGGGCACTTTACCACTGCTAACCAGTGCTAAAGTGCATATGCTCTCTGTGTAAATTGTACTACTGATTGGTTTATCCATGATTGACTATTTAATTTACTTGCAAGTCCCTGGCAGAGTGCACTACATGTGCCTAGGGCAGGTAGATTAAATGCTACTAGTGGGCCTGCAGCACTGGTTGTGCCACCCACCTCAGTAGCCCCTTAACCCTGTCTCAGGCCTGCCATTGCAAGGCCTTGTGTGCAGTTTCACTGCCACTTCGACTTGGCATTTAAAAGTACTTGCCAAGCCTAGAACTCCCCTTTTACTACATATAAGTCATCCCTAATGTGTGCCCTAGGTAACCCCTAGAGCAGGGTGCTGTGTAGGTAAAAGGCAGGACATGTACCTGTGTAGTTATATGTCCTGGTAGTGTAAAACTCCTAAATTCGTTTTTACACTACTGTGAGGCCTGCTCCTTGCATAGGCTAACATTGGGGCTGCCCTCATACACTGTTGAAGTGGCAGCTGCTGATCTGAAAGGAGCAGGAAGGTCATATTTAGTATGGCCAGAATGGTAATACAAAATCCTGCTGACTGGTGAAGTCGGATTTAATATTACTATTCTAGAAATGCCACTTTTAGAAAGTGAGCATTTCTTTGCACTAAAATCTTGTTGTGCCCTTCAATCCATGTCTGGCTAGGTTTAGTTGACAGCTCCTTGTGCATTCACTCAGACACACCCCAAACACAGGGTACTCAGCCTCACTTGCATACATCTGCATTTTGAATGGGTCTTCCTGGGCTGGGAGGGTGGAGGGCCTGCCCTCACACAAAGGACTGCCACACCCCCTACTGGGACTCTGGCAGACAGGATTGAACTGAAAGGGGGCTTGGTGCATTTATTAGAGACTCTTTGAAGTCACCCCCACTTCAAAGGCACAACTTAGTATAAAACAGGGCCTCTGCCCTACCTCATCAGACACTTGCTGGAGAAGAAACCTGAACCAGAAACTACATCCTGCCAAGAAGAACTGCCTGGCTGCTCAAAGGACTCACCTGTCTGCTTTCTACAAAGGACTGCTGCCTTGCTGTTGCCCTGCTGCCTTGCTGAACTCTTGTCTGGCTGTGAAAGTGCTCTCCAAGGGCTTGGATAGAGCTTGCCTCCTGTTCCTTGAAGTCTCAGGGCCAAAAAGACTTCTCTCTTTTACTTGGACGCTCCGTGCGCCGAAAATTTCGACGCACAGCTTGTTTCGCGGCGAGAAAAACGCCGCACTCCGACGCTGATCAACGCGACGCTCTGGGGACGATCGAAGATCCGACGCACGGCCTCGCAAGGACAACGCCGCCCGACCTCTAGAGGAGAAATCGACGCAACGCCTGCCGTGAGATCGTAATTTCAACGCGCAGCCCCGCAGATCGAAGTCTAGAGGAGAAATCGACGCGACGCCTGCCGTGAGATCGTAATTTCGACGCGCAGCCCCGCAGACCGACGCGCAGCCGGAGAACAAGCAGGAAAATCCACGCACAGACCCGGGACATCTGGTAATCCCCGCGATCCACAGAAAGAGACTGTCCACGTGCCGGAAAACGACGCCGACTTCCCCGCTTGGAAAATAACGACGCAAGTCCGTGTGTGCTGGGGAGAAATCGACGCACACACCCTTTTTCCACGCACCTCTTCTCTTGTGGCCCTCTGAGGAGATTTTTCCCCTCCCAACCAGGTACTTGTGCTTGAAAGAGACTTTGTTTATATTCTAAAGACTTAAGACACTTTCTATCACTTTTCAGTGATATCTTTACAAATTCGTATTGCAACTTTGATCATTTTGACCTGAAGCTACCCAGATAAATATTATATATTTTTCTAAATACTGTGTGGTGTATTTATGTGGTGTTATGCTATGGTGTTGTATGATTTATTGCACAAATGCTTTACACATTGCCTTCTAAGTTAAGCCTGACTGCTCGTGCCAAGCTACCGGAGGGTGAGCACAGGCTGATTTTGGATTGTCTGCAGTGCTGCATGAATACTTCACACATTGCCTCCAAAATGAATATGCAGTTACACTTATTATGCATAATATTTTTTGTATTTTCTAACAGCTCTGGGTTTGAGTAAATCACCTTAAAAGGAACATATTGTGCCTATATTTACTTTTGTCCGTGTAGATTATTAGTTCTGTAGTTTTTATTAGATGCATTCATTGTATTACAGCTACATTTTATCTTTTAATTGTTAATGAATTACAGTCTGTAACCCTGCAATTATTTGCGTCAAAGTTACACTCCCCAAGGATATTAATATTTTGTATGCATTTAATTATGGTACATGTGATGTCCTCATTCCTATTTCTGGCCTTGTATTGATAATGGGATGCTCTGAAGATCCGCCCTGTTTTTGTGTTGAACAGTTATTATCAGTTGCTTGGTATCTTGCAGCTTTGTGGCCAGCTTAAGTCTCATTTTTGGGGGTTCCATCAATTCAAGGACTCTCATCTAACTCATTCTTTTGAATTTTAATTTAGGTTCAAACCCAATATTGTTATCGTAGAGCTGGTATTGTGTAGGTAATAACCGCTGACCTTTCTCTTGATAATGTATCTTGAGCAGAACGATTTTGTAAGTGTTTGTTTAGGGTACATGCATAAAAAATTTCAAGAAGCATGCAAATGTTTCAAAGTAAAACACTTTGCTCAGTTACAAAGTTTTTTGATTAACCTTTACACAATCTTGTATGCAGATGATGTATGCGTATCTGCATGAGTGAACTACTGAGCTAGAAGCTTCTAGGTCAGGGATCTCCAGCCGGCAGCTCAAGAACTTCTGGTAGCTTGCCATTTACCTGGAAGCAGCTGCCGAGTTCAGTACTTAATTCAAAGCCTGTAATGTGGTCATATTGAAGAAGGTCACTTTGCCAAAAAAAAGGCAAGAACTTCTTCTAGTGTGTAAACCTCAAACGGAAAGTACATAGTTGATAAAACGAAATGTTCAGAACTGATATGCTGATGTTTGCAAACAAAATGATTAAACATTGAATACATGCTTAAACTTCTCTTTCAATTATAGTTCAGATTGAGTCTCGGAGATTTATAGTTTAGTATTTCCTTTGGGCCAGTGGGCACTTACTCCTGTGACTTTTATGCCATTAGTTATTTGGAGGTATTGCAATGTGATGAATGTTTTCCTGACATTGCTGTTAGTAATTCCCTCATAAACTTTGGATGATTGTTGTTTTACTGCAATATTGAATTTTAAATGTGCAGCCAAGATATTGTATCCGGAATATAGACTACCATAATATCATGAAGGTGAATATATAAAGATGTGAATGGTTTTAGTTCCGTTCTTAGCTGCACATTTATTTATCTTGTATATGTTTAGCTTTAAGATATGAGGAGCGGGAGTTTAGAATAGCAAATCAATACTTACCTGTATATACTCTCACAATATTGTATTAGACAATATTTGGTCAATAATATTTTGGCATCACTCAACATTGTGACATGGATTTGGGTGGCCGCTACCACTGACGTTAGTAGCTGAAGACTATTTTGATCAATCAGAAGTAGTGCTTTTTATAAAGACGGTTGAAGAAAGGCTGTCCTGTGCCTTCCTCAGGCCTTTGGTTCTGTTCTTACTTCCTTTCCACCTGTTCCATATTTCTTGTTACCTCATCCTCATTTAATACCTTACTCCTGTTGTCAGTTGTTCTCCTCGTCCTCTTCTGACATCTATCTTAGCTCTAGCTGTCTCAGTTGTTACTTCAGTTATATGCTGTCTTTGCTGAAGTTGTCAGCTAGTTTGTACATGATCAATACTCCAAATTCTGCCATTCTCCAGGACTGTTGATATCAGATCTCCATCATTGTGACTTCACTTGCCCAAGGATCTCAGCGTTTACCTGTAATTCAATCACAGAAAGGTATGAGAATTGGTAACTAGGTACCAACACCTCACTTTGTTCAGACCTGCTACTAGCTGCTTCCCCTTCAACGACCCACACTGCTGCCTCCTGATGGACCTTTAATATGCAGAACCTATTTTAATTTCTTCATTTTTCTTAATTCCTCACTTTGCTTATATATTTATGATTTTGCTTTATTTGACTTAAATTAAATCTTACATTTTTATTTCTTAAGTATATTGTAAGTTGTGCTTTTAAGCATAACTCCTAACATGTTTCTATAGGATTGGCTTGCTCCTCTGGCTACTGCACTGTGACCTGGATACACTGCCTAGTATGCTAGTTTCTCAGACATTCCTTTCCTTTTTTTTTTTACCTCATGTTTTTTTATTTATTTTTTCAATGTTATACCTGTCATCTATGTGCTATTTATCTATACCTTCCCATCCTTTGTTCTCATCTCCTTTGCCGCCTTCTTAGATCATCATCCTTTTTCTAACTGCCCTGTCCTTCATCTGCCCTCCTTACGCAGTCAGTTTTTAATGCTTTCACCATATTCAGATGGAAAAGACTACTCTGACCCAGCATCCTTTACACAGTACATCTTTTCCTTTTTTCTCTGGCTTTTGGAGGAAATATCATTGATAGATTTTCAATTCTTATTATTTCAGAAACTTAAAAACCTTTTGTGCATTGCTTTTTAAAGTTTATTTGGGGTTTGTTAGACCTGACAGCCTTAGGGTAGTCACCCCTAACTTTTTGCCTGCCTCCCTCCACTTTTTGGACACTGTTTTTGCTGGTTTATAGACTCTGCGCACTTTACCCCTGCTAACCAGGGCTAAAGTGCATATGCTCTCTCCCCTAAAACATGGTAACCTGGAATCATACCTGATTGGACTATTAATTTACATATAAGTCCCTAGTAAGGTGCACTTTATGTGCATAGGGCTGGTAAATTAAATGCTACTAGTGGGCCAGCAGCACTGGTTGTGCCACCCACTTAAGTAACCCCTTTTCCTTGTCTCAGGCCTGCCATTGCAAGGCCTGTGTGTGCAGTTTCACTGTTGAAGTGGCAGCTGCTGATCTGAAAGGAGCAGGAAGGTCATATTTAGTATGGCCAGAATGGTAATACAAAATCCTACTGACTGGTGAAGTCGGATTTAATATTACTATTCTAGAAATGCCACTTTTAGAAAGTGAGCATTTCTTTGCACTTAAATCCTTCTGTGCCTTACAATCCACGTCTGGCTGGGCTTGGTTGTCAGCCCCTTGTGCATTCACTCAGACACACCCCAAACACAGGGTACTCAGCCTCACTTGCATACATCTGCATTTTGAATGGGTCTTCCTGGGCTGGGAGGGTGGAGGGCCTGCCCTCACACAAAGGACTGCCACACCCCCTACTGGGACCCTGGCAGACAGGATTGAACTGAAAGGGGACCTGGTGCACTTCTTAGCCACTCTTTGAAGTCTCCCCCACTTCAAAGGCACATTTGGGTATAAAACAGGGCCTCTGCCCTACCTCATCAGACACTTGCTGGAGAAGAAACCTGAACCAGAAACTACATCCTGCCAAGAAGAACTGCCTGGCTGCTCAAAGGACTCACCTGTCTGCTTTCTACAAAGGACTGCTGCCTTGCTGTTGCCCTGCTGCCTTGCTGAACTCTTGTCTGGCTGTGAAAGTGCTCTCCAAGGGCTTGGATAGAGCTTGCCTACTACACGACGCACAGCTTGTTTCGCAGCGAGAAAAACACTGCACTCCGACGCTGATCAACGCAACGCTCTTGGGACGATCGAAGATCCGACGCACGGCCTCGCAAGGACAACGCCGCCCGACCTCTAGAGGAGAAATCAACGCAACGCCTGCCGTGAGATCGTAATTTCAACGCGCAGCCCCGCAGATCGAAGTCTAGAGGAGAAATCGACACGACGCCTGCCGTGAGATCGTAATTTCGACGAGCAGCCCCGCAGACCGACGCGCAGCCAGAGAACAAGCAGGAAAATCCACGCACAGACCCGGGACATCTGGTAATCCCAGCGATCCACAGAAAGAGACTGTCCGCGCGCCGGAAAACGACGCCCGACTTCCCCGCGTGGAAAATAACGACGCAAGTCCGTGTGTGCTGGGGAGAAATCGATGCACACACCCTTTTTCCACGCACCTCTTCTCTTGTGGCCCTCTGAGGAGATTTTTCCACTCCCAACCAGGTACTTGTGCTTGAAAGAGACTTTGTTTATATTCTAAAGACTTAAGACACTTTATATCACTTTTCCGTGATATTTCTACAATTTTCCATTGCAACTTTATTCTTTTTGACCTACAATTATCCTGATAAATATTATATATTTTTCTAAACACTGTGTGGTGTATTTTTGTGGTGCTATATGGTGGTATTGTATGATTTATTGCACAAATACTGTACACATTGCCTTCTAAGTTAAGCCTGACTGCTCGTGCCAAGCTACCAGAGGGTGGGCACAGGATAATCTTGGATTGTGTGTGACTTACCCTGACTAGAGTGAGGGCTTTTGCTTGGACAGGGGGTAACCTGACTGCCAACCAAAAACCCCATTTCTAACATTGGTGATCAGCGGTGAGGATAGGACTTGTATTTGTGCAGTGACATACAGTAGCTAAGTATTTCACTACCTACCCACAGTTGAAGGTCAACTTGGTTTTTATCTCCTTTTGAAAACCTGATTTTTTCCTGACAATTTTCAAAAACTAAATCCTCACTCAACATGTCTCTGACTGGGTCTCAGACAGGGGACTTTGACCTAGTCCAGTTGGATGCATATACGGTCAAACAACTAAGAGGATTCTGCAGGGCATTGAGGGTACCCACCCAAGGGGCCTCCAGAAAGGAGGACTTTCAAGTGGTGCTGAGGGCCTGGGCAGAAGCCCATTTAGAGGATGATGAGGAAGAGGAGCCAGAACATGGCCCCTCAGAGGAATTTTCACTATCTGTGGATGGAGTTACCACTGCAATTGTGCCCCCTTCCAGACCAGGGAGCAGTGTCTCTATGCAAAGCCTGACCGCAGAGGAAAGGAGAGAGGAAAGGGAGTTCCAATTGCAAATGGCAAAACTGAAAATTGAGGCTCAACAGGAGGAGAGGAGGGCAGAGAGAGAAGCCAAACAAGCTGAGGCTGAAAGAGCAGCCAAACAGATTGAAGCTGAAAGAACAGCCAAACAGATTCAAGCAGAAGCTGAAAGGGCAGCCAAACAAGCGGAAGCTGAAAGAGCAGCCAAACAGGTGGAAGCTGAAAGAGCTTTGGCTGAAAAGAAACTATTGTTGGCTCATGAACTGAGTCTCAAGGAGCTGGAGATCAAGGCAAGACAGTCTGAATCCAGCAATAATGGTGGCAGCATACAGACAGGACCTGCTGGAGAAAAGAAGGTTTGTATACCCAAAAATGTGGTGCCCAGTTTTGTGGTGGGAGATGACATAGATAAATGGTTAGCTGCTTATGAAGTTGCACTAAGGGCTCATGAGGTTCCTGAAGGGCAATGGGGGGGTAGCTATGTGGGGTTATGTGCCGCCATTGGGGAGGGACACACTTCTCACATTGGATCAACCTGATCAAAACACATACCCACTTCAGAAAGCCACTTTACTTGCCAAGTTTGGGCTGACCCCTGAGGGATACCGTCAGAGGTTCAGGGACAGCACCAAACAAACCACACAAACATGGGTAGATTTCTTTGATTTCTCCAGTAAGGCACTGAATGGATGGGTGCGGGGCAACAAAGTAGCAGATTATAAAGGTTTATATGACTTAATTCTGAGAGAGCATATGCTTAATACTACTTATACAGAGTTGCGCCAGCACCTAGTGGATAGTAAGCTGACTGATCCCAGGAAGCTTGCTGAGGAGGCGGACCTCTGGGTTAGCACCAGAGTGTCCAAGAAGGTACCTGGGGGGGACTCCCACAAAGGGGGTCAGGGTTCCCAACAGAAGAAAGAGGGGGAGATAAGGAACTCTCCAAAGGCCCCCAAAAGAATTCCCAGGGAGGGGGTGGCAACCCTTCCTTTTCCAAATTTGGGAAAAAGCCAGGGACATATGACAAGTCAGGGAAATCTAGCCCCAAATGCATGGAGTGTTACCAGTATGGTCACTACAAAGGCGATCCACAGTGCCCCAAGAGGGCACCGTCCACTACCGGACAGGCACCTGGGTTGACTAGTGTAGCGCTCGGGGGGGAGATGGACCCAAGTAGCTTTGGGGAGCAGGTAGAGATTTCCGTAGTGTCCCTGGGAGAAGGAGAAATGGTGCCCAAGGCCCACATGCCCAAAAATACTTCCAAGTACCGGCAGTGGGTCACCATTGATGGGCAGAAGGTGGAGGCTCTGCGTGACACAGGAGCCAGTATGACTACTATCAAGAGTCAGCTGGTGTCAACAGAGCAGATAGTCCCTAATACATTCCACCAGGTCATAGTCGCTGACAATCGCGAGAGTCACCTACCGGTGGCTCTGATTCCCTTTGAGTGGGGGGGGGTCTCTGGTACTCTGAAAGTAGCTGTGAGTCCTGCCATGCCTGTAGATTGTCTGTTAGGCAATGATCTTGAGCACACTGCTTGGAAAGAAGTGGAGCTCAGGTCTCACCTGGAGATGTTAGGGTTACCTGAGTGGGTCTGCATGACCACACGGTCCATGGCTGACTGAGAGGGAAGTCAAGGGCATCTGGAGCCTGGAACGATGGCCCAGAGAGATGCCAGGAGGAGGGACCAGGGGCGCGGGAAACCGGCCCCAGAAGTTCCCGCAGTGGCTGACGGGGCTCCTGAGGAGGAGGCTCCCGAACCAACTGGGGAAGACATTGCCACCCTAGGTGACTTACCTGAGCTTGCTGGCTGGCAAGTTGAGGGTGGACCCACAAGGGAGGAATTCTGCAAGGCGCAGAAAGAATGTCCCACTCTGGAAGGTTTGAGGAAACAAGCCTCAAACCAGGCAGCAGGTGACGCCTCTGGCGATCACCACCTATATTGGGAGAATTACCTCCTCTACAGTGAGCCTAAGGTTCCGGCCTTTGGGGCAGCACGTATGCTGGTGGTCCCCCAATGTTACCGAACCTTCCTACTGGGTCTGGCTCACGACATTCCCCTGGCAGGACATTTGGGGCAGGGCAAGACCTTTAACAGGCTTGTTACCCACTTCTATTGGCCCAAAATGAGGACACACTCAGATAAGTTCTGCAGATCTTGTCCTACCTGCCAGGCCAGTGGTAAAGCAGGAAAAAGGGTTAAAACCCCCCTGATTCCACTTCCTGTCATTGGCACCCCCTTTGAAAGGGTGGGCATCGACATTGTTGGTCCCTTGGACCCCAAAACTGCCTTAGGCAACAGGTTCATCCTGGTTTTGGTGGACCATGCCACCCGTTACCCAGAGGCAATCCCTCTGAGGACCGTTACCGCACCGGTGGTGACCAGAACTCTGATGGGGATATTTACCCGTGTGGGGTTCCCCAAGGAGATAGTGTCTGACAGAGGCACTAACTTCATGTCTGCATACATGAAGTCTCTATGGGATGCGTGTGGTGTAACCTACAAGTTCACCACACCCTATCACCCCCAGTCTAATGGTCTTGTGGAGAGATTGAACAAGACCCTGAAAGGAATGATTGGTGGCCTCCCTGAGGCCATGAGGCGTAAGTGGGACGTCCTCTTACCATGCCTTCTCTTTGCCTACAGAGAGGTCCCCCAGAGGGGGGTAGGGTTCAGTCCCTTTGAGCTTCTCTACGGGTACCCTGTCAGGGGACCCTTAAGCATTGTCAAGGAGGGATTGGAGAAAGCTCCAAAGACACCCCCTCAGGATGTGGTCAGCTACATGGTGGCCCTCCGCAACCAGATGACCCGCTTCTGGAAAGAGGCCCAAAGTAACCTTGAGGCCAGTCAAGAGGTAATGAAACACTGGTATGACCAGAAGGCCACCCCGGTAGAGTTTCAACCTGGAGACAAAGTGTGGGTAATGGAGCCAGTAGAGCCCAGAGCTCTCCAGGACCGCTGGTCTGGCC
Source organism: Pleurodeles waltl (assembly GCF_031143425.1). NCBI lineage: Eukaryota > Metazoa > Chordata > Amphibia > Caudata > Salamandridae > Pleurodeles > Pleurodeles waltl. The sequence continues at coordinate 862,598,571 of NC_090449.1, forward strand.
CATTTGAAATAAAGGAGCGGAAAGGGGAGGCCACTTACCTAGTGGACCTCCAAACCCCTAGGAATCCCCTAAGGGTGCTCCATGTGAACCGACTAAAAGCTCATTTTGAGAGGTCGGAGATCAACATGCTTCTGGTCACAAATGAAGGAATGGAAGAGGAGAGTGAACCTCTCCCCGACCTCCTCTCAGCCCAAGAAGGTGATGGGTCAGTAAGCGGGTTCATTCTGTCTGACTCCCTGACTCTAAACCAGAAAGGAGACTGCTATGAGCTGTTGGAGCAGTTCTCCCCCCTGTTCTCCCTTACTCCTGGACTGACCCACCTCTGTGTTCATGATATTGACACTGGTGACAGTCTCCCTGTGAAGAACAAAATTTACAGGTTGTCGGATAAGGTGAAGGCCAGCATCAAGGAGGAGGTCTCCAAGATGTTGACTCTAGGGGTTATCGAGAAATCCAGTAGTCCCTGGGCCAGCCCAGTGGTGTTGGTCCCTAAGGCTACTGCCCCAGGTGCGAAACCAGAACTCCGGTTCTGTGTGGACTACCGGGGTCTCAACTCAGTCACACGGACTGATGCTCACCCCATCCCCCGAGCTGATGAGCTCGTGGACAGGCTAGGCGCTGCCAAGTTCCTGAGTACGTTTGATCTTACTTCAGGGTACTGGCAGATCGCCCTGACTGAGGGGGGCTAAGGAAAGATCCGCATTTTCAACCCCTGATGGCCATTACCAGTTCCGGGTGATGCCGTTTGGGTTGAAAAATGCCCCCGCTACCTTCCAACGGTTGGTTAACGGGGTCCTAGCTGGCAAGGATGCCTTCTGTGCAGCCTACCTGGATGACATAGCTGTCTACAGTTCCAGCTGGGAGGAACACCTGCTTCACCTCAAGGAGGTGCTTCAGGCCCTGCAACAGGCAGGCCTGACCATCAAGGCTAGTAAGTGCCAGATTGTGCAGGGTTCCGTGGTGCACTTGGGACACCTAGTGGGTGGTGGCAAGGTGCAGCCACTCCAGGCCAAGATTGAAACTATCAAGGCCTGGCAACCACCGCGAACGCAGACTGAGGTGAGAGCCTTTCTAGGCCTCACAGGATACTACTGCAGATTTGTCAAGGGCTATGGTACCATTGTAACACCCTTGACAGAACTCACTTCCAAGAAACAACCTAGGTTGATGAATTGGACAGAGGCTTGTCAGAAAGCCTTTGACGCCCTGAAGGAAGCCATGTGCACGGCCCCGTGCTCATGGCCCCTGACTACTCCCAGGAATTTATCGTGCAGACAGACGCTTCAGAGCATGGCATAGGGGCAGTCCTAGCACAGCTGAATGAGGAGGGCAGAGATCAACCGGTAGTCTTTATTAGCAGAAGGCTATTACCACGGGAACAGAGGTGGAGTGCTATTGAGAGAGAAGCTTTTGCTGTGGTCTGGGCACTGAAGAAGCTAAGACCCTACCTGTTTGGGACTCACTTCCGGGTTCAGACAGACCACAGGCCCCTCAGATGGCTCATGCAGATGAGGGGTGAGAATCCAAAACTCTTGAGGTGGTCCATTTCCCTACATGGGATGGACTTTACGGTGGAACATCGCCCAGGGGTTGACCACGCCAATGCTGATGGTCTCTCCAGGTACTTCCGCCTTAGCGATGAGAGCTCCCAGGAGGTCGGGTAGCTCTCCCCACTTTCAGCTGGGGGGGACACATGTTAGACCTGACAGCCTTAGGGTAGTCACCCCTAACTTTTTGCCTGCCTCCCTCCACTTTTTGGACACTGTTTTTGCTGGTTTATAGACTCTGCGCACTTTACCCCTGCTAACCAGGGCTAAAGTGCATATGCTCTCTCCCCTAAAACATGGTAACCTGGAATCATACCTGATTGGACTATTAATTTACTTATAAGTCCCTAGTAAGGTGCACTTTGTGTGCATAGGGCTGGTAAATTAAATGCTACTAGTGGGCCAGCAGCACTGGTTGTGCCACCCACTTAAGTAGCCCCTTTTCCTTGTCTCAGGCCTGCCATTGCAAGGCCTGTGTGTGCAGTTTCACTGCCACATCGACTTGGCATTTAAAAGTTCTTGCCAAGCCTAGAACTCCCCTTTTTCTACATATAAGTCACCCTTAATGTGTGCCCTAGGTAACCCCTAAGGCAGGGTGCTGTGTAGGTAAAAGGCAGGACATGTACCTGTGTAGTTATATGTCCTGGTAGTGTAAAACTCCTAAATTCGTTTTCACACTACTGTGAGGCCTGCTCCCTTCATAGGCTAACATTGGGGCTGCCCTCATACACTGTTGAAGTGGCAGCTGCTGATCTGAAAGGAGCAGGAAGGTCATATTTAGTATGGCCAGAATGGTAATACAAAATCCTACTGACTGGTGAAGTCGGATTTAATATTACTATTCTAGAAATGCCACTTTTAGAAAGTGAGCATTTCTTTGCACTTAAATCCTTCTGTGCCTTACAATCCACGTCTGGCTGGGCTTGGTTGACAGCCCCTTGTGCATTCACTCAGACACACCCCAAACACAGGGTACTCAGCCTCACTTGCATACATCTGCATTTTGAATGGGTCTTCCTGGGCTTGGAGGGTGGAGGGCCTGCCCTCACACAAAGGACTGCCTCACCCCCTACTGGGACCCTGGCAGACAGGATTGAACTGAAAGGGGACCTGGTGCACTTCTAAGCCACTCTTTGAAGTCTCCCCCACTTCAAAGGCACATTTGGGTATAAAACAGGGCCTCTGCCCTACCTCATCAGACACTTGCTGGAGAAGAAACCTGAACCAGAAACTACATCCTGCCAAGAAGAACTGCCTGGCTGCTCAAAGGACTCACCTGTCTGCTTTCTACAAAGGACTGCTGCCTTGCTGTTGCCCTGCTGCCTTGCTGAACTCTTGTCTGGCTGTGAAAGTGCTCTCCAAGGGCTTGGATAGAGCTTGCCTCCTATTCCTTGAAGTCTCAGGACCAAAAAGACTTCTCTCTTTTACTTGGACGCTCCATGCGCCAAAAACTTTGACGCACAGCTTGTTTCGCTGCGAGAAAAACACCGCACTCCGACGCTGATCGACGCGACGCTCTTGGGACGATCGAAGATCCGACGCACGGCCTCGCAAGGACAACGCCGCCCGACCTCTAGAGGAGAAATCGACGCAACGCCTGCCGTGAGATCGTAATTTCAACACGCAGCCCCGCAGATCGAAGTCTAGAGGAGAAATCGACGCGACGCCTGCCGTGAGATCGTAATTTCGACGCGCAGCCCCTCAGACCGACGCGCAGCCGGAGAACAAGCAGGAAAATCCACGCACAGACCCGGGACATCTGGTAATCCCCGCGATCCACAGAAAGAGACTGTCCGCGCGCCGGAAAACGACTCCCGACTTCCCCGCGTGGAAAATAACGACGCAAGTCCGTGTGTGCTGGGGAGAAATCGACGCACACACCCTTTTTCCACGCACCTCTTCTCTTGTGGCCCTCTGAGGAGATTTTTCCACTCCCAACCAGGTACTTGTGCTTGAAAGAGACTTTGTTTATATTCTAAAGACTTAAGACACTTTATATCACTTTTCCGTGATATTTCTACAATTTTCCATTGCAACTTTATTCTTTTTGACCTACAATTATCCTGATAAATATTATATATTTTTCTAAACACTGTGTGGTGTATTTTTGTGGTGCTATATGGTGGTATTGTATGATTTATTGCACAAATACTTTACACATTGCCTTCTAAGTTAAGCCTGACTGCTCGTGCCAAGCTACCAGAGGGTGGGCACAGGATAATCTTGGATTGTGTGTGACTTACCCTGACTAGAGTGAGGGCTTTTGCTTGGACAGGAGGTAACCTGACTGCCAACCAAAAACCGCTTTTCTAACAGGGTTTAATACTGAGTCAAGTGCAGGTGTTAGATAAAAAGCACCTGGTTTTCAGCAAGTTCGACATTCACAAGTTTGGAGATCTATGTTTCCCCATGTTAGCATAGTCTACTTGCATCGTGCAGGGAGCCCCTTACTTAGTACGTGTTAAGTGATTATTTACAAATAAAAATCCATTATAATATTTGTGGTAGCTTTTGTAGTAAGCTGACAAGGATTTCTATTTATCATATGAGCTTCATGCTTAGCTTGTTATTTAATACATTCTAGGATCCCTTCTTTCTCAAATGCCCATATGAATGACTTCCAACACACATTTGAAGGAAAACTCATGTCTGTCTGACCATTCTGTAAAAGATGCAAACACGAAAATAAAAAGAAGTTTGAGGAAGTTGACAGCTGAAAGCTTCATGCATTTTGCTGTGTCAAGTCCACTGCCACTCAAATGGAGCTCCTCTCCAATTCTGTAAGTAAAAGAAAACACTTGAGATAGCCTATAAAGCCTGATATGCATTTGATGCAAAATAGAACGTTAGCAGTCAAAAATGATGCAAGTTCCCTCCTTCAATGGACCGGAGTTTTACCCTTGACAAGTTGGCACATATAATACTAAAATCCATAAATGTTCGAATCATTTTGGTGTATTATATCTTAAGGCAGTGAATGGAAGTGAGGACACAAGATCAAACAGAACTTGTAGATACCTACTAATGACAAAAATGAGCTGGTGCCTTCTCGTGGGAAGGAATGTGAGAAAGTCCTTGACAGGTACAATTGACACTAACAAGAGTTGACTATACTACTGAAAGCCTTGCTTAGTTTTGCCAACTTCAGAATGATGCTACTTTTACTGGCACAGTTCAATAAATGTGTTAAGCTGATAGGAGTTACGCTGGTATAAAAATGACATTGCAAGTAAAACGTAAAAGTGCATGTTTAGGCACATAGGGGCATCGGCGTTTTCATAGTAAACATAGATTTATTAAGACGCATACAGGGGTAAATTTACTTTCTCACGACCAAACAAAGCCCAAACTCCTACTTATAAAACACGCTAACCATCATACTTTTCATCCAATCAAACAAACGTGTGCTGTCTTCTTGCAAGGTAAGAGGAATTATAGATCAACGTAGTGGGTGCAGTGTTTTATTTAAAGGATAATGACGACTGACATAGGACTTTAGTCTCTCCTAGCCCATCATAAGATATTTGAGAATAGCATGGTTTGTTCACAGTAGTTCTTGAACTGTATTTTTTATACTCATCAAATAGAGAAGATATAGAAATGTTTAGGCTCAGGGTGGAGTCTCTATACTAAAATAAATGACAATAATATTGACAATAATTAATACTGCTTTTACTAATAATATTAATTGTTGCTGTTCACGGAACAAATACCACAAAATTAATTTTCTTTAATGCTGAAGTAAAAGAGACCATCAATGCTCAGCTGAGTTTACTTAGTTAACTGTCATTAAGCCTGGACTAGGCCTGACCTGATTCAAACATTTGAAATGTCAGGCAGTGTGCAAGTGCTTATTTCACTAAGCTGTCTTACCAGCTTAATGGGATATTTCCAACTTCTGACTCATGATCTGAAAGTTGATGCTCTGTCAATGAGTGGCTGCACAAGGAAGAAACAGGTGGGAGACTAATCATGATAGGGGCTGTCTGGACCTTGTTTGATCTACCGGGTAGTAGTGCTGGCTCATCAGCAGGGGTGTTTGGGCAGGGGCCACACCCCCATTGAGCTCCCACATACTCTACTTAGCTGCTGTCTGAACTAGATAGCTTTTTATTTGCATTGGCAGTGTTCATAAAATCTCTGGTCCCAGTTCTTCTCTACCAAGGAGCAATCCTTATTAAATCTGATCTTTCATTATATTTGGCAGGTTAGCATCTGATGTTGTTTTATGAATGAGCACCCCCCAAGTAATTGAAACCAGAAGGAAGAGTTAGGGTGGCATTCCAAGTCCTGTGTCTGCTTCTGATGGGGCTAGAGCTTCCTTCCTTATTAAGCTCGGAGAGGTATGGGACAGGCTAAACTTCCTCTTGTTAATCCTGACCTCTGCTTCCTTGTGTGGATTCTTGTTTACCGAGGTGGATTCCAGATCTCCCAGTTCTTGTTTCAAAAAACAATTTACCCCTTGTAGCCTGAAGCAACCTGCCAGCAGGCAAGATAAATAGAAAATAATCTGTGCTTGTGATTGTGTGTTTGCACTTCTTAGCTGATCAAGGCATATTGTAAGAAATTCTTGACACAGGTAGCCAGCCACCCATAGAAAATAGGGAGCACCCATAGTGAAGTGCTGTCCTCTTGGCTTGTGGAGATTTTTTATAGCATATTATAGGCACACAGTGCAAAGTGCTGGCTCTGTCATATTGGCGGTAATTCTTGATACAACATTCTGGCCCTGGCATATCAGAGGTAAATAGTGGCATATGCAGGGGTGTAGCTTCTTCCCCAGACTGGTACCCGCTGAATAACTAGGCCACATATGGAACTGTAATCCACGTCTTTATCCCTCTGCGTGTACCTGTGAACTCCAACATTCTAAAGCAAGTTTTATTCATTGTATTCTAGCAAATATGTCACACACTGATACAGAGTCCTTGGGGAACCATAAAGGTGCCGTTCAAAATCATGCAAGATCTGCGTTTAGCGCTATTTGGTATCTAGTAATTGTCTTTAACTGTGCTTTGTAAACCTGGTTGAATCCACCTTTAGCGTTAACACTCAGGATATTGTATAGCTTTATTTTGTTTGCAGCGCAGTACCTTTTCATAGGATTTTGGGTGTTGTTTCTTGACCAAAGATGCATAGGGTTTCTGTGAAATTCTCTTCCCATTCAAATGCTTCACACCTGCTGGAGCTGCGCTTTGACTCCGCATACGCCAACTGTCGACTCAGCCCTCCAATGAAGACACATGTGGGCATGAACGAGCAGTTTTCTTGGACCAAGGAAAACTTTCCAGGAGAGCACTTTCTTCTTAGGGTTACTTAACCCCTATCTCGTCGCCAGTTGTAGCATCCTCCCCAACCTGGTACCCACTGAATAACTAGGCCACACATAGAGATGTAAATTACACATCTTTATTCTGTGTGTACCTGCTGTTCTAGCAATTGTCACATACTGATATGGAGTTCTCGTGGAGCCATAAAGATTCCATTCTAAATCATGGAAGTCACTACAGGGGGCATCTATAGGAACAAGCTAGTGTTGGAGGTAATTGTTGGCATTTGAAAGGGGGGAGTAGGGAGGTATTAATGGCATGATGATGTCCATGTCTGGAAGTGGCCCTGGCATTGTGGAGACAATTCAGTTCTTGGCATCACTGGGTGGACTGATAGGATATGATAGCACCTATGATAAAATGCTGGCTCTGGCAAATTAAAGATAATTTATGGTTGCAATACACAGGAAAATTCTGGCCCTTTAGGTAATTATTTGCATAGTGATTAGAGGGAAATGGCATTATCATACCCAACTCTGGCCAAAAAGGTTTGTCTTGTCGTAGTGGAGATAATTCTGTTACTTAGCGTTAGTGGTGGATTCTCTAAGGGTAGGTAGAGCAAGAAGAGATGTGGTTCTTTCCTGAAAATTCGTCACCCAGCACAAATTCATATCCTTTATCAGAGACAATCTAGGAGCCTGGTTTAAGAGGCACAGCTCTCCACTACTGTACCTTTTGAGTCTGATTTTTAGGGAGGCAGCCACTGTATAGATGAAGATTAGTCCTGATGACAGGAAGTCACCCAACATTCAAGATCAAGGCTAATTATAGGTACCAAGTGTATATCTTTTTGTTTAAGTTCACCACCTTGGAGTTCATACTTGCATATATGTTAGCACCTTTTTCACGAAACCCACTTTTTATGTTAGGATTCCGAGCTCTGTCATGCTTGCTTTAATTTAGCCACAATTATGAAAGTCCCACTTGCATTTAACATTCTATCTAATATTATATTTTTGCTGAATGAACCCGACCTATTGTCCTTATGTTTGCTTTTCTTGTCTTTTGTTTCTTCGCACTATCATTTTGTTAACCTTCAGTTTCAAAATTATGTATTTGGTAAAAGTGTACAGGCTTGAAAAAGCCCCACGCCTGTGAGCCACAGTGGACAACACATCTTTTCTGTTCCAGTGGATACATTTCGAAGAACAAATTAAAACAACATAAATAAAAGACTAGAAAAGAAAAGCAAAATATTATGAATCGAAATCAACTGTTCTTTTTGTATTTGTGATTGCCATCTGTGCTAAATTACTGATACTCTTATGATCCACAAGTGTACGTCCTTTTCCTGATTGACTGGAATATTCATTCTACTCTGCTGCCTACCATTCAATTATTATACTCCAATAATTGGGTGCAAAAATAAAGTTGGGAGATGAACATGCATTCTCGCCAAAAATGCCGACAAATAGAGGTTTAAACCAAGATTGGGTGTTCAGAGGCCTTTAAATGTATAGTGTGAGGAAAACTATATGACAGTTAATTTTGACAAAACAAACGTAGTGTTTGGGCAAAAAGGTGAACAAGAAAGGGGTTTGGCATTTAGAAGAGACAGAGATTAAAAGAAGTCAAAGTTACAAATACTTGGGAGTGTGGCTGCAAGGTCGTGGGTCACTTCTTTTTCAGCTTAATGCACTGAAACCTAAGTTGGCTGCACTAATTTATGTTTTCCAGGTGCTTTGCTGTAAACTGCTGAATCCTTTACTAATGCCCTTTTACAGGTAATTACCACATTATCCTATGGCTACTTAGCATTTTCAGCAAGGTTAGGGCACTTTTTAAATGTTTCCAAGAGAAAAGTGTACCATCTGGGACACTTAAACCACACATATGAAAATAGATGCAGATGGGGGCTTCACAAAATCCATGGAAGTCAGACTTGAATGAAAGCCTACTATATAACAGTTTTAAACTAGCAGCGAACAAGCAACTAAAGTGTCTTTCATTTTTAGGAGATAAAGAACATTTTAGGAAAAGAAGCCATAGATGGGTGTCTGTTATTTTCTACAAGCGGCTGCAGAGCCAAAGCTATCTAGCCGAAAGTTATAGACGCTATTTCAAATAAATTTCATGCAAATACACTTTGGTTCACTTGATTCGTTGGACCTGCTGCAATTTCCGTTGTCTAATAAATCATGCATTCGTAGTAAGATACAACTTTATTTTTCAACTTTTTTTTCCAATACAGTGGCTTAGCTCAATCCATACATACCGGGCCCACTACTAAACTGGGACCCTAAGAACTCGCCCAACTTTCCCCTATCCCCCCCTTACCCACCCCAACTTCTCCTGCCCCCGACTCCCTACCCCCCCAAGTGAGCCAAATTGCGTGGTGCGGGATGAACATTGTGCGTTGAGGTCAAATGCGTGCTGCCTCTCCTTGTGTGTGGTATTGTCAGGCTCATATTCACTAAAGATGTCCGCTATCAGGTGCGGTGTGGTTGGGTCCTGTCAGTCCGTTATGAATTCAGGGGGTCGGGTCAGTCGGGATCTCCTCTTCCATGGCTTCCATTACAAGGTCCCATCCCCTTGCTACTTCTGGTGGTCTCATCCCTCTTTTGGCCTCTCTGAGAAGAACATCCCCCCTCGCATCTAGCCCATTTTTTGAATTCCCTTTTCCATTGAGATATCCTTGGGCCCGTAGGATTTTTCCAAGTCCTGGCAATTTCCCTCTTGGCCAACACATAAGCCAGGTCCTGAAATCTGACAGAAACTTTTGTCTTGGACGTATGTGGGAACCACCCGAGCAAGCAATGGCCTATTGTACAGGGAATCACCTTGTCTATCGCTCTTGCAACTGACTGGGTCACCTCCCCCAGAACGTCCCTAGAATTGGGCAATCCCAAAACATGTGCCTGAATTCTGTTCCGAGCAATCCACACCTAGGACATTTTGCTCCGTCCGTGCCAAAGTGCCTGTTGATCTGACCAGGGGTTAAATAACCTTGATGCCGCACGTAAAAGTTAATAAGCTTAAATCTAGCATTTCTAGTTGTCCTGGGGAAGCCCTCCAGTATTTGCTCCCATGCTTTGTCAGGAATATCGGTGCCCAGATCTCTCTCCCATTTTAGTCTAAGTTGAGTTAATGGGAGGGTCTTATCTGCCCGTACTCTACCATATAAATTTGTCACCTCTTTGAGCGTACCCGTGGAGGTCGTCAGATAGGTACAAGTTGTCTGTTTGGGGCCTTTCCCAATCCCTCCCGCCAGTGCCGCCGAATACTAGCAGTGATTGAGCCATAGAGTAGAAAATGACCCCTGGTAAATCAAACTCCGCTCTAAGGTCTTCGAATGTTGTCATTGTCCCTTCCTTAAACAGGATTCCCACTGTCTGTACCCCTGCCACAACCTAGGCTTGGAGCCCCTCCCAGTTACTCCTATATGGTAGTGCCAGTATGGACAACAGAGGACGGTCCAGGGAGTAGGCAAGTATCTTAAACTTGTGTAAACAGCTTGTCCAGCATCGAATCAAGGTTTTCAATTCAGGGGAGTCCCCCGTCCTGCGGCCTCGGCTCCCCAACAACACCTCCATTAACCTCGTCCATGGAGGAGTGAATGGTTTTACCATTGCCTCAGGGTCCTGTCTGCTTGCTAGCCATTGGAGCTGTGCAGCCAAATAATAGGCTTCAAAGTCTGGGACCGTCAGTCCACCATCCGAGGACTGCATTTGGAGTTTGGCCGATGCCAATCTCCTTCGTCTGCTGCCCCACAGGAATGCAATGCTAGTGCCTCCAATTCCCTAAAGGTTGCCCTGGGTATCCATATTGGTAAGACAGTAAAGTAATATAGTAGCCTAGGCAGACCTATCATTTTAGGAGCGCCACCATACCTGCTACAAATAATGGCAGGGTCTGCTAAAAAGTCATATGGGTCCTGACAGACTGGGGTTTTTCCTACATTGCCCTCAAGGATGTCCTGCGGGTCATGGTGCACCTTAACCCCCAAATAAGAAAGACAACGTGGTTCCCACATGACCGTACCCAGCCCGAGAGGGGGCATTGCCGCAGGACCCAGCGGGAACAACCTGATCTTGTCCCAGTTTACTTCCAGTCCCGAAAGAGTACTGAACTGAGAGAGCATCAGCTGGGCTCGCTGCAGGTCTCTATGCATATCCCCCCAAAAAATCAGCAGACATATAAGGTTATTAGGTGTCTTCACCCCCCGCTCTTATTCCCTGGCCTCCCTCCCTACCTCGAGCCGCAACTGCCAGTGGTTCCATGGCCAACGCAAACAGGGACAGGGGGCAGCCCCTGACTAGTGCCCGCTCCACCGCGTAGCTTTCTGATATTATTCGCCCTGTTCGCACTCTGGCCGGAGGCTTGGTATACAGTAACCACACCCATGCAATATAGTCAGGTCCCAAACCCAGCCTGGCCTAAGGAACCCCCACTCCAGGCTGTCAAAGGCCTTCTCGTTATCCATAGCAAGCACCCTGGCCGTCTTGTCATCGTGGGCGGGATCCCTCATGACTGCTAACAATTGGCGTATGTTATCCGCTGTATTTCATCCAGGTGCAAAACCTGCCTGATCTGGGTGTATTAGTTTTGTCATGTGAGGGAGGAGCCTTGTTGCCAAGATCTTACTGAGAATATTGTAGTCCAAATTCAACATGGACAATGGTCTGTAAGCTCTGCATTCCGTAGGATTTTTGCCAGGTTTTAGCAGAGGCACCTCAATCGTCTCTCGTGCCGTCACCAGCAGTATTCCCCGCTTCCTGGCGGCCATTAGAAGGTCGCAAGCCTTGGAGCCAGCAGTTCTGCGTATACAGCATAAAACTCAACTGGGCAACCATCCGTCCCCGATGTCTTCCCCCTAGCTAACTCCTTGATGGGCCCCTTGATTTTTTTGTTGGGTGATGGCCCCTCCCAATTCCCCTGCTGTGTCAGGTGTAAGTGTGGTGAGTCGCATCTGGGCCAAGTAGGCCTCTGTGGTTTCCCTATCATACTGAAGGGTACTTTTGTATAACTGCTCTTAGTAGGTTAGAAAATGTGCATTAATCTCTTCCTGTCCATAGATGCTGTCCATTTTCATTTCCAGTATGATTGAGCCACTCTGAGTCGGCGTCACCACCCACGCCAACATACGGCCTGCCTTGTCCCTCTCCCTGTGGGCTCTTGTGATATGATTCCTTTAGTTGAAGCAGCCAAGACGTTTCATGCACCCCGCTGCTGTTTCTTTGAGCTCCAATATTGTGTGCTGGAAGTTTGGATTCTCTGGCCCATTCTTTTCAGCCACTCTCAGTTCATCCTCCGCCCCTATGGTGTCTCTAAGTAGTGTTCTACGTAGCCCCACTGCTCCCGCTATACTCCTCCCCCTCATCACCCCTTTAAAAGCATCCCATTATATCAAAGGATTGCTGGTTGTGGCCTCGTTATTCGCAAAAACATGAGTAATATGCTGTTTAATCTCCCCCTAATATTGTACATCCTCTAACGATTCTGGTTTCAATTTCCATGTGGGGATACGAGGGAGGGGGAGACCTCACTTCAGTGATAACAATATTGGGTTATGATCTGAGATAGTGCAAGCCAAGTATTCAGCGTTGTGTATATGTGGTAATGCATCTGGTGTACACAAGAAGCGTCAAGCCGAATGTATAACTCATGTAAATAAGAGAAGTATGAGTAGTCCCTGGTGTCTGGGTGCAACCTTCGCCACGCAACTACCAGGCTCCAATGTGTCTGCCAGGATGTGAACTGCCGTGCCACTCTAGTAAGCGGAGAATCGTGCAAAGGGGGGTGTGAGTGGTCTGTGGTGGGGTCTGACACACAATTAAAGTCACCTCCTAGTATCAAGGAGTGTTGCAGGAATGAGGCCAGGAGGCCTGATAGCCGTGTAAAGTATGTACTCTGATCCGAGTTGGGTGCATAAACATTAATCATTGCTAGCTCCCTGCCCTCCAGTCTCCAATGAATTGCCACAAATCGCCCCTCTGGATCAATGAGACTATCCAGCAATTGGAATGGGACCCCCGCCCATATCCATATCAGGGTCCCTCTAGCAAAGGCAGAGTGAGTGGTGTAGTATACTTGACCCCTCCACCGTTTCTGTATAGCTTTCCCCTCTGCTTGTGTTAAGTGCGTTTCCTGGGGCATTGCAACCTGGATACCTCTCCTCTGTAAGTATGACAAACCTTATACCTTTTGACCATCGTGTGCATGCCCCGGATGTTCCATGATAGGAATTTATATGAATCTAATGTAGCCATACCACTGTCTTGCACATAGATGTTCTTGCGCCTATCTCATTACCATAGACAACTGCAACTGTGGCCTCCCGCACCGCATCAATAGCTCCAGAGCTACCAATCTCTGTGACTCATGTTGCCCTGTAAACTTAACCCAACAAATAACTTCCCAACTCCCCTACCCCAGGACAAAAGGGTTTTCGTCTCTCATCCAAACCTAAACAATTACATCAACTAGTCTATTGAACCTGGGGGCGGTCCTCAAGTTCTTTAAGAGGAGTATGCCGCGTTGCCCGTCTCTCCCCCATCTGATAAGCATGAGAGTGTTTTGGGGCTTAGCCCCTCTCCTGCAGGTTCCGCCATCTCTAGTTGTGCTGTCAGCTGCTTCGGAGGAGAGAATGTCTTCCATACGATTCTTGGTGGCCGTCCGGTGCCAGCACTGGGCCTCACAGATAAATCCAGAGCTGTGTGAGTCAGATGATGCAGTCACCTCCGGTCCCGACCCAACTGATGCGTGCGACGCATCTGAGTCTTGATCCGATCCTGAATGTTCCAGCTCCTCGCCCACCTGGTGGGAGCTGGGGTCTGATCTGCTCAGAGATGCCACTGCCTCCATTGCCTTCTGGCATTCTTTTTGCACCTCTTTGTTGGAAGGAGTCATCAATTTGTGGTTCCTGCTTTGCTGGGCTCTCCTTTGGCGTGGTGGTTGCGGGTCCTGAGAGTCTATCCACTGTCACACTTTGTCCGCTGTGGTAAAGAACTGTGTGCCCCCCTTGGCCACCACTCTGTTTTGCGGGGAACATCATTCCATACTGTATCCCTAGTTGGTGCAGTTTCTGTTTAGCGTCTCGAAGAGTGGCCCTCTGTTTCTGTACTTCCCACGAAAAGTCGGGAAAGATACGAATCGTGTGGTTGTCTATTGTGCAGTCACCGTTCCTCCTGCTTTGGCTCAGCAAATAGTCCCTGTCCGTGTAATGCAGCAAACGGGCAATAACCGGCCTTAGAGGGGCCCCTGGAGGTGGGGTATGCGCCGGGATCCTATGCGCCCTCTCGAGCACAAAAAGGGTGAGAGTCCATCCCCTGCCAATTCATCTTTGAGCCAGCGCTCCAGAAACTCCACCATGTTATTCTTTTCGATGCGTTCCGATAATCACATGGATATTGTTTCGCTGGGAACAATTTTCTGCGTCTTCTGCTTGTATTTCCGGGTCGCAAATTTGCTTCTCTATCCGGCTCATGGTCTTGGTTGTGCCACTAAACTGTGGCAGGAGTTCTTTGACTTGTTTTTCTGTTGTGGACAGGTGGTCGTCTCTGAGTATTGTTAAGTTGGTGGCCAGGGCGTCGATTTTCCCTTCCAAGGCTTCACAAGAGGCTGTTATGGCTTTTAGTATGTCCTGAAGGGTGGGGTCCCCAGTCCCCTCCATAGGGTGGGTGCTCTTGGCTCCCCGCGGTCCCATCATTGCCTCCGCGGCAGCACTGTCTTTCACTTCTGTATCCTTCAAGCGGCCAACTTTTCCCATTTATGGGTCTCTGCTGCTATTTCCTACGACAATGGAGGCCTAATTGGACCTCCCGGAGGTACTAATGGATGGATGCAGTGAGCCCCCTCTTTGTTAACGACTCTCCAAGCTCTCCAGCTCGCAGAGGATTCTAGGTCACTTCACCTCTTATCTTGCGGTCTGCAGTTGACCTTCCTAGGTGCGGTGGGGGCTCCCAAGCTCCGCACCCACTGCAGCCTTCCCGTAACCTCGCCACAGCAGGCTTGTGATGCTGCAGTGGGCCCCCTCTGCTTGTGGCGTTGAAGGTTGTTCTGTATTGGGATTCCCCCCCCACCCCCGTTGTGGGGGCGCCTCCTGTGCAGCCATCCCCCTCCCGCGGATTACCTCCGTGTTCTGTCACAATAGAAGACTAATAGGCTCACCTCATCCCTCCACGCAGGTCTCCTTCTCCTAGGTAATATATGGGTCGGAAACTAGCGGCCTCCTCTCCTGGGCTGTGATCACCTTCCTGGGCTCCCTGCGGCACTCATAGCTCCGGCGCAGCTGAGCAGTCCTTCTATAGCCGCACGTGCTGAGGGTTCCCCTGACATGCAACTTCCGAACCCCTGTGGTCTGTCTGCCTTTGCTTCTGGGGTGGCCCTGCCACACGGCATTCAGGGCTGGGGCCAGTGACTCCCCTCCTCTCTGCCCCCTCCGGCGCCCTATGCTGACCTGGGGAACGGCCTCATTCCTAGAGGGCCGGTCATCGCATCTCAGGGACTCTGCTGTCGGCTTACTCCCCGCCGAGCACCTCCGTTCACTGGTGCTGCCGAGGAGCGCGAGGCTTGTCCCGGCTCGTCGCACTCCGCAGGGCCCCTCACCAGCTTAGTCCGTCCTCAGCCCTCCGTCACACCCTGTGCACTCTCTCCGATGTTCTGTGGGGGCGTGCGGTCTCAGGCCATGGTATCCGCAGCGGGGGCCACTATTTCGGCCTCCCTGGTCACGGCCGCCATCTTGTGCTCCTCGCGGCCCTTGTTGTCCCGGCTAGTCTGGGGCCGATCCCCAGCCACTGCATGCGCAGTTCACCCCCCCAATTCATACATGGCCCCCCGCACTTCCAGCTGTGTGCCGGGGGGTGGCTGGGGTCCCTCCGAGAATCAGGATTTAACAGGGTGGGAGATTACAGGCGGGAGTCTTACGAAGAGACTTTTTCCGCCATCGGCATCTAGCCACGTCCCCAAGACTGTTGCACCTCATAATAGATATAGACTGTTTTTGCTTCAAAAAGAAGTTACTGCACCTCCTTAGCATCTGGCCCAGCTTTCTATCTGAACTAATATGCTGGTAACACCTGCGGAGTCTCCAGTGCAGCTTTAGATCCTGCAGATAAGCAATCATCTTCTGCCTGAGGGTCGACTTTCCTATGGTGACAGGTGGTTTTATTAAATTTTTTGGGACAAAACAGAATGTCTTTTAGGTAGTAGCAGTCTACCTCCAGCAACTCAGGAGATTTAGCTGGTTTCGTTCAGCAGGCCTGGAAATATAACTGGCTGGCAAGTTTAGCTACCTTCACCGCTACGATTATGTTTAAGAGTTTGTACTTGTGATTTGCCCCTAATCTATTTTATCATCCATAAATGTTTTACGGGAATAATCATAGAAAGGAAAGAACTATTTAGTGACTGGGGGATTCATTAGTTTTGCACCTGCACCATACTGTATTTACATTTTATCTTTACAATGATCTTTGCTGATATACAGTGTTTTAGTTCCATGGATAATGAAGGTTGATACTTTGCACTTCAGTATATATGCGTAATATGACCTTTTCTATTTTGAGTTTTAGTTAAATTGGCCTATGTTCTCACACTTTAGCACTGGTGCAGTTTTCAATGTGTAGTTGTAAAAATGATGTTATTGTTATTGAATATTTTTGTGGGTTAGCTCAAAGCGGGATTGCAGTTTATTGTCTCCTCTGTGGGTGTCTATGATTGAATAATACATCATGTGCTGATGGGAAACGTTAGCTTAAGTCAGGTTGCATTGTGGACCTAGAGATGGATGGATTGTGTATTTTAATGTGTGCAGAGTTTTGTATTTTGTGCTTTTTTCATTGCAATGTATATGGCTTTTGTTACCTGTAATACAAATCACTTATTGCACTTTTCTGTAACTAATTCTAATTTTGGTGGTTTTATGCTGCAATTGTCAAGCATACATTAAGTTCAAACCAGGGGGTGTAGGCCCCATTGGGTATCCTGATTTAATCACAGACTGATCAGAGTCACCCAGCTTTCAGAGACTATGATAGAGATGATGGGGATTATTTTCCCTCACACTATGATAATGATGGTAAAAATCTGTACATGGACTTACAGGATGCCATTGCATTGGATATTTCCCCATATACTGTGTTGTGTTCTCCCCCAGGCCATCAATGGAAGAGAATGTATTTTGCTGTAGTGATGAGATGAGCAGACTTAGACTTACAGCTGACAACTATGGAAATTAAAACTAATATGCTGCAATTAATTTTGCAACCTGAACAGACTTCCTCAGAACCTTTTCTGCCATTCAATGAAGCCCTGACTGACACTTTAATGGGCAAGTGGTTTAAGCCTTGTTCATCCCTATTGTTCAACAGGCTGGTATGAAAGTTCAACATTCCTTTAGGGGATTGTGAATTCTTGACACAGCACCATATGCCAGAAAATCTGGTGAGTCAGGCTCTCACCAGCAGAGTGAACCTCATTTTCTATGATTCCCCCAGACAAACCTTTGAAGAGAGTCAAAGCAATGGGGAGACAGATGCTTTCCTTTGCCATTCTAGCCCTCCGGTTAGTCAATGCTAGCTGTTTGCTTGGGAAACATTCTCTTGTTTAAGCAGCGAAATCCTGCTGGCAGTCCGTGAGGAATTTAGTGCCAACTTGTCTCAAACCAGTCAGCATGCCGCTAACTATGTTACCCCTTCTGGACTGGAGACTACTGACTCCTTGGGCAGATGAATCAGCACTAGCGTGGTGCTTCAACATCACACATGGATGAGATGGACATGCTTCTTCTGAGACATGCAGGCATCACTCATGGATGTTACGTACGGGTCTTACATTTTTGGTGAGAAGGCTGATTCTGCCCTGAAATGCTTTCAAGAGAACATAGCCGTGGCATGTCCCTTGTGCCTTTCTGAACCTGCTAGGCAAATTCCTCTGCAGTTTTGACCCTTTCTGGGCTATTCCAGAGGCTTGGCGTACTGGAATCTTCAAGGCCCACTCACCCCACAACAGTCACCCCAGTACTTTTGGGGTTGGTGGATGGAATCAAGCAGTCAACCTCCAGACCACAGGGGACAATAAACTTTCTAGTCCCTGCCCTATGGCAACAGCCTCCAAACTGCTTTAATTTGGTCTTAGAGGCACACAACCAACCTGTGGTAAACAAGATCAGACATTTCCTGCAGGGTGGCAAAAAATAATATCTTACATATAGGCTCTTCCGATTTTTCACAGGGCCTATGCTTTTTCATTACTTTATGACCAACCACCTTTGCTATTCACATGAAAGCGGCTATCAGAGAAGCACATGTCCGACTTGCGTCAAGATGTGCAGGTTCTTTTGGCCAAAGAAGCCATAAAGAGGGTTCTGGCCCTGGAAATAGGGACTGCTTTTTATTTCTGTTATTTTTCATGCTAAAGAAGGACCAAGGGCTTTGGCAGTGTTGGATTTTGGCCCTCTTAGCATTTTCTTGTGGAACGAGAAATTTAAGATGATCGTGTTGGCCCAGGTTCTGTCTGCCTTGGTTCCAGGCAACTCAGTGATGGCTTTGAACTGAGTCGCCCTTTTGCTTCCCCATTCTGTGGAATGGTTTCCTTTTCCATCTGAAAGGGCTTCAGAGTAGAGATTTGCACCCTGGTACCTCTGATTATTTTGGGGCTCAGTGTCCAAGGGTGCTGATAGATGCATGAAAGAAACTGACATTGATGCACAGGGGTGGCATTTATATGTGGCTCCAAAGTCACTTCTGTGGTGCACCAAAGTCAGTGAGGAGCTGCACAGTATCACCTGTCTGAGCATGGGAGCAATGCTGTTTAAATCTTCCGGATCCACTCAGGAAAATGTAGTAGGGATAATTGATTAAATTTGTATTTGTAATTTGTATTCACCATTGACTGCGATTCCATTAAATGTGCTGCTTACTTTTTATGGACGACAACTGACCTGTGCTAGACCTTGGAAGAAGAAGCTCTGACTGGTACAAGCAACTATGATCTTTAGGAATGTATATGACATGACATACCTCGTTAATGGAAATGCCAGGGTCATTTTCAGCCTGTCCATTTTAGAGTACTGTAATGCCCCTAATGCCCTTCTTTACTGTAGAATCCAGAACTAACCTTGAAACGAAAAGTTGCAGTGGATTGTGGAAGCAGATTTGATCAGTGTGACTTGGTCCCCAGGGAAATACACAAATAACGATAGGCATATTCTTTGTTAAGAAGGATTTCTCATGTCGTACTGAGCGTCCCCTCCACTGGTACCACAAGTCTTTTCCAGGCTGCATGCTTAGTGTTCCCTTTATTTAAAGACTGACGCCCGAGATAAACCAGTGTTCATTGTCTAGTTAGGCAAACGTTACTCTGTATCCATAAGGCAATTTTCTGGTGGGGAAGCAGCCATTACAACGCTGTCATTACCAAGCATGACCAACATCACAGAGCAATTACAACGCATATGCCTTTACCATGCATGCCTTTGCCACAAATATACCTTTACCACACATGCCTTTGCAACGAATTTCGTTGTAAAAGCATGGATGGTAAAGGCATATGCGTGGTAAAGGTTTTAAAGTATTTAAAAAAAAAAATTGTAAAGGCATGAATGTAAAGGTGTATGTGTGGGAAAGGTTTTCAGGTAAGTATTATATGTTTTAAGTTTTTTATATCTATATATATTTATAGCGAGAGATAGAGAGAGAGAGAGGTTTAGGGTGGGTATTGGTTTTTGAATGGTAAGGGCATTTTTAGGGTCTAGGGTGGGTATGGGTTTTTGGGGGGTAAGGACATTTGTAGGTTTTAGGGTAGATACTGGTTTTGGGGTGGTAAGGGGTTTGTTGGTTTTATGGTGGGTATGGGTTTTTGGGTGGTCAGTAGTTTTTATGTTTTAGGGTTGGTATGGGTTTTTGGGTGGTAAGGGCATTTTAGGTTTTAGGGTGAGTATAGGTTTTTGATTGGTAGGTGGTTTTGAGGTTATGCGGCAGGTATGGGTTTTTTGGGTGTTAAAGGCATTTTTAGGTTTTAGGGGGGTATGGGTTTTTCAGCAGTAAGTGGTTTTTAAGGTTTAGAGTGGGTATGAGTTTTTGGATGGTCAGGGTTTTTGGTTGTAGGGTGGGTATGGGTTTTGGGTGGTAAGTGTATTTTTAGGTTGGGTATGGGCCTACGGATGGCAAGGAGATATATATATATCCATCCACACACTATCTTTCAGTTTAAAGACCACAGGCATTCACCATTGCAAGAGTACTTTGTTCCACTTGGCAAAAGGGAATGCTTTTCGGCCTTTGTCAATATTTATTTATTTATTTAAATATATACACGCATGCACATATATATATATATATATATATATATATATATATATATATATATATATATATATATAAACTTACCACTTTACTTTACCATATACCTTTACAAAAAATGTTTTGTGGTAAAGGCAAATGCATGATAAAAGGTTTGTAGTGACCACATTGTAAAGGCATGTGTGGTAAAGGCATGCATGATTCTGTCGTGCATCCCTTTCTGAGGAGCATCCAAACAACAGTTGGCGCTCAGAAGGTGGTCATGCCAAGCCCAGGGTTTCACAAATTCGATGTTCTTTCAGCCAAATAGTTCTCAGCAAAAAAGCTGACCCTCAAGTAGTTGATTTCACATTATTTTTATTCTATTAGCCATACCATTAACCATCAGAGTGATGGTGCATTTTGGCTGAACGTTCAGCTGAAACGCATCGTCATCCTGAACATTATTTGCAAAAGTTGGTTGAATCAATTCCTTGAGTGCCGGCTTTCTTGCTGAGAACATTATTTTTACTATTGCTGCATGGATGCTTAGGAAAGTATGAGCGATTTCTGAGAAAGGCTATGCTGATGTAGAACAACAATGAGGCCTCAACCACTGACACAGTAAGTATTTTATATTCAAAGTAGGTTCAATTCTCCACCATTTGCCAGAAAAACTGGATCTGGCTGAGTGGAATGGAAGGGTTTTGCAGAAGGCAGGTCAGTCGAAGGGAAATGTGTTTATATTTTCTCCTTGCTGTCTCCACTCATTATTATAATAGTTGGCAAAGCAGGTTCCAGATCACGTTACTTGTTAGTGGATGTCTAAGAAGTTGGGCAGATTGAATGAGCCAGAGGAGAGCGTGTGTGAGGTAGGTGAGCTATAATTGCTACAATGAGGAATGCAGGCTTGTCTTACATGAATTAACTGGAATAGTTGTTTACCTAGATTGAACTGTGTATTAATTTTATTTATTACAGCTTTGGATCACTGACTTGTTTTGCCACTGCCCTAAAGCTGAAAGAGAGTCATGGCTTGGAACCAACCCATCTTTTTGTATCAGGTGCATCTGCCCCTCATGTAAGATATGTTTTGTGGAACCTAAAATGTTTTATGAGCTAATTGTTCTGCCTGAATAGGAATTCCTACAGCGAACGCATACCTAATAAACAATTTAAGGTAGACCACGGAACGTCGAAGGATAATTGCTTACATTGTATTGGAATAAACATGTAATTGCTTACAGTGTATTGGAATAAACATGACGAACTAAAAGTTTTTTTCGATGTCAGTGTAACAAAAGAAAACCAAACTACTCATAATTTAGTAGAGCTGATAGTTATTTATAGTACATGGAACAATAGCAATGTATTGTTTTAAAAAAAAAAAGAAATCTGTTACGAAATAGATATGTTCTCGTGCATTTGCATTGTTTAAAGTGCTGTAATAAAATGAACTTTAATGTGTCCTTTTATCGCAAAACCTTGTAAGAACGGCTTAGCTGTAATTAAAGTGATTCCTTTAATGCATATGTTGAATATTTTAATGGATTGAGTAGCCTTATTAAACTTAGTAATACACTTGAAATTCCTATAATGACATTCTCTTTTGTAAGATATCCTTAGGGCAAAGTAGGCATGACATATCACCAAAAAAGTAATTTAAAGCTTGGCATGACCCCAGGATTAAACTCTCTCACAGAGTAGTATTTTGCAATACCGTAAATTCTGGTTGTAAATCCATTGCTAATGTTTATTAATACATATGCTGTTAAAAGTTTGTGTGTTTTAGCTCACCGAACTGCCCTTTCTCCTTGTTTCCACCCCGGTATCTAAACTTACAACTGCAGATAATTCACCATAATGGCATACCTCATGTGCTGCTAAATTCACTGGTGTAGAATTCCACTAATTCCTGATTCTTTGAATCAGGGTGTGGTATTGGCGAATGTAAATGCATTTGTTTCATATCTAAACCTTGGTGAGGCTTTGGTGCCCAGCAGCATGTCTGAATCTGCTGCTTATTGCTTTATCTGTATTGTGTATTTGGTTTCTTATACATCATACGCCCCCAAAATATCTCTGAAAATCGGCCATGCTTCTCAAGCCAATCTACCAAAAGTGCCCTTAGTAAAACCTGGATTACCCCTATGGGTCTCACAGCTTTTTGGGCAGTGTGAAGCTTAGACACAACTCACTTCAAGACTGTGACCTCGTGCAAACACCTGCAAGTTTAACTTTCCTCTAAACCCCCTCTTTCAAAAAAAACAATCTCCCATTAGCACTTTTACAAAAGAATGTGAAGATAATCGTGCTTTCTAGGGTAGCGTAATTCAAAGGGGAGTAATTATATTCCCATTATTTACTGTATAAGAAGAAAACCTAATTCTAAGTCAAGTTATGAACTAGGCGTTATCCTACTTTCATGACTAGGCTGACTAGTCTCACATCATCAGGTTTGCAACTACTTGTTCACTGCACATTCTTCGATTCAGACACAGTTATTTTATTTTAATTAAGGGGTGTAATATTTGATTCCATGAAAATTAATAATTTTCCTGGGAGCCATAATTAATGCCACCATAATGAGAATTTTTATTCCGAAAGATAGGTTTCTGCACTCTCGCGCTCCAGTCTTATGTGACAATGGACAGCACAAAATGTTCTGTGCTTTTTCGGTCTGCTAGCATTCAGGTCTTTCAACATGTCAGACTTGGAACACATAATACACAATAGTAAAATTTGACTCAGCTAAACACACTTGAAAGGAACTCGCAAAAATAGTTAAGGAGAGTTCTCGGCCTCCAAGTCCTGTAGCAAATCAATTACTCCTTTTGCCAACTCTGCAGTTGACTCTTGGTATTTTTTTACGAAAATGGACAACATACATTTGTCTTCTATAGACAGCATCTTGCTGAACATCATCAGAATAGTTTTCTCACATTCTCCCGACTCACTGCCTTGTCCTCTTTCCATATAGACAAAGTCATGCAGCCTGGTTCTCTTGTGGAAGTGTGTCAAATTCTAATTTTGTCTGAAGCTATTTGCATTCCAATCCTCAAGAAACCAGATGCTGATCCCACTATACATAGTAACGTCTGTCCAATTTCCTTACTTCCATTCCTGGGAAAAACCATTGAGTATGAAGTCAGCCAGCAATTGTCACATTATGTGGAAGAAAACAAGCTTCTTAGTTGATCCTTTTCAATCTGTGTTTCCTCCCCTTCACAGGACAGAACCCTCTCTCCATTACCAATGACATCTTTTCACCTTAGACAAAAGCATAAAGGCTGTTTTGCATACTCCAAACTGGAGAGGCTGACCAGAATAGACCAAACAAGATCACACCATTGTCCCAGATCTTAAAATAATTCCTGTATTATCTTTGATGTAATCGTGTACCCTGTCTGTTGTATCCCAGATATAATTGGAGTCAGTGAAGTGTATGAAAGGGAGACAGGTGCTCTGAAGCCCTTGCAAATTTTAGAGGTCCCCAAAATTGATACTTCCTAATTCAGAATACATACCAAAAGCTACTTGTGTCCCTTCATGATGTGTAATGTTCAGGATCATCTGGGGAATGGTCTGGTCTTCAACATGTTGAACTGTTGTTTTTAACCATCCTTGATTCAGTCTGACACCTTTAATTCTCTTAACTCTAACAGATGTCTTTGAATCTTCAAGTATATTCTTTGTGTTCCATCCCAAACAAGACAGTCTGACATGGCACAGTAGATGGTTGTTCGACAGTAAGCCTGCTAGGCAAGTTGGCCTGCCTTCTACTTCAGATCGGTGAATTGATCATTCTTTTCTTTATTTTTAGATCCCTAATGTGACAGCTATTTACACGTGTAGAGGACATAAACCTGTGAATTCACAAATGCCAAAACTGTCACGGCTATATCTGTGATCCTTGCATTTTCAGACATATCTGTCTACTATTCCTGTGACCTTAAGCAAAAATCAATAGACCCACCCTACAAAAGCCACACCTATTTCCTCACTGAAATGACCTGTGTCTCCCCTTCAGTGGAGACTCCCCTTTATCTTTATAAGGAAATTGGTAAGCCTACTGAGCCTCACTGCTTTGCAAAAGTCAGTAGTTCTTTTCTTTTGAATAACCCGCATCACAGGACTGTGAGGGATACCCCGGATGGAGGCCCGGTTCTGGTATACAACCCTCTGTCTTTCTCCTCATTGGCTCAAAGTGACTGTATTTTTTGCAGCACATTGCACCAGGTACTATGATGGCCAGGACAGCCCCTGCTTCTGTGCTTTGTGTAGTTGGCGCTTGGGGCTAGTGTGTATAGAAAGAGTCGGCTACAGTGTAATTATTTAAAAAAAGCATGTTTATTTAATTTATGCTTTACATGATTCTGCACCATTTAGTACGTTTCTACATATTTCAAGTGCTGTACTAGTTTGCAGAGTAAATTGAACAGAATCGTGGTGGATAATGTTATTAGTGATGTTATCAATGATGTAGCTGAAACTCTCATGAGTGATGAAATAAGAGTGCATGGCATGGACACACATTATAGTTAACTTAGTAAACTGTGACTGGTGAATTTCAGTGTTTATTGAGTCAGGTAGCTGACATTTCCATCTAACCATAACATCACTGTAACCTTTCTTTTGAAGTTTGAAGGCTTTTTATTAATGTAAAGTAAGATATAGACATTATTGCCAGACATAACTATAACGTCAGCTTAACCTTTGATTTTTTTCAATGAATATATGTTGCTATGTTGCTGGTTCACTAATTGGTAGCTTTTTTTTTTTTTTTTTTTTTTTTTTTACAAATTATGTAATTCTAGTATATTAGTTCAATTTCAAAGATGTGTTCTAATTATGAATGTTGATTTGTTTTTTTTTCTGTCAAAATGTGCCGCTTAAAGTACTCTGTATTTCCTGCAAAATGTCACAGGCTATTATTCCATCATAGTTAGGCACTTATGAGTAGCTTATCATGTTTCTGCACTTAAATGTACATGATCTCAAAAGAACAACCTTCTGGCATTTAGCCAAGAGTTACAAATAATTAGTTTAATTGAAGATTCGTTGTCAACACTGCAGAGTGCTTCAGACTACGTTTTGCCTTTTTGCTGGACTCTGATAGCTCCACAGTCAGTAAGATTTATTGTTATCAAACCGTACCTTTTTAGTATAAACAAATACTCAATTTTAATGTTGCAGTCAAAATCTCGGTATCCAGTACAGAAAAGAACAGGACTTAGTGATGAAGAATTTCTCAAATGGATGAAAGATGTTGGAGGCACGCCTGCTGAGATTCTCACAAACAAGGAGCTTGTGAAACTCTTCCTTCCAGTTTTAAGAGCAGATCTTAAAGTAGTCGAGAATTTCATGTGAGTACATGTACTTTTTTTATAATGTAGCAGACCAGATGTTCAGGATGATTTGAAGTATGTGACTCATCCCTCGTGGACCACTATTAGACAATCAAGCCTATATGTCCTGCTGGAATTTAGGCTATAACTTTGCATTGTGCAGCTTTTAAATGCCATGTGGGATGCTATCCTCCTAGCCTGTTATATCCTTTCAGAAATTTGTGGTTTATTCACAGCTCTTCAAAGTAGACTTGCACTCAGTCTAAAATCACTTAGTGAGGGATAATCTACCTTTTGGCCTGTGGGCCTTGGGAAGGAGTTTCCAATGCCCAGTCCTTTCTGGACACCAGCGACTCACGGAATGAGGTGGCCTGGCACTCACTTCGGACCTCTTTATTTATATGTATGTGATATTAACAGAGACATCAATCACATATGTGATGAACTTGGGATGGAGAAGACCAGCCCGAGTAAGGAGCCAGGCAGTGATTAGGTTTATTCCTCAGCCTAAGAAAAAAATCCAAGCAAAGTCTGACTCCTTGTTGGGTAACAGACACACCTGCCAGGGAGTAATCATCATGTAAATATTCTAAGTAGGCATCACATAGCACCAATATTAGACTTTTGTTAACATCTCTGTTGACCGCATCAATCAATACACACTACAACAAAACACCTTTGTGCATGAACAATACATTTTCATATACGAACAAGTCACATCACCACTGTTGCAATCCCCTGTCATGAACTCTCTCTCCA
This sequence comes from Pleurodeles waltl, assembly GCF_031143425.1. Classification (NCBI taxonomy): domain Eukaryota; kingdom Metazoa; phylum Chordata; class Amphibia; order Caudata; family Salamandridae; genus Pleurodeles; species Pleurodeles waltl. The sequence goes on from NC_090449.1 coordinate 862,624,775, forward strand.
CCCGAGCATGTACATACGTGGTCAGGCAGGCTCTGTGGCCCAGGCCTGAAGGTTAAAGACTGACAGATCACAGGTGGGGTAACACTTAGCTGACAGCCAAACACACAAGCTTAGGTCAGATCCCACAGATAGGCAGCAACACTACAATGGTTCCCGGAGATTGTCCCCAATAAAGCACAAATTGCCTGATGGACACATGCATTCCCAAAACGTAGTAAAGTCAGATCCCACACAGAGTTAGGTACACTCAGCCAGTCAGGACATAGAACACACAGCACATGAAGTAACCACGCACCCCTAAGGCCGGACATCTGTACACATACGTATTGGCCCACATAGTGTCCACGCCAGGTCGAGGTGCACCTGCATTCTCTATCTGTAAATTGTATCGGTAACTACCTTTCACATGTTTGCATATTTGTTTGCATTTTTCACCAGGGAAAGAATGTTTTATGTGTTTACTGCTCCCGGAGAAATATATACAACATGGGTAATTTCAGCATTGAGAGACAGTCCTCAGACCACAGTGCTGTAACTGTTCTCCCAGCCGTAATGTTTAATCAAACGAACTGTTTCCTGTTTTGCTAGACACCTCTTGTCTCTTGTTTTTTAAGGTAAAATCTCATTTGAGAAACACTTTAATAATTTCCCCTCTCCCCAGTCCACGCCCCACATATAGTTGGTTTACAGATGAAGTGAAAGGGAGTACATTCCAATGCATTAACATCATAATATCCAGCACACATTGTATTCCAAGAGGTAACATCTCAAAACTAATGTTTATGCAGGGTGTTTCAAGGCAAACCTGCATGCATCAATACCTCTGTGATCAGAACATGTTGTCCCTGGTAACTGAACTTTAATGATATACTGCTATTTTTGCATCCTTTGATTCACCCCTTTATTTTACATATTTAAATATATGTAAGAAAATAAAAGTGGTTCTTTGTTGATTTGCTTCAAGCTTACTCTCAGTAGGTTGACAGCCTTGCCTTCTTTTCTGTAAGTCATCGTTATGCAAATTAGACCGTGGCCCTCCCTGTGGTAGGGGTATGGCTTCAGTGGTCAGAGTAAAAATTCAAACAGGACCTTAGAATATGCAGATGCAAAAAATACATGGTTTTGATATAGTTCCATACAGCCAAAGAGTCATCTCTGTGAACAAATGAACAAATACCCTAAACTGGCATTTTGCCTTCAACTTCTTCCCAAATTTCCTAAATGCACTGCATGGCATGTGGATACCCCAAGCTGATAGAAAACCTATACATGTCTGGTATCCCCGAGCACATGGTACCTGGAGGAACACACCTTGGGATCAAGTCCTGGCGTGGTTTTGCTTCTGCATGGTGGAGATCGAAGGGAATTACCATGTGTTGGATATAAAATGATAAAAACCTGACATATGTCATGTTCAGCGTGTTCTGCCAGCCAGCCAGTCAGGGCAAAGGGAGGTCTTGCTTGTACTAATGGATTCCTCAGGTTGTACAGAATTAGAAAATATATATAGTTTCTGTATTTTCCAAACAGACCTGAGTTTGATATGTCATTAAATAAACAGTGCACCATGAAAGTGATTCTGACACAATTTAGTGATCTGTGCTCGTAATAAATCATTGATTGCGCAGACTACATTCCATAGGAAACCCCACTCCACACATATTGATAATTCTGAACTCCAGCCATTTGGGATAACATTTGGGGTCCAGGGATTTGTCTGTCTATTTTGAGGAAATCTAACAACATATTGAGCATATTTATTTAAAAAAATGAAAAATGTCTTAATAGATTTCATTATATCTTCAGTCTGCAATTATGTATTGGTGCAGGGTTTGCACCAATACATAGCCCTGAATATGCTGCTAAAAATATAGGGAAAATATCTTACATATATTTAAACAATGTAATGCTGATATTTAAAAAAAAAAATACACCAGCACATAGTGTGCAAACACCCGAGAAGTGAAAGTGTTAAGTGATTACTATTGCTTTTGGATTTATGACATTACAAAGCGTGCCTTTACCACGCATCCTTAACACACAATGCCTTTACCATGCATATGCGTTTATCATGCATGCCTTTATCATGCATGCCTTTACAATGAAATAGTAAGTAAATATCAGGTAAGTGAAACCCAACCCAAATATTCCAACAAAGTATGCATATGTATTCTTATTGCCTTTGATATACTTTCTTTTTAATTAAAAAAAAAAAAAATCCACAATCCCTGTGATGATTAGTATTTATGTGTCTTGGCATAAATTTTTTCAAATATGGATTTTGTAATGTGATATCTAAAGAAAATATAACTTGTGCCGTAACTTTAGGCCACGAGTTATAGTTATACTTATAGTTATACTTACGTTAAAAAACTATAAGTACGGAATTTCTGTGGTTTTGTGTAGGTAAAACGTCAACCTAATTATAAACGTCCCTGTAATCTTTGGTTTTCTCAATGAAGTTCTTTGTTTTTTAAAGATAAAGTAATTTATAATTACCGTACGTTAGTACAAACACTGCCGAGCACGGCCTCCACATGCACTCAACCCCACACTGTGCACGACCTTTGGCTGTGCGTAGAAGGGGTTTTGTGCGTAAATGGGTGTATTTGTTGTTTAATGTCTGCTTCAGATGTATTGTGGGTTTTCACTGGGGGATCGTGCTGAGCACCGCAATGGATTTGTGGTTCGGCTGGAAAAAAAATGGGGAATTATTTGCCCATGAGGGGTACCTAAGTGACCTCTCCATGTGTCTTATGGGGTCAGGATACCTGTATCCTGACCCCTTATGTGTTTCCCCCCCTATTTTTTGCCTCCCCCAGCCCAAGTGAGAAAGAAAATAGCAGCTGCAACTTTCCTGTTAGGTTGAGGCCTGCCAGTCAGAGCCTTGATTTTCCCCAGGATCTGCGGAAGCCCCATGAGTGGATCCGCAAGGGATCCGCATCCCTAGATAGCTATATTTTTATTTCAATAATATCTTCTGAAATACTGAACAGATTTACATAAAATTACAAAAAGGGCACTTTATAGACCAAAATGTACAATTCTGGCAAATTTGGTGTAAATCCGTTCAGTGGTTTGGAATGTAGTAATGTTTAAAAAAAAATGTGAAATCCCCATAGACATTGCATTGGAAAAATGGAGTTTGAGACCCGCCTTTTTCTCAGCCCCCGATTGACGAATCACCCCAAAACGTTTCCATGCAGAAGTAGGCAAATGCAGTTCCCCCCCCCCTCTTTTCTCAGCCCCCACTTGACGAATGACCCCAAAATGTTTCCATGCACAACAAGGCAAAGTAGGGCACTTTCGTTGGAAAATTTTGTGAAGATTTGTTAAAACGGCACCAAAGCTATTAGCAAAAAAGAAAAAAAAGCTTTGTCATTTGGAAAAGTTGGTCCTCACTGTAACTACCTACTGGCTACTGACATTATCTATCTATCTATCTATCTATCTATATATATATATATATATATATATATATATATATATATATATATATATATATATATGGAAATCGGTTGCTCATCATTTGTGGAAATCGGTTGTTCATCTTTCGTCGTTAGATTTCACTTTAATTCTCAATGATTTGTAATACACCTTTTGATCTATTGTTTTGCTTTTCCAGTGGAACATTTGATGCTATCTAGCTCTATTAGAAGGTCAGTACGTTGTGAAGTGCACTGTGTCTTATTGGGTGCAAAGTAATGATGCTGTGTGCAATGAGGCACATATGGCATACCTCATTGATACACAAAAGGATGTACTGTAGACTTGAACCTGATTGCGAACAGTTCTACTGCAAGGATAGATGCCTGCAACCTTCCTCAATTAATCCCTACAGTTACCTGGTATATGACCCGGCATGACTGATACCAACAAAGTTACCACATGGGCTCTACTGTCGTCCCAAAAGACTGAGTTACATATTCCTGTTGATTTTTAGCACTTTCTTACTTCTTCACAGAAGAATTTGTTAATTCTGTTGAATGAGTTTTGTTGAATACAGGGAGCTGTTGTTTTATCAGACAGAACCAACTCCATTTTTCATTTGTACGTGGGCACGGAGCAGATAATTCAATATACTAGGATCTCTATGCAGCCTTCTGTTAATTCTTTTTGACTCCTTAGTCAGGACCATGCAGTTAGGTAACCCTGCTCTGATAACCGTATGTAAGAATGTGGTATGTCCAAGAGCTTAGCGGACATTCATCAGCCTCAGGGTCTGAGGTCTCTAGCCCCTAGCTCCACTTCATCACAAGGTGATCTGCCACTCTACTGCCATGTCTTCATTCTCTGAGCAGTTGAAAAGGTTGGCACAATTCTAGCTTCCTCACTTCAAGGACAATTAAGGATCTTCATTTTGATCATGGGGGCATCTCTTTCTTGGTGGCATATTCTGTTTGGCTATGGTATGCAGTCCTACAGCCATATCCTCGGGCCAGCCCACATGAAAGGAGAATTCCGGGGGAAGCGAGGCCTGCTGTAAGACGCTCCGCTAGAATCATGACATCAATCCTGGGTATCCTTGGCTAGGGGGCCCACACTTTCATGCACAACCCTCCCTCATGTCTCTTGACCCTGCAGATCAGGCTCTGCGGGGCTCTCCTGCGGCCCATAGCTCAACTACGAGAAGGGCCTTCTCTGAGACCGGATCCTGGCACAAGACTTCCCTGTTGGCGACGGAGGAGGTGAGCGACCTGGAGACGCCCTTGAGATTGAGTCCACACTGGGTCAGTGTCCGGCTGCCTCCCAAGAGGCTGTTTCCCTTTAGAGGTAGGGCATACGCTAACAAACCAATCCGCGGTGCTGGTGGGAGGTTGGGCTGCGGTAACAGTCAGCAGTGTCAGCCACCAGGGGATTGTGTGCCCCAGGGGTGCTCCAGGACTATGCCACCTCAGTTTGGACTCAGCTATATATAAATCAGTCTTGACCCTGCTGTAATGGAAGCAGCCTAGGCTGAACTCATTACCAGTTATGCTCTTGTTATGGACTTATCATCTGGGTATTACTTGGTTCCAGTGACACAGTGTGCATGGGCATGCCTGTACCACTTAAGGTGACATACTAAAGTATATAAAAAAGGATGGATGGAATGCTTGAATTAATCTCGCCTCTAGTAATTACTCAGGGAGTAAGGGAGGTTGGGCTCAAATGTTTTGTGTCATTAGTGCCTTCCTGCCTACCCACAGGATTTTTATACAACTGTGCAATGTGAATAAATGCCCATTAACATGTTGCGACACTCACTGTAATGGTGCATAGAGAATAGGTCCCAAATCAGTGAGGCAAGCATTGTCATACCGTTGTGTAAATATTAACAACAGATACGTAACACGTAACAAGCTCCCCTTGACATCTACACAAACGAAAACAATCCTTTAGTACAAAAGCCGAACTTATCGCTTAAAAGGACTAAGGCACTTTTTAAAAAAACATTTCCGGTTTGAAAATGGAAACACGGTGATAGAGGTCTGCTTTTCCTTGCATGTCACCATCTCATTGTCTTTTGCAAACCACATGGGTTCCTAATTAGACTTGTGAATATTTCTTAAGCAGGTCAGTTTGTGACCTTGTCATCACTGGCATTTTGCGATGCAAATTACCACTAGATGGGTCACACCACAAAATGACAGACAGATCGCAAAAATGTGTCGAGGAGTTTACTATCACTACTTGCGACCTGGCTGTATGGTCATCTGGCCTTAAGCCGTTTGTTTTCCCATTGATACATTATAATTGACTAAGACTATGAGGTACTATTCTCATTTACAAATAAGGGATGTTTTTGCAGGCAGACTGGCTTGCGAATAGAAGTGCAATTTTCAAATGACCAATTTAGTAATACACTGCATAGCAACTTGTTCATTTGCAGGGGGTGCCAACGTAATCTGCCTTATGAATATTAAAGTGCATGTTGTAATTTGTGACTGCTTGTGAATAGCTGTGAATGTATGCACAGGACGAAAGAACTCTGCCCCAGCATGCGTTTATCAATCTGGAAACATTTTTTTATTAACTGCATCACCGTTTGGGAAGATATCGGTGGGAGCAAGCAATGCTACTGCATAGTACCTGTCCTGTAGAGCAGTGTTCCCCAACCCCCGGGCCGCGGACCGGTGCCGGTCCGTGGATCAATCGGCACCGGGCCGCCCGAGGAACTTCAAATCATTTCACTGTGGCGGGCGGCCGAGGCGCAGAGCATTGCAATCAAAACAAGCGGGCCACGGTAAAATTATCAAACATTTACCGGTCCGCGGCGATAAAAAGGTTGGGGAGCACTGCTGTAGAGGACGTCTGACATCATCCCCAAAGGAGAAGCTATCCCAAGATGACAACTTTCTGTTCGCAAATCAGTTACATCTTTCAACAGTAACTGACCAATGGTTTGTAGAAACAATTGCAGCCACAGATGCATAATACATCCTTCACCCAAATAGTGGGGCTAATTCCCATTCATGCTCCAGCCTGTTTGTGATTTTAAAGGGGTTTCAAAAGCCCTTTTTAGAGTTTGAAAGCTTTTACTGACTTGTAAAATGAAATTTAAACATTGTAAAAAGCTCTTTTGTTGTCATAAACCTAGGATTTTGTGAATTTTAAGATGTGCGACTGCAATCCAGAGGAAAGTGGTTTATTGATTTGCATAATTTAATAAATGTGCACTTGCTTACTTTTTAGTGAAAAAAGTAAGAAAAGCCACTGCCGTGCACAAGGTAAATCTGTGTGACCACGAATGATATATTGACCCAAACTGCAATAGCTGACGGCCCTTCTATATTGGAAACCACGTGAGTGGCTCCATTGTAGCTGTAAATATCCTACTACAGAATAACATGTTTTTTTCCCATTTACCTCTTCTTTGGACTGACTGGCAAGATGACAGGTACTTAAAAAAACTATTTCTACTACTTAAGGTAGGAGGGGTGCCATTTTTTCTATTTGATTGGGCTGTGAATACCAGCTTTTGCCCATTTGTATTACAAAGTAATGGTCTCCTGCACAGGCCCTCTTTACTCTCTGAATCTACAGCAGAACTTCCCCTCCAAGCACAGAGCCCTCATATGGGTACAGAGATTCACCGTCGGATCACAAAACATTTTAAACTAGCGCTATTTCATATCCTTGGTGGTAAGTTAAGGAGGTGCTTGGTGCAACCATCCTTTACCACTGTATTAAGAATGTAGGCTTCTGGAGGAGGTAATGTGTCACAAAAATGTTTGTGCATTTCTTTTTTGCATGGCAGTTTGTTGTTCTGGTGACCTGTTCTATTGTTCTTGTGCAGCTCTGGTTTTGTGCTACATTATTGGAATGTTATACTCAGTTCTCAATTTGTGAAATAAATACATAAGTGCCAGGGTATTTCTCAGTAGGCCACTAAAACTTGCACCACCCATTGCCCATACTAGCACTGCCAATGACAGTACCAACACAACTACTACGCATCACAACCCTACAAGTGGAACGGTTCGGATTGTTGCTAGCCCCCCAAAGATATAAGGATAGTCTGGGCTACAGGTATTTTTAAATTCTTAATGTATATTGCTTTAAGTCCTCAGTTGGTGTGCTTATGTCAAAATTAGGGAAACAATGACACGGAATAGTGTAACGTGCTAGAAAAGAGCAGAACAGTTAGGGCGCTTTCTAGAGATTTCATACTACATCAGCGTTCTTTAAGATTACCAATGTCCAAAGAATAAAGATTCCCAAGGTGTTCAGACAACCTTTGTCCAAGATTAACTGAATGATTCAAATGATTACACACTTTTTTTTGTAACGTCAATGTGGCCCCACGTAGAAAATGAATGTCACCTGTATGTCAGCTACCAGGGGTCAAACACTGTGTAGACGCCCTCAGAATTTTAAGAACCAGCACTGAGAAAGCCACTGTTTTTAGTGTAGCAAAAATGTTGACTTATGTGTAAGTCAGGAGGACATTTTGCTTGGCTGAACAAAATAATCTGGAAGGAGAGTAATGAATTGTGCATATATTGTAGTATATAATTTGTGTTAAGGGCAAGAGTAAAACAGTGTTTACTAAAACGAATTTATAATGATGATGAATTGTTAAATTGCTGATTTTACATTCTATTAGAGGATGAGCTCGTGAATTGCAGTTCATACTGCTTTTATTAGTTTCAACCAGATAATATATGTATTAATATGCTTTGTCTATTTTATTGAATGTCCTAAGATTATGTGTATTGGGGTTGTTTTATCCGAAATAAACAAATTAAACTCAGTTATTATCTTGTGAAAAGATTTTGATCAGTAAAATACATTGATGGCACATCAGTGGCTCTGTTGGTTTTATTAGGATAGCAGTCTTGATCGGTTTATATGCTTGGAAATACCTTTATTAGTTTGATAGGGATGTGAAAGAGAGGTGAGTAGCTAATGATTCTATTACCAGCAGTCTTGCTTAGTCTGAATCTTGATTGCCCTGAATCTTTTCTTCCTTGTTGCATGCTTTACATCTCAGCCGCCAGTATTACTGAAGCACTGTTCAAACCTGCTTGTGTTGCTTGGTGTCAATGCAGAATGTATTCTAGATGTGATCCGTTATGGGCTACACCTGGGGTTGTGGGTCGAGGAAGTCAAATGTCAACCTTTCTGGAAAAGTTGTCTGGCTTGGTGGTGGATTCATCTCAGTCCAGTAACAACTGGAGATTACTAGTAACTAATCAAATGGACATTATAACTCAACACCAAAGATTTAGTCAAGGCGACATGTTTTCACTAATTAACTACTTTCAGTTAAATTTTTTCAGCATGTAACATAGATGGTCTGCCTTTTTTGGTTCTTTTGTTGTTGCGTTTATTTTTATTATGTTTTTACACTGCTCTCTGTCTTCATCTGCAGAAATGGAATGTAGTTTGTCTAAAGACAAAATATTAGAGGAAGTAGCATTGGAAGTATGACACTGGACTTTTTTTCTCAGGCCATCAACTCTGAATTGTTTGCTGTTATAAGACATTTATTACGGAGGGTAATATGTCGAATGGAAAATAGATTGTAACTAGATTTATAGTTAACGGTTTGATGTTGCACTATTTAATAAGTAACATGTTTCAAACAATGACAGAAACGTGTTTTGCTTGCAGCTATGAAAAACCACCAAGTAAGGTATTTTCTTGTGGAGTTACATGCTTTGATGGAACAGACGATGTGCCACATGATTTTGAAGGTAAATGTGCCATACAGTGAAGAAATGCATGCTCTTATAAAACAATGTATATTTAAATACAGCACTACTTTCTGATGAGCAAAGCACTTTCTTGATTACTTGCTGTTTCTAGTTATTCTATTTAAATGATTGAAAAAAGTAACACATTTCCAAGAGTGCTTTTCAGAAACCTTAATGATGGCAGTAGTAATACATACTGGCGGGCTTCATTAGCAGAAGATAGGTGTTTGGTGTCCTAATAGGTTTCTTCAGATTTGCTATAAAGGGTTATCAGAGCTAGATTTTCAGGATACTCATGGGATATGTAAATCAATCTCATTACAATTCATTTAATGTACATTTATCTCATGTTGATATTGTGTAAATGCAGCATGGGTCAGCCCCGCAATGGCATTATTTACATTCTCGAGTGGTAGTTGTTACTATACTTCTGATCGATAGCCCGTGTCTGCAGTTGAGTTTATTCTGGCCTCAGTTGAACCAACAGTCTAGTTAATTAAATAAGAATTTAAATGTTCTCTAGCCAGCATGTGAAACCCTTTATCCTTAAGTAAGGCCAAAACACTAAGCCTCATGTCTTGCATTATGTATTTAACTCTTGACACAAATATGATATGCTGCAATGCGCATGGAATATAGTGTGCGCTAACATAAATTAATAAATTATATATAAATTATTGTTTTCTGCATATTCTGTAGCAAATAATATGTTATTGCCTTATTAAAGGAGTGGGCAAGCCTGACAGTTTAGGTATCTTTCAATGTGGTGTCTCAGTTCATCGTTACATTACTGATATTTAACTACACATTAAGTTAACATTAAGAATGACAAATGTTGGCTAAGAAGTGCCTTTAGCTGTATAACAATGCCTATATTGTATATATGTTTAAAAAGTATCAATTATTTACACCTGTAATAACTATTAATTGTAAATATTGTTGTATTTCCCCAAATACTCTGGGTGTACTGATTTGACCTGTTTCTTTTATAGTTTCCACGTGCACTGTGATCAGCTCACTCTGATTTCCTATTAAAAGAATTTAAGATTTTTTTGTTTCAGCAGTACAGTAGGAAGAAAAATAAATTTATATTTCTGATCGTACTTACTAGGCAGTTGCTTGTATGATAATAGCGATGGCCAGACTTGTTCTTGCTTACCTATGTAGCAAAGTGTAGGAACTGTTCCTTTTCTGCATGGTCACATCTAATGTTTCACCGTTTTCCGGACCCTATTTGGCTGGTATTAGAACTCTATATCCTTTGACACTGCTTTTCAATGCCACAATGTGTGCGCTCAGGCCCTGAAATGATATTGGTAAAATTATTTTTACTCAGTTAGCCTAATTTACTTTCCCGTAAAGCCATGGTAGATGATGCAGAGATTGCACAGGTGGTGTTGAAGTTAACTGTCCAATGTTGGCTGCAGTGTGTATATGCACCACCCATAAATAAGACAACAAATTTGGCACTAGAAGCACCACTGAGCTGTATTCTAAAGACATTGTAGCAACACATGGTAGAGAAAAATGCCTTTGCTATGTAAGAATACTTATTTTTGAGGCACGTGTGGCTGTAGATCAACATGCTTTGCACACTCCTACCATCTAGTGTTGGATCCGGATGTGTACAAGTTGTTTTTCCTTCGAAGAAGTCTTTTGAGTCACTAGGTCGCGTGAATCCTCCTCTTGGTGATATTGCTCATCGGCATCAATTTCATTGTTAGATTGCTTTCTTTCCACCATCAGGTTTGGGCATGTGTGCCTTCACTCCATTGTCGACTTCTTCATGGTTTGCTTTTGGTTTGCATATCCCATCCTTTCATTTGTATTGTTTTTCAAGTCGCGTCTTCCATCTGTGCATCGAACCTTGTCTACATCACTTCAGCTCCTTTCGATCTCGGCCCTCATAGGGCCTCGCCTTTCAGGTCCTCCATCACACCCTTTCAAGAATGCCCAACTGATGATGGAACCGCTGCCTTTCCGTTTCTGCAGCATTGCCATGTAGCGTATCCCCGTACACAGCAAACACCTGGTCTGCAACATGTGTTTGTCGCCCGAACACAGGGAAGCAGATTGCAACGCCATTACATCTTTCCACTCTAAATAGACTCTTCAAGACCGTCAAGCGTGTCTACTAGAAATGTCACATAGAACCATCGGTGATCTCGGCCTGTGGGTTGGCAAACTTTTTGTTGATGTTAGAAAGTTCTGCAGTGTGGTGAGAGGTGGAGTTGATGCGGTATTCTAGGGCATCCTTCCTGGTGGTTCTGATCAGGCTGTGGTGGGATCTTGAGGCAGTTTTGAAAGCAACAAGGAGACTTGTTGTTTCTCCACGTCTTTTCCAACCTCCTGCATGCACACTTAGATTCCTGGAATGCCAGAGTGAACCAGCTGGCTTTTTTAGAGGAGTGTTCCTCTGTAGTCTTTCGTAGAGGAGCTAGGTTGTTGGCGCAGTTGGTGATCCATCTGCAGAGGTTCTGGGCTGATGTGTTGCCATCTGTTGTGTCGGGGGAAAGAGAGTTAGTGAGGAGGCTTGTGAGTTGCTGCGCTGGGATGTGATTCCATCTTCTGTAGGTGGGGCGGTTAATTGAGTGTGCGCTGTGGGATTGGAGTTGGAAAAATGGATGCAGTGGTGGTCGGTCCAGTGTAACGGGGTCAAAACACCGATGGTGACGTTGCGGCTGGCGGGAAAGATGGGGTCGAGAGTGTGTCCGGCTGTGTGTGTTTTTGAAGTAACCAGTTGCTTGAGTGCGATTGTATCTAGGTTCTCGAGTAGGGTTGTGGTGTTGTGTTCGCTGTGATAGTTGAAATGGAAGTTGAGGTCTCCTAGGAGCAGGTAGTTGCTGGAGGTGAGTGCGTGGGGGCTATGAGGTAGATGATAGCGTCACTGAACGCTGGTCGTGATCCGGGGTGGTCTGTAGATGAGGGTGCCAAGGGTGGTGGTCTTTGGGGTGGTGTGCGCTTGGAAGTGGAGGTGCTCCATGATGGGGGTGGATTCCTGTGTGTTCACTGTCAGTCAGAGGGTGGACTTGTGGGTTATGGCTATGCCCCCTCCAGGTCTGGAAGGTCGGTCTTTGTGAACCAGCTTGTAGTCTCTGGGCATGGCGATGTCTCAGCAAATGTTGTGTTGGTCCATGTCTCTGTGAAAATGTGATGTCCGGGCTGGTGGTGTCTAACAGGTCCCAAATCTCAACGGCGTGTTTGTGCAGGGAGCTGACATTCAGGAGGATGCATTTGAGGAGATCCTGGGATGGTTCTTGCATTGTGGCGATTGGCTTTTGGTGAGCGGAGCATGTGAGGTGGCAGTGGGGGCAGGAGAAAGGTCCGTAAGTGTTCTTGGGGGAGGCAAAGTGACAGTTGCTCCGGCGTCCAGGATTCAGAGCGTGGAGGGCCTTGGCGTCGTATTGTTGGGTGGTGCAAGATGAAGGGCCTTTGGCGCAGGGCGCGGTCCAGGCACGGACGGGCGCAGACAGGCTTGCCTTTGGCACGCCGTGAGGGTGGCCGTGCAGTGCCCACCCTTAAGAAGAGGTGGGAAATCGGTCAGCTGGTGAAGCGCTATGAGGGTGGGGCCACAGGGGCAGCAGTGGCAGGGAAAGTGCGAGGAGTGAACGGAGAGCGAAAGAGAGGAATAATCGGCAAAGTAAAGCAAAAAAGATAGAAATAAAGTTAAAAGGCAGAAAGAGGCAAAGTAGAGCAAAAATAAATAAATAAAGATGAAAGGCAGACAGACGCCGTTGCCCACTAGGCCACCAAGGATGAGGCATAGGCAGGTGCCTGCGGGTGGAGGCGAGTTTCGAACACAGAGCCGGCAGGCTTTGTGAGGAGACAGGCAGCAGCAGTGGCCATGCAGGAGGAGTGATGAACGCTGGCCAAAAGTTCAGTTTAGTCGCCCGTCACTGAGCAGCGCCCACCCTCAAGAAGGGGAAGGTGAGGGGGATTGGTCAGCTGGGAAATGGGAGGGCAGGAAGTGCTACAAGGGTGGTGGTGGGGCCGCGGGGGCAGCAGAAGCAGGGAAAGTGCAAAGAGCGAACGGAGAGCGAAAGCCAGGAAAAAGTGGCAAAGTATAGCAAAAAAGAAAGAAAGAAAGTTAAAAGGCAGAAAGAGGCAAAGTAGAGCAAAAATAAAGATGAAAGGCAGACAGACCTGACAGATGCCAATGGCCACTAGACCACCAGGGATGAGGTACGGGCGGGTGCCTGCAGGTGGAGGCGGGCCTCGAACACAGAGCCAGCAGACTCTGTGAGGAGACAGGCAGCAGCGGCTGTGGCCATGCAGGGGAAGTGACGGATGCTGGCCAAAAGGTCAGTTCATTCGCCCCTCACTGAGCAGCAGCCACCCTTAAGAAGGGGAGAGTGGGATGGTCAGCTGAGAGACGGGAGGGCGGGAAGCGCTATGAGGGCGGGGCCGCGGAGGCAGCAGCTGCAGGGAAAGCATGAGGAGCAAACGGAGAGTGAAAGAGAGGAAAAAGCAGCAAAGTAAAACAAAAAAGAAAGAAAGAAAGTTAAAAGGCAGAAAGAGGCAAATTAGAGCAAAAAAGAAAGAAATGAAGATGAAAGTCAGACAGACCTGACAGATGCCAATGACCACTCTTAAAAAAGCCCGTAGATCTATGCAGCAAAGTGGAAAAGATTTGTCTGATACTGTCATTCAAAACACATTTACGCTTTCAAAGCCAGTGTACAAGACATTGCCTGCTACTTGGTTCATCTACAAAAAGCTGGGTTAGCATTCACATCTATAAGGTTACATTTTGCTGCAATGGCTGCCTATCTTCAGAGTAGGCAACAAGTCTCTTTATTAAAAAAAAAAAAAACATTAAACCCTTCATGGAAGGCTCAAAAGAGTTAGTCTAGTACCGGTTCCACCTGCACCCTCATGGAATCTTAATGTTGTTCTTACACACCCTCCATTTGAACCTCCCCTTCAGTTCCTTTCTTGGAAAGTGGCATTTTTAGTTGCTATCACCTCACTTATGCATGTTAGTGAGTGCCAGGTTTTAACTTTGGAAGAACCTTTCTTACAGCTGCACAGAGACTGGATATCCCATTTTCTTCTCAGTCAGTCGATTGAGTTACCATGTTTTTCCCACAACCAGATTAATTTGCGGAGAGGGCTCTACATACATTATATATGAAAAGGGCCCTTATGTTCTACATTGATAAAACTAAAACTTTCAGAAAAACTAAGCAGCTTTTTATTGCTTTTTCACCTCCCAAAAGGGAACACTATATCCAAATCAGGCATAGCCAGATGGATATTTAAGTGCATTCAAACATGTTATGCTAAACCCAAAAGAAGGCTACACCTCCTAGAGCACACTCTACTCAGAAGAAAAGAGCATATGACTTTCCTATGAAACATTCCAATAGCTGACATACGTAAGGCAGCTACATGGTCCACCTCATACACCTTCACAAAACATTGTTGTGTAGATGTGTTAGCACACCAACAAGCCAGTGTAAGTCAGGCAGTGATACATACACTTTCTCAAACAACTACAACATCCACAGGTTAGCCACAGCTTTTGAGGGGGACTGCTTTACAATCTTTGCAAATCATATGTATCTACTGCCACACATGCCTCAAACGTAATATGTTACTTACCCTGTAAGCATTTGTCCATGGTGTATAGTGCTTTAGATTCACATGCTCCCATCCTCCTCCCCAGACACTGTGGCCGTTGCAGTTTTCTTACATTATATTTACATGGACTTCTCATTACTTACACTTAACCACTCCATTCTTACCCTTTTGCGGGAAAAACAAAGGGGTCGATGCCAATACACACTATCACTGAGGAGTCACTAGACCTCGTGACTTGAAAGACTTCTTTGAAGAAGAACAACTTGTACACATCCGGACCCAAGACTAGATGGCAGGAGTATGCAAAGCATGTGAATCTACAGCACTCCATGCCATGAACGGATGCTTACAGGGTGAGTAACATATTCCTTTTCATATATTTATTATGTCACCCCAGAAGTATATCTTTTAAGCACACAAGGCTGGGGCAAAATATTTAAAAAACAAAAGTGGTGTAATTTAGATTTGATTTAAGTGCCCTCACAATGACTAAAGGCCTAAAAGCAAGTCTCACTATCGAAGTTTGAGCTAGATGTTCTAGAGAAAGGCCTAGGTAAAATAAAAATATTTATTTAACAGTTCCACTTGGAGAAAATGCTAGAAAAATATTTAAAGTTATTTTCCATTTACTTAACAAAATTGTATTTCATTGTGAAATTTTGATAACTTTAGTGGAAGCGTCACTTCATAAAAATGGACTTTGGGCTGTCTGCACAAGAAATGGCTTGAAATCAGTTCTGCCACTCGTTACACTGAACATTCCAGGCTGGGGTTGATAATTCTACCTGCTAGAGGACAGTGGCCTGGCCTCTGGACCCAGGAAGGGCAGAGGTGTTGTCAACGCAAAGTCACTTAGCAATGATAAACCATTTGGGAGGGGTACAAGATAGCTGGCAGAATAAAGGACAGCCTAAACACTTCTTTTGACTTTGTTTCCAAATCAGTTAGACAGAATATGCTTTGATTCATTCCCAGAGTTCTCCAAGACCCTTTGATTCAACTCCAGCAGGATTGAGAACTATTGTCTGCCCTGAGGTGGGTTTGTGACCTCAACTAAATATGGGGGTGGCCAGGGACCTTCCTGCAGGTCTCCCAGATGGAAGATGGGCTTATCCACTTGAATTTAAGGCATTTTATTAATTTTTACAGTAAAGCAAAGAGGAAGTTCTGAAAAAGGAGGTGGGCATTAGCTGTGAACATAGACAGGATTGGGCAGGGAACATTATCCACTCACTGGCTAGTGCACAGGATAAGACTGGCACCCCTTATCACCACCTCCTCGGAACGTTCCTAGACCTAGGAAGACTGCACTCTTAAGAATGCGGCACTGCAGGAAGAAAACAACTCAAGGACTCCTAAGTCCTGCTGGAAGGAGAGGACTCAGCTGACTCTGCCTCGCACCCAGAGGCTACAACTGCTCTGCAAGAGTCAGTTTGCTCACCTTCTGTTTGTCTGCTCCACGGACCCAATATGTAGAACAACGTCTGATGCTAACAATGCCCAGCTGACCACAAAACACTGGACCCTGCAGGTGCCCTGATTGTAGAGAGTGTGTCTAGAAGCCTTCCCTGTGGACTTTGGGACTCCACGAGTGACCAGAAGGGTGGAGATATGTGGGACCAATGCACAGTACTGGGGTGTACCCAGGGAGGTCACACCAGCAGTAGGTATGAAAACCTCGTTCTCCATACTCTGAGCGTTTTGCAATGCTGTAAATGGTTTCAACTGGACTTTGTGGTAAAGGTATCTACCACGTGGAGCCTTGCCTGGCTATAGCTTCTAGCCTTGTTCTGCTGAATGGTTTTAAGTACAGAAAAAATAACTAAGTCAAGGGTAAAACCTTGGAAGGGGTGAGGCAGCAAATCAGTGACTAAACAACCATGGTGGCTATGAAATTTAGCTTTATCCCTCTATGAGCTTTTGGAGCCTATACCAGCGGCTTCAGATGGAGCCCGACACTGACATATCCAATTTCACGGCCCCCCCAGCCTTGAACGTTACCATACTAAAACATTTTGACTTCCATTTAAGAGGCTAATTCCTAAGGTACAAACTTTGACTGGGACAACACGCTTGGTGTATCCGACCTCCACTCCATAGTGGTTAGCCTGATATCATACCTTGGTCCCGGTCCACCCTGAACTGTTATTTTTCAATGTTGTTCTACTTTGTCTAAAACCTTTTTGCTTTTCATTAGGTGCACTATGACCCACTAAATTATGGCTTTCGAGTTGGCAAGATTGAATGTTGCACCTTGCGTGTATCCATTCCCCAGCAAAACTTGTAGGCATGTGCAATGCAGCATCATACATGAAAAGGCACCATGAAAAAGTGTTGTGCATATCCCTTAAAATCGTTTTCCTATTGCAACACATGTGGCTATATTTAGTTACTAAATCAGCCATTGCCATGTCACCATGATAACATTCTAAATTGTATATATTCATACAGAGTGCTTTCATACTAGGAGTGCAACATATATTTTAATTTAGGATAGCATGAATAGAGACAATCCTAACCAGTTGTCACACTCCTGACAATTACACTACTCATCTTGCCACACAATATCTTACAACTATTGACAAACACAAATTCATAATTAACACTTTAGTGTTTTGCAACCCATTGTAACATTCTTTGACTTTGTCCCTGCTGCTTGTTTATGATGATGCCAGAGGCATTGTTCCTTTTGTTTATACATGCACATTCTGTGTCATTTCTTTTTCTTTTGTTTGGTAGACTGCGTGAGTGTGAACTAAATTGTGTTCTTGAAAGGTTTTAGAAGCAGACCTTGTTGCTCTGACTTGGTTGTGTTTTTGGTCATGCAGTAATTTTAAGAGTGGTCATTCTTTAAATCATCTGATTTTTTTGCTGTAAAGTGGGGCTGTTTCTGCACATTTTGTGTTGCATTTTATTTTTCTATTTGTACTTTGCATGCTTTATTGGTGACATTGCAATCCCATTTTATTATGACCCGGTATCCTTTTCCAATGAACCAAGTTTATGCTTTTTTGAAAATAATGTAAAAAATATTAGAACACTGGAATGTTGAGAGCTCCATTGGAGACAGTGAAATGCTCCAGCCTTTTAATGGCTGGTAAAACCTTTGAGCCTCAACATTCCAATGTTCCTTGTGCACAGCAAAAGCTGTGAACAAAGGCCTCATGAACCAGAGGGTATTTTAATCCCCTCTGGCTTGTGAGGCCTTTGTTTTAGTTATTAAGTATCTGCCCTCTGGTGGAGGAGTGTTCTCATAGTCTTATAGACCTACGTAGCTGGGCTATACCGGCCATTAAAGTCCCGCTCCCTTGTCTATCGCTGGAGTGGGTGGGCCTTTAATGGCCTGTATACCCCGCTATGGCAGGCCCTAAGGATATATTAGTTCTGCATTAACAAAATAATTAAATATGCCAAATGTGGTAACGTTAGAAGACTAGATTTTCTTTCTTGTCGACATTCTGGGATAAGAAGGAAAATTAACTTAAAGTAGTTACCATATTATCTGTTAATTGCGTACCTGTTCCCTGATTTCAGTTGGCTTCTTCCACAATGTACATTGTTCTGTTTCTAATACCCAAACGATAACACCATACATTTTTTTTCAGCATGGAAGGATTTAACTAGCGGAGAAGTGAACATTTACAAGCTTCCTGGAGGACATTTTTACCTCAGAGATCCAGTAAATGAAAGCTTCTTGGTGAAGCATGTTACAAAATATATGGAAACTGCAGAAATGGACTATCTTTGAACATAAATATAAACATACAGAGACTGATAATCAAACATGATTATATGGTTGGCTTTTTTGGGTGACCAGAAATGATGAACAAATAATGTATACTAGATTACCGAGTGAAAGTGTATACCTTCCAGGATATCCTTAATTGATTAATTTGTGTCACTGGTGTCCTGTGCTGGAATCTTCAGGAACAGTACCCACCAGAAGCCCGCCTTCCAGCAATATAGATTCTGGTTGTTGAAATTGAGATTATTATTATCATTGCTATACAAGAGGAAGTGTTTCAGGAATGGTACAGTGGGATGGAGATCTTGAACAAGATGAAATCTCCGGATTACATCTAGAGTGAAATCAAGAAATTACATACACAATGCAGAAATTCAAAGTTCTTATACCAGAATAATTTTTACCTGAAAAGGAAACTTTAATATTGTAAACATATGTTAGCCAAATGTGATTCCTTACTAAGTTCTTGAAAAGTGATCCGTTGAGCAAAATGTAATAACTTTAACACCTTGTTCCGAAGGACAATTGAATTTTTCTATTCATAGTCTTTTTTTCCTCATTGGAAACAGTTGTTCAATTTGGGATTGTTCCTTTAATTCAAATTAAAAGCTTACTGCCAAAATTCTCTTAAACTTTGCAACTAGCTTTTCAACAATGTCAGTGTTACGCATACCTTCAGAATTTCAAGTGTTTTGTTATTTCCCAAGAATCCTCAAAGTCACTAAATCGAATTATGCACCTGGGTCCCTCCCCTCTTGTATGTATTTCACTTTTGATATTCTCCTCGGAAAATCACAAATAACTGGTATATCCTACCTGTTTCTGCAGAGATTAGCTTGAGGCTCATTTTGGAATCCTCACGTGGCAAGCTCTCTGAAGGGTAACCAGTAGATGCATCCACTCCTTTCTGCAACTGCTGATAACTGACAAAGATAAAACAAACACAGCTTTGTTTATTCAGAATATGGCCCCTGAGATTTGCACCTCCTGCTGGATCGCGAACATGTTTTTTCCTGTTTAGCCCTAGGTCCTTCAATGGTCCCCACAGCTTCACCACCACCACCTGGCAAGCCAGAAATGTACAAGTGCATGTTTACAAGGTAGAAGGCGTCTGAAAAGGACTCTATAGTGACTTTCCTTGACATTGCCTGCAGGCCCAGCATTGTATATTTGATAATGCACAAGAGTGTGATGTGCAAGGGCAAGATAATTAATAAGTCAATATTTGACTGCTAATGTTTCATTTATATTTTTAATCATGTTATAGAAGTTGTCTATATGCTAATTGGCAGTGCTTGGCGAGGGCATGAGTTATAGTTACCTTAGGCCGCAAGTTAGGTTACTTGAAATACCTCTAACTATAACTGCTGAATTTCTATGGTTTTGTGCGAGGAAATTCCAAATCTAACTATAACGTTCCTGTTTGATTTTTTACATGAATTTCTATCTTTTTTTAAATTCTGTTTCCTATCTATAACGTCCCTGTTATCTTTGTTTTTTTCAGTAAATTTCTATGTTTTTTTTTAACGTACAGTAATTTGAATTACTATACGTTAATTCAACAACCGCCACACTTTTTTTTAGCACTCCTTTTTCTCAGCCCCCGCTTGACGGATCCCCTTGAAACTTTCCATGCACAACAAGATTCTCCGGAACACTTTTTTTTGAAACATTTCATGAAGATTCGTCAAACGGCACCAAAAATATAGGCAAGTCAAAAAAGTTAGGTCCTAACTGTAACTACCTACTGCCGACCGTCAGTATAGTTTATATATATATATATATATATATATATATGTATGCATACATTGAGAAAACGAAAGGTTAAATTGACATTATAGTTAGGTGGCTATGTCAGTACCAACGTAACCTTTTGAAATCAAACAAACCACAGAAATTCACAAGTTATAGTTAGCAAAACTGCCATTTTCTTTTTTTGTTTTTTTTGTGTTTTTGCAGCCATCCAGCTCTAGTCCTGTGGGATTGCATCAAAAATTTCCATTTTGTAAAATATTGGCACCGGATGTCCCAGATGTACAAGGCATTTTTGGGTCGCAAACTAATTGGGCTGTTTGGCACCAGAAAAATGCTTTTTCAAATGTGCAGAATATGATTTGATAATTCGCAATTTGAATTTGCGATTCGTTGTTTGGAAGGGGCATGTTGTTGACGTTCCTTCCACATACCAAATCTGTATGGGACATATTACTGTTTTGCGACTAAATTCTGGTTGCAAAACTGTAATACTTTACCACTATTTTAAAAGTAGTGGTAATCCATTCACAAATGGGAAGGGGTCCCCTACGGGCTTATTTCCCTTTGAGAATGTTGAAAAAATATTTTTAAGACCAGGCAGTGGTCCCATGCACCATTTCCTGCACATTATAAAATGAAACTTTAAAGTTGCATTTTGTTCTTCCTAAATTCAGTCTGTTTTCCTTTGAGGCAAACTGGCTGCATTAAAAAAAATATTTATTAAAAAGAAATGACAAACATGATGGTCTGCTGATCTCAGCAGGCCACCATCCCTGTGATGGCTGCGATTCCTAATAGGTTGCAAATTGCAACCTACTTCATTAATATTCATGTTTGCAAGAGGAACAGGAAGCACAGCCCCTCCGGAATCCACACAGGGTATTGTGTGTCTAGGCCCTTAAGTGTCTTGCGAAGGCCATTATTTAAAAAAACAAAAAAACAAATATCCTTAAAAAATTTATTTACTATTGTATTATAGATTTCCATTAAATATTAACAGAAAATATGAAAGAACTCTGTGCAATAGATTAAAATGAAATTTAAAACTCTATGATCGTGAGATTGGCCCACAAGCGGTTCACAGGGCTCTCGCCAGAGTAATGCCACCTTGAAAGTAGATTGCTGTCATCATATATCCATATGAGAATTACAAGAACTAAGCAAATACACATTCCCGCCTGAAATATTGAATATTTGTCTGTTTAATACTCAAACATATTTTACAAACATTTTGCAGCATATGAAGCATAACCTGTTTTTTTAGAACAAAACATATATTACAAAATCATTCTACCATACACACATTCTCCTAAATAATTAAAATAATTAATTTACTTTAAAAAAAGCTAGAAATTCAGTAAAGTAACATTATAGTTTGGTGTAATAAAAATATCTGTTTTGGAATATAAAAAAAACTTGGAAATTCACTGAAAAAAACAAAGGTTAAAGTAACTTTATAGTTAGGTGAAAATCTCAGTGTCAACATTGATGTTTTAAACTGAAAAATACACAGGCATTCATCAGTTTTAGTTAGCAGCACTAACTATTCCTTGTGCCCCTACCACTTACTGCTTATGACGTCACACATGACATAACACATGACATGTTTTGACCTCTTTTATGACAACACTGATGAGATCTCAAATTACACGATTGATTAAAAGTTAATTATGTGGAAAAATGTGGATGAATGGGTAGACAAAATGGTGCTCACCTTTTTGACCTGCTTGCACATTTTGATGTTTATGCCATTAACAGTAGTCTTAAAGCACCTTTAGGTCTGGCTAAAATTGAAATGTTACTGGGACTGGGCTGATTCCGGTTCACCAATCACTATTTTGCCAGAAAATACTTTTAAGGACGAATGGAAAGAAATTGCTCTTAATAAAACTTATGTTAATCCCATGGCATTTGATAATTTTGACATTGAAAAGTTGGGATTCTCTTATGACAGTCTTGATATTCAGGGACGAGTAATATGTACCAAGATTATTTGGGTATTAATGGTAAGGACATTGTTGGGTGGTATGATTTAGGAAGGCTTGGGATTATATTGAGTCCTGGGACTGATTGCCATATTTCCTTGAGAGATATCTCTATTATTATATTGCACTTAATGTACTAATTTTCAAGATGTGATTGATAAACATAAAAATGTGTTGATCGAGAAACATAAAAATGGGTTTTTCTTCAAATGTTGGGCTAGTAAAAGGTGTTGAACATAAATTTATGCTTGCCTTTTTATGAGCTGGTACGAAAAACAACATGCATGGGGCAGATATGCCTCCCCTGCACAGATTTTATTGTGTTCTGGGGGAGTTATATAGATGACATCATTATGTAATGGAATGGGACGGTAGAGCAGCTAACAATGTATCATGCCTTTTTGAATGACAATCCTTACAATGTCAAACTAAGTATGCAATACAGTAAGGAAACAATAGACTTTTTGGATATTCAGTTCTTTGTGACAAATAATAAGATACAGAATGCAATGTTTAGAAAATCGACGGCCTGCAACAGTATCTTACACTCGACAAGTGCCCATCCCAAGTCAGTTATTCATAATATCCCATTTGGTGAAATGGTACGTATTAGACGTAACTGTAGTGCTACAAAAGATTTTTTAACTCAGATTGAAAATGCTAAACAGAGATTTATATAAAGGGAAGATATGACAACAAAAATGTAATATCTTAATAGCAGCGGTTGCCGCTGCGCGTGCAGATCAGATTTGCAGTGTCATCGCACGCGCAGCGGAGCTGCTCACACGCGGCTGTTTTCATTGTTCGGTGTTCCTTTCCGCGTTACAAGCGCGAGGAACGCCGAACATTTGAAAACTGCAACGGAACGAGTGGAGGCGAGATTGAGGAGAGCAGAGCCATTTTATGCTGCGCGCTAGGGTGATTATTGTGAAAGAATTAATTTTGAAATAAATCCTATTTGGAACTAACAACGTGGTGTCTGGAGGTTTGTTCCCAGCTTACCATATGTGGCGACGAGCTGTGGAACTGGATCACCCCAGGCTGTTACTTCGAGGCCCACTCGTGCATCAATCCTCGACCTTCTGGACAGCTGTATTTACGATGAGAGTGTCTTATCTCCCATGAACCTCGGGTCAGAAGGTGTGGCTACAGCAGGCTTTCATTCTTGTGAAAGTATAGCGGCCATCTTTAAACGGCTACTTTCATCAAGATTTTTGGACTATTATTATTAAAAATCTGTGGAGGAATTGATTTAATTGCAATGATATGGTCCCGAGTGACTTTATTTTTTATTAAATACGGTCATGCAGTCGGTCAACCCTCCGCCACCATTTTTGGAAACTCCTGGTGAGCCAGCCATACCATGGAAGCAATGGTACGATGCTTTCGAAACTTATATGGGTGCCATTGGTGCGTCAAGATTCAGACCTGAAAGAAAGAAATGTTTATTGCTTCATTCTTTAGGTTTCGAGGGTAGGTCGGTGTTTAAACATTTACCAGATATTCAAGTGGAAGACGGCGAAGAACTTGATGATTTTGAAGACGCTCTTAAGAAATTGGCCACCAGATTTGACGCACCTCCTAGTTTGGTTATTGCAAGACATAAGTTTTTTAGGAGAGAACAAAAAAATTGAGAAGATGTCAATAACTACATTTCTGCTTTGAGGAAACTTGCGTCTGAGTGTTTCTTTGACACATTTACTGATCAGTTAATACGTGACCAATTCATTTGTCACTGTGCGGATAAATCAATCAAGCAAAAGTTGTTGTCTTTAGGAGATCCATCTTTGTCAGATTCTATCAGAATTGCTAAAAGCATTGAAACTGCAATGAGATCTGCAAAAGAGTTGGAACGTGCACAGGCAGAACATGTGAACGTAGTACAGAGATCTGACAACAGGCGCAAGATGAGAGTTCCTGTGCACAACAAAGTGGAAGTGGATAAATCCAATGGTTTTTTCAAGCAGACCAATGTTTGTTTTAGGTGTGGCTATCCACCACATACAAAAGGAGGAAAAATTTGTCCAGCAAAGAATGTGCAGTGCAGATTATGTGGCAGAACTGGTCATTTTGCAAGAGTGTGTCAAAGTAGCAGAAGTGGTTACACTAAGGTTAATGCTGTCATGGATGACGGTGATGACAGGATGGATGAGTTGATGAGTGAAATGCAAGAAATGATTCTGACTGTGGGTGACTCTGACATAATCTCTGGCAATCCAGTGGATTGCATTGATCCGTATGTTTTAATTCAAGTAGGTGACAAATATTTAAAGTTGTTAGCTGATTCGGGGGCTAGAATCACTATGATTACACAGGAACTTTACCAACAGAATTGGGGCACGAGAAAATTGAATCCTCCAGATAGGACTCCGTTTTCATATGAGGGAAGGAGGATTGACTTACTTGGTTTCTTTGAAGACATTTTAGTATTCAAGGGGCAACGCATTGTTGGGAAAGTCTATGTTGCTGTTAAAGGGTTGAACATTTTAGGATGGTTTCACCAAGGGCTTTTTGGAATGGTTTTGCATCCAGGTACGGGTGGTCAGGTGACAGTTATTAGAGATACCTCTGATATAGAGAAATTACTAAAAGAGTTTCCCAGAGTTTTTTCAGGTGATTTAGGTAAGATAAGGGGCTTTTCACACAAAATAAAGGTCAAGGACAATGCTATTCCTGTTAAACATAAATTGAGAGGTGTGCCATTTAGTGTCAGGGATGAGTTGGAGAAAGAATTGGAAAGTTTGCGTATGAGGGGAATCATTGAGCCCATTGATTCTTCGTTATGGTTATCTCCGTTGGTGGTGGCTAAGAAAAAAAATGGGGAATTGAGAGTTTGTGTTGACTTGAGGGCACTCAACAGAGAGATCTGGGTTGACTCTCATCCATTGCCTAAGATTGGTGAGATGCTTTCTTGTATCAAGGGAGCAACATTTTTTACTAAACTCGACTTGGCCACTGCTTATCACCAAGTAGAATTGACACACGAGTCGCGACACTTTACTGCTTTTGTCTCCCCGTGGGGAACGTATCAATATTGTCGTATGCCTTTTGGACTGGCGTCAGCAGCGTCAGTATTCCAGAGAATAATGTCTACCATTCTTAAAGGTATCGATAAAGTGTGTGTTTTTCAGGATGATGTGTTGATTTATGCTTCTGATCGATATGAACATGATGCGATTCTGAGGCAGGTATTGAGTAAGTTTGAGAATGCTAGTGTCGTATTAAGAAGAGAGAAATGTCAATTTCTTCAAACGTATGTAGAATATTTGGGGCATGTCATCACACCAGAAGGGGTTTATCCCAGACCAGATCTTGTAGAAGCGATTGTAAAAGCACCTGCACCTCAGGACAAAGTTGGTGTCAAATCATTTTTGGGTCTTTGTGAATTTTATTCTAGATTTATTGAAAATGTTGCTACTCTAGTCAGACCCATTTCAAATCTGTTGAAATCTAAAACTGAGTTTTTGTGGGATGCTGAGTGTGCGGAAGCATTTGATACTATTAAACAGAGATTGAGTAGTGCCAATGTTTTACAATCTTATGATCATAATTTGAAGTGTTGTTTGACTGTCGATGCCAGCAAGTTTGGTCTTGGAGCAGTTTTGACGCAAATTAATGAAAAGCAGGAGTATACTATTGGGTTTGCGTCAAGAGTGCTCAGATCTAATGAAGTACATTATTCTGTAATCGAAAAAGAATTACTAGCATGTTGGTGGGGTATAGAGAAATTTAAGTCTTTTCTATGGGGAAGAATTTTTTTCTCCAAACAGACCATAAGCCATTAGTCTCTATTCTTAATGGTACCAATCTTAAAGGTAGCTCACCAAGAATTGCAAGATTTGCGGCCAGGTTGCTTCAATTTGATTTTTCTGTGATACACATATCTGGTGGAAAAAATGTGAGAGCAGATTACCTTTCCAGGCATCCAGTTTCCGAAGATATTGGTGAGGAAATGGACACTCAGGATGAAAACTGCTTCATTGCTTCTGTCGAATTAGAACGTACTGGATCGTTTTCCGAAATGATGTGGAAGGAAGCGTCTTCAAGTGATAATGTACTCTCTAATGTTTTAACGTATGTTGAGAATGGGTGGCCGCATGAAAAAAGTTTGAATTTGAGTACTCAACCTTTTTTCAAAGTGTCGGACGAACTATCAATTGAAGATGGTGTATTGTTGAGAAGTGATAAAATTGTCCCTCCTGATGTTATAAGATCCATTATTATGGAAAAAGCACATCAAGGTCATTTGGGTACTACTCTTACTAAAAAGAGGGTTAGGCAATACTATTGGTGGCCGCAAATGGACAGAGACATTGAAACGTTGGTCAAGTCCTGTTGCATTTGTTCAACCAGTGATAAGGCCCTCAAAAAGTCAACTCCTCCGCTAATGCCAATAGAATGTCCAGCAGGTCCTTGGGAAAAGATTGGCATCGATTTATTGGGTCCCTTCAATTCTCTTCCTCCTAAATTACGGTATGCTTATGTAGTAATTGATTATTTTTCCAAGTGGCCCTATGTGAAGTTTGTGAGTCGTGCAGATTCCACGTCTGTGGTGTCGTGTCTCAAATATATATTTTTGGATGAAGGGTTACCCAAGGAACTTGTGTCTGATAATGGGGTCCAGTTTGTGTCTTGTGAAGTTGGAAATTTTTTGAGTGAGTGTTCCATCAAACATTTGAAGAGTTCTCTCTATCAACCGCAAACGAATGGTTTGGTTGAACGGTTTAATAGAGTGGTTGGGGAGTGTATCCAGTGGGCGTTAGCTAATGGCTGTGTGGTGGATGCTGCTGTAAAGAGTATGCTCTGGTTCTACAGAACAACACCCCACACTAGCACGGGAATATCACCATTTGAGGCACTTAGAGGGAGGAAGCCTGCCACCTTATTTAGACCAGCTTGGTTGTCCAAGTTTTTCAAGCATTCTACATGTAAGGAACTCATTTATGCAAAGGTGGGTTCGAGTATTAAAAATTCTCAAGAAAAACAAAAGTCATATTACGACAAGAAAAGAGGTGTGAAGGAGGTGCAGTTCATGGTGGGTGATTGGGTGCGGGTTAAATTACCGGGGTTTGTCATGAAAGGGGATTCCAAGTTTTCTGAACCATGCAAGGTTGACAAAGTATATGGGAATGCTGTGCGGGTTGATGGACGTAACTGGTGGAATATGGGGAAGGTGGTAAAGGTTGAACCTAAGGATGTTTTGTTACCTGTTCACAAGAAGGGGGTTCACTCTTCAAAAGCACAGGATTGCTTGAATGTACAAAAATCTGTGGGGGTTAAACCCTCGAGTTTAAAAGAGGTGGATTCATGCTCCAATCTTGTGCCTGTCAGGAGAAGTGATAGAGTGCACAAATTACCTTTAAGGTATCGTTGAGTGAGATTACCTTTGAATTACCTTTAAGGTATCGTTAAGTGAGATTACCTTTAAGGTATTGTTAAGGGTGAATCACTTATACGATGTTTTATGTGTTGTGTTTGTTTTGGTTATACTCAACATGTATGGTTACGTTCATAGTTTAGTTCTGCAATCGGAGAGAAAAAAAAAAAAAGAATATAATGATAATTGTTTCTTTGCTTGTTGGTTATTTAAAGTGTTAAGAGTAGTATCTTAATAGCAGCTGCTTACACGCGGCTGTATTTTATTGTGGTTTATTTAAAGTGTTAAAAGAGAAAACTAAATGTAATATCTTAATAGCAGCGGTTGCCGCTGTGCGTGCAGATCAGATTTGCAGTGTCATCGCACGCGCAGCGGAGCTGCTCACACGCGGCTGTTTTCATTGTTCGGTGTTCCTTTCCGCGTTACGAGCGCGAGGAACGCCGAACATTTGAAAACGGCAACGGAACGAGTGGAGGCGAGATTGAGGAGAGCAGAGCCATTCTATGCTGCGCGCTGGGGTGATTATTGTGAAAGAATTAATTTTGAAATAAATCCTATTTGGAACTAACAACGTGGTGTCTGGAGGTTTGTTCCCAGCTTACCATAAAAACACTGTTGAAGGCAGAGAAACAGATTATAAAAATGACTAGGAAAGAGACATTATATGTGAAGTCCAAAGATGATAAAAAGAAGAAAAAATCTGATCAGGTGGCATTTGTGACCCACTATTCAGTTCTGAGTCAAGAGATTTTTAAAATTTTACAACGCCACTGGCATCTACTTATAGATACACCGGGACTAAAGGGGTGTATATCAAAATTTCCTAAGGTGACCTACCGTAGAGGCATGACATTAAGGGACCAGCTATGCCCAAGTTAAATTACTGTGGGCAATAATCAAGTGTGGCTTCCCACTAAACCGAGAGGGTTTTATGTTTGTCATGAATGTAATATTTGTATGTTGGGCTTAGACAAATCAAAAGATTTTTGTTATAACACCACAAGGAAATATACAATCAAACATTTCATTAACTGTAAGACAAAATATGTGATCTATAATTTGGGTTGTACATGCAACAAGATCTATGTGGGGAGTACTGTAAGGCCCCTGAAATTAAGAGTACAGGAACATGTACGTGCCATATAAAACAAAGATACCAGGTATCCATTAACACTTCACATGATGCTATCTCATTCTGAGGATGCGCACATCTGGTTTCAGGGGGTAGATTATGTACCCCCTCACCAGAGAGGCGGAAACAGGGAGTTAATTCTACGCCAGAAAGAGGCAGCATGGATTTGTCGCCTGCGAGCGGTTGAAATGGGCCACAACACAGATAATGAATTGCACTATTTCTTATAACTTGTGTATCCTTGAAGCAATAGATGATAGAAGCTTTAAATTGGTTGAATACTATTTCCTGTGGCCCATGTAATTATCCACCTGATGGTCTTATTATAGTTGGAATTTTAATTTTGTTAAAAATGTATAATAATTATTTAGAGATATATTGTATTAATATTATAGTTTTATTTTTTGCTTTCTAAATAGTGAGATATGTTTTTTCATTTATGACTGGATTGACATCTAGGATGGAACATGGACAGTTTTCTGTAGTAATTTATTATAAATTGCTTCAGTGTATTGGTACTTTGGGTTTTTAATATCGCCAGTACACTGTGGTGCTTAACGGTTAATTTGGTTTATACTGAAGTTATTATTTTATTTTGATATTTCGATATTAGGTATTCTTTCTGGAATCAGGTATTCTCTCTGTTCTCTTAATGTACAAAGTTTTTGAATACTCAGTTGACACGTGTGTATTTATTGAAAGGAACATTTGGAATTGTGGAATTATTATATTGTATAACTGCGGTGACAAACTATTCTGTTAGTTTGTCTGTATATTGAGAGATATTTTTGTCCCTACACGCTTCAAGGTGGCCGCTACGGTTCTTATCGATCCCCTGGCTTAGTGCATATAGCAATTAACATACAGTGGGCGCACTTACTTATTTATTGTAATGAATAGGTGGTTTTGTGTGAATTAACATAAGGGCATGACCTTGGCGAAAAATGACCTTATTCCATTCGTACATTGCGTAATATTTATGTTCCTTGCACACTCCAAGATGGCCGCCGCGATTAACACCAATCTTGAGGAGGCACATCTTTTGACCCATGTGACTTTATTTCCGGGTCGAGACGGCCTGTTCAGTGATTATCTGCACCTGAATAAACCGATACTGGCGGTATATTTAAACCCTAGCTGCCCCGTGAGATTTGGTTTGTCTTTTGCGATCATTGTGCTGATCCACGTTTGGAAGGAACCACAAAACTTTGCCGATAACGAGAGTTGCTGTACTGACTGTACAGCTTTGGGAGATCTCAGCAGGTACTCGTGTTGTTATAACGCGTGAGTGTCATGTTGTGTAGCATATGGAATTAATTAAAATTGTTTTGCAACAAAGGTTTAGGTTTGTAGAGGCTGATATAGATGATTATATCGGGTTCTGCAGAATTAAGACCTTAAAGTTATATGGGGATTGAGAATGGGTCTGGGCATTTCAAAATTGGAAGAACTGAAATAGTTCAGATTGTAGATACATATTTTCTCGCATGGACTCATTGAATAAGTAGTTCAAACTAGTAATCGCATTGTGGAATATTGTCTACTGTTGAGACATAATATGGAGGATGTGTCACTTACTACTGCGTTTATTAGTGTTGGAAAATGGGTTATTAGTAAGGGCAGGTAGGTACCTACACCTAGCAACAAGCCACTAACCTCCACCTAGGTACAGTTAGGTCTCAGTAAATTAATCCCAGCTCAACCCTTGGTAGCTTGGCAACGAGCGTGAAGGCTTAACTTAGGAGACAAAGTGTAAAGCATTCAAATATCACAAAACAGTAATCAAATAAAACACAGGAAACAGTTTAAAAATCCAAACCCAATTTATAAAAATAGTTTATATTTTTATCTTTAAAATGACACAAAAACGATTAAAATCGGTTCAGGGGAACCGGAGATATGAATTTTTAAAGAATTATTATTTTTCTAGCGCTTAGAAGCAAAAAGCGTCAATCGGGTCATCTGTTTGCACCAGGACCGGGGCAAAGTCAAAGTTTCAGGCCGACCGCGATGGAGCCCTGCTCGGCTACAAGTCGCGGGAGGCCTCGGTTAAAAAGTTACCTTCTGACTTAGTCTTTATTTTGAAGTTTTTCTTCACCGGGACGAACCTGCCAGTTGAATCCGACCTCCTGGAGCCCTTGTCCGGATACGCGATGTGGGTTTCCTCGGTGGTGATTTTTACCTTCGGACTTAGTCGTTTTTTCGAGATGAAAATCCTTCTACCGGGGTAAACCTGGATCTTGATCCGACGTCCGTGGAGCCCTTCTCGGATACGATGGCTGGGAGGTCCCGGTCAACTTTTTACCTTCGGACTTAGTCTCTTTTTCGGATGTTTTTCTTTACCGGGATGAACCACGAAGTCAGGCCGGGTCGCGGTTGAGGCAAGCCGGCTAGAATTTCCGCTGCGGGTCGGTCCCTCTCTGGAGCTTTTTTACAAAATTTGTCAAATCTTCTCCAAACTTCTGGGGCTTCACCCAGATGTTCTATTAAGGTTCTTTTGGGGTCCACAGCTCACCCCAAGGGTCCAGAAGTTCTGTGATGGTCCTTGGGGGGTGCGGACTTCAACTCCCAGAATGCACCTGGCGCAAACTCCTTTTTGGCCACTGGACAGTGGTCAGCTGGTCGCTTTCTTCAGGAGTTGGTGCAGGGGACTCTGGTTAGCAATTTTTCACCTGTAGCAAACAGGGATTCCCTCCTTGAACCAGTTGAAGCCAGGCAAAGTCCTTCTTGTGGTGAAGCCCAAGTGTGCAGCTGGTGCAGTCCTTCTGAGTGCAGGTTCCAGGTGCAGGCCAGGGGTCCAGCAGGGCAGTCCTTCTTCTCCTTAAGTTCTTTCTTCTTGAAATTTGGTGGGGATCTGAGGTGTGGGGGCAGGTCTGCCAGTTTTATCCTTGCTCCTGGGTGAAAAGCAAGGGGGTCCTGGTCCTCCAATCAGGTACAGGGTCGTCCCCCTGTGATGACCACTTCCTGGGAAGTGTGGCAAAAATCCATCCCAAAAGGCAACAGTCTCTAAAAATCCAACATGGCTGAATCTGATTTTTGGAGGTTACATCTGGCTGAGCCCACCCACTGGTGTGGCTAAAAATCATAAACACACCCCTCTCCTGCCCTCTCCTAATCTAATCAAGGGGGCACCTAGCTGTCTGGGGTTGCAGGATGTGGGGGTGTTGCTGGTTGCTCCAAATGTCCTTCTCTGCCTTTGAAGACCAGTTTGGCAGCCCTCCCCCTTCCTGCCTCACCATCTGCTGAGGGGAGATTCTCTCCCCCAAGCACATTCCTTTGTGTGAAGCCAGGCCACTTCACACCTCATCAAGGCAGCCTGGCAGAAGCTGCTGCAGGCTGGCCAATCAGAGCACAGCAGCAAAAACAATGCAGAGCTGAAATTGGCAACTTTTTAGGTAAAGTCTAAACTTTTTACCTGAATAAGTTATATTAAATCCAACAACTGGAAGTTGTGGGATTTATTACAACAATTAATTTGATACCAAATTCTTGGTATGTAACATTTAAGGAGACTTTAAAATTTAAAATAAAGTCTGCCCATTCTAGCCTATGAAGGCCATTTACTTCAATGAGGGAAAAACAAATGTGGCTGTTTTTACCTCACCAGGGCTTATAAATCTATTTTTATAAAGTCCCTGCTTATAGTTACATGGCACCCAGCCCTAGGGGCACATAGAGCACACCTTAGGGGTGACTTATATGTAAAAAATAAGGTAGTTTAAGACTTTGGAAGTACCTTTAATTCCAAAGTCGAATTTGCATATAACTTTTATTTAAAAGCAGCCAGCAAGGCAGGCTTGCTTTTAAAATGACACTGGGCACCTCAGCAGTGCACCTAGGTGTGCACCACCTATGCTGTGGTCCCTAAACCTACATGCCCTACCATATACTAGGGACTTATAGGTAGGTTAACTTAGCCAATTATAATTAGCCTAATTTGCATATCCATTTTACACAGAGCACAGGCCCTGGGACTGGTTAGCAGTACCCAGGGCACCATCAAAGTCAGGAAAACACCAGCAAAAAGAGGAAAATGGGGCCAAAAAGTTATGGGGCCTCTGCAATCAGCCCTGTTTTCTCACACAACCCCCCCCCCCAGCCCACACGCCCAGGAGACTCAGCCCAACCCTGGGAGAGTCTTC
Organism: Pleurodeles waltl; assembly: GCF_031143425.1. NCBI lineage: Eukaryota > Metazoa > Chordata > Amphibia > Caudata > Salamandridae > Pleurodeles > Pleurodeles waltl. The sequence continues at coordinate 862,657,676 of NC_090449.1, forward strand.
CTGGCTTGTTAGGCGAGGAAGACAGTGAAGAAAACTGGCTGTCCCTTTGCAGGGCCTACTCTGCCTTATATCCTCCTGTCAGGGTCACTCCCTATGGGTAGTGAAGCCATCCCAACAGTCAAAGGACCCAACTCAAACTGAAACTTTCCTCTAGGGGGGTCTTCCTCCTTTCTCTCTGCCAACTTGGGTAGTGAGGTGCCCACCTCCCCTACTCCAAACTTTGCTAGGGCAACACCTAGCTTACCCAAAGAGGTCACCCAACACTTGAGCAACCCCACCATGACCAATAGGGTCAGGTGGCCTACTTTGCTATTGGCCCTGGGGTCTGCCTCCCAGGCCAAGTACATTGCTGCCAGGAAGGCTAGCACCCAGCAGAGGCTACTGACAGCTGTCAGTACCCAGAACCACACCCTAAGCTCTCCACTGACAGGTGGCTGAGCTGCTTTAGGGGCAACTTTGGGGTCCTGGCACCCCTCTTGCTGTCTAGAGTGGGGGGCTACCACCTCCTGTGGCAGACACCCTCCTTCCACTCTCCCTTCTGTCAGTGCAGGGACAACACCCTGCATCTGAACAGCTGCCTGACTACTCAGGACTTCCTTGGGGTCAGGGGAGGCCTCACCAGTGCCAATTCTGGGCTCCCCCCTTACTGGGGCAGAAGGCCTTTGGCTCCCTGGAACTCTCTTTAAGAGTGGCCTACCCTTCCTTTTCTTCTTTCCTTTTCTTGGGGACCCCTGTCTCCTAACTGTAGGGACTGACTCCCCAGGACTTTGGGTTGGGGGGGCGCCCTGGGCGACCACCCCATCTGTGACCAGACTCACCTCTGGGAGGTCATTGCCCAGGATACAATCTAGGGGAAGGTCAGCACTGACTACCACCCTAATCCAGTCAAGGATACCCTCCCTCTCTAGGGGCACTATGGCTACAGGTTTGGAGGTGACCTCCCCTGTGGCTATCCTGACTTTCTTTGTCTTTCCTGGGACATACATGTCTGGGGTCACTAACCGGTCACTCACTATAGTGTGACTGGCACAGGTGTCTCTCAGGCCAGTGGTAGGGATCCCATTCACTTGAATGTGGTGGAAGTGCCTACTCCCACCCTCAGGGATCACCAGCTTACCATCTGGTCCTGTCTCCCAGCTCAATGCTAGGAGGACTTCATCATCTGAGGAATCCTCCTCTATGGCTACACTGGACAGCCCAGTGCTAACCACCTTCTTTGGACAGGCTGCATCTCCTCTGAAGTGACCTGTCTGCTGACAGTCAAAGCAAGCCCTACTGTCCAAGAGCTTTTTTAACCCTGGGTCTAACTGTCTCTGCTGGTCAGAGTGGGAGTGGGATTTACTCTCCTCCTTCTTGGGGTTCTGGGGTACAGAGGGAGTCTCTGTGGTGGGCTTACCACCTCCCTCCTTAGGTTTTTGGGGACCTGTCCCCCCCTTCTTGGAGTCTCCCCCCTGGGACTTGACAACCACCCTGGTTCTCAACCACTCATCAGCTGCCTCCCCTAGTTCTCTAGGGTTGGTCTGCTTAGAGTCCACTAGATGCTGGCGTAACCTTTCTTGGGTACAATTGGTCAAGATGTGCTCTCTCATGATCAGATTGTATAACCCCTCATAAGTATCTACTTTGTTACCAATAATCCAGCCCTCTAGTGCCTTTAGTGAAATGTCCACAAAGTCAACCCAAGACTGGGTACTGACCTTCTGGGTGTCCCTGAACTTCATTCTATATTGCTCTGGGGTCAGACCAAACTTCTTGGCTAAGCACCTCTTCATACTAGGGTATGAATCTGCCTCCTCCCCCTTAAGGTCAGAAGCCTATCCCTCCCTGAGTTGGGGACTAACTCCCACAAAAGGGAACCCCAGTATTGAGGCCTAACCCTTCACATTTGGAGTGCCCTCTCAAAGGCCCCCAGCCACTTATCTATGTCATCCCCCTCTACATAGGCAGGAACCACCCCTTTGGGTAATCTGGGGCAAACTCCCCCCCCCATAGACACCTCAGCTTCTTTATCGCTGCCTCCATCTCTTTTCTCTTTGTATGCCCACTTTTTCTTTTCTAGGGCCAGCTTGTCTGCTTCCAAAGCTATGTATGCTAGCTGGGCCTCCAGCTCTCTTTCTCTGATGGATGGGTTCTCTCCTCCTGAAAGGACCCCCTTCCCACCACTAGCTTTGGGTCTGCCCCTAGTGACTGTATTTACTGAGGACCGTTCTTCCTCATCCTCACTTAGGCTCAGATGCCTTCCCTCCCCTGAGTGGTTAGAGCTTGCATCCTCCCTTCTTTCTCCCTCCTCTGGAGCTTCTTCTGACTCTACCTCTTGGGCCTCAGCCCATGCTGTCAGGGATGTGATCAGGATTTGCTTCCTGAGATCAGTGGTTGCAGGCAACCCTCTTTCAATACACAACCCCCTAAGCTGGACTACTGTCAGTGTGGGTAGGCTAGCCAGATCAAGCTCCATGGTTCCCTAGGTTTGTGTCAACAAAAACTTTTTGCAAAAATTGGAAACAAGAATTTAGAAAAATTACAAAAATTCAATAATTGAAATTAATCCAAATTAAAAATTAAAAATAATTTTTGCACTAGGACAATTTAAAGGATTTTTAATTTGTTTTACCTAAAACTGTAACGTGATATTGAACACAAGTACAGGATCCCGTCGCTGCTTCCAAAAATGTTGGAAAATGGGTTATTAGTAAGGGCAGGTAGGTACCTACACCTAGCAACAAGCCACTAACCTCCACCTAGGTACAGTTAGGTCTCAGTAAATTAATCCCAGCTCAACCCTTGGTAGCTTGGCAACGAGCGTGAAGGCTTAACTTAGGAGACAAAGTGTAAAGCATTCAAATATCACAAAACAGTAATCAAATAAAACACAGGAAACAGTTTAAAAATCCAAAACCAATTTAAATAAATAGTTTATATTTTTATCTTTAAAATGACACAAAAAAGATTAAAATCGGTTCAGGGGAACCGGAGATATGAATTTTTAAAGAATTATTATTTTTCTAGCGCTTAGAAACAAAAAGCGCCAATCGGGTCATCTGGTTGGACCGGGGCAAAGTCAAAGTTTCAGGCCGACCGCGATGGAGCCCTGCTCGGCTACAAGTCGCGGGAGGCCTCGGTTAAAAAGTTACCTTCTGACTTAGTCTTTATTTTGAAGTTTTTCTTCACCGGGACGAACCTGCCAGTTGAATCCGACCTCCTGGAGCCCTTGTCCGGATACGCGATGTGGGTTTCCTCGGTGGTGATTTTTACCTTCGGACTTAGTCGTTTTTTCGAGATGAAAATCCTTTGACCGGGGTAAACCTGGATCTTGATCCGACGTCCGTGGAGCCCTTCTCGGATACGATGGCTGGGAGGTCCCGGTCAACTTTTTACCTTCGGACTTAGTCTCTTTTTCGGATGTTTTTCTTTACCGGGACGAACCACGAAGTCAGGCCGGGTCGCGGTTGAGGCAAGCCGGCTAGAATTTCCGCGGCGGGTCGGTCCCTCTCTGGAGCTTTTTTACAAAATTTGTCAAATCTTCTCCAAACTTCTGGGGCTTCACCCAGATGTTCTTTTAAGGTTCTTTTGGGGTCCACAGCTCACCCCAAGGGTCCAGAAGTTCTGTGATGGTCCTTGGGGGGTGCGGACTTCAACCCCCAGAATGCACCTGGCGCAAACTCCTTTTTGGCCACTGGACAGTGGTCAGCTGGTCGCTTTCTTCAGGAGTTGGTGCAGGGGACTCTGGTTAGCAATTTTTCACCTGTAGCAAACAGGGAGTCCCTCCTTGAACCAGTTGAAGCCAGGCAAAGTCCTTCTTGTGGTGAAGCCCAAGTGTGCAGCTGGTGCAGTCCTTCTGAGTGCAGGTTCCAGGTGCAGGCCAGGGGTCCAGCAGGGCAGTCCTTCTTCTCCTTAAGTTCTTTCTTCTTGAAATTTGGTGGGGATCTGGGGTGTGGGGCAGGTCTGCCAGTTTTATCCTTGCTCCTGGGTGAAAAGCAGGGGGGTCCTGGTCCTCCAATCAGGTACAGGGTCGTCCCCCTGTGATGACCACTTCCTGGGAAGTGTGGCAAAAATCCATCCCAAAAGGCAACAGTCTCTAAAAATCCAACATGGCTGAATCTGATTTTTGGAGGTTACATCTGGCTGAGCCCACCCACTGGTGTGGCTAAAAATCATAAACACACCCCTCTCCTGCCCTCTCCTAATCTAATCAAGGGGGCACCTAGCTGTCTGGGGTTGCAGGATGTGGGGGTGTTGCTGGTTGCTCCAAATGTCCTTCTCTGCCTTTGAAGACCAGTTTGGCAGCCCTCCCCCTTCCTGCCTCACCATCTGCTGAGGGGAGATTCTCTCCCCCAAGCACATTCCTTTGTGTGAAGCCAGGCCACTTCACACCTCATCAAGGCAGCCTGGCAGAAGCTGCTGCAGGCTGGCCAATCAGAGCACAGCAGCCAAAACAATGCAGAGCTGAAATTGGCAACTTTTTAGGTAAAGTCTAAACTTTTTACCTGAACAAGTTATATTAAATCCAACAACTGGAAGTTGTGGGATTTATTACAACAATTAATTTGATACCAAATTCTTGGTATGTAACATTTAAGGAGACTTTAAAATTTAAAATAAAGTCTGCCCATTCTAGCCTATGAAGGCCATTTACTTCAATGAGGGAAAAACTAATTTGGCTGTTTTTACCTCACCAGGGCTTATAAATCTATTTTTATAAAGTCCCTGCTTATAGTTACATGGCACCCAGCCCTAGGGGCACATAGGGCACACCTTAGGGGTGACTTATATGTAAAAATAAGGTAGTTTAAGACTTTGGAAGTACCTTTAATTCCAAAGTCGAATTTGCATATAACTTTTATTTAAAAGCAGCCAGCAAGGCAGGCTTGCTTTTAAAATGACACTGGGCACCTCAGCAGTGCACCTAGGTGTGCACCACCTATGCTGTGGTCCCTAAACCTACATGCCCTTCCATATACTAGGGACTTATAGGTAGGTTAACTTAGCCAATTATAATTAGCCTAATTTGCATATCCATTTTACACAGAGCACAGGCCCTGGGACTGGTTAGCAGTACCCAGGGCACCATCAAAGTCAGGAAAACACCAGCAAAAAGAGGAAAATGGGGGCAAAAAGTTATGGGGCCTCTGCAATCAGCCCTGTTTTCTCACAATTAGATGTAATTTGGTGGTGTTAGTATTTTTTGCCCAGCAAACATTTCAGAAGTTGCTAAATAGTACTGTTTTGTTTTTCACACTAGATGTGCTATGGTTGAGCCAAAGGGTATGAGGACAAATAAGAGATGACAAACCAGTCAGAAATGGATTAGGTATGTCATAAAAATGGAACGCATGGGACTTAGACAAATTGTTTCTATATAGGCCACTTTCTATGTAGATGAAGTAATCTATTAGCTGGTCACACTGGGTATCTTTGGTGATTATATAATATTAGTTATTATTTCAGTGATTATTTGTCGAACTCCCTTGCCCATTTTTTCTTGTTGTTATGTTTTTATTTGTTTGTTTCCATACATGTACATAGCTATCTATATTTATGTTTGTCTATATGTGTAAATACGTTATATATATCTTTTTGATTATATAATGTGTGGGTATTTGTCTATTGTTGTTTGTGTTTTCAATGTGCATTATATGTGTTATGTTACAGCCCTGAAGAAGTCCTATGGTGCAGGACAAAACGCGTTGGCTGCTGTTACCATAATTTTATGCATCATTGAGAAAAAGAGGAAGAAAATAAAGAGAAGATTTATCATACTGTTACTTCAAACGGACTGGACTTTTTTATACAGGATCTGTTTATTCAAAAAGTGGTGCACTACCATTATGCTTTACGAATATGCATTTATGCTAACTTAAGGTCTTTGAACAAAAATATTGTTGTGGATTGTTATCCTTTACCTAGGATATAAGGTTGCTTAGCTGCTGTCAATGGTGCAAAGTATATTTCTGTTATTGACTTTAAGTCAGTATATCAAGTTGCTTTAGCCGAAGAATCATGTGACCTTACAAATTTGTCACTACTTTTGGAGCTTATAGATACTTAAGATTACCCTTTGTCCTGGTCTCTGCGGCCAGTGTTTTTAAGGAGATTATGGATCTATTTTATTTCAAGGTCTAAATGGAGTGCAGATGTTTTAGGAAGACATTCTGGTTTTCGCTGATACAATTGAAAAACACAAGGACTTGCTTGATAAGGTATTACATATTGTTAGAAATTGGGTTTCTGGTTGGCAGAGGTATGCAACCTGTCCAAGTAGTCCTAGTCAGGGTAAATCAAATATACACCATAAATTAACCTGTGCTCACCCTCTGGTAGCTTGGCACAGTGCATTCAGGCTTAAGAGGCAAAGTGCAAAGTATTTGTGCACCACTTCAAACAGTAAAACAGTGAAAACACCACAGAAAAAGACACCACACCTGGTTAGAAAAATAGAGCTTAATTTTATGAACAAAACAAGATCAAAATGACAAAAATCCAATAATTTGAAGTCAAGATTAGAGGTTTTAGAGATTAAAATGCAATCTAGTGCTTAAAAACATAAAGCACTAAACGGGGATATCTGGTTCCACTAGACGAAGGCAAATCCAAAAGTTCAGGCCGCTCGCAATAGGGTGCGGGTCGGATACAGTCCCAAGTAAGTCCTGCTTAAGTTAAGTTTAGCTTCTCAAATGTTGAGCCAGGAGTCCTGTTTGTGGGGAAGAAGTTTGCCGGGGTGCAAGGAGAGCATTGTTGGCGGTGGTCCACGGGTGGGAATACTTGGCCTGGTGTCACAGGCAGGCATTCCATAGCCTTGTGGTCACGTGTGGCAATACTTGCTGTGCGAAGAGATGAACTTACGGCATCTTATGCTAATTCTTTGGCCAAGCGGAGCAGCTCCGGTGCAAGTGGGCCCGTTTGTGGTCATTAAGAGCCCAAAAGCTTCATTTCAGGAGCCAAAACCCACTTCCAAGGGTTCTGGATAGGCGCCTCTTTGCAGTCAGGAGCCGGTTGAAGATGGGTCCAGGAGCTGTAGCAGGTTAATTGGAAGTCTTTTGTTTCCCTGAGACTCCAGAAAACAGGAGGCAAGCCATTAAGCCCTTGGAGTCACTTGGTTCTGGGATGTAGAGAAGAAGGACTAGTCCTTCTCACTACCAGGCCAGCGGCCAGCAGGTCAGCTCAGCAAAACAGAAGCCCAGCACAGTAGGAGCTCAGCAGAGTGGCAGTTCTTGTAGCAGCACAGCAGTCCTTTTTCCTGGCAGAGTATCCACAGGTCCAGAAGTTTACTGAGTTGGTAGGGTTAGAAGTCCAGTTCTTATACCTACTGGTGCCTTTGACTTGGGGGAGGCCTTCAAAGAAAAGTCTTTGACATGCACAGAGGACCTCACCTCCCTTCCCTGGCTCCAGAATCACTACAGGGTATGCAGACCTTTGTGAGGGGCAGGACAGTGCCTATTCAGGTGTGTCAGCCCCTCCCACCCATAACGCTCAGGATGGACCATCAGACTGTGGATGGACCACCAGTCACATCTAAGCTCCCTTTGTGTGTGACTGTCTAAAGGGAATGCACAAGCCCATCTTTCACACCACCCTACAAGTGTATTGGAGACAGGCAGTAGACACCAAATGGCTAAAGTAAGGGGGGGTTGGGTCACAAGGCCTTGCAGCCAAGCCCTTACAACCACCCAACCCCGTGCCATGTGTGGTCTTTGGCGGTGCGCAGTGCAGGTTGGCCACAGGGCCTGTCTCTGTTAGTACAAACAGTTTAAAGCACACTGACTGACATCCCAGCCTTTAAATCAACCCCATTGCATCATGATAAATGTCATTTTGTAAAAATATCGTACTCCTTTACTTTTGAAAATATTTCACCATCAAAATGGGTGCAGGCATTGCTGTACTCTGGACACGAACGTGTTTCTGGGTTAAATCCCTTCTTCAGCAGAGAAACATAAGACCATTCCGGGGAGCTGGAAGTGCCGCCATTAATCAACTCGGTTTAAATACCTTCACTGGCATGTCAGGTGCTTAGAGCTCGTCAGCCCGGTGGCTCAAGGGAGCCTTTTTAAAAGTACAAACAGTTTAAAGCACACTGACTGACATCCCAGCCATGTGCGTGTGTGTCTGAGTGGGTGTCTGATTAAGCGCCTTAGCCTCTGAGTGCATGTATGAGTGAATGAATTAGTGTATGAATGAATCTGTGGTTTTTCTCTCAAGTTTTTCCAAAATTGTGAATACTTTGCTAATAATTCACAAAAATTCATGAAAATTTGTGAATTTTCGCTAAAATATCACATATTAAACATATAATTTGCCCCTAAAAAACACCTATATCACACCTCTGGGGTAGGGCTACCTTCACACTAACCCCTTATTCCACTTTCAATTAGAATTTTCACCCCCGAGGCCGTTTCCTGTGAAATAAAATGGAGGTCGCAACTTTCTAGTCAGGTTGCGGTCAGCCAACAGCAAATCTTATTTTCGCACAAGTATTCGTGAATAATTTGTGAATTATTTGTGAAATAATCGCTAAATATTTGCGGCCAGAGATATGAGAATGTATTTGCCCTTAAGTATCTCCTAAACTACTGAAAGGAAATTTGGTGTAATTCCATCCAGTGGTTTGGGCTGTAGACGTGTTGACAGGTCCTATGAGAATCAACATGGGAAATGCTAAGTTTTTTTACCCCCCTTTTTCTCTGCCCCACTTGACAGATCACCTCCAACCTTCCTGTGCGCACCAAGAATCACCTGCCCATTTTTTTGGGCCCCTAGATAATACGTTATAAATACTCATACATAAAAAAGGCATGTTGTACCTGTACCTGTTATGCGTAATATACCAGCTAGGTATGGAGTTAGAATATGTAGAAACAGAATGTGTTCTATTGTTGTCATATGACTTGGTCAGTGACTGGACAGCAGTTTGTAAGGAGTCCACTGTTTCTCTTTGCTCCTTGTGTGCCTTTCTGTTCTTTGAAGAAAGCCTACTTAATTGAAGCCTACGTGTCTATCCTTCCTTATAAAGAGTACTGTACACCAAGCGTTCAGCTTCAACATCACCACAGAGTTCTATTGAACAATTAGAATGCTAACTTTTTGTATAGTAGACATTGGTAAGGCACTCCTGAGCACCATTTTATCAAACGAGGAGTTGTTGAATTTAAAGCCTTTCACAAGGCTGTAGATATTATTAATGCATACATGAAACCAGAGGGTTAAAAATGTTAGCTGAGGTGTGGGTTTGTGTAATGTGATGCATAATGTATTTTTAAAGTGGCTAAAATAGTTATAGACATCTCCATAAATACAACATGGCCTTTCCACATCTGTTTACTCAGCCTACCTATTATCTCAGTTGCTAACGTTTTGGCAGAGATATATGTGGCACTGAAATACAAAGGTAAAACTGACAACATAGTTATCTAATATAGTAAAGACTGATGTCTAAAAACCTTCAAAATTCACCATTTATAGTTTAGTGATTTTTGGGCTAAATTAATTAATATATTTTGTAATTGATTTTTGTGTATCTATTTAGTACATACATATTTATGTGTATCATAGTAGTACATTTGAAATATTAAAAAATAAAAATCAATATGATGTAAAATAACTTTTTTCAATAATTGTCTTACTATATATATATATATATATATATAGATACATGCATATATATATATATTTGTGTCTAGTTATATAAGAATGTATGTCTATACAGTATGAAATATTGAATTTGATTACATTATATTAATGTTATATATTATAATATTTAACATTTACTACCTTAAACTGTATATATATAAAAAAAACTATATTTTGGAAGATATTCGTGCTAAGCATATGTTTTTCTATTATTTGTGTACTTACCATTATAGATGTCAAAATACACTTGTGTCTTGCAAATGGAAAAGTTCAAAGCACGAGTGGATTAGCAGGATGCCAGGCAGATGCAGAAACATGAATTTCCAATCTTGAGGATACACAACATTAAACAGGATCCTATCTACACTACAACGTGACTTGAGGGCCCTTTGGGTCTCTTTGTAACAACATTGGCATCCTGGGCGTTCCTAAACTGGAACAGCCAGAAATATGGAGCGCCTCATGGTGGAGCTGCTTACCTCACTGTTTGGTCTCCACAAGTTCTCAAATGTTTTTATAGTTGAGCAAGCGTACCATTCCCTTGCGCCTATACCTAGGCCTGGCCAAAACCCCACATCTATAATAAAGTGTCTCCTCAATTACAGAGGTAGACACTTGGTACTATAACTGAACTGAGCCTCTCCTGACCTCCAATTCAAGGGTTCAAAGGTCTAGTTCCTCCCTGACTTCTCTCAGGCTGTGCAGGAGGCTTGGCATTCCTTCAAAAATGTCAAACAAATTCTCCGCGCTAGGGGCATCAAGTATTCAATGGTCTACCAAGCGAAACTCAAATTTAAGTATAAAGGGAGCACACACTTTTTCTGCAACCTGGATCAGCGCTTTAATTTATTGAATATTCTGCAACCTGGATCAGCACTTGAATTTATTGAATATCATATGCCCTGGTGAGAAGCCCTGCATCATCTGGGTGCGGTAGAAGGTGTGTTTCCCTGGTCTTTAGCTTCAGTAACTAACTGATATCACCTACTCCTGACCTGATGTCCTCATTGATGCCATGTGCAACTGTACATCTGGCACCCTCGCTGAACATGCCCCTAGATGCACACTACAGTATACTATCCAGAATTGCTCTATGAGGTTCAACTTTAGTCCCTATGCTTATTAGCACAGGTAAACACCTGAGCTTGCACTTGGGGGCAGTACGTGATTGATCATGTAATTGTACTGTATTGCATACCTATTTTTGTGCACAAGGTTGAATTGTATTGCATTTCGAAATGCTGCTGAGCAGCTGCCAGGGATGTAGCTGTACACATTGGCTACCCAAGTATGGAGCGCTTGCATGCAGGCTTTACCTATTGCACAAACACTTCTACTGTTTTGTTTGTGGAGGGGTGGTTACTCGCTAACGATTGGGGTTAGCAGGTGGTGGTAGGGTACTGTTTTCCAGCTTTAGGATTTTATCTTATTTCTGGTAATGTTCACAATACTGCTGGGGACTTAAACCCCTTCGCTGCTAGGTCTTTCTCTCCTGCCTCCAGTGCTGTGCCTTTTTTGGCTATTTGGAGTAGTTCTCGCTTAGGCCCCCATTACTTTTTTTCTAGATAAGGTACCCAAGCCACATTGCATCCTTTTTTACCAACATCCTGGGGATTCTAGAAATCCACAGAGTTTGTGGATTCCACTGGATAGGACCAGGAAAGTGGGCAGAATATTGAAACATTTTAAGTTTTTTTTTCTTCTTTTTAAATAGGGAAAAGGTGCTCCAGATAAAAGTGTCTTGATTTGTTTCCTAAAAACGGCATCCATGAACTGTTTACTTAACTAAAGTCACCATCTTCCCAGATTTCGGGAAAATGCAGAGCTCAATCAAAAAACCTAATTTTGTACCAGTTTTGCCATTTTTCTTCTCTCAACTTACTTTCAGTTTGTGGTGGAAACCAGTGTGAGACACATGGGTGATTAAAAAAAAGCTATGCATTTCTGAAAACGACATAAAGTTCTGAATTAAGCAAGGGGTCATGTGTGTAGATCGCTTAAGGCTTTCCCAAGGAAAATAACTTTTAAAATAAAGAAATAGTGAAAATTAGTAGGAAAAAACAAGCAGTTGTGACAACATTTTCATCTGTAACTCTTGTCATGATGGCAGATTGACAAAATCAATATACCATTAATCGCTAGATTCCTCTGGTTGCGGGATATATAGGGTTTGTAGGTTCTCCAAGAGCACAAGGTACCCAGAGCAAACAGAGCTGCACCGTACAATGGGTTTTCATTGAGTACAGAGTAGAGACCAATTGTTATAGCGAAACAGGCAGAGTGAAAAATGAGTAGCAAGAAAACTTATGTATTTCTGAAATGGGCATAAGAGATAGAGTTTAGGAGCAGTGGTTATTTCTACATTTCTGAATTTGTGGGTAGCTATACTTGCGAATGATTTTGAGGGTATTGGTCAAAATGTCATCTTTCTTATACACTGGTTTGCATTTGAAAGGCACAAATGCAGTGGAATCCAATTGTTAATAACAAATATTCTACAATTCTAGTCTCCCACTAGTCCCCCGCTGAAAACGGTACCTCACTTTTGTGGGTAGACCTAGTGCCCATGACAGGAAACAGCTCAAAACACAACATGGACGCAGCACTTTTTTCCACCCAAAACTGACCCTCTTTTTCCAATGTGTTTAGCTCTAGTGTTTTGACCAAAGCTCAGCTGGCACCCAGGGAAACCTAGCCAACCTCTGTATTTCTTAAAACTGGACACCAAGGGGTATCTAGAGTGGGTTCACTTGTGTGGCTCTTGCAACGTGTTGTTACCCAGAATCCCATACAAACCTCAAACTTTGACCAAAAAAACACATTTTACTCATTCCTGTGATGGAATGTTCTAGATTTTGGACCCTAGCTCAGGTGGCATCTAGGGAAATGTTAAAACTGTGCAGGTATCAATACAGCATTTGTAATGGCCTCAGGGCATGCAGTGCAATATTTAGGCTAGGGAACAAACACATAAGTCATCACAAATCACCACTAGACACATCCATAAACGTGGAGAAACATGGATTCAGGAACCATTGCTCTCCTATTAACAGGGTTATGGTCCTTAAAATAGCCTAGTTGCAAACAGTATGCTCGGACGTACAGCGTAGGCTGCAGAAGCCGCTGCGCCTACTATGAGGAATATGTTAACTCCTCAGCCTTTTGGTTGTGGCAAGCTCCTGATGGGGGTGTTAGCGCGCCTTGTCCTTAGTAAGTAAACTTACAAGGGGACGCGTTAGGTCGATGAATCTTTTGGATCGCATAGAGTATCCTAGTTAAGCTGTAAACAATGGAACGTCAATAAACATCATAATCAACATGTAACACCATATAAAACTTTTTTCTGATAAGGAAATACCATCACTCTCAACAAGGTTAATTGTTTTAATTCCCTATTAGTTACATTTCTAGTCAAACCTTTATTTTGAATATTAATGGTTAATCAAACTTTATTAGCATTGTGAGCAACAATTCACCATTCAGTCATTGATAAGCGAAAAATGTGCATCAATATAAGTCAGCAATCCTTTAACATTGAATAATTCAGCAATGCAAGTCAGTCAGTCTACCGTCACCATTAAGTCACCCTAATCAGCCTACCTATCTCAAATTAGCATCAGCATGTGGGTCTTCATGCGAAAACAATTTAGCAAAAAATCATTAAGTTGGAAAAATCTACCTAAGAGAGAAAAACATTTTAAACAGCGCAGTTGGTACCTAGAAGGAAAAGCACACATTTGTCAGTCAGCATTTTATTGCTACCTATCCAAGATAGATCAGCACCGAGTCAATCTTCGTCTCCAGGTCATCAGTCATCGGTAAGAATCAGGCTCACAGAGAGCAAGGCCAATTTTCAGTACTGACAGCGTCTCCTGACGTCATCAACTTTCGCCTATCCGCACTCTTCTAGTGTCATAACTTTTTATTAGGGTCTTTCAGTCCATCCCACAAATTGCTAATTGTTCAACCTTATCAGGGGTTATGACTCTAACCTATAGTTTTTGTTTACCACTTATTTGCGTGGGTTCAAGCATCAAGTTCCATTAATATGATTGGTCCTTCTGTCAATGAGAACATCATCCGGCTCTTCAGGTAACAAAATTGTTGCCCACAGTCTTTTAGTCAGTGCTTCCATTGTTCAAGTCCTGGGAAAGTACATTTAGCCTACTCTACACATAAGTGTATCAATTTGTTCTGATCGTCTCCTGTCCGCTGGTACATTGCAGAAAATTCTAGCAGAGCTCATCTGAACTCTGTACAGTTCAAGGTCCTTTTCTCCAGTTCCAGTCCTCGGCAGCTCATTGCGTCTCCACGGTTAAGCAAGCAAGGCCCAGCGCCAACCAGATGTCTAGTTCGGCTAAGTTAAGGATATGACGCATCATAAAACATAGATTATATCATCAATTATGGCATATTAATACAGAATTTTTATATTCCACATCATTTTAGTACGTGTTAACATACATGGTGACCACTCCCCGTGGGCACATTTTACTCATTACACGTTATTTTCAATTATTAGTTTTGTTTGTCATTATTTCTCATTAGTATGTATACCCAAATCATTACAATATTCTCATGTTAGCATATCTGCCCCAACAGTCCCTCCACTGATGACTAAATATGTCATCACACCTTTCCCTTGTCAATCATTTACAAATTACTTTCAGCTATATTTTGATCTCTTCTGCTTATGTTTTCCCTATAGATTCTTCTTCTGGGTTGTTCTTCCTCCCTCTGATTATTTTTAGCCCTATTTAGTTTAATTTTCTGCCATAATTTACATGCCCCCATAATCCTAATATAGCAATGATCACAATTAATATTCCCTGGACAATTTTCCACCGTATCCCACCCCAAATATGACTAAACAAATTGCCTACAGTAACAAATCCATTTCTGACCTTTTCCCAAACTCCTGGTTGCTTCAGCTCTTTCAAATCCTTACTTGCATTAGTTAAATTAGTAAACAAATCTTTTATCTCTTTCTCATTTTCAGGTATATATGAACAACAGTGCCTTGCATTAATCATTTTACAGACTCCTCCGTCCTTCGCTAATATTATGTCTAAAGCAAGCCTATTTTGAAGCGTCATAGCTCTATCCGCAGCTAATTCTGTGTTTAGTAAAAGTATAGCTCCTGTAAAATTGGTTAACATATTATCTACTATAGTTGACAGCTTTCGTATCTTATTTGCATTCATTATAACTCCTACAGAAGGAATTACTGCTCCAAAAATATCCCCTACTATTGAAGAGGCTGTCTCTCTCCTTTGTTTCATTTGGTGTAACTCAGTCATTTTCGGTATCTTTTTCAAGTCACCTATTTGATAAATCTTAGGAAACACTATTCCCAAGTAACATGTCCCATACCATCCCTTAGGAAGACAGTAATAAGCATTAAGTCCACAAATATAATAGATTCCAGGAATCACAGGGTCTGCACCATTCAGCATAAATGTCCACTTACTCTGAAACGGAAACACATGCCTACATTCACTTGTTCCCACAAATAAGGTGTCAGTGCGTGATTTTGGCCTATATATACAAAGCTTCCCTACATGTAATGCATCTGAGGATAGTTTCCCTTGTGTTTTAATAGCAGTGTAAGCATAATCATTCTTGTAAGTTCTCTTCTCTAACCCTTTCTCTAGTTCTTTTATAGTGCTTTTCGCCCGTCGTCAGTATGCCCAATAAAGCTCTTTTCCATAGGTGTTAATAAGCAAGTCAAATTGTTACGATGCGCATAAGCCATGCCAAAGGTCAGTGTAGGCTCAAAGAATCCTCTAACTAATACTATATCATGATCTTTAGCTATCTTACTCAAATATCTAATTATAGGAACAAAAGAAAATACCATATCATAATTCGAATAAAAATATTGAATATATTCCTGATTATAGAATCGAGTTAGTAGCAAACTACAAGTTATATCGTAAGTCAGAGGTAGACTATGGTAAGTGACCCCTTCTTCCACAGATGAAGGTATTTGCATACACACAAGACAATCCCTTGCATTCATCGTTTTCACATACTCACTCAATAAACGATAAAAGACGTTGGAAGACAGCTCTCCCTGTGCGTTAGTATAATCATGCAAATATTGCTCATCCAATTTAAACTTCTCTATAGCTGTTAGTGTAGTAGTCTCAAGAACAGATGTAACCTTAGCTTCTCTCACTTCATGAATTGACATTCCCACAATCATTATTATAAACAATATTCCACACACAATCGCCATTCCTACACTCAAATATCAACAATACCTAATGTGCCTAGTGTTTTTATCTAATCTAGACATGATCTGTAAAGAATCAGAAAGCAGAATTTAAACTCTTGATTAATATGCAACATGAAAAAATCAAAAATAAAAAATATACTCTTCTTTTCACGCTTCAGCTTCACACAACAAGACCCCCATTTCTTCCTTTGTCAAAATCGGTTAGCAGCTGGTCATCTCCGGGATTCTAAGTGTCATATCAGGCTATCAGTGTCTTTTCCGGTAAAATCATTAATCTCAGTTTCTTCTCCTTTTGCTCAATGAATCAGTCTACTGATTTTCTCCTTCAGGTTGCATCAAAATACTGATTCGGGACTTCTCTATCAAAACAAAAAGACAGAAACTTGTTTTGCCAATCACTTGTTGCGGCATATGCCCACTCTGGTCCTGCGTATTTTTGACTTGCTACTCTCTTTCCTTTCAAGCTCCTTTCTCTTGTCAGTTCTCCGTCTCTCAATTTGTTTTTCTTTGTGGTGTCTACTTCTTCCTCTATTGTCTCATTTATAACCAAGTCCTTTTTCTCGCCTTTTTGAGACTCAGGCCAGTGATCTCCTTTTCTCGCTCATTCTGTCAACAATCTCTTCAAGATCGGACTTTTCTCCTTCACATTATCTGAAGTGCCTTCTCTTGATGGACCTGCAACGGGTTCAGGAGGAGTCAGATCCCTTTGGCTTTGACCTGTCTCAACTCTTTCCCCCTCAGGCTCTGGCACTTGGGGGCATATTTATACTCCGTCTGCGCCGAATGTGCGTCAAAAATGTTGACGCACATTCAGCACAAACCTTGCCCCATATTTAAACTTTGACCCCAAGCCCGCGGACGTCAAAATCCCGCTGTGTGCGTCATTTTTTGGATGCGCAACCCGCCTTGCGTTAATCATATGCAAGGTAGGCGTTCCCGTGCAAATAATGACTTAAACGGCCGTGCGTCGTATTTATGCTTTCGGGCAAAAATTATGCACGGCCGGGAAGCAGAGCCGGAAAATGACACACAGCCCTATTTGCGCCAACATTTAATGCCTGGGTCAGGACAGGCGTTAAAATGGGGCAAACACACCTGTATTTAATCATAACACACAGAAGCAACAGCAGAGCAGCAAAAGGGAGACGTGCTTCTCATCCAGCGTGCACGCAGACACCTAGCCCAGCAACAACAACAGCAGCTACCACAACACCAGCAGGGACCCCAAAGGCAGCGCAGAAGCCAGGAGAGGATATTCCATCCCAGAACAACCCTTCATGGCCTCAGGGAACATGACATCATCCAGAGGTACAGGTTGAACTGGCAGGCCATTCAGCAGCTGCTTCGAAACATTGAGCCACAGTTGGCACCCACCTTGCTGACACCCCGCACCATCCCAACAGAAACCAAGCTGCTTTGCGTACTTCACATGCTGGCAAGTAGCTCTTTTCAAACAACTGGTGCCCTGGTTGCCGGAATATCACAGCCATCATTCTCTGCCTTTTTGCCCAAAGTATTGGATGCCATCATTGGACTCACACCCCGCCACATCTGCTTCCCTAACACACTGCAGAAGCAGCAGGAAACAAAACAGGGGTTCTACCTCATTAGTGGCTTCCCACACGTCCTTGGTGCAATCGACTGCACACATGTACGCCTTGTGCCACCTGCTGCAACTGAACACCTCTACTGCAACAGGAAGCACACACATTCCATCAATGTGCAGGCCATTGTCGATCACCAAGGATTGATCACCAACATCGTGGCCAAATATCCTGGGAGTGTCCATGACTCATTCATCTTCCATCACAGCACCATCAATGAACACTTCCAGGATGGATGGTATGGCAATGGACTACTTGTTGGTAAGTACAAAAACCTACTTATATACACACTGCACAGCAACCCTCTAGGACACACAACACATACACCACAACAGCAACATGTCGACAGGAACACACTGAGGTTGTGACATTGCTAACCATGTTTCATAGGTCACCATTGAACCTGTCACACATCTGAAATTACTGTACAGCCTAATGTTAAGACGTCAATGATCACAACGTTTGGAGTGTGTTGCCTAAATGTCACCTTGCAAATTGTAAGCGTCTCAATTATGTTTACATTAATCCATTCCATAAGTCTAAAGGTATGTGATGTCCAGGGTACATTGATATGAACGTGTTAACAACACCGTCAAATTTAACCTGTGTATGGAACTATCATCTCACCCCCAGTGAAGACACAGGGACACCTGCATCACAAGTCACAATGCTAGGGAGGGCACACTGTACTGCAAATCCCAAAACATACTGCTGACAACCGGTCATCAGCCAAACACTCGTTCAGCCAAGGAAACAACACAATGCAGATGGTACATCCTACAAGCCTAGGATGCAACACAATAACACAAAAGAGTCACAGACAACACAAGACAGCTACTGCCATGCAAGGTGATATCAATGGGGCAAGCTACATCAACATGATCCCATTCATTTTCTCTTTCAGCTGATCAGGGGTATGGGATCCAGCCATGGATAATGACCCCTATTGGCAACCCAAGTACTGCAGCAGAGCGTGCCTACAATGACGCACCATAGTCGAGAGGACCTTTGGCATCCTCAAGTCGAGATTCAGGTGCCTCGACATCACTGGTGGTAGCCTCCTATATTCCCCTGAAATGGTCTGTAAGATCATTCTAACATGTGCCATCCTGCACAACATTTGCATAAGAAGGAACATTCCCCTCCTGGAACCAGAGCCACACATGCCTGAAGAGGAGGATGCTGGCCTGCAACATGAGGGGGAACAACAAAAAATGGCCGCTGGATTGCGTAGGCCAACATATTGTGAACAATTTCTTTTAAATATAATTACCATCACCACTTTATTAACTAATGTAAACAAACACCGATAATAATCACCATAACATGGTCTGGCTAATCATTTTTGCTCAGCTTTATCTCTAACTATCAGAATAAGAGTGTTGCCTCATGAAGAATTGCTGATATACCGATCAGGACACAGAAAATCCCAGAGCAATTGTGATGTGTATCATACAACGGTCACATACACACACACTGTAAATGACATAGATCCTGTACATTTCACCTTTGAAGGCCAATAGCAGAGTGCCACACCTATTTCACACATACATGTTGGAAACATGGTTCATTGCAGCATATGGCACACAACTAAGACACCATCACTCAATAAGGGGAAAACAAGCCTCATACATGAGGCAGTTGATGTGCTTTTGCATCAGTAAAAGGAATGTATGACCAGACCCTTGACAGCAGTAAGTCCAACTGCATCCAATCTTTGCAAGGACTATCTGTGACTAGAGTTCCATATAAGCAGAACATAGACAGCACAAGTGCCACACATATGACAAGCATTGTGCATATGACATTCCATGTACATGTCAGCCCATTTCCTAACTCCTGACACACCCATGCACCTGGTCACAACCCACCTGTCTGAAGAGGTCCCTGGAATAGTAATATGTGTACCCCGATATTCCCTCCTCTACACACACAGACTAACAATAGTAATCCTGTGTGCTACACCCTTTCCTATGGTATACCATTGTCATAGTACATCTGACTGCATGGATGTCAGGTCAATTAATACACTGGATTGTAGTTTCTAAGCCCTGTTAGCACCTGTAGATTGCTTCCAGTGTGAAAGGTACAGTTGCCCATTTGAATGCAAATCTCACCTACAGGACTTGTGAGAAACTGATGCCGCCCACACCTGTGATCACCTCAATGCACACCACCCATTTCAACATGCACTGCCCCTGCTGATGCCTGGAACAGCATAGAAGTTGCCATTTTGTCAAATACACCGTTAAGCATTGCTAGTAATGAAGCTGTGTAACACAGCCCTTGGGTTCATGTGTCACCTTCAAAAACACAGGACATACACAGTTTTACATGTCATCTGTCTAGTTCGTCCTCCAAACAGTCTTAGTCAGACCACTGATTATGTAACTTGTGAAATAGCTGGATCCTGATTCACCCTGTATCCTGTCAGCCTGACTGGCATCTGTCTGTGCGTCACCCTAAATATTCCCTGTGGCTACATATGTACCACACTTGCTTTACCAAACCTCTCATTCCTCAGAGGGTATTTTGTCATGTGCTTCATCACTGCATACCCAAATACATTGTATAGCATCATCTGCCTTTTAATTGTACCATATTTGTTAAATTGCCTTTGAATACTAAAATCATGGCCCATCCCTTGTCTGAGTCTCATTTATGCATGAACAACAAAGTGTGACAGTGTCCCAGGGCCATATGCAGGGATTGGGTACGAAGCCTTCAGCAGAACCAGCAACCTCTGATAATGTCCATCAAAAGTCCACACATGTTAGGACCCTGACAGTTCACACGCTGAATTACATTGCTCACAGCATATTGATGGGCTGTGCGTGGAGAATAGCTGCGAGAATAATCAGCACAGAGGCTATGATGTTCGCCTATCTCAGTTGTGTCCCAAATGTAACATAACATAAAAATTGAAAAAATCCCCAAACCAGTTCATGCACTGAAATTTTGACGTTGCTAGCGTTATGTGTCATTGTTTTTCCCACCAATACAGATTTTGTGTCATATTTTTCGACACACAGGAGTGAAAATTAGGCTGCATCCAAATAATTGTAAAGACTATTCACTATAATTTGGATGCGGCCTAATTTTCACTCCTGTGCATCGAAAAATATGACGCATCACGGTAAAAACAGCGGCCATTTTATGCAGGATGTGATGTAATAGGATATCCTGTTTACAGATTATGTACAGTGGGTGTACTTTCACTTTCACTTTGCAGTCTGTGAATCTACTAGACTGTGGCTGTGTTCAGAGTGTTGTCCAGTGATTTTGTGCTTTGGTGTCCTGTGTGCTATCTTACTTGTTACTTTGCGAAATAAATATTGTTGTTGTATACTGTTTGAGTGTGTTTTGTTTACAATTGTCCAGTATTGTAGTGTATTTGTTGTTTGTGGGAGTCTGTTGTGGGTAGTGCTAGGATGGGTGAGGAGGAGTTGGGGGGGTTTATATGGCTGGTGTGCCATTTCCTCCCACTCATGATCGAGGCAGGGGGCAGGGTGATACAGGGGTATCACACTGAGGCGTGAAGAATCCGGTGGGGAAAGCTGCTGCATCACTTGCAGCGCGTGTATGGGAGCCAGAGGAATGACCACCAGCTGAAGCACCTCATCACCAGGGAGCAAGATCTGCAAGATCTGCTGGATCACCTGGGAATAGTGATTGGTGGCCCTGTTGGTGAGTACAAATCATGTAAATGTGCACGATTAAATGCTCTGTAGTGACATCAGATGATTTGTACAATATCTGCCAGCTAAGTTGCAGACTGTGTGGAATGCTGCGGAAACATACAGGGTAATTGATGCACAATGTGAAGGATCACAATTGCTAGCTGTCAGGAAGCACGTGCTCTGCAAATTTACAGGATACTTTTGCTTAATGTAATTTGGTGCCGCCTTTGTGTCAGACAACAAAACAAAATAGGAGCCAATCATGTCTATATAGGTCACATTTGCCAGTGAAGTATAGATGTACTAATATATTGGCTAACTTTGTTGACGCAATAGCTAGACTGACTTTAGAAACACTACATGATGCAGAAAATGAATGCTGGCTTCACGTCAATTGATGGTAGCAATGTGGCCCGGACATATGTCTCATGTGAGTCTGGTGAGTGTGTAAGGAAAGCGTTCACGGGAGTTCTATGAATGTTAGGGATTATTGAGGTCCTTCATCTTTTTGGATACATGTCAGATCTGGATTTGAAAACATTGGGAAAAGGAGTAAGGTGCCCTCAGCTAACATTTTAGACTGGTATTTGGAGTTTGTTGTGCCACATTCCAATTAGGGATGGCAGTCCAAAGGTATGCACATGGGTTCATATCTCTATGTTTGGTGCAAATCACCATTGCTGGGCCACATCAAATGAAGAAACTGTAACAACATGAGGGCTTACAAAAGTCCCTGTCCCTCTGTACATTGTACCTATGTGTGATAAATGTGTCATGGCCACATAGGCTGTTTGACTGGTAATACAGTCCTCAAGTAACCAGGCTTTGGATGTCTCTCTTGGATGCACATGATGAGACGATTACACACCATTATTATTTCTGCTCACTAATGAAGGAGCATGTTTGCCACCACATGATAGTTAGGGCCACTGCATGTGTGTAGATATGTGTGTAACTGTCACAGGAGACCCATACTATGTACATGTTGGCCTTGATATATCAGATGCAGTATCATCATGTCTGAATGGCTTTCATTACTTTAGTCAGCTTACACATTGTTTTTGTCTTTGAAATTGTTGGTCAGTGCACAGAGTCACATTTCTTCCTTCCATGCCTTACAGGTGGACCGACACCCTACACTGTGGGAGAGGGGGCTAGATTTGAGGACCCCGACCACTCCAGTAAGTGTTGATATGTCTGTTATGTGTTGTGTTTGCTGGTGATGTGTGATGGACTCCTGTGTGTTTAACACATAGCAAGGTGTGATGCGCTGGCCAATCATTTGTCTTGTTCCATGAGTGGGATTTCAGTTTCTCAAATTTTTTTTGTTGCCCAATGCTTGTCCTATTGTATTATCTAGGGATTGTAGGTCATTCCTGTAGGCCCCGCAATGGGAACTGGGGTGAGTCATGTGGATAACACTTGTATCAACAAGAGTCGCACTGGAACTCATCTCAGATTTAGTCTGCCTGTCAGACCCACATTCTCCCAGATTGGTACTGCAAATCAATCGCTTTCCAAAAGACTTCTGCTTCCCTATTCACCAAAGTACTTATTAAACTGTAGGTTGAACTTCCTAGCAGCATGGACTTCCACATGTAGTGCTACAAGTATGTGGAACTTGAGTGCAATGGCCTAGGTGTGCATGCAAATCATGATAATGGGTGTTCTTGCAACTCTGTGTCTGTTGTAAGTCATGCCTTACTGGAAGTATATGATGTGGACCAAGCTCTGCATTTCCTGACGTGTGGCGCTAGGATTGGTCAAGGGTTTGCAGACTCCTAATTGTTGATAGACCTTACCTGTGGTGTGTGTGTAGAGCCAAATACGTGTTGAGCTTTCTATACACTCCTGGGTGTCCATGTTGTTTGGAATTGGTCGTTGTTTCTCCCCTCCCCCTCCCCCCCCCCCCCAAACACAGGCATGGGTTTGTGAATAGGGTACCTAGGACTGATGCTACCAGTATGTTACACATACATGTGAATAAGTGAATGTTTGATCGGAACCTAGTATACACACTCAGGTATGGCACATGAGTACTATACTAACAAGTCCAATTACGACTTGCAGACCATGTGGCTTTAGTTTTTCATCCCGTACACTGACATCTGTAGCCCAGGCATTGGTGGAGGATGTGCAGCATGATTGTTAGCTGACAACTGGCAGAACTCATATGGCAAGTTAATGCCAGTTGTTACCCATCTTGTAGGTTTTGGATGTGCTATGTGTGATATGACCTTTGTAGGCTGGCCTGCCATTTACTTCCTCAGGGACATTCAATGATCTGTATGGTGATATGAGCTGTTACAAGTACAGTAGATGTATTGTCTGATTTACTTCTTGTGCCATTTCACACAATGCAGTTCCTAATGTAAATTGTTTGCCTTTGTCTTCACGGCTGCGAACATGACACCTATCCAGGTCCGTGAGTTCCAGAGGCGGGCCATGAGATATCAACATATCCTGCTGGTAGAGTCGGGGTTCAGGAGGATGGCCCGTAGATACCGCACTGAACGGGCCTCCGGAGCATGGAGGGCTTTCCCACAGGGTGGCCCTACTTTGCCCACCACAGCCACCACCAGCACAACCACCAGTTCCACCCAGGTGGCACCACCCACAGCTGGGACTTTTGTCCTAACGTCTGCTGTTGTTCCAGGCCTCAGCAGTGCAACACCTTCAGGGCAGCCCACAGGCATTGTCTCTACACGCCCACAAACCTCCTCCGCCGGTACCCAGACTGCCCCAGCTGCTACAGTTGACCCTGCAGCTTTCCAGGCAATGGAACGTAAGATGGACCGTGTGCTAAGAAAAATTAGTAATTTGAGCCGGGATGTTCGCCATATGAACAGGCATGTGCGGTCCATAAAGCGGACCCTCCGGAGGGCCAACCTCTAGACTTTGGTATATGGACATGATTCCCTCCCCTCCCTCCTCTTTCCTTGTTCTCATACTTAGTGGGCTTAGGGGGCTTAGTGTTAGGTTAGTATAGGCTGTTAGTTTAGTTAGTGTTAGTAGGTGGGGGGTCCTGAATCTTTCTATTTTTACTTATTAAGTGTGTGGGTGGGGGGGCTATGTTGGGGTTCTTGTGTGTTTTTATAATAAAAAGAAAATATCAAAAATATCAAAAAATATATATATTTGTTTAGGATAGTATAGTATGTGTTTAGGTTAGTATCTGTTGTCCTCCATGTGTCCCGTCTCATAAGGGGGGTGGGGGGTTGATGTTTAGAACATTTTGTTACATTTGATAAGTAAGTTTAGGTTAGGTTAGTTAGGGACAGTTGTGGGTAATGAGTAGTCAGGGTAGATTAGGGTAGGTTAGACTTTTCCCTCAGTTTCCTCTTCTGTGATTACCATTTAATAAATATATAGTGAACCCTTTACAGTATGTGTTAAATGCTTGTTGATCATGGCCTTGGCATTAGTGTACCTGAATTTTGTACTATTACATTTGTGTCCTATGCTACGAACAAATCCCAACTGAGCTGTAAGATTGGCAGTTACCTCAGAGCTACCTTGCAAAGATTCCACCATTCGTTGCAACCGCCAATCACAGTTAATATGAATCCCAACGTGTTTTTGTCGATAAGTATGTTTTCTAAGTCACAAACAGTGCTTCCAGACTTGGTATTGGGGGAACAGTTTTAGGTCTGACTGCAGTGTGATGTTCAAGGACACCCTTATAAGGTGAGTTGTCGTAAGCACTCTTGTAGTATCGTCTTCATGACTCATATAGATCATTTGTGATACTGTTCAGCATGATTACCTATGTGGATGTAAACTCAGACACCTTCATTTATGCAGTTTTTGGAGTGTTTGCTTAGATTTGTGTGCACTGTTCTATGTGTTAGTATTGCACAGTGACAACATGTTGCTGCCACTATTTCATGACTTAGATATCCCTTGTGGAAGCATTATTCTGTCCAACATAGCGTGATGGTGTATGGTTTCTCACTTCATCATATATTACCCTCAGGAAGGGCAGAGTATGATGCAATCCTGGCCACTGTGCAGATTTATCTGACTACATAATTTCAGGGCAGTTGTATTGACAAGCTACGTTATTTGACAGGAGGCACATTTCAGTTATCTACTGCACAGTTGATGTGTCACATTACACAGAGACAGATTTGTTGTGTAAGTGCTATTTATTGAAAAGTGCTGTAGTGCTCTATGTACATTGTCCATGATTGTGAGTCCATTATAGTGACATCTTCCATTGTGATCCTACACAAGGGGTAAAGGGAAATGCGTTTGACATGCTGGGGTGATCTTTCAGACAGTGCAGAGGGACAGGATTTGCCAATGAGTAAGAGAGAGACAAGCACTGGGCAGGATGACAAGATATACAGTGGTTAGCAGAACAGTCATTGAGTAGAGCTGTTGTAAGACTGGCATGTTACAAAACGCAGGACCTTGGTAATAGTTGGCCATGTGGCAGGGACTAGTGCTTCTGGGTACTTTTCTGTGTGAATGTGATCTGTTCCATGTCTTCTTCTACTGATGTGTGTGTTGCCTCCTCTGTCCTTGGTGGTGGTGGTTGTGAAGGGGCAACACACACCTCAGTGTTAGAAGACGTGAAGTCAGACATCCCGGTCACTGCTACCTGTGAAGGTCTTAAGGGCAGTACTGCAGCAAGGAGGATCTGCTGATTCTTAAGAATAGCAGCCACATCACGATGGTAGGCAGCCAGGTCGGCCCTGAGGGGCTCATGATTGCATTCGTGCATGCAGTGGAAGGTTTGGGGTGCAAGGTGTTGTGGCAACTCCCTTACTGCAGTGGTGAATTCCTTGACAGTTTCTTGTAGTCCTTGCAGGATGGATGTTAGGGCTTGCATGGCTGCTGCCTGATCTGCAGATGACACCATGCACGAACGCACCCCATCTAGGCTGGCTGCCATAGTTTGCATCCCCACCCGCACCTCATTGGCCAGCTCCCGCTGTACCCCAACTACAGTTCTCTCAAAGCTGGTGCCTGTGTCGTCTGAGTCCTCAGCTGTATTGGAGCTGGCAGGTCTTACAATTGGGGTGGTGGGTGGATCCTCTGCGATGGCTGCTTGTTCTGTGCTCCTCCTTGTGACTGAAGGTGGGGTCTGGAGGGTCCCAAGGACATCTTGGATGGACTGCTGGGGAATGTTTGTCAGCTCGTCATCCATGTCATCAGGGTATTCTGGGACAGGCATATCCGCAGGAGATCCATCGTCCTCTGCAATGAAATGTGGTACAATTAGTGTGTCTGTGTTGTGGCATTTGTGATGTGACATGCCTGCCTTGTGATGATTTCACATTGTGATACTGGTTCCTGTTCATTGATCCAGACTTTCAGATGGGCATTCTCCCAGGCCTGTGCCCCACCTGCATGTCACATGTATTGTGGTCATTTTTTGGACTTGTCAGCATCATCTCCTCTAGGTGTTGGTTCTGGCCAAATAGTGAATTGCCACCTTCTTGTCCTACTCAACCCTCCCCTTACTTCCATTCTCATGGTGAGGCCTTTCACTGGCTGTGGGTGCTCTGATGGCACTAGCAGCACACTTAACAATCTGGACCTGCCCCAGTCTCAGATCTTTCACATCCACTTATATGTAGTTGACATGTAGCGTATCGTACGCATAGCATTGTTATGGCACGATATGGATGTTGGCATTGGTAATGTGTACAGCTGATGTTAGGGAATGTGTGGTACATTGGATTGCCCTGATAGTCCTAGCAGTGTCCTATTTCCTCCTCTGACTGTGCAGGTGTATTTCAGTGACCAGTTACATGTGTCCTCCCCCTCAATGCTGTTGTCTGAGCAGTATGCCATTTGGGATGTTACATTGTGACCCAGGCACAGGATGGACCCTGACATATGCAGCATGGGTGTGACCTTAGTGCTGTGTAGCTCCTAATGTTGATGACATTGGCTGATGTTTGCGACAACTATGGGCATTGACATTTGACAGGACTGGAGCCTTTGTCTTGTTTCAGGGGATTATTGGAGTTGTCATCCTCAACCCTCTAATTTGGGTGTGTATGATCCATGGGGAAGTTACTGCCCTTGGCTACTTGAGCTGCACACAGAGCGGAGGTGGTAGTGGCAACTGTTGTCACTGTTACATTCCAGTTGTCGGTATAGCTAGCGGTTGTTAATTGGGCCCTAGTTAATGTAGGGGGTATAGTGGCTGACGTGTGCCAGGATGTCAGTTTGACGTTGTGCCTTTACCTTTGCTCCATCGTTGGCATGGCAGCATGCCCCCATAGGACTGTTGTTGGTGTAGTGTTATGGTGTCCCCCAGCTTCTCTCTGTGCAGACCATGCCCCCATGCCATACCCCTTTACCCATGCCACTCCATGTATATGATGACTTCCATGCATTTTGTGGTCCGTATCCCCCTCTGCTTACAGTTGACATTAGTGCATTATAATTCCCCATGCGACTTACCGTGCATGTGTGTTGTCTCATGGTAGTCTGCGCTGTCCTGTCCTTGAATCCCTGTGACGCTCTCCTCAGGGATGACGGCTGCGACCATCTCCTCCATGTGGTCCAGGGCCTCCTGGTGTGCTGGACTCCCACCTCCACTCTGCAGTGCTGCCTTCCTGTTCCTGGCCATTTTTTCCTTGGTCCTGCGCTTGCAGTCATGCCAGCGTTTCTTGCACTCGATGACTGTTCTGCGTACTTCTGCCACACTGTTGATCTTGTCAACAATTTGTTGCCATATTGCCTCTCTCCTACTGATTGGCAACTTTGAGGTGACAAACAGTTGGTGCTGGTGTTCCGTCACCTCTTTAACCAGAATTTCCTGTTCCTTTGCACTGAAACTACACTTTCTTTTCTTCTCAAAAGTGTCCTGGTTCTTGTGTGGGTCCTCCTGGCTGGTTCCTGGTCTGTTTTCATCTTCCTCGGGTCTGTACAGGCATCTGGGATCCATTTTGACTCTCCTCTGCTGAAATGGCTGTGTTCGCGGGGAATTTTGACGCTATTGCGTCAAAAAACGCCGCATATCCGGTGTGCAGTGTCGTAAATCGACCCACAGTCATTTCCGCAGCGTTTACGTCATTTTGCTTTACGACTTGACGCTGCGGTGTGTGTAAAAAAAAATGACTTACACCTGTGGTTTGCGCCGCCGGGTGTCAAAGTATAAATTTGACGCCTGCACGGCGCACCAAAATGGCGTTAGCCGGCGGATATATTTTTGACGCAAAACTGTATAAATATGGGCCTTGGTCTCTTTGCGTTTCAGCTCTCTTTGTTCTTGTGAGGACCTCTCATGTGCATGGATCTCTTGTCAATTCTGTTGGATTGATTTCTTGTTCTTCCTCCTGAATTTCCACACCCTCGTCTCTTACTGGGGTGATCGATCCTTCTTCCGCCAATTCTGGGTCTACTTCCGGCTCAACCTTCTCCGGTTCTGGTTCAGGTAGAACTATTTGTTTTGCAGCTGCTGGCGTTCTCAGCAACACTTCTTCGTGATCCTGAGGACTCACCACTTTCTTTGTGTGGCTTGCATGTATCCCGTTAGGATATCCTGCACACTTCACAGCTGTTGTAGTTGTCAGCACCACTTGATATGGACTCTAGGCAAGTCTTTCGCACATACATTTTGATCACGACCCAATCTCCCGCTCTTCGGTTGTGGCCTGGGTCATGGATAGGTGGCAGGGTAACGGCTTGTACCTGCTGAGAAAAAGATCGAACCACATCAGCTAGACCCTTGCAGTAGTCCAACACCATACCATCTGTAATATTGACAAGAGCATTGGCTGGTATTGCTGGCAATCTCATTGCCCTTCCCATAAGAATCTCATGCGGGGACAATCCTGTCTTCCTGTCAGGTATATTTCTCATTGACATCAACACTGAAGGCAATGCATCCGGCCATTTAAAATTTATGGCAGCGCACATTTTGGCAATTCTTTATTTCAAAGTACCATTCATTTGCTCTACAAGTCCTGACGCCTCTGGACGATAGCTGAGCTGGAGCTTCTGTTCAATGTTTAGTGCTGCACATAAGAGCTTAATCACTTTGTTATTGAAGTGCGTTCCCCTATCTGATTCTAAAGAGATCGGAAATCCAAACCTTGGTATAAATTCTCTAAGGAGTAACTTTGCAACTGTGAGACTATCATTTCTGCGGATGGGGTATGCTTCAATCCAATGACTAAACACACACACAATCACCTACACGTACTTCAGTCCACCACATGCAGGCATCTCAATGAAATCCAATTGCATTCTGCTGAATGGTCGTCCTGCTCTTCCAATGTGGCTCAGATTTATCACTGTCCCTTTTGCCATGTTTAGTTGCTGACAGATCTCACATCTGTGACATACTGCTTCGGCTGCTTGTCTACATTTCAGATTGAACCAATCAACCTTGAACAGCCTAATCATGGCATCCCTTACGATGTGTGCCTGACCATGGTAATACCGAGCCATCTGAGTCAACAGACAATTCGGCAATACCATCTGACCCTCCTCAGATACCCAGATCTCATTTGGTCTTTGTACACATTTCAGCTTTGTCCACAGTTTTTTCTCTTCCTTGTCTGCATTTTCTTGTAATGTTTTTAATTCTTCTAGAGTATCGATTATTTTCAATGCAAAACTTGTACAACTGGTCTTTTCTTCTGGCATCAATTCCCACTTGTCCTTGAACGATATACAGTTCAGGGTGCAAAACCTTGCAACCTGATCTGCATACCCATTTCCCAAGGAAATGTATTCTGGCATTTTGTGATGTGCACTGCATTTTACCACAGCAATCTCTTCAGGTAATTGAATTGCATACAGTAATTCTTTTATCCTGTCACCATTTCGTACTGGTGTTACACTTGAGGTCATGAAACCTCTTTGCGACCAAAATTGACCAAAATCATGAACAATTACAAATCCATACTGTCTATCAGTGTATATTGTCACTCGTAGCCTGGTAGAAACATAACAAGCTCTAGTAAGAGCCACCAGTTCTGCCACTTGTGCTGAATATACACCAGGAAGCCAAGATGCTTCTAGGGTTCCTGTAATAGTACATACAGCATGTCCTGCTCTCAAGGTGCCCGTTTCATCTCTAAGGCATGAACCATCCACAAAGACAATTTGGTCATTTTCTTCTAATCGAGTATCTCTGATATCTAGGCTTTGCACATAACTCAGTCACTTCGAGACAATCATGTTCTATATCCTCCTTTTTTCAATTTCAACTGTACCACTTGGCAAAAACGTTGCTGGATTCAACACTGTACATCTTTTCAAAGTTACATTTGGGGCTCCCAATATGCTTGTCTCATACCTTGTCAGTCTAGCCCCCATCAAATGTTGTGTTTTCGTCCTTGTCAGTAAAACTTCAACAGAATGTGGTACCATTACTGGGTATCCCATGACCACCCCTTCACATTGAGAAAGACTTTGACCAACTGCCGCTACTGCTCGCAGACAACCTGGTAAAGCTGCTGCAACCGGGCCCAAGGTAGCTGAAAAATAGGCTACTGGGTGATAAGCACCTCCATAGACCTGTGTCAAAACAGACAAAGAACAAGCATCACGTTCACGACAAAACAATGTGAAAGGCTTTGTTGTAATCAGGCATTCCCAGTGCTGGAGCTTTGCACAAACTCTCTCTCAATTCAGTGAAAGCCCTCATTTGATCCTCATCTAGGCTAATGGGATCTGTAACTTCTTTGTGTGTCAACTGCTGTAGGGGTTTTGCTATCCCAGCTAAATTCAGAATCCATTGTCTACAGTACCCTTCCAATCCCAAAAACATGCGCACATCTTTCTGGGAAGTCGGTGGATTTCTCTGCAAAATCATTGTAATCCTTTCTTGGGAAATTCTTCTCAGCCCTTTCTCAATTTGATGACCCAAGTATTTGACAGACTTCTGGCAATACTGCAACTTCGTAGGTGAGACCTTGTGTCCAAAGTCTCCCAAATGATTCAACAGGGCAATCGAGTTGTGCTTACACTCGTCTCTTGTTCTGGAGGCAATCAGTAAGTCATCAATGTACTGCACAAGAGTCGATTGGCAGGGTAATTCCAATGACTCTAAATTCTTCTTCAAAATCTGATTAAACAAGGATGATGACTCCGTATACCCTTGTGGAAGCCTGCACCTGCTATAGACTTTATCTAGGAATTTGAAACTGAAAAGAAACGGACTATCCTCATGAAGTGGCACTGAAAAGAAAGCTTGTGACAAATCAACCACCATGAACCACTCTGCCTCACAAGGAATCTGAAACAGTATCACTGCTGGATTGGGCACAATCGGACAACACTTAACCACCCTGTCATTCACTTTTCGCAAGTCCTGCACAACCCGTACCTTCCCAGAAGGCTTTTTCAATCTCATTATCAGTTAATTACATGGGCTACTCAACAGTTCCCTTAAAACTCCCTGCTTCACGAAGTCTCCAATTATCTGCGCCACTTTCATCATCACCTCCTGTGCCATGTTATACTGTGGAAGTTTCGGGAACTCAACATTCGGCTTCAAAGTGATTTTAATAGGGTCCACACCTTTGATCAATCCCACTTCTTTCCCTGTCAAATCCCGAACCGTCTCCTTTACTGTTCCCTGCAGGTCTGCATGCAACTCCTTCAGTGTGAACATTGGGAAGATTTCAATCAATGGGTATTCTTCATGAGCATTATTAAGTACCATGGCTGACGCCTGTTCCTCCTCCTCTTCATCACTATTTGTCTGGACCTCTATTCCTGCATCTGTGCAATTTCTGGAACATTTAGTCTTGCACAATAAGTCTCTGCCTAACAAAGACACAGGACTTGAGTCACACACCACAAATCTGTGCAATCCCAAATAATTTCCGATTTCAACTTGCACCGGTTCTGTGATAGGGTTTGTTAACTGCCTATTCTCCACTCCCACAACCTAAACTGTCCTGCCGGAAAGGGGTAAATCTGGTACTTCCACACTCCTCACTGTGGAGCGCGTAGCTCCAGTGTCAACCAGGAACAAGACCTTATGTCCCATTACTTTTCCCTTCACAAAAGACCCTCTCTGATCTACTTCTAGGGACGCAGAAAGAATACAAGCTCCTTCATCTGAACTGTCACTCATCCATTCATCGTTTATTTCATCCTCACTGTGAAATGGGAACTGGTGTACTGTATTGTTACTATTGTCTGGTCTCTGACCTGTTGAGTAAGCATAACTTGTTGTTGCTCCATCGGTGCTTGGGGTATGTACATTTGATGTCTAGGCACCATAGAAATCTGCTGCTGTACTGGTGTTAAGGAAGTAAATTGTGCTTGAGGCACCTGCAACTGTTGGACAGGCAAAAAATTCTGACCTAGATTTTGAGCATTCGGAACTATGCCCCTCATTCTTGGGACTCTTACAGTTTGAGCTGCACCAACATCGCCTTGCTGAACCATTCCTTCCTGCACCATCAATGGGCACTCCCGCTTCCAGTGTCCCACGTTTCCGCACAAATGACATGGCAACATCCTTTTCATACCCTGCATGTCATTCTGAACACCACAGTGCTTAGATCTGCACCACGCATCGTATCCATTCCACGTCCTCTACCCCTCACTTGAGGTTGAAACATGACAGCTTTCTGTTGCAGCGGAATCAGCGGTACTAAAGCTCCTTGTACTCCTGATTGTGCTGCCTTAATCTGCATCACCATCGCCTTTGCTTTCAACTTCTTTTGTTTCAATTCAATCTCATCACTACAATATTTAGCATACTGCAACACCTCATCAATCGGCTTTGCCTGGCAGCAAATCAAATGATTCTTTATCATCTGCCCTACTTCAGGTCTCAACCCTTCAACAAATCTTAACACAAAATGCAACATGTCTTTTGGTTCGACCGCTTCCTTGCCACTGTACTCCTTGAAAGCCTTTAACAACCTTTCATAATAAGTATGCATTGACTCCTTAGTTTACTGGACTGTCCTGTCAATCCTCTGCCAATCAATGTTTTTAGGAGAAATCCTAGTTTTCAGAAACTCAATCACTTATAATACTTTTTCATAACCTCAGGTGAAGGTGCGCCTGTAATCTTGTTCCTTTCAGGTTCACTCGTTGGCCAGTCTACTGCCCTCTTACATTCGACCCATAAGTCAGATGGCACGAACCTGTCAGTCTGTTGATACCATTCACCTCGCTTCTCCCTCAATCTGTGATAATAGATTGTCAAAGACAAGATGTCACTTCGGTGCCATGGGACATGAACAAACGGACCCCCTCGAATCTCTCTCATCGGAAGCATTTTAACTGATTCCCCTTTCTCTGCTCCCTCTGTTTCTTCTTGAGAATCTCGTTTTCGTTTCTCTTTCTTGCTTGCCCATCTGCCCTCCCACTTTTCTAATGCTCCCCAAATGTGCGCACTCTGCAGCAAGTCCCTCAAATGTGCTTTTATTCCTGCTGATCTCCTGTGTTCAAAATCTTTTGCCTCAAAATCTAATCTGTAACTTCGTCTCAAATGTTTCGTCGCTTTAAGATTAATGTCATGCCTCTCTGCTACTTCCGCTAATTTATGGTGTATTTTCCCTACCTCTTTTGTAATTCTTGGGCACAAATACCTCAGTTCTTCTTCAGTGTAGGATTCTAACCTATTCAATCCCATTGTTCCTTCGACTAATTCATTTGCTTCAATATTTAGTCCCACTCGGTTCAATTGTTCTTCCCCTTTTGATGCACCTTGCAAAGAATTCAAACTATCCAGCCAACTAGTTAACTGCTGAGCTGTTAACCCTTATAATGAGATATTACTTGCATTAGTCACTGGCAGCTGCTGTGCCACTGTACCCAAGGCTTGTGGTGTCAAGAGTCTCAAGCTCTGATTGCATTAGAGACGTTTGCCGCATCTGGCAGTGTTACAAGTGGACTAAAACCTGTAGGAGATCTGAGCTCACCAGGACAAGGTCCTGAAGATGATGTTGAGTGTAGTGAATCTCCCACTCCCCTTCTCACCAAACTTTGTGACATCTCAGTCTGTTCCCCTGCTTCCGTTTTCTTCTGTGCATATAAAGGTACCGCTGGACCAACAGTGATCGGTAACGATATTGCATCTGGGGCTGCCCTAGCACCTGCACCCTGTGTCAGTGGTCCTCCTATTGCCTGGTTCATAACTGGTGTGAGGTCTACCGAAGTCCCTGTCAATGGATTAAACCTCGACATACCCTGCATCTGTGCTGGTGGCAATAACGTTGGGGTCGGGTCAGTCTGGACCAACATTGGCTTCAGAAGCACCTGCTCCCTCGGCACTACGATATTTGAAACAGTCTCAAGAACTGGCACGTCTGGATAAACCCTTGTTACCGAAGGTGTATGTACCTGCGCCTGAGCTACCGCACTCGTTCCTGCGACTGGTGTACTCTGTACTGCCCCTGGTAACTGTTCTCCTTCTGCTTGTACAGCTCCCACAGCTCCCTGGAATATTCCAGGAGTAGCAGGAGGGGCTGTAGCACTAATCCCTGGACTCCCTGCATAGGTCGTCCTAGGCGTAGGTCTGTCTCTCAGCAACTGTGTAATGAGATCCTCAACATCAGAATCATCGTCATCCACATAAGACTTTGTCCTTTTCTTCTTTACCTCGCTCTCCTCTTCCTTGGCACTATCCCCTTTGTCTGAATCTTCACCTTCTGTGATTGCTGGGAACATCTTAATCTCTTTCATAGTTGCCATCCTCCATCTTTTTTGCTCCCAATCCCACCTAGCTTCTGCTAGTGACTTTTCTATCTTCTTCACCCTTCGGTTGAATTTTAGCTCTTGCTGCTGTCTGGCCACTAACTCCTAAACTGCTAAAGCCTCAAACTGTGCCAGTCTCGGTAACGGCCTCATGTCATACAATGATAATCGCAACTGGTCCAAAATTCTCAAATTGAACGTTCCATGCTCCGGAAAAGCTAATGTCCCTTGATTCTTAGTCAATTTACTCCATTGCTTTAACCAAAGACACAAAGCTATACCTTTTTCTGTCATCACGAGATGCGCTGGGGTATCCTCCGGGACACCTTGATGTATGAATCACCCTTCATCGCACTCTTAAATGCCTTGAAAAACTTAATTTTGGCTGTTTTGTGTAGTGCAAATTCAATAAATTAAATTACTTTTACTCCCAAGATTCCCTTCACTCGTTTACTCAACCAATTGCCTCTCATGGACAGCTGCCAATCCGGTCGTGGCTCTTCTCACTAACCAACCTATCCAAAGTCTTGCAGCTTGTCCTCCTCAACTCAATTTCTCTTAACTAATGCAATTTATTGCAAGCGTCTTCACCAAATAATAACTAAAACAAACCTGCTGCTTTACTACAGAAAGGGACACAATCGCTTCAGGGACCTTACGGATTTTCACTAATGGCACTTTCTGGCTCTTTAGCTATTCCTCTTTCTCAGTCCCCCACATTCGCAAGTAAAATTTGACCGCAAACTTTAATCTTAACTGATCAATGGGTCTGTCCTGGTGCACATAGGACTTGCCAAATCTCAGTTAAAGCTTCTTTTATTTGTCTAACATTCACTCCGACTTGTTGACCATACTCGATCAACCTACTAAACCAGACAAATTACAACATATAACCATACCAACAATGAGCGGCACATCACCATAAATCACATACTTTACCATGAATTCAAATTTAATACTCCTTATTCATCCTCCAAGTTCTTTTCAACTTTCTTTCCAACTTGTGTCCAAATTGTCCATATATTCCATATGTTTACACTGTCAAAGCCCAGCTCACCTGAGTTCTTGTTCAGTTCTGATGGAGGTTGAAGACAATCCGACCCCACCCTGAAACTGCTTGTTCCAGCACACTAGTTTTTAAAACAGTGCACTAAGAACAGAAGCTCAAGGGAAGGGGGGAAGTGGATAAAATAAAAAAGAGAGACAACACCGTTCTTTCGTTTCCACTGTTGAAGTGCTGCACAAATCTGCGGCCCTTTCTGACTTCTGTAGAAAATGGTGCCTAATGAAACATAAACAAAGAACAGATAAGTGCAACCTATTCCTAAATGGGTTCCTCACTATCCCTTTATTTTTTAGAAATTCTCTTCTAAAAGTACCTCTTGGATCCTGGTCTCTAGTTTCCAGGTTTGGAATGTGTTACTGCTCTGGGATGTGTTTTCTATTACTGTAAAGCTTCTAAAACATTAAACAAATACCGTTATCAGAATTACCAATATCAAACATTCATCATAATATAACTAAAGCCTAAATTCCCAATAGCAGACTCACTTTTCCCATATTTCCAGAATCTTTTATAAAACAAATACTGTACTTTTACATCAAAATACAGCATGTAATTTGTGCAAGTCCTTGATTTACTGTTTGCCTTGCTGTTAATGGTTTCCACTGTTCGATTCTTAAAAGTTCCATGAGAAAAAACAATGTTTGCTTCACAAAGTTCTGCAAAATGTTCTTGTAACAAAAAGTTTGAATCACAATGTTCGTGGAAGGTATTTCGTTTCAAATTGTCTATACACGAATCCAGAAATTGTTGTCAAAGTTCTTTCAGGTAATAAAAGGTTTTGCACTTACTTGTTGCTGGCAAGAGATACTGATCAGTCTAACCTTGTCTTCTTTCTCTTTTGCAGGTTACTCATAGGAGAGAGGCTGAAGCAAGGAGGAACCGGAAACCAGAAGAAGGAAGAGCCAGAAGCTGTGCCCATTGAAGTCAATGAAAGTCTGTAAAGAGCAGGAGTGCCAGCGCCGAGGGATCTGTTCTCAGGTAAGCAGGAGGTAGACGAGCACAAGCACTGGGTGAGGCTCGGGGATGCCTTTTATAGACAGGGCTGGGTGTGGTTTGAAGGGCTGGGTGTGGTCCTCACATGCTGCACATGTTCTTGGAAGGTGTGCAAAGCTGGGTGTGGTTTGAAGAGCTGGGTGTGGTCCTCACATGCTGCACATGTTCTTGAAAGGTGTGCAGAGTTTCAGTTATTATGCAAATGAGTTGGATTAACACATGGCCTAGGGAGGAGTGTTTTAAAGAAGCCTTGGTAAAAGCAAGGCCCAATGTGTAAACAAAACAGCACATTAAACAATATACACAGAAGCCTAAGGGGGGGGAAGGTGAGATAACAAGAAAGGCTTTCAATAGTAAGTTTAAAAGGGAGCTATTACAGAACCCACTAGTGCAGTGAGAGGGGACATGCTCTTTGCTGTGTACAAACCCTAACAGTTGCCCTCCTCAAAGGCCCTCCTACAGGACGGGGTTTTCCTGGATTTTTTAAAATAAAATCGTCTAATCAGCTGTGGGGCATGTACATATGATGCTGGTTCCCATGAATTCTCAGATTCATCATATCCTTTCCATTCTACTAAATAAAACAGACGTCCACTAATTCTTTTTGAGTCTTTTATGCTTTTCACTTCATATTCCAGATTTCCCTTAATTGGTATGGGTGGAGGTGGTGGTTCAGGTCGGGTTTTTGAGTTGTACGGCTTAAGCAAGGACACATGGAATGTAGTATGTACTGGAAATTCTTTTGGTAAATCTAATTTTACTGTTACCGGGTTTACTATGGCAGTTATACTAAAGGGTCCAATGAAACGTGGTTGCAGCTTTCGGGATCCCTCTATGTTTAGGTTCTTTGTGGAGAGCCATACCTTGTCACCAATTTTATACATTGGGGCCTCAGACCTGTGTTTGTCTGCTTGTCTTTTCATGCTTTCCTTGTACTTTAATAAATGTTTCCTGGCTTTGTCTTGTATGTCACCTAACCTCGTTAGTCTATCCGTTACTGTAGGCAACAGGGAATCTTCTAACAAAATGGGTATAGCTCTTGGATGATACCCCTGCAAGAAATAGAATGGTGAGCAAAGTAGAGCTGAATGCTCAGTATTATTATAAACAAACTCTGCTACAGGGAGAGCTTCCAACCATTCACTAGAATAATCAGCCAATAAACAACGTAGCGTTTGAAGTAAGGTTTGGTTCAGTCGTTCAGTCTGTCCATCTGTCTCTGGGTGGAAAGCAGTGGATAAGGCCACATCTATTTTCAGTTTTTCATATAATTTTTTCCAAAATCTGGAGTTGAACTGGCTCCCTCGGTCTGACACCACTTTGCTTGGCAAGCCATGTAAACGCACAATTTCCCTTATAAAAATATCGGCAAATTCTGCCGCCGTGGGTAATT
The DNA here is from genome assembly GCF_031143425.1 of Pleurodeles waltl. NCBI lineage: Eukaryota > Metazoa > Chordata > Amphibia > Caudata > Salamandridae > Pleurodeles > Pleurodeles waltl. Next base: position 862,695,918 of record NC_090449.1, read on the forward strand.
TCCGTAATGGTACAAAATGTGCCATTTTAGATAAAAAATCCACTATAACCAACACTGTTGTGAAGGATTTTACAGGTGGTAAACCTACAATAAAGTCTACGCTCACAGTGTGCCAAGGTTGTTTGGGTGTTGGCATTGGTATTAACAAGCCGTCAGGAGCCTTATGAGAAGATTTATGTCTTGCACAAATTGGACAGGTAGTGACAAATTGCTTAATGTCCTTTCTTATAGTGTCCCACCAAAAGGGTTTTTGCACATTTTCCAGGGTTTTTACCCAACCAGGATGACCTGCCAACGGTGAGGCGTGATGCCAAATTATCACCTGTGTTTGTAATTCAGAGGTGGGCACTAACAGCATGTTCTCGTGATACAATAAACCTCGTTGTATTGTGTTATGGGAATCCTTTAACCAATCCTGAGGTGCTATTTGCATGTGTGCATTATATAGATCTGTGATGAAATCCTTCTGTTGTACTGGTGCCAACAACTTTTGGGGAGGAATAATGGGTTCTCCTATTTTATCTTGTTTCATGTCTGAGGTATGTCCGTATCTAGATAACACATCAGATTGAATTTGTTGTGCACCTGGTCTATAGGTTATAACAAAGTCAAATGTGCTAAAAAAATTTAACCAGCACATCTGACGTGGTGTTAGTGCTTTAAGTGATCCAAAAAACTGTAGGTTCTTATGGTCAGAAAAGATTGTAACTGGGTACTTGGCTCCCATTAAATGGTGCCTCCATTCTGAAAAGGCTACTTTGATAGCTAGTAGTTCCCTTTCAGCCACAGTGTAATTTTGTTCAGCTGGCAATAACTTTTTGGAATAGAAGGCTATAGGATGTAACTGGCCATCTACTGCATCTCGTTGAGAGAGAACTCCTCCTAAAGCTACTTGTGAAGCATCCGCTTCAACAAAAAAGGGCAAGTCAGGATCAGGATGTTTCAGAATTGGGGCTGAAGTGAACTTTTGTTTTAGGAGTTGAAAGGCGTTTGCCGCCTCATCAGTCCAAAGAAATCGTTGCCCTTTCTGCAACAAGGTAGTTATTGGGGCCGCAATGTCTGCAAAATGTGCAATAAACCTCCTATAAAAATTGGCGAAACCCAGAAATTTCTGAATATCTTTTACAGAGGATGGTTCTGGCCAATCAGCAATAGCACTGATTTTCTTTACATCCATAGTTATTCCTTGAGGTGACAGGCAGTATCCTAAAAAGTCCACCTTGTTGACATTAAAAGTACACTTTTCTAACTTAGCAAAAAGATGATTTTCTTTTAACTTTGATAATACTGCACGAACATGTTGGGTATGTTCTTCTGAGTTCTTAGAGTAAATGAGGATGTCGTCTATGTATACTATGACACAAACGTCCAGGAATTCGTGTAGGACCTCATTTATAAAGAACTGAAAGGCTGCAGGGGCATTACATAACCCTAAGGGCATTACTGTGTACTCAAATAAACCAAACTTTGTCTTGAAAGCTGTCTTCCACTCATCCCCCTCTTTTACTCGGACCAGGTGGTAAGCTCCCCGCAGATCTAGTTTAGTGTATACAGTAGAATGTCTTAATTGATCCAACAACACAGGTATTAGAGGAAGAGGATATTTATTCTTTATTGTAGCCTTATTTAGTCCTCTATAATCGATACACGCGTGCAGGGATTTATCCGGCTTCGGGATAAAAAAGAGTGAAGATGACACCGGAGATGTGGAATGACGGATGAACCCAGACTGTAGTAGGTCATCTAGGTAGGTTCTTAAGTATTTGGTTTCTTCGTCAGTCAAAGCATATACTCTGTTATTAGGTAAAGGGGCCCCTGGGATAAGATCTATACGGCAGTCATAAGACCGATGTGGGGGCAGCACACTAGCCTTTACTGGATCAAAGACGTCTTTAAAGTCAGAATATTCAGGAGGGAGACTTGGTTCATCTTGTGTAACACTAGCACAGTGTAATACTATGCTCTGTTCTGTACCTGCTTCTTGATAGCAATTGGTTCTACAGAAAGAGGAATCCAAAGTAACAGTTCTATTCACCCAATCAATTTTTGGGTTATGAGTTGTTAACCAGGGTACCCCGAGAATCAAACCAAAATTAGGAGTATCTATCAGATCAAAGCTAATCACCTCTGTGTGCCCGTTCTGACAGACCATAACAAGTGGACTTGTTTGTTTTGTGATTAATCCAGAGGTCAATTCTGACCCATCCACTGCACATACTGCTTCTGGACAAGGCTTTAGGCACATAGGAAGTCCTAAGATTTCAGCTAACTTATTATCCACAAAATTTCCTGTCGCGCCTGAGTCCAGTAGGACAGGGAGAGAATGCCTCACTTGGGTAGTAACAATTAAAACGACCTGAATTATGAAATGTCTAGGTATGTGCGGTACCCTGAAGGCTACAGCATTAGAGGTTTGATTAAGATATTTTCTCGAACAAGTAACCTCTCCCCTTGTCGAGCTTAATCGTTTCCCGATTCAGTTGAGGAGGTGGAGGAAACAGCACCCTTTCGTGGAGTTTTAGGCTTTACTGGACATTCTCTGGCAAAGTGACCTGCCCTGCCACAATATAAACATAATTGAAATTTTCTCCTTCTTGCTTTTTCCTCTGATGTGAGTGGACCTCTGAGTGTCCCTATTTGCATAGGCTCTGGTTCAGGGAGTTTATTATCTGTGTCTTTCTTCTCGTGTCTAATAAAAGTTAACCGTGATTCCAGTTTGTATTTATCTCCCTTTCTTTCTCCTAGTCTATGTTCTAATTTCACAACTAAATCTACAAAGTCCGAATAGTCTTTTGGCAAATCAACGATATGAGCCAGCGCGTCTTTTAACTCGTCTCTCAAACCTTTATAAAAAAGGGAGACACGCTTTTCTTCTGGCCACTGTGTCTCGGTGAGTAAACGATTAAAACTAGTGAGATAGGTCAATAAATCCTTGTTAACTTGTTTAAGATTTAAAAGCTCATTATCCCTTGCCTGCATGAAAGTGTGTTTTGCAAAAAGGCTGGTCATGGTACGTTTAAATTGATTCCAATTATGGAGGATGGGATCATCTCTATCCACGAAAGGAATTGACCAATTGGCTGCTGTGCCACCCAAATAAGACAAGACGAATGCCACTTTCGTATCATCAGTAGGGAACTGTTGTGGCTTACAAATGAAGTGTAATTGACATTGATTGATAAAAACATGGAATTTGTTACTATCTCCATGAAAACGTTCAGGTGCTGCTAAGGGCACAACATTAGGAACATTAACAGTAACCTCAACTGGGGAAGGCAAAGTTGTATGTTTTGATGGCGCCCCTGTCTCTGAGGAGGTTTTAAACAAAGGCGTAGAAGCTGTGTTCCACTGAGATCCCCTAAATTTATACCTGTTTAAATCCTGTTTTAAAGAGGTATTCTCCATCTTTAATCTCTCTATTTCCTCTTGCATATGTTGCAAGATGCCAGACACTGATTCATTTTGAGCCAAGTCCTCATTTAGGGCCTGCGCCATATCCGTGACGTCAATGCCCTCTATTTCTTCCCCGGTATTCATCGTCCACCAGAACTGAAATTTTTTAAGGCTTGTGCTTCTGTCAAAGCCCAGCTCACCTGAGTTCTTGTTCAGTTCTGATGGAGGTTGAAGACAATCCGACCCCACCCTGAAACTGCTTGTTCCAGCACACTAGTTTTTAAAACAGTGCACTAAGAACAGAAGCTCAAGGGAAGGGGGGAAGTGGATAAAATAAAAAAGAGAGACAACACCGTTCTTTCGTTTCCACTGTTGAAGTGCTGCACAAATCTGCGGCCCTTTCTGACTTCTGTAGAAACTTGTGCCTAATGAAACATAAACAAAGAACAGATAAGTGCAACCTATTCCTAAATGGGTTCCTGACTATCCCTTTATTTATTAGAAATTCTCTTCTAAAAGTACCTCTTGGATCCTGGTCTCTAGTTTCCAGGTTTGGAATGTGTTACTGCTCTGGGATGTGTTTTCTATTACTGTAAAGCTTCTAAAACATTAAACAAATACCGTTATCAGAATTACCAATATCAAACATTCATCATAATATAACTAAAGCCTAAATTCCCAATAGCAGACTCACTTTTCCCATATTTCCAGAATATTTTATAAAACAAATACTGTACTTTTACATCAAAATACAGCATGTAATTTGTGCAAGTCCTTGATTTACTGTTTGCCTTGCTGTTAATGGTTTCCACTGTTCGATTCTTAAAAGTTCCATGAGAAAAAACCATGTTTGCTTCACAAAGTTCTGCAAAATGTTCTTGTAACAAAGAGTTTGAATCACAATGTTCGTGGAACGTATTTCGTTTCAAATTGTCTATACACAAATCCAGAAATTGTTGTCAAAGTTCTTTCAGGTAATAAAAGGTTTTGCACTTACTTGTTGCTGGCAAGAGATACTGATCAGTCTAACCTTGTCTTCTTTCTCTTTTGCAGGTTACTCATAGGAGAGAGGCTGAAGCAAGGAGGAACCGGAACCCGGAAGAAGGAAGAGCCAGAAGCTGCGCCCATTGAAGTCAATGAAAGTCTGTAAAGAGCAGGAGTGCCAGCGCAGAGGGATCTGTTCTCAGGTAAGCAGGAGGTAGACGAGCACAAGCACTGGGTGAGGCTCGGGATGCCTTTTATAGACAGGGCTGGGTGTGGTTTGAAGGGCTGGGTGTGGTCCTCACATGCTGCACATGTTCTTGGAAGGTGTGCAGAGCTGGGTGTGGTTTGAAGAGCTGGGTGTGGTCCTCACATGCTGCACATGTTCTTGAAAGGTGTGCAGAGTTTCAGTTATTATGCAAATGAGTTGGATTAACACATGGCCTAGGGAGGAGTGTTTTAAAGAAGCCTTGGTAAAAGCAAGGCCCAATGTGTAAACAAAACAGCACATTAAACAACATACACAGAAGCCTAAGGGGGGGGGGGGAAGGTGAGATAACAAGAAAGGCTTTCAATAGTAAGTTTAAAAGGGAGCTATTACAGAACCCACTAGTGCAGTGAGAGGGGACATGCCCTTTGCTGTGTACAAACCCTAACATACACCACCCCATGAACATGTTTGCATATGAGGGAGAAAACCTTGACCCCATAGCAACTCCCTGTTTTTGCTTGTACCATTCTTTCTTGAAGAGAAAATAGTTGTGATTGAGAATAAGATCAGTCATTTCTACAATCATCTTAGAATGCTCCATTAGACTCGCTGATCTCCTATTCAACATGTACTTCATTGCTTCAATACCCCATTCATGTCTGATGCTGGTATATAAAGATACCACATCTAAAGTTACCATGATCATGTTAGGTTCCCATTGAATATCAGAAAGTAAACTTAAGATATGTTTCGTATCCCTTATATATGAGGGGAGATTTGTTACATATGGTTGTAGAAATATATCCACAAATTCTGACAATCTTTCTGTTGGGCCTCCTATACCGATACGTTCTATTACAATCGATTAATGGGAGACAATATAAGTTAGGTAAGCGTTATTAAAAGCAACATGTAGAATTTAGTGGAGAACTATGACTATAATAATAGTACACTGAATGTATATAATTTTTTAGATGGATATTCGACTAAATATGTAGCCAACACTTCAGAATGTACCTCAGAATAAGGAGGTTAAAATGTGGATGAAAGACTTTATGAACTATATTTGCGCATAAGATAAGGTATGTTTTCCCGGGCTTCTTAAACTGGTGAATTCAATGTGAAGATGAGAAGATTTGTAACCAAATGCTTAAAGGGTCATTATAGTGGTTAAGGGATTCTGTGAGGGTCAATGTAAATTATGATCTCAATTTATGGTTTCCACGTAGTAATTTATTTTATTTTTATTTACAATTTAATCACACAGTCTGGTGGTGATTTGAGTAAGGGAAAATATTGGTTTGTGATATATCATTTATTGAGTTTTGTCTATTGTAGAAAGACCTGATGAAGTCAGAGGGTACGCCCTAGACGAAACACGTGTTGACTGGGACAAAGTGATTGGAACAAGGTTGTGAACAAATTGGATGACTATGATAAAGTAGTAAAGGATTGGAACATGAAGGATTGGGATAAAGTTGTAAACAAAATGGATGACTAGGATAATGGTGTAAACATATGGAATATATGGACAATTTGGACACAAGTTGGAATCAAAGTTGAAAAGAACTTGGAGGATGAATAAAGAGTATTAAATTTGAATTCATGGTAAAGTATGTGATTTATGGTGATGTGCCGCTCATTGTTGGTATGGTAATAGCGTTTAGCTATTTTCTAGGTACAAGGGGTCTCCTAGAGAGCAGGCACCACCTGATAAGAGATATTGAGTTGGTATAGGGAGAGAGCACCAGTTACCCAACAAAATTACCCATCAAGAAAGTTTAGGATCAATACAACATATAACAAAGTGGCTCCTACACTTGTCAATATACTCTGGAGTCTTAGACCACAAAGGGTCCGTACATCACCAACAACCACGTGGACAATGTTTGAGCACAAAGCGCCACACACATATGAAGTTCGACGTCTTCCCTACTCTCACACTTTGGAGTACGCACACTCCTACTAACCCTGAACTGGAGTACGCAGACTCACTACTTTTTCCTCACATACATCACAATTCACATGCGATTTGCAAGCGCAATCTACTACTCTCATACTGTTTCTAAACACGCCGAGAACATACTCAATCTTACCAACGGGATCCAGGATCTGAGAAAGTCATTTCTGGGTTTAAGGGGACATCATCTTTGCTACCATTGACATTTAGAAAAACAAAATTCAAACCTCATAAAATTCAAACAATTATACTCAACTTTAAACTACTACCATACCCACTAGTCACCACCTAACTAGTTCCCTAAGGAAACTAACCATCAAGCTGCTACAAAAAACTGTTAGCGCGCCTTGTCCTTAGTAAGTAAACTTACAAGGGGACGTGTATAGTTAGATGAATCTTTTGGATCGCGTAGAGTATCCTAGTTATGCGGTAACCAATGGAACGTCAATTAACATCATAATCAACATGTAACAACATATAAAACTTTTTTCTGATAAGGAAATACCATCAATCTCAACAAGGTTAATCGTTTTTATTCCCTATTAGTTACAATTCTAGTCAAACCTTTATTTCGAATATTAATGGTTAATCAAACTTTATTAGCATCGTGAGCAACAATTCACCATTCAGTCATTGATAAGTTAAAAATGGGCATAAATATAAGTCAGCGAACCTTTAACTTTGAATAATTCAGCAATGCAAGTCAGTCAATCTACCGTCACCACTAAGTCACCCTTGTCAGCCTACCTATCTCAAATTAGCATCAGCATGTGGGTCTTCAAACAATTCAGCCAAAAATCATTAATTAGGAAAAATCTACCTAAGAGAGAAAAACATTTTAAACAGCGCAGTTGGTACCTAGAAGGAAAAGCACACATTTGTCAGTCAGCATTTTATAGCTACCTATCCAAGATAGATCAGCAACGAGTCAGTCTTTGTCTCCAGGTCATCAGTCATAGGCAAGAATCAGGCTCACAGAGAACAAGCCCAATTTTCAGTACTTCGGACAGCGTCTCCTGACGTCATCAACTTTCGCCTCTCCGCTCTCTTCTAGTGTCATGTCTTTTTATTAGGGTCTCTCAGTCCGTCCCACAAATTGATAATTGGTCAACCTTATCAGGGGTTATGACTCTAACCTATAGTTTTTGTTTACCACTTATTTGCATCAGTTCAAGCATCAAGTTCCATTAATATGATTGGTCCTTCTGTCGATGAGAACATCATCCGGTTCTTCAGGTAACATAATTGTTGCCCACAGTCTTTTAGTCAGTGCTTCCATTGTTCAAGTCCTGGGAAAGTACATTTAGCCTACTCTACACCTAATTGTATCAATTTGTTCTGATCGTCTCCTGTCCGCTGGTACATTGCAGAAAATTCTAGCAGAGCTCATCTGAACTCTGTACAGTTCAAGGTCCTTTTCTCCAGTTCCAGTCCTCTGCAGCTCATTGCGTCTCCACGGTTAAGCAAGCAAGGCCCAGCGCCAACCAGGCCTCTAGTTCGGCTAAGTTAAGGATACGAAGCATCATAAAACATAGATTATATCATCAATTATGGCATATTAATACATAACTTTTACATTTTGCATTATTTTCGTACGTATTAACATACATGGTGACCACTCCCCGTGGGCACATTTTACTCATTGCACGTTATTTTCAATTATTAGTTTTGTTTGTCATTATTTCTCATTAGTATGTATACGCAAATCATTAGAATATTCTCATGTTAGCATATTTGCTCCAACAGGGGGAAGGCCCCCGTCAGAGACTTCCCCCCGTAATGCCACCATCAAAGAACCACACCCCTCCCCCAGCCCTAAGTATGTGACCGGACTTGGTCCTGCACACTCAGAGAAGGTGAAGGCAGCTGCCCGCAAGCGGGTGGCACAGCTGTCAAACTACGCTGCTGCCTCCTTTACCAACACAGGACCGTCCTGGACCTGCAGTTTTTTTGTGACCACTCTGGGGCCTCACAGACTGCTGCAGCTGGATGTCGTCACACCTGGGGCCGCCCTCAGCCGGAAGGTCTTGCCGGGTCTCCCATCCTCGGGAGAATACTGATATGTAGCTACCCGCAAATGCATGGCTGCAGCAAGGAAATCCCAGTCAGACGGTGCAGCAAGCATCAGCTGCCTGAATACAGCTCAGCGCGTAGTGGCTGCAAAGGAAGGCTGCTGAATCAAAGTCACGCTCCACATGCTGGGGGCAATACTTTTCCTCTAGAACTTGCCCATACTGCAGAATGGTCCCAATGAAAACAAATGAAACGCTCTCCCCATACTGTATCTTCCAAGCGAGGTAGACGATGAAGCGCTCACCATGCGCTAGGATGCAACAAGGGGACAATTGAAGCGCTCTCCATGCGCATCTGTGCAGAAGCCAAGGTCTTACCCAGCACCCCTCATGCGCTGGGCTCCGGTGGGGACGCAGGCAGCAGGGGACAGGCACACCAGCACCAAAGAACCAACGGTCCTAATGGCGATCTCCCTTTGTAGCACCACAGTGCCCTTGCAGAAGCGAGTCAGGGAGCAGTTGGCAGCAGGGCACCAAACAAAAAAGCAATCCAGTGAGTCCTTTAGGCCACCTAACCAGTAGCAGCCAGCAGGGCAACTGTAAAAGAGGCCCAATGAGTCCTTTGGCCTGTGCAGCAGTTCGTCTGACAGAGGTTCGGTCCCAGTTCCAAAAGTGCTCTAAAAACATGGGGTCAGAGCCCCTTTACTTATACTAAAAAATGTGTGTTCAAGGGGTGACTTCAGAGGAACCCTTTCAAGTGTAACACAGCCCATTTCAACCCAGCCCTGGTTCCAGGCATGATTAGGGAGTAAAACAGCCCTTTGTGTGAGGGCAGAACAAAGGGTATTGACATGTAAGGTGTGAACGGCCTCTCCCTCCCAAACCCAGAAAGTCTATCAGTATGCAGATGCCTCTCTCCTGACACACCCAGCTCTTCCTGTGTTGTGGCTGTCTGGAAGGTATGCACAACGTGTAACTGTCACACTGCCCTAGACGTGGATTGGAGTCAGGTTGCAGAACAGTAGTGTTATAAGCACAGAGAAATGCCAACTTTCTAAAAGTGTAATTTCTAAAATAGTACTGTAAAATATCCAACTATAGCAGTAAGCAGGATTTTTCACTATCATTCCAAAACATACCAAACATGCCCACACTACACCTTTCAGATCAGAAATTACTGCTTAAAAGTATATAAGGGAATTTCCAATGCTAACCTGTGAGAGGAGCTGCCCTCACAGTACTGAAAAACAAAATAGGCTGTTTGGCACTACTTGTGTCATAAGGGTACCTTAGCAGCTTTATGGGCATGTTATTTTAGCCATAGGCCAGCTGCCTGTGCCATTCATTTTATTCATTCTTATTTTCTGAGCAGAAGCTCTCTTCTGAGGTGATGTTTTATTTCACCTTATCTTGTATGCTTTTAGCACAGAAACTGTTTTCATTTTTTGTACTCTAACATTCTCGTTTTTGTGCTCTGCTCAAGGCTGTCTCCAATATGTTGGTGGCACAAAGTGGAAAAACGCAATCTCTGCCACTTTATAGAAACTTGTTTTTTAGGCAGTTTTCCTAGAACATTAGCTATTTTATCCTATAATATTTCTGGGACCCCTGTACGTTAGAGAAAGAGTTACAGCCAGAAGATTTTCACTGCATGGTTCACTGCAGCTGTCTGCTGAGACTTGACGTCTTTCTCTGCCTACTTGACAGAGGACTCTCAGTATACTAACAGCCCTCTTCGCTACTACCAAATCCTGGTATGGGGAATGGTGTCTTCCTAGGGATTCTGAAGGGTGGATTAGGGCTAACACTGCTGTGCTCTAATATAGTACTTTAGTGGCATAGGTAGGAATTCCAACACCTAGCTTTCTAACACTATAGTGGGACTTTTCTTATGTTTCACGTTTTCTTATGTTTCACTTTGTCACAACATTATTATTATTATGTTTTATCATCCTAATCATTGCAGTACTTGCCATTTTATCTAGAACGCAATTGATTCAATAAATTATATTGAACCAATCTTCCTTCTGTTTGTCTTTGCATGTGTGAGACGAATGTAAATGAGAGAAAAGGATGAGATCTGTGTCACCACAATTTCCCTGGGAAGTCAGAATGTCATGCGCTCCGCTGCGACAAATCACTGCCACTTTTAGGTGCTGGTGAGGTACTGCTAGCTGGCCAAAAGGGTTAGGCCGACAGTTGTCACAAGGTGTGGAATAGGACTAAGTTCCCCATAGCCTGGGGGTGCTGCCACCCAAATCCAGAAGTCTCATTTAGTATAATGAGAGCCAAACCCGACGCTAGGACATGTAAAACATAAAAGTCCATGTCCTACCTTTTATCTACACAGCACCCTGCCCATAAGGATATCTAGGGCTTACCTTAGGGGTGCCTTAGATGTGATAAAAGGGAAGTTTAGGCCTTGACATGTATCATATCAAGGTGGCAGTAAACTGTGCACGCAGGCAGTGTAGGGGGAGGCCCAAGACAGTTTTGAAAGGCTACTTCAGTGGGTGGCACAATCAGCACTGCAGGCCCACTAGTAGCATTTAATTTACAGGACCTGCGTATATGGTATACCACTTTACAAGGGACTTACAAGTAAATTAAATACACCCAACAGGTGTAAGCCAATCATACCAAGTTTTAGGGGAGTGAGCACATGCACTTTAGCCCTGGTTAGCAGTGGTAAAGTGCCCAGAGTCCTAGAGCCAACAAAAAGAGGGTCAGAAAGATAGGAAGAGGAAGGTAAAAAGTTTGGGGATAACCCTACATAAAGGGCCATTTCCAACAGAAAACCTAGCCAACTTGTACATTTCTGAAAACTAGACACCTAGAGATATCCAGGGTGGGCAGACTTGTGTGGCACTCACCACGTTTTGTTACACAAAATCCCTTGCAAACCTCAAACGTTTAGTAAATAAACACATTTCCTCACATTTCTTTGATGGAAAGTTCTAGAATCTGCAGGGAGCCACAAGTCTCCCAATAAAAATGGTACCTCACTTGTTTGGGTAGACCTCATGCTCGCAACAGGAAACGGCCCAAAATGCAACATGGATGCAGCGCAATTTTCCACCCAAAAGGACCCTCATTTTCCAGTGTCGGTAGTGCCGGTTTTTGGACCCTAGCTCAGCTGCAACCTAGGGAAACCTAGTCAACCTTGACATTTTTGAAAGCTAGACAGGGTGGGCTGACTAGTGTGGTTCTTGCCAAGTTTTGTTACCCAGAATCCCTTGCAAACCTCACACTTTCACTAAAAAAACAAGTTTCCTTACATTTCTGTGATTGAAAGTTCTGGAATCTGCAGGGATCCACAAACTTCCTTTCACCTGGCATTCCCCCAAGTCTCCTGATAAAAATGATCTCACGTTTGTGGCTGGGCCTACTACCTGCACCAGAACAAATCAAACCAAGGTCAAGGAGGGTCCCTTTGCGAGGACTCCCATTGATGTTAGTTTGATCAGTTCTTGTTGAGGGCACTAGATCCAGCCACGCAAGCGGAGCAGCTTTCATATTACGATAAGTGGAGAAACTTAGTGGTAGGAATTTCGTGGAATGTGTGATTTTACCCACATTCTGAGGTTTGTAGGTCATTGTATGTAAGAAAACCTGTTGGGATCCACGAGAGGCACACCACCCTGACCTCCCATGGCTCTCTAGTTTATAAAAATATTTAGAGTTGGTAGATTTTTCGCTAGAGATAATGTACATCCTGGCAGAGAAAGACAGAAAAGACAAATATTACTGCACAATCATCTACTCTTCAAGTACACTGAACTAATGACTCACAGCTCGTGATCTGTAAAGCTAATACAAGGAATAACCGCTTCACAGGCCATTCACACACCTTTCATACTTGACACATACAAGACCATTCACACTGCCAGCCGCAGGCCTAGCACATTACAACACTCATAACAACAGACAATGTACACCCTGGCAGAGAAAGACAGAAAAGACAAATATTATTGCACACCCGTCTACTCTTCAAGTACACACAAATACTGGTTGGATTTGCACAAGGGTGAGTGAAGATTCAAAATGTAAAATTTTAATAACAAAGAGATTTCACAAAAATTATATACACTGTTAATAGTTGAAAGGTGAAAAAATTGAACTAACGATTCACAGCTCATGATCTGTAAAGCTACTACAAGGAATAACTGCTTTACAGGCCATTCACACACCTTTCATACTTGACACATACAAGACCATTCACACTGCCAGCCGCAGGCCATGCACATTACAACACTCATATCAACAGATAATGTACACCCTGGCAGAGAAAGACAGAAAAGACAAATATTACTGCTCAACTATCTTTTCCTCAAGCATACACACATATTGGCTGGATTGTGCCCAAGGGTGAGTGAAGGGTCAAAATGTAAATTTTGATTAACAAGAGATTTCAAAAAAATTAAATACCCTGATAATAAGGTTAAGAAACTGCACCAGTGACTCACAGCTCGTGAGCTGTAAAGCTGCATTAAGGCACCAACCAAATTACAGGCCGTTCACACTCCTTTTATACGTGCCACACACAAGACTTTTCACACCGCCACCTGCGGGCCCAGCACATTACAACACTCACATCAACAGACAGCACCATTGAAGGACACATCACTTTCACACGGCCACATGCCTGCAACAGCAATCACACCTGCTGGCAGCTGATGGAGTGCGTGGATTGGCATTTGGCTACTGGTGCACGTAGTGACCAGCAGCAAGTACCACTCACACACCACCAGCCAAATGCCAGCTCACACACACTGCCAGCCAAGTGCCAGCTCACACACACACCCCCAGCCAAGCGCCAGTCAACCCACACTGCCAGTGAAGCACCAGTCCACGCACACGGCCATCACATTTTTTTTTTAACAAAAAAGAAAACACGAACCAATTGGAAATAAATACAAAACTATAACTCCAAACACAACAGCTCTAACTAAAAACATCACACTGATGCCAGCCGTGAAATCTGAACAAAAAATATAGAGCAATAGAGGCCAGTCAGTTCACTTTTATGCTCACTGTTGTGTGTAGTAACAATTTAAAACATGTGGGCACCCACAGCCCAGGTTTAGAAGGACACTCGGGCAGTACATATGACTCTCCTTCCATACGCTTCTGTGGTTACAGACTCTACATCTCCAACAGGGATTGTGTTCATTTGGGTGTGAGAGGAATGTAATCATAAAAGTGGCGATCTTTCAATCTAGCCACATCCTTCACCACCCCAACTCTAGTAACATTTGCCTGTTCCACTACAACAAGGCTGCCTATCACAGAGTGCTGAAACTGAACAAATGTCATCTTTGACTCTGGAGGAAAATCTTTCAATACAACAAAAACATTGAGGGTTGCTAGATTAAGCAAATGGATAGCCAACTTCTTATACCAAATGCAAACTTTACAAACAGCAGTGGAAAGTTCCAACCTCTGATCTACTGATGTGCTTATTGTAGTCTAACAGGCACACAAGTTTGCACACTTTACTAGCCTGACCCCAGCAGTCATTGGTGAATTACCTTCATTGTTGATGGTAGTCAGCATGTAGGCATCCCTCCTGTCTGTAAATTTCACAGCTGGAAGTTCATCACTACGTAAGGCAGAGCACTGTCCCCTCTTAATTTTTTTCACCAACAAGTTCTTTTGGGTAACCTTTGGGGTTAGAGCATACTGTGCCACAAGCAACAGTGTCCACTTTGAACAGTTTCCTAACAATTGCACACCAGTGTAGATGTTATCTATGTACAAATGGTGACCTCTGTTAAAAAGTCCTCTACCAAGTTCCCACACAATTTTCTCATTAACTCCGAAAGTGGACGGACAACCAGGAGGGTCAATAGTTGAATCCCTACCAGTGTACACCCTGAAAGTATTTACAAATCCAGTACTGCTCTCAGATAGCCTACACATCTTACTTCCATAACATGCCCTCTTGCTAGGAATGCACTGCCTAAAAACAAAACAATTCTTGAACAGGACCAAAGACTTATTCACACCTATTTTTTCCCTGGAAACATAGATCTCTGAAAATCAATCTGCAAAGTGATCGAGGACAGGCCAAATCATAAAAAGATGGTCAGAATGTGATCTTGTAGTAAAGCAGAAGCATTGTCAGCTTAACGCAGCATCCGAAGCAGACACCAATTGCAAATCGCAATCACCATTCTTAGTTGCAGGAAATATAGCAATTGCCATCAGGGACTGGTAGACCAATCAGAAGACAGCAACAGCTTCCTTATCAAGTCCATCAACAAAGTTAAATCCAAGAACTTCTTCCACTCATCCAACAGGTAGCTCTTGAGCGGAGCTTAAGTCTGGTACTGTTGTCCCTCAAATTCTGTTCAGCATATAGATTAGTCTAGCCAACATTCTCATCCAAAAATACATTGTCCATAAAAAACTGAAAGAAATTTACAGGCAAAAGGTTTTCAGTGTTTACGCTATACCATGTGACACCACTAAAAGCAGGCAACACCAGCTGAGCCATGTTTGAGGCAACCCAGAGTTCAGCTCTTCCAATGGGAAGTCGTTCAGCCCCAGGCTGCAATCCAGATGCCACTTGCTGCACTATTGGCACATCAGTGTCCTCCTCTAGAAGAGTGGCTTCATCATCAGATGATTTCTCTCGGGCAGAAAATTCACTGCCAGAATCTTACACTTCTTCCTCTGCTTCAGATGCAAAGTCAGTCTCATAAGCATGGTCAGAGATAGATTCAAAAAGCATGCCAACAACCTGCTGAGCAGTAATCCTGTGGCTAGCCATAATCCTTACTAATAAAAGTAACTTGACAATTAAGTCACCAATAACCAACACTGTGTAAAAGAAGTAATAAAGTGTGGCTTTATCAAAACAGAAATTAAAACTACTGGCATATAGTAACCTGGAATGAAAAGTCAATCAATATAAAGCACACAAAAACTTATATACGATACCACTCACTTGCCAGAGACAGCTAGACTCAGGATCAAACACAGCAAGCACCAATGATATCCCACTTGAAAGGAATAACAAAATAAAGTACACACAATACACCTTGTGCACAAATCCAAGGAGAATCTCACTCTCAATAAAACAGAAACTAAATATGTTGCTATTGTTACACCATTTAAAATAATTGTTTGTGCAGGACAGTCATACCCATTTGAATTAAACAGTACAGAAATTTTTTCTTATCAAACACATGCAGCTACACAGACTGCAGATCCACCAGTGCCAAAACTGCAAGCAGGAGTCGCAGCAGAGGAAAAGCTTTGCACTAGGATTCAAAAGGAGAAATAAAACATTAAGAACACAAATGCAAATGATGACAAGAAATAAAACAGTTATCATGATAAAACAATATGACCAGCCAAATGACAGTCAGCACACACCGTCAGCCAGATGCCAGTCCACATACTGCTGGCCAAACGCCAGTCCGCACACACTGCCAGCTAAACGCCAGTCCATAGATCACCAGGCAAGCAACAGTTCATACACACTGCCAAGCAAGCGCCAGGCTAGCACCAGTCCACACACACTGCCAGCCAAGCACCAATCTACAAACACCACCAGCCAAGCACAAATCCATACGCACCACAAGCCAATTGCCAGTTCACACACACTGCCAGACAAGCGCCAATCCACACACACCAGGCAAGCGGCAGTATACACACACTGCCGGGCAAGTTCCAGTCTACACACACACCGCCAGCCAAGCACAACTCCACGTACACTGCCAGCCAAATGCCAGTACACACACAGCCAGCCAAATGCCAGTACACGCAGACCGTCAAACTAGTTCACTGAAAATTCAGAAACTTTCCCTGGTTTCTATTGGTTTTCTGCCCTCTGTGATGGCAGATGGGCCAAAAAATATGACCGGTCTGTCCCCAGGTGGGGCAGAAACAGCCAAAATATATGCCCCCCAAAGGGGAGCAACCCTCATGGGCCACTCCCCAAAATGGCCAAAAGATTTAATCCCTGGTGGCTAGTGGTTTCTGCACCTCTTGGGGGCAGATAGGCCTAAAAATATGGCTGATCTGCCGCAAGGGGGGCAGAGACGGCCCAAATATATGTCCTCTAATGGGGAGCTACCCTTGCCCAAGGAGCTGCTCTCCAACATAGCCAAATGATTTACTCCCTGGTGTGGCTTTTGCCCCCCTTGGGGGGGGGGGGGAAATTTGCCTAAATAAATGGCCCTCAACTCTATCCCAGTGGTGCCTCTTTGCAGCCCCCACCCCTCCCAGGAGGAAAACAAACCTGCTTTCTCCACGGGCCCTGAAGCAAATGGCTTCCAGCGCCTCTGGTCTGCTCTGATGACACGGGTGCGTGGTGTGCACACTGAGACATCAGATTGCCGGGGTAGGGTTGGCAGCGTAAGTGCTTCCACTGCCATCCCTGGGGATGGTGCATATTGTGGACTGGTCCATGGAGAGAGCACCCGCACTTCCTCCATGGGTGGGTGTGAGAATGGATGGGAGTCGTCCACCGTGGCATTGGACGTCTCCCACCCATTGAACGCACCGAAAGACTCAACGCATCATCAGACTTTGACACAACATGCCTATACTGAGTACTGCTTTTTCATTGGCTCAAAATAATCTATTTTAATACCTTCATGGTAAAGTAAATTAAATGGAATGTACATCGTGTACATAATACCTGCAAAGCTTGTCAGGTACTCCCCTACCTTGATCACCATTAGGTCGACGTGGCCCTCCAACAGGAAACACACTGCTCACGAATGGGCTCCCCCATCTCTCGGTCTGCCTGGGGCTCATAGAGATATTTCTCTTCATACTCCTCTTACGCCTGTGGTGGCATCATTCTGGTCAGGAAATCTGTTGATTTCATGATGCTTCATACTCTAAAGAACAGGACGGGGAGGGTGGTGGCAGTTGCTGCTAAGCTTGAGGGGTGTTGGCAGCTCATTGTTAACCTACATGGTCCAAATGTAGATAGCCCATAATTTTTCCATGATATTTTCAGCCTTTGTGCTGAATATAGAAATTGGCCTACAGTGTGAGGGACGACTTCAACGCTACTCTTCCTACAGCGGTAGATCGAACCTCTGTGAAACTACATCCTACACCAAAAGCCAACATTGCTTTAACTCATATGATGCAGCTGGGTGATCTGGTAGATGAATGGCGTGTCTTACATCTGAATAAACCTGAATATACATTTCATTCTCATGTGCACGATATGTGTTCATGTCTGAATATGTGGCTGGTATCCCAATCCCTCAGCCCCATGATAAGATGCACTGAGATGCTCCCCTGCTTTCTCTCGGACAACATCCAGGTCAAGCTAGTTTTTGAAAGCCTGGCATCCCCTCATTGTTTCTTTAGCTGGCGCTTGCACAGTACCAAACTACAAGATGCTGTTTTTTCAACAGAAATTAGGAAAGCCATCATGGAATATACCAGCCTAAATGAAAGTACAGTTAAGGATGTTGTGATTCCAATGGGAGGCCTTTAAGTCCTACATTAGAGGAATGTGTATTGCAAAAAATTCATCCCTCGTTGCTTGGACCAACTCGAGTCTGCTGTCTACTCTTAAAAGTGTGTACGCGACCTCCAAAAATCGAGAAATGCTGACTCTGCTACAGGAGACCCTGTCCAATTTCAAGGAGGAGGCAGTGCGCAAAGTTTTCTACTTGGACTTCAAGGCCTGCTCACGTCACTTTGTTGAGGGAGACCAAACGGGTAGAACCCTCACCTGGCTCACCAGAGGCATTAGACTTAATAAGCGAGTCACCGGAATCCGTAATGATGATGGAGATGTTACAAGTGATCCAGTTGAGATCTTAACAGTCTTTTGTAAGTACTATAAGAATCTATACACCTCCTCAATCAGCACGCCGCGATGGATATCTCTTGCTACCTGGGTCTTTTTGCTCTAGCATGGCTGGAGGCCCAAGTATCGAGAGTTGCTCAATTCCCCAGTAATGCTAGTTGATATAAAGAAAGCCAGAATGAGTCTCCCCAGTGACAAATTGCCAGAAGGAGAGGGCATTCCAGTGGATTTCTAGAAAACGTATACATAGGATAGACCCATTCTATCTTCAGCAGAAGTTCTGCTTGGTGCAGAGAAAGCGTAAAATCGTTTTACACTCTGTTTTGGCCTTACATGATGGAGGTGCTCCGACAACTGGGCCTAGGGAAATATTTCCTCTCCTTGATTACTATCTTCTACTCCTTCACTGCAGCCAGAATCAAGATCCATAGGATGCACCTAGACACTTGCAATAGCCTCGAGAACACGACAAGGATGCCCGTTATCTCCCATAATTTTTGCATTAGCGATTCAGCCGCTCATGTGCTATTTAAGGGAATTACATTTGGATCGGGCTTAAGGCTTGGTAGTGGGTCTTTAATCATTTCACTCTACATGGATTTATATCCAGAAACCAGAAGAACACCTGTCCCTCATTGTACTTGAACTAGTCCCATTTGGGGGCCACTCTGGCCTTAGGGACAGCTGGCCTAAATCAGAAATATTTCTCCTCGTGAATTCTGAAATGGTGCCCGTCATGGACTACCCACTATGGTGGAGCCCAGAGGGGAAAAAATATCTCTGTAGTGAAAATTCTGGTACTGTAGAAATGTTTATACTTATTTACTAATATGCCAGTGTTGCTTCTATTGTGTTTTTTCAAACAACGACATCAAATACTACTCTGGTCGATATGGGCCAGGTGACAGCCGAGAATTTGGTGGTGAAGGTACTCACTAGACCCATGTATCAAGATGGATTGGTGGTTACTGATTTCTGTAGGTACAATCTTGTTGCACAGGTGCACTATCTGAGATATTGGATGCCAGCCCACAGGACAGTATCCCATGTCAGAGTAGAACAGATCATTGCCTGCTCTCATGACTTGTTAGGTAAGGTGTCAGCCCCACCACATATAGCACAAGAGGACATTAATGTGATTGCATTTACATGTTGCACTTGGTGGCTGCTGGTGAGGGAAGGTGGCCCTTGAAAAACCCTATTGCTCTCTTATATCACTCTTATATCCCTGCCAGATAACCCACTCATTCCTCCTAGCCGTAAGCAATACATTAAATCCCTATTTTAGAAAGTTTGTCTGTCGGTGCTGGGCGACCTCAGAAAATTCTAAATTCCTAGCATTTAACAGTTTTCTAAAGTTCTGCTGGTGATACTTACATATCATAGAATTCACTCAGCTCTTAGGACTAGCTTCCCGACCTTCCCCTCAGCCCCTGTGGAAATGACACATCTTTTTATAGTCCTCTGTCAGGACTACTAAGGCAGATCTCCTCGTAGAAGCTCAACAGAAATGGGAGGTAACACTGGGGTGCAATCTACCTAATAAAATGTCAGCATACTGCTATGCACAGGTGAAGGGTACTCCTGTCAACTACAAACACAAATTGATGAATTTCAAATGTATACATCAATATTACTACACTCCTGAATGGATTTCCAAATTTGGAGGATCTGTTAGCAATGCATGGAAGCGATGTGGGCTATTGGTGGCCGATTTTCTATATATAGCCTGGGGATGTGCAAAAGTACTGAGCTTTTCAGGCACAAGGTTTTTCAAGTGCTGAGTTACATGATGAGCTTGTAAATGACTCGTGTCCACAAGTTGCCCTGTTGGATGGCACATCTTCAATATTCCCGGTGTTTCGCTGTCTAGCCTCCCTGGTGTTGGTCCTATTCACACAAAACATAGCCATCGTCTGGATGCACAAAGAATGCCATGATTACCCAATAGCTACAGGATGCTGCCTACTGAGATGACATGGCAGAATGATATGCGGAGGAACCGCACCCTATGGCACGACCGAAGGACATATGGAAGCCCTATTGAGCTTATCTGTTCCATGCTGAAACAAATCATACCTAATCCTCCAAACCATCCTGAAAGATTTCACGGCATCCTAAACTGTATAAGCCTTGTATTGTTGTAGCCATGAAACTGTGGGCAGATTGCCCACTTTAATATCTATGTATGGTAACTGCAACCTGTCTTTGTTAACAAATATTCATTTTTGTTTACCTGTGGAATTTGTTTAGACATTGTATGTCTGTTACAAAAATCCAATAAATAAATTTGAAGGAAAATAAAATCGCCACCCGGCTCCCTGATTTCCATACTAATTTCCTTGCTGTGTGCCCAGAGGGGGGGAGACCTATCAATATCCACGACCATTACACAGTTAAGATCATCTCCTATAATATGAGCTTCATTAGGGTACTTAGCTAGCTGCATAGCTTTTTCCAATACGTATTGTCCCACAACAGTATTCGGAGAATAGAGCCCTACAATATGTAGAGGTCTGTTATACAGTTGTCTGCTCAAGGAGCCCTCCCTACTGTTCCACTCTTTAAGCCTATAATCATGAGACATTTGCTGGGATGTCTCTTTGGAATCTGTGGTGTGCTGTTCAAGATAGCACACATTTTCCAGTCTCTCAGTCAGTTGTGCCTTGATATATGCTATTTCTGGTGAATTTCAGCAATACCTGTGTCCTTATAAGTAATTCTCTCTGCTAACGTACATTGATCTGCACATAATAAACCCAAATCCAGTGTCTCTGAGTCAATTGTAATCTCAAGGATAGTTTTAGTTTCGAATGTGGCCTAGAGGATTCAGCCAGGTTTGTTGGAGTTCCTGTTATTTCAGAAGGTGACGTACAGCATGCATGGATCTTGTCTTGTCTTATCTGATGCTGATTCAGGGGAGTTAGAAGGGGTGTCAGTTCTTGCATGTTTTGGATTATTTATGCTGGTAGGAGGTGGAGGAGAGGAGGGGGACTATGGGTACCAAAGGGCATTTTATAGGTGTCAAATGTTAATGATATATAAGTCTTAATTCTTCCAGTACACCGCATATTGCTCAACTTCACTATTCATCACCACACTGAGGGTTTAATTTCACTTGAGTTCATTTTCTTAACTCCTTGCACCTGCTGTAATTTTCAAAAGTCAGTCTTCCAGAAGAAGGGGAGGGAAAACCCAGCATCATCACCTTACCAGCATTTCTAGTAGACTAACCCTCCCCCCCCCCACATCCCTAAATCAGGATCCGAGGCCTGTGTCTGGGTTTGGGTTCTGCAGTTTCACAGGGGGAAGGTGCAGGGAGGGGTAGATTTGCTTCACATATTGCTTTTTGTCTGTTCATAATCTAGAGGGACCGTTCCAAAGCTATTCATCGTTTTTCCATTGAGCACAACTGCTCAATCAAGCCATAGACTAATATCTCCAATGGGCTGACTGAGGCCTAATCAGATCACCTGTATGTCTTTATCATGTCAAATACAGTTTATGGGGGAGCATCACTCTTGTCTCGCCTTATGGCCTCATACTCCTGCCAGGGGCAGTTCAGGCCTCACAGAGAAAAGTATGAAGATCGAGACATGTCACAATGAAAAATTAGTTATGCATTAAGGAAAATCATACTGATCAAGAAATACAATTATTTGGTTTATACAAAATGAGACATATTCCTAAAGATAAAAAGGAACACAAAATTGCATTATAAAACAAATCGCATTTTATATGGTTTGTATTTTTAAGGAGAGGAGAGGGGGAAAACGGCCTATAACCTGTGACTTCCTAAAGGGAAAATAAAAAAGGAAAGAGATGATAAGAGGTAGCTTGATAGAAAATGACCAAGAGGTGTACAGTGGATGATATAAAGATATTGAAGAAAAAATGAAGTGAAATATAGGATATTTATGGAGGTTTTGAAACTTCACCATTTCTAATATTAATGGTATCAGGATAAGATAAGTAGGAAGTCAAAGGCAACCATATCATGTCTCTTTTAATGGCTACCTGTAATGTGGATAAATGAGCAGTATCTAAACTGTGAATATGACAAATCAAGTTCCACCATGTGAGAAAAGAAATATTGTTAGAGGTAATAACCTGAAAGGCCACCGCCAGGAGAAGATCCACTAACATATCCTTAACCTTATCTCCAGACTATATATCAGAACATCCATCAACAAAAAAGATGAACAATGTTATAGGCAGCTAAAATAGAGAAAAATTCAGAAGTTTTCCAAAAAAGAACCCGCCCTTGGGCACTGAAAAAACAGAAGAAGCAAATTCCCATTAGAGGCTTTACAGATCCAGCATTTATTGTTATCCAATAATTTCATTTTGAATAAAGAACTAGGAGTTATAAACAACCTATTATAAAAATAAAAACATGGTCTGAGTGGTGCCGGCAGAACGAGAAGGAAGGTGTATTTTAAGCCATAATTTGTTCCATAATGAGATAGGGGATGCGGACTGTAAGTCCTGTTTCCATGACTCTTCAGTTGTAGTCTTAGCTCTATTGGAGTATGAATTAGAAAGCTGTTTGTATAAGAAAGGGGCTTTGACTTCGGAGGAGATCGTGGGGCGCTACAGGATTGCTAAGAGGCTGCAAAGGAAAGGTGGAAGGATGTAAGACGTTTTGTCAAAGAATATCAAAGAGGAGATTATATTTAGATTGGTATAAGGAAGGGATACGAAAGCAAGTGTGCAACTCTTCAAAAGGAATAAACTGATTGTTAGAAATGAGCTGAGAAATTGTTGTAATATCATTGGCCAGCCAGGAAGACCATTTAAGATGTTTGTTAGCTATGGCGACATTAGGGTTGTACCAAACGAGGGATAGTAACAATAGCTGAGAGGGCGTGTGTACCTTGAGAAATAAACTTTTTGGCAAGATGACTGGAGTAGGTCAGTAATGGGGAAGACATGGGCCTACACTTTGGATCAATGAGGGAAAATCAAAGAAAAGGAAAAAGGCAGATTAAAGAAAGCTCTACAGAATGCCAGAGCGAAGGGTAAGCAGAAGTGTAAGTTCCTAATGATGACCATATCTGTTTAAGAATGAATGTGGAGTGATATTGAGTGAAGTTAGAAAAGTTGACGCTACCATTCATTTTTGAGTTCAAAGTTTGGATAAGGAGTTCCGACCTGGTTGCTTATTTATTAAAAACTTGGATACTAGGCTGTCAATGGCTCTGAAGAAGGTTTGAGATAACCTGAGTGAAATTATCAATAAATAGAAATTAAAAATTGGCAAGGACATCATTTTGTTTGTATGTAATGTGCCCCACCATGAAAGATACAAGGAGGACCATTGAACATCTAGCGTAGAAATCTTATGTTTAATTTGATGGTTTCTTAAATGAAGGGGGATTACAAAATACCTAAACATTTGTTCTTAGAAGAATTCCATACAAAACCTGTATCCTTAAATATCTCTTTAAGACAGAATTTTTTGAGGTGCATTGCTTCAGATTGGTCTATATTTAGTTGCATCTGGTAACAATCTAAAAAACTCAGGGATGGAAGTATGAGGATAGGAAACATGTAGTAAAATGTCATCCGCATATGCAGTGAATTTAATATTTAATTGTCTAGCCAGTTAAAGCCCAGGATCTTCGTATAGTTTCAAGGTACGGTACCAAAGCAAGAATGAAAAGTAAAGGCGGTAAAGGGTAGCCTTGTTGAGTGCCTCTTGTGAGGGGTGAAATATTGAGATTGAAGGGCCTTAGTGAATACCAAAGTGGAAGGAGAGGCATAGAGAATCTTAACATATTGCAGAAATTTGGGACTGAAGCTATGCCATTTGAGGTCTTTGAGCATGAATTCCCAATTTATATGGTCAAATGCTTTTTCAGCATCCAGAGTAACCACCGCAAAAAAGTGGTTTTACTTCCAGAGGCGCTATGAATTATATTTAAGAAGTTGCTGGAATGATCAGAAATATTTCAGCCTTTGACAAAACCAGACTGTTCAATACTGACTCATTAGCACAGAAGGCCAGAATCTTTGAGAACATGTTGTAGTCTTTATTAATAAGAGACATTGGCCTGTAGTTCTTGCATTCAGCCAAATCCTAATCTTTTTTTGGAATTCATCATATTGCCTCCGAAAAGGATCCGACTTTGGTGTAAAAAATGAGAAACTGATGAATAAGTAATAAGAGTTAAGGTACAAGAAGGTTAGAGAATTTAGAATAGAACTGATGTCTTGTCTTTTGGGAGTTTAGAAATGGCTGTATGAATCTCTGCACAAGAAATTTCAGCTTCCAGAAGGGTGAAATCAAGCGGTGAAGCTTGTATTTTGGGGATTAAAGAAAAAAGGAGCTGATTAGAAGGTGTATCTTCTGTGTATGATTTAGTGTAGAATTCTGCAAAACTGGTCTTAATCTCCTGATCTTTGAATGGTTGGTTACCAGAAGCATCATATATGACTTCTATTTTGGACTTTTGTTTTTTGGCTTTTACATAGTTGGCTAACAACTTACCAGCCTTATTGGAACCGCTGTAGTACTTAGCATTGATTTTTAAAAGAACATTACTAGTATTGTTGATGAAAGTCCTGTTAAATCTAAGTTTGGCCTGCATGAGTTGATTTAGAACTTCTCTATGGGATGAGGTATAATATTTATGCTTCAGTTTTTTTATATATTGACAGCCTTTTTTTAAGGAAGACATAGTTTATGATATGGCCTCGTACTGTCGCTTTAAATGAATCCCAAACATGGTGAAACGTAACCTCAGGACTAATGTTATTATCAAAACATTCGATGGCAAATTGTTCAAAACCCATGACAAACTGTTGATCCTGAGCAATCCGTAATTGAAACCCCAATAATTAGTGCGGGTAGGGGAGTGGGTAGATTCTAGATCTATTATTACTGGTGCGTGGTGAGAGATGAGGATGGGGCCTATTTCAGTGTGGATCAAGTTCTGTGTGTGATTTTTATCTAAAAAAATATAGTCTACTCTAGATGAGGAAAGGTGGGACGTGTAAAAGAGTATTCTAAAAGATTAGGATTGCATATTTGCCAGCTGTCAACTAGTCCTGTATCAGAGATTGTTCTATGAAAGGCCTTTTGCATGTTGTTGGGAATGTATTTGAATGCAGACTTTCTAGCTAAAAAGGGGTCTAGTAGGTAGTTGGTGACAGTCACCACCCATGACAAGATTAACATTCATATTCAATATTAGTTTAACTGAGAGTGAATCCCAGAAGGATGTGTCAACCCCATTAGGACCATAAATTTTGAAAAATTAATAAAGCCACCATTATTTGTAGTATATAAATGGAGCCATCTACCATCAGCATCAGTTTCTTGCTTTAAAATATTAACAAATAACCTTTTATGAAACAACATAATTACAACATTTTTATGGTGAACAGTGGAAGAAGAATAAACAGAGACAACACAGCTTTTTTTCAAGCAGATTAATGTATTTTTCAAGGTGAATTTCTTGTAACATTGCAATATGACAGGAGATTTTAGAAAGGTATGTGAGTACTGTTTGTCTTTTGATAGGGCTCTGGAGGCCTTTAACATTCCAAGAAACAATTCTAAATTTATTAATGAAAATATGGGTGAACAAGGTACAAAATGGAAACCTCTTTGAACAAGAAACATAATGTACAAAGTAAATGTATACGTGTATATTTGTCCGCAAGGGACTGGGAAATATTTTCTTATTAGTAAATAGAGGAAGAAATTGGAAAAGGAAGGGAACAAAGGAGCAAACGGTGAGTCTAAAGAAGACCCAAAGTTCAACAATATGGTGAAGAGTCGAAAGAACCTGGACCTTTAAGAGAAAATTTGGGAAAAGGTGTGAATTTGAAATGGAGCGTGAAGGAACACCTTGAAGCTGAACTGGCAGTAACATCCGGTTCTGTATATTTGAAGTTAGCAAAGCTCCCTCTGGAACGCCATAAAGACAGAGACTATTGCATCGATTCCGATTTTCTAGGTCCTCGGTTTATCTTTTAGGGGCTTCCATTGCCCTAGCCATTGCATCCACTTTTGAAGTTAAGTCTCAAGTCTCTGGAGTATTAAACTCTATATCTGAAACCATAGACTCAAGAGAAGACCATTTGTCTTGTAGGTGTTGGAGGGTGGTACTAATTTCCATCATGAAGGGTTTTAATATATTAAGTTTGTCCATTAGGTCCTCCATATTAATTGGGAGAGGAGATTTTCTGGGAGAAGTAAGTCTTTCTTGAGCCTTTTGTTACCACCTCCTGAATTGTCCTTACATGTAACAGATGGAACATTGGTGAGAGAACCATTCTTCAAGGGAGAACAGACACTCTCGGCCATGTTTGAGATAAAGTAGGTAGTAATTAGAAAAGCACAACAATCATTGAGGTGTAAGAAATTATCTGTCAAAATCTGCACAGGCAAACCAAAATTGTGAATAGAAGGCCTATATTAATGGAGGACGCATTACAAAGGCTGATTGGCGGGGGCCATCCCAAATGGTTTAATGTAGAGAGATGAACTGTTAGATGCAGGGGGTAAAAATCCTCAGGAGGAGAGACTCACGTATGTCAGGATAATTGGCCAGTGTTTGAGCAGGTGGAACAAAGATATTTAATATTGTGAAGGAGCGACGTGGCGTAGGACAAGTGAAGCATTCCCAGCCTTCTTAGCGGTGAAAAGGGCAGGAAACATCTACTGCGCCTGATGAGAGTAAAAGCAAAAAAGCAGGCCACATGACAACAGGTGCTCCAATCTTTTTTTTTTTTTACTTTGTTTATTGGTATTTTCATGAAATCATATTATGCTGCCAAGTACAGAGTTTTATGTACAAGGTACAAGTACATGTATACGCTGTGCAGTTAGCTGGAAAACAATGATATATAATGGTCGTTGTACTATTAGATATGAGATTATTATTTGTCATACATTCTTATAGGATTGTCTTCCATAGTACTATTCAGACGTTTTGCCTTTTCACATTTAGTGGAATGTTGCTGACATCGAGGCACGTATCATTCACGTTAGAAACACATATACCCAAAGCTGAGAAAACTAAAATGAATTAACTGAAGAACAGCGCGCCGAAGTGCCATCTCTGTGTTGTGATGTGGCTATGGTGGTCTAAGTTACCCAGGCTGGTGGGCTAGTGATGTCAGCATTAGTGCAAACAGGTGCTCTAATCTTGAGAAAAAACTCACCACCAAAGTTTCTATCACCTAGGCTGCATCCCGCTATCAAAGCAAATGGCCAAATGTGTCTCTGGTTGGAAAGAAATGAGGAAATCCTGACAGGGGTGCTCTTTCAACTGGTGGCCATCTTGCGAGCGTCCAAGCCATGCGCTCCTCACACAGTCTTTCATTTGTTTCTGCCCACAGATTTGATCATACTGTCTGCCCGCTGGCCTCCACTAGGTGGCACTGGGACATGTCTCCACACTGGTGATCCATAGTCATTCAATGAACATTGAAGATCCTGCTATTGCTTCTGGTCGGCCATTCTCCACACATTGCAACTTTACAAGCTGGAGTTCCCCTCCACCAGTCGCATATGCCACCAGGCACTTCTGATCATCATGTTGGTTCGGGGCCCACATGGTTGGCACAGAGTGCCGAAAGGAAATACCGCTGTCGGACCAGACAGCCTCCAGCAGGTGAGGCGGAAGCACCTCACTCTGCCTTCACTCTGTATATGCCTGTTACCAGTGAATATAGTGCCACCTACTGATGGTCAGCTCTCTGATCGTCTGTGCTATTCAGGTGGCAGACCTCCACAAACGTGGCTGGCCCCTGCAGTCAGATCCTTCGGTCTTCACAGGCCAGGGCTCACTGTTGGGGTTGATGCCATTTTTTGTTAACGGCATGCTCCTTGTCATTTTGGAAGACATTCTTAAAAGAGTGGAAGCAGCCAAGCACAACAGCAGATTGCAGAGTTCTTCCTATAGTAATCCGATTAAAGGGGCTGCAGGTCAAACAGAATGACTGGACAAGACAGAACACATTTATATGGTCATAATTTGCCACCAGGGGTTAAAATTTTGAAGTTTAATTTGTGTTATATGTGTACACCGAAAAGCCACTCTACCCTTGTTGGCATCTATAAGATTTGAACTTCTGTACATAAACAGTGCATGCAGTCTCTCATTGCTGAGGTAAATTTGACAATCATTTATAAAGTCAATGCAGTTGAACCTACTTCTTTATGAATATCTCTTTTGCAATTAGATAATTGATGACACAGAAAAAAACCAAAGTTACTGCAGTGACAACTCTATGCTAATAGCATAAGTGAAGAGGATTAGATACAAATATTGAACAGCTGAATGACAGGTGTGATGATAAGTGCCTGTAATGCCAACACCTATATGGTAACACTCTTAATTCAGTAATCTGCCGAGGTGGCTGCTGTTTCAATTATAAAACTATAAATCGTCCCTAACTTTAAATGTTAAAGAGTTTTTTTCATTTGTTTAAATACTACCTACCTACATACTACCCCTTGGTGCTACCAGTTGAATTTCATTGTCCTGATGATGACCCCTTCTTGACTTACCTCCAACCATGGGGTTGAAACGTCAACATACTTTAAAAAGTAGATTATACGAATATAAAAAATTCTACGGAAGACGACAGGGCTTCCTTGATCACAGGAGCCACTGCATTTCCACAAAAAAATTTCCTCTGACCACTTCTTGTACATACTGTATGTATCAACTTCACTCACCTGCACCTCAGCACCTTCACTGTTTTTTATTAGGAGGACCTATCTAGATGAATGTAATTTTGATATATGGAATGCCATGTTTAAAAGAAATTTACATGCAGATGTCTGGAATAATATGTTTAAAGAAATATATGATGTAATACATTTTCTTTGATGTTACATTATTTGTACACAGAGATTTTTTAAATTATCCAGTTTACAGCGGAAGTCCAGGTTACTTCCCCCTTTCTTTGACCTTTCATTCTTAAACATATTTATTACCCTGGTCCTAAAGGTTAGAGGGTAATTGCCTACACTTAGCAATAGAACTAAGCATCACAGGAGTACATATGCTCATACAGATATTGCCCTCACATGTAATATAATGCACCCTGCATAAGGGCTCTAAGGCCTGCTGAGGGGGTGACTTACATATATTTCATGTAGCGGTCATGGGAATTGTACACAGGGTGTGCACAATGTTGGGTTTTCAAAGTGGTTTGCACCATTTCACGTATTCTGCAATGGCAGTCTGCATGCAATCTGTGTGTGAGTCCCTTAGGGTGGCATAATACATGCTGCAGCCCTTGGGGACCGTCTTTAGTGCAAGTGCCCTTGGTACCAGACGTACCATTTACCAGGGACTTACAAGGGTACTAAAGCTTTTGGCAATTGGGGTACAATTAGACATGTACCTTGTTTTAAGGGAAAGAGCACTGGCACTGAGGCCTGGTTAGAAGGGACTAGCACAAATTCAGTCGAAAAGCATCAGTACTACATCAAAAAAGTCGGGGTGACCTTGTCAAAAAGAGCACTTTCCTACCCCCTTCCTCCCCCCCAAATGAATGGAAATGAGACTAACCTTTCCCAAAGCAGTATTTAATGTCTACATTCTCTAAATGGAAAAACCTGGAAAGGCCATCTGCATTGGCACTGCCAGTCCCAGGTCTGTGTTCCACTGTAAAGTCCATTCCCTCTAGGGAGATGGACCACTTCAACAGTTTAGGATTTTCCCCTTTCATTTGCATCAACCATCTCAGAGGCCTGTGGTCGGTGGGAACAATAAAGTGAATACCAAACAGGTATAGTCTCAGCTTCTTCAGGGATCAGATCACAGCAAAGGCTTCCCTCTCATTGGCACTTCAATGCTGTTCTCTGGGGAGTACCCTCCTGCTAATAAAAGCAACATGAAGGTCATGGTCATCATTGTTGGTTTGTGATAGGACTGCTCCTATCTGTCCGCACAATTAACTGCTTAGTATAATCTGAAGCTTTCAGAATGGGTGCTGAGCACATTGCTTTCTTCAGAGTGCCAAAAGCCTTTTGACAGCTCACTGTCTAGTTCACTTTCTGTGGTGGTTTCTTGGGGGTCAGTTCTATGAGGGGTGCCACAATAGATACATACCCCTTTAGAAACCTCCTGTAGTACTTGAGTTTTGGGTTGTTGGAGCCTCCCAGTTTGGAATAGTCTGGATCTTGGGCTGTAAGGGTTGAACATGTCCTCCACCTACAAGGTGGCCCAAGTATACAACAGATCCCTGCGCTATCTGACACTTTCTTGCCTTGATAATGAGTCCTGCCTTATTCAGGGCCTCAATGTTCTTCACAAGGTGGATCAAGTTATCCTGCCAAGTGGAGTGAGCCGTAGACAGCAATATCATCAACATATTCTGCACTAAAAAACTCCAAACTAGCCGAGACTTTGTTCACCAACTTCTGTAAAGTTGCAGGGGCATTTGTAGTCCAGATGGCATTAAAGTAAATTGATAATCTCAATCTGGGGTTGAGAATGCTGTCTTTTTTCTGGATCCTGAGGTGAGGCCAATTGTCAGACTTCTCAAAGTGAGACTTTAGTCTGTTTACATGGATCACCCTTAAGGGGTTTCTAGGGGTCTGGAGATCCACTAAGTAAGTGGCCTCCCCCTTACGTTCCTTTATTTTGTATAGGCCAGTCCAGCGATCCTGGGGAACTCTGGCCTTTACTGGTTCCATGACCCATACTTTGTTGCCAGATTGAAACTCCACCAGAGTGGCCTTCTGGTCATACCAGCGTTTCATCATCTCTTGACTGGCCGCAAGGTTGCTTTTGGTCTTTTTCCAGAAGCGGTGCATCTTGTTGCGGAGGGCCAACATGTAGCTGACCTCATACTGGGGGAGGTGGGGGGGGGGGGTGATTCCTGCAAGCTTTCTCCCACCCCTCCTTGACAATGCTTAGAGGCCCCCAACAGGGTAGCTCTAGAGAAATTCAAAGGGCTGAACCCTACTCATTTCTGGGGCACCTCTCTGTAAGCAAAGAGAAGGCATGGCAAGAGAACGTCCCAATTACTCCTCATGGCCTCAGGTAGGCCTGCAATCATGCCCTTCAAGGTCTTGTTTAATCTCTCAACTAGACCATTGGATTAAGGGTGACAGGGTGTGGTGAACTTGTAATTCATCGACTTTGCCGGGTCTCAAGGAACCAACGCCTCGCCACCAATGCTGCATTAGCTCCCCTGCAACTGGACAGAACCGATGCCTTGCCCCCCCTGCCTCACAGCACAGAACCAATGCCTCACCTCCCCGGATGCCATAAGGAACCAATGCCACACTGGCTCCAGTGACGGCTCACCTCCCCGACTCCGTGTGACGTCTTTTTTCTTTGTTTTCAAAGGTACTGTGCCTGGGGGTCCGTGCAACTCCGTGACCGGTGCCTGTGGCATCAAGCTGTTGAAAACGATTCCGTCAACGATGTCATGATAGCCCCAGTTGGAGCTATTGCGTATATAAGCGCTTTATTGGGATTTAATCTTTAAAAATTAATATCCTGACTTGTATACGTTGGATTTTTGATATTTTGACCTTTTTTTATTCAGATAAAGATCATCTGTTTTTCTAATCTGGTGTGGGGTATATTTGTGGTGTTTTCACTGTGCTACTATATGAGTTGTTGCACAAATACTTTACACATGGCCTTCTAAGTTAAGCCTGACTGCCCAGTGCCAAGCTACCAGAGGGTGGGCACAGGATAATTTGGATTGTGTTGTGACTTACCCTGCATAGGACTGTGGTCCCTACTTGGACAAGGGTGCATACCTCTGCCAACTAGAGTCCCAATTTCTAACGAGACCTAGCTGCAGGGTTGTGTGAGAAGGAAAGCTCAGGGAGAGGCTCACTCTCTTCTTCCTGATCCCCATCAGTGATCCTGAGTATGGTCACATCAGCCTTGCCATGAAATGGTTTAGGGCGATTTACATGGATGACCATGTGAGGGCTCCTGAAGTGCCAAGGTCCACCAGACTGGTGACCTACCCTTTTCTTTCAAGGATGGTGTAGGATCTACTCCATTTGTCCTAGAGGGCCTTTGTTGTCACTGGCTCTAAAACCCATACTTTCTGCCCTGGCTGATACTCAACCAGTGTAGCCTTTTGGTCAAACCATTGCTTCTGGAGCTTTTGGCTGGCCTCAAGTTTGTATTTGCTTTTTCCATGTGCTCAGCTATCCTGAGATCAAGCATATAATCCACAGTATCCAGTTTGGGCTCTTTGAGAGGTTTCTCCCGGCCTTCCCTCACTAGACTCAATGGTCCCCTGCCAGGATTGCCAATAAGAAACTCAAAGGGACTAAAACCCACTACTTTCTTTGGCACCTCTCTTCAAGCGAAAAGCAGGCATAGCAAAAGGACATCAAGTCTCCTAATGAGTTTTTCAGGGAGTCTTATAATCATACCTTTCATGGGCTTGTTTAATCTCTCAACCAGACCATTGGTTTGTGGGTGGTGTGGGGTAGTGCGTTTGTATGTCTCACCACATTCCTTCCACATGGGTTTTAGGTAAGCAGACATGAAGTTACCTCCTCTGTCCTCAACCATCTTCTTAGGGACACCCACACTAGTAAAATTACTTAAGAGGATTCTGGCAACTGCAGGGGCAGTAGCAGTCCTAAGAGGAATTGCCTTGGGATACCTGGTAGCATGATCCACTACCACCAGTATAAATCTGTTTCCTGATACTGTTTGAGGGCCCAGGGGACCAACAATGTCAATCCCTACCATTTCAAAGGGAACTCCAAAGTAGAATTAAAGGAACCTTTGGTTTGCCACCTGTCTTGCCACTGGCTTGACAGGTGATACAAGACTTGTAAAACTCCTTTACGTTCTGGAACATACCTGGCCAGTAGAAATGGGTAAATAACCTACTCCAAGTTTTTGTCTGGTCAAGATGGCCAGCTCGAGGAAAGTCATGTGCTAAGGTGAGTAAGAACTCGCTGTATTGATAAAGTACTACCAGTCTCCTAAGGGCACAAGGTTTGGGGTCTCTGGCCTCAGTATATAGGACTCCCTCCTTCCAATAAGCCCTGTGGGAGCCACTGACATCTCCCTTTTCCTGTTCAGCAGCTCACTGTCTCAGGCTCTCAAGAGTTGGAGAGGTCCTCTGTCCCTAGCAAAGATCTTCCCTGGAGGGTCCCCTGGACCTAGAAGCTCTGCTTATAGGAGCTCAATTCCTTTCAGGGCTGACAGGTCTGGTCCCTGAGGAGAGGGGACCTGAGCTTGTGCCTTATCAGAAGTTGGTTTCCCAGCCTTCTTGCCTTTTCTCTTGGAGGTTTGAGCTATTATTCCAGAATCCTATACCTCTTTTTTCACCCTTGGCTTTGCTTTGTCCTCTTGTTCTTACACACACCCCCATTCAGGTATTCCCTGCATGGCTACATGGGTTCTCATCTCTACCTCAGCCCATGCTAAGGTCTCTAGATCATCACCCACTGACATTTCACTGGAATTGCAGAGGACACGACCACCTTCTTGTGGTCAGTAACCCTTCCCATTCCAAGGTCATGGAATGAACCCCTGAAGGTGTTTTACTAGTGGAAGCCTTTTTGGGGCAGGAAGAGTCCCCAGTTTGGTGACCATTCTGCTTGCAGAGATGGCACCAAGCCTTCTTAGGGCCCAGTTTTTACCCTGGTATCACCCTTTGATTAGGAAGAGTCTCGGGGACCACAATCCTGGACAGGTTTTGGGGGCATTTGGAAGCCTCTTTGGGCTTTTACCCTTGGTGTCCCACATCTTTCCCTTGGGGCGGAGAGCAACACCCCCTTTCTTTTGGTCACCCCCACCATGGACTTGCTCGAATGGATCCAGTGTTCACCCCACCATTGACTCGCTCGTATGGATCCAGTGTTCAGCCTTCTTCCTCAACTCTTGAGGAGAGACTAACCCTAAGTCCACTAAGTACTGATGCAATTTTTCAGAGGTACAGTTACTCAGCAGCTGCTTTTCATTATCAAATTATAGAGCCATTCATAGCCTTGCACCTTACTGCCGTTCAACCAGCCACCTAGTGTTTACAAAATCCACAGAGGGCTGACCTGAGGTTTTGTGAGTCTCTATTAACTTAATACTGTACTCCTCAGTGTTGAATCCAAAGCTCTCAATCAGGGTATCCTTCATGAGGTCATAGGACTCAGCCTCTTCCTCACTCAGTGTCATGAGTCTATGCTAGCACTTTCCTGAGAATAACTTCCACAATAGTGAGCACCATTGCCTCTGGTGAATCTTTTTAATCTTAAAAGCCCTCTCAAATGCTGTTAACCTCTTTGTGATATCACCACCCTCAACATATTTGCAGACAATCCCTTTGGGGCTTTTGTGATCAAAAGTTGCCTTTCTCTTCCTATTTATTGTGTTGCTGCCACCACTTATAGATTCTAGACCCATCTCAGCCCTTTCTTTTTCTGTTGCCAGGATTTTGGCTTCATGGCCTCCCCTTCTGGCTAGTCTCTCAAGAATTGCTTCATCATCCTGTAGTTGTTCTCTGTGCCTTGAGCAGCCTGACCTACTCCCAGTAGGGGAAGGAACTCCAGGTACAGTCTTAAGGTAGATATGAAGAGGGACCTCACTACTTTCACTAGTGAATTTAGGGGGGCAGTCTCCTGTTAACTGTCCCTACTTTCATGGTCACCCTGGAAGGGTGACAGGATCCTCTGGTATGTGGATGGCATCAAACTCTGCAATGGGAGCCATGGAGCTGGGCTTTTGTAGGATTTGAGCCAGTTTTGATTTACAGATGTTCCTTAATTGCTGCTTACTAAGCTGCAGTTAAGGTGTCAGGTTGCGTTCCTGCACTCTCTCCTCTGAGCCAGTCATTGACTAATAGATTATAGCCGGTAATAGGAAAACTAGTCAACAAGGACCAAAATAGATTCATACTGGAATGTAATACATTTTTCGAATATGATGGGGGCACATCAAGAGGATCCAGAAAACTGCTTGGTGGGGTCGCTTGATATTAAAAAAGCGTTTGACACCCTCAGCTGGACATACCTCTTTGCGGTGCTAGAGAAGCTGGGAGTAGGCCAACTTATCTACAGTGGATAAAATGCTTTACAATAATTGTAGTGCAAAGGTTTTTTTCTGGTCACACAATTTCAGACGGATTTGACCTAGATAGGGACACCAGGCAGGGATGCCCGCTACGCCCGCTCATCTTTGTGATTTCAATGGAGCTGCCGGCCCTAGGATTTTTGGGGCCCTGGAAAAATAGAAACATGAGAGGCCTGTTTATATCACAGGAAGTGACATCACAGGAAGTGACATCGACTGACAATGAATTCTCTGGCATCGCTGAAGCAATTTAGCAAGAAGCCACTGGTGTGGTTAACAGTAAAATGGCAAAAAATATAAATAATAATCCTAATACAACAAGTACAAATAATGTAGGGCCAGATGTAGGAAGCCGTTTGCATGGTGCAAACTGCGAAAATCGCAGTTTGCGCCATGCTAACAGCCTTCTGCAATGCACATTCACAATTTGCGAGTCGGTACCGACTCGCAAATTATGAATGCGATTCGCAAATAGGAAGGGGTGTTCCCTTCATATTTGCGACTCGCATCGCAATTCGCAGTTACCACCAGTGTCACACTGGTGGTAACTCATTCGCAAAAGTTGTGACATTGTGAATGTTGCCCAAAAGGTTTTTTCAGAGCACTGCCTACTCTGAAAAAACGAAACCAAATGGTTTTGTTATTTTTTTTATTTTGCAACTCGTTTTCCTTTAAGGAAAACGGGCTGCAAAATAAAAATAAAAACTGCTTTATTTAAAAAGCAGTCACAGACATGGAGGTCTGCTGACTTCAGCAGGCCACCATCCCTGTGAGTGCAGGGACTCGCTATGGGGTCGCAAAATGCGACCCATCTCATTAATATTTATGAGGTGGGTCTTTGCGACCCCATAGCGAGTCGCAGACGGTGTCTGAGACACCGTTCTGCATCAGGATTTGCGATTCTGAAATTGCGAGTCGCACCGACTCGCAATTTCAGAATCGCAAATTCTGACCTTGCTACATCTGGCCCGTAATGCTTTATTAAGTGGAAATACATTACATTGGCCAAACTAGGTGAAAAAGATAGGCCTACTCCTCTCCAAAACTAATATCATTTCTATGATGTTCATTGAATGTTTCCAGATTAGTGCATTATTACAATTCCAGCGCAGTTTGGCCCAGTGCTATACAGCACATCTTCGAGTGACACCCCAAAACCTCCCTTTATGCCAGTGAGATCGATGGATAAGGCATTTTGGTTTTCAGCATGCAAGTGGGATCAGCACAAAGAGATACGTGCTAGATGAAATTAGTGCACTGCAAATGCTGCAGCACAAAACAGAAAGATTGCCAGACATAAGAGGAGGAGACAGCACAAATGTCTTACACAGGTGGGGTGCTTGATATATTGGCAGGCCAAAGCACTAAATGCTGGACCACAGCAACACACTGAGCACCTAAACACATCAATTACTCTCAAACTCCATTTTTAAGAGATGCAAAGAGCTGAACTAACTTTAAGATAGAAAGAAGAAATAGCTGAAACTAAACAACAATTTGTCATTAGTGAAAAAAAACTACCAAAACTACCAAACATTATACCGAGCCAGTCACTATGCAGGTATGCAGTAAATTAAATTAAAGCAACACGACAAGCAGGACTTAATATAGTAGACTCTGTGAAGTTTAC
Organism: Pleurodeles waltl; assembly: GCF_031143425.1. Lineage (NCBI taxonomy): Eukaryota > Metazoa > Chordata > Amphibia > Caudata > Salamandridae > Pleurodeles > Pleurodeles waltl. Next base: position 862,732,928 of record NC_090449.1, read on the forward strand.
ATCTATAAGTAAAGGAAATCCAGCAAGGTGGAATATGCATAGGTTGGGGGAGGTGGTGTGTGACTTGCACAGTAAAGCTACCAAAATTCCAGAGATTTACTATTTTAGAAAGGGAAGACACTTGCCAGAATGCAAATGGTAAAGTTGATTAACTCATATTATGTCTAGATTTAATAACCAAATTGCACCTGAATTGTGCTTTAAAAGATGACTGCATGCAAGACTCCTGCAAGACCCCTTCGATAATCCACAAGTCACTTTGGCCATGTACAAGCTTCCTAACCAAACCCTTTTGGGTCTTCTAACCTCCAATGCAAGGTCTGCCTTCTTGAACATTCTAGACACCTACTCGTATAGGCTTACTCCATGTGCCTTGCTGTACTCTATGGAATGCCTCCCCACCCCTTAGCTGGCCCTCCTATTCCTTCTACACTCACCATCCTTTACCTCACCTACCACACAAGGCCAATTCTAACAGCTGCTGAAAAGCAGCAATTTCCCTGGGCCTTGCTTCAACTCCCTGAGTTTTGGGATTCTTTGTTGCAGGAGGAGGCACACCTATACTGTGCCTGTCCACATCGGTCCATTGTAATCCTGCACATGACAATAAGCTGGAGGACTTTGTGAACACTATCAAACTTACTCTGTATATACCAACCCTCAGTCTACAGCAGCCTTTTGAGTTGAGCACCATTGACCAAGCCAGTCCAGGCCAGGGGCCAGTTTATCCATAGAAATAAAAACAAGTGTCCTACCAGCTGGCCCCAGCCATAGGTGTATCAGTCAACTCTGGATTTTCTGGCTCCTTGCCTAGCCAAGCCTGGGCCCCTTTCTTTGGGGCTCACAGCACTTAGGTCTTTCAGGGTAGCTTAAATTCCTTATCACTTAACAGGACAATTTGGACACACAGAGATATAGTAGGATGTTTGATGAGGATTGGGGCAATATTAGTCACATAGAACATCTTTTGGTATTTCATTCCATTAACATCGACACTAAATCTGATAGTTTGTTTTAAAAGGCAGAAATAGAATGGATGGATACTGCGCTTACCTTCTCTCTCTGGTTCTGCCACTCTTACATCTGTCTTTCCTCTCCATGCTCTACCATTTACCTCTCAATTTTCTATCCAGCCATTCAACTTCTCTTGCTGGCGCTCTTACATCCAAATCTCCCTTCTCTGCCCAACAATTGCCATCTCAAATCTCCACCCAGCCTTTTATCTTGTCTTCTAGTTCTAAACTCCTAAATCAACCTATCCATTTCCCTTTCCCCTTTACTTTCTCTGCTCTTGCTGGTTCTGTCCCTGTTGAATACACCTCTCCCCTTCCTCCTTCCCTTTTTCTCTTTGTCTTCTCTTACTGGCTCTGCCCCTCTTTGACCTCTGCCTCCCTTATCAACTCTTCACCTCTTCTCTCTCACAACCTTTTAAGTTTCTCTTGCTGGTTCTGCCCATCTAAAATTCACCTCCCCCGTCTGTCTCCCACCCGAACCTCTTACCATCTTTTAGTGATTCTGCTCTCTTCCACCTACCTCCCACAATTGCTTCTCTGTCTTGTCCACTCTACCTATGTTATCTAAATAGTTCTGCCTCTCTTTTATTCACAACTCTTATCCATACACTACACCTTACCTCTCATCACTCCAAATCTCATAACTTCTTTCACTGGTTCCACTCCAATTAAGGTGCACTGAGTACCAAGGATGAATATTCCTGAATCCAGCTCAAGCTTATTTAACCCACTGCTAGACACTGCCAACACTTTTATCTCAATCTTAGAGGTACCTGCTCTCTCCCCTGCTGGCTGTTTTTCTATCTTTCTTCTTTTCTGTTGGTGTGTTTTTCCCTCTGTCTGTAAATGCTTGATGCAGAAAAACAAGTGCTAGCGACCCCCATCAGCAACCACTGGCTCAAAATAAGCACTGCTCTTATATTTCACGCTGATTCTGGTCCTCTTACATCCACCTCTCTCTCCTATCAGCTGTACACTTCACCTTTCATCTCTCTCCAGTCCAGAGCCAGCTCTAGGGCGGTGAACCGGTGGGACCGCACCAGGTGCTGACTTCGGGTGAGGGTGCCGTGTTTGCAGGCATATTATGGTTTTAAAAGCACCGGATACGGCGATCCTTGACTCCTGCAATTTTCAGACTACAATAAATAAGTCAAGATAACTCCAGAGATTAATGTTCTGCCTGTAGAGAGATCAGCGTATTCCCTAGTGGAAGATTTAAGATTGCACAGAGGGTTAATATGCCTGATGCAAAGAACATGTAACATGCAGATCACAGAGATCATTTAATGCAAACATTTCAATGTGTTACTGCTTTTGTCAGAGAGGTCCTTTTGTTACTTGCCTTTTATAATTTAAAATCATAATATAGAACAGTAAGCTATTAGCTATCATCAAAGTACTACGTGCATACTGCAATGTATAGATTAGAGAGTTATGTTTTTTTCCCAGTCTTTCATTATCCTAATGTTGCAAAAAGGGTTCACTTGGGCAGAATCAATTCTTATTAGTAAACAGAACCCCCAACCATGGCGTTACATTTTACATTTTGAGTTTGTGCTTCTTCAGACCAAGCACTCTCAAACTATACAGCTTACCAGTACGGATGATATGTGACTCCTACACCTTGTAGTCCTCTGTCTTTATGTAACATTTCTTACACAGTGATTTATACACATGATTGATTGTCTCTATGTAATATGTGTGCAATGTAAAGTGATCTGACACCCTACACTGGTATGAGTGCCACAATACAACTAATTAAATGCATCTGTGAGAGTGGTTTTGGAGACTTGAGGGGCACTGTTAAAGGGTGGTAGTGAGGGAATTTATGGCAGAGATGGTTGTTGAGGGTGTCAACAAACATTGCCCCGCAGGGCGCCACCAGTGCTAAGGATGGCTCTGCTCCAGCCTCTAACATTTTCTCGTTGGTTCTGCCCCTCTTACATCTATCTCTCCCCTGCCTTTCTCCCACAGCCTCTTACCTGCTCTTGGTGGTCCGGTTTGCTTGCATTCACCTACCTTTCACCATTTTCTCTCCCCACCACTTGAGTTATCCATGTTCCTCCCTCTCCAATCCATCCTTTTATCTTTCCCTACAGACTCAACATTTTTTGCTGGTTCTGTCCTCTTTACATCACTTCTTCCCTCCATGTTCTACACTTCATGTTTCATCTCTCCCCTACCTCTACCCTACTCTTTCTCGTTTTGTTCCTCTACCACACCTCTCCCTTCCATGATCTTCTCTTCATATTTTATCTCGCCCTACTTACCATCCTCTCGCTGGTTCTGACCCATAAACATCCACCTCTCCCCTCTGTGTGCTGATCTTTACCACTTTTCTCCCCCAACCTTTTACCTCACTTCACCTCTTCTCCTCCTTTATATTCACCTTTCCACTTCTGTCCTCCCTAATCCTCATACCTTTTTGAGAAGATTCTGCCCCTCTTACATCCTTCTTTTTTGGATGCTATGCCCTTTATTCAATTTAATTTCTCTCCCAGGGACTTAGCTACGATTTGGTGCAGCAGGTGCAGTGGCACAAGGGCCCAGAGCCCTAAGGGGCCCCCTTGAGCCCCGATGATTTCTGTATTTTACAACCCCTACTGACATCAGATGAGCCATTTTCCTTGTTTGCACCAGGGCCCATGACATCCTTGCTGCGCTAATGCTCTTGCCCAGCCTCTTTCCTTCTCTCACTGATTGTGCCTGTTTTATCCACTTCTTTCTCTGCCCCACCTCCCTTTCCTCCAGCCGCTTATTTTTTCTTGCTGATCCTGCCTATCTTTCCTCTGTGGTATCACCTATCAGCCCCCCACCTTCTATCATTTGTCTTACCAATCTTATAATAAACTCCTGTGGATATGCTGTGCTCTGCTTCCTTTCCCTTTATCCTTGGAGAGCAGTGCTCATTGTGATGGGAAGTATTTCTTTGTTTTGAGTGTAAGCCCTGCAGGATACCACTGCATTTCATTCATGTACGGTTAGGGAGCACTTAACACTTAAGGGCACTTTAAGTACCTGTTTAATGGCTTGCTCTTATGCAGATACGGTGATTAGGCACAGAGAGATGGACCAGCAGGGGAAGGTGATAAAAAACAAAAAAATCTGAACTTTTGAGCTGAAATGTCTCTTGTGGGCGACAGAAAGCTGCTCAATAAAACTGGAATACGGGCCAACAGCCCAGTCTGCACCTGAAGCCCCTTTCTCTCCTCCCTGCGGGACTCAGGGTAGGGTCCTTGCAGCACTTATCCTTGGCTGGAGGCTCAGAGGAAGAGGCAATGCCTGTCCACTGGGCCTCGTAACACCGAAGTCCTTGAAAATCCTTGAAAACTTAGTACAGTGGTGCGAGGCCTCCATAATTGTGAGCAAGCGTGGGGCCCTGGGCAGCTGTCCACCCCTTTCATGCCTAGCGTCGGGCCTGCAATGAGCCCCGGCATGTTGGTTGTGTACAAGGACCCGAGAGTAGGGTGTTTGGGCATTTAGCGAATGGCACATCATATCTCGGTATGATGATGACACCCTAATTTGCTTATGCAACACCAGTATATGTCTCTCCAGTCTTTGATAGAAATGCTTGACAAGTTTAGGAAACTGTCTGTCCTTCAGATTAATTGGACTAAGTCTTGCTTATTCCTGCTTCATCAGATGCTGGATCATAGGAGAGAATCTATGATGCTTATTTGACTCCAGTGGCACTTTGGTACAATCAAATACTTGGAGGTTAATGTCTACCACTCTGATGCTGACTTAATAAAAGGCAACTTGGATAGAACGGTATACTCAGTGCAGCGGGCTCTTCCTTTCTGGATTTCGCTACCTCTGTACCCAGTGGGCAAGGTGGCAATCTTTTTTGTGGCACTATTGTTCGTTCTTCCTGAGAGGTTCTTCAGCTGCCATCACAGTCTGCTGTTGGACTTGATTGGGGGGACAGGGAGGAAAAGAATTGCACTACATATAACACAACACCACCTAACGGAGGAGATACTAGGGGCCCCAACTATGAGTTATACTATGTGGTGGTTTAACTGCAGTGGCTGTTGCGGTGGCTGGGGACTGCGGAGAGGGAGGGAGTCACATGTAACTTGAATGGTGATAGTATTCTCACCTGGCTATTATGCAACATTCACTCATGTACACCTGCAACTACAAAGATGGTGGTCGCTCATAGATGTAGGCACGAATATTTACACAGCAAAGAGGGATGCCTGCCTTATTCCCTCCGTCTCCCACTTTGGTCAATACTGATAATACAAGACATTGTTGGACAGAAGGACAAATGGACATGGACGGAGGCAGGGGTGCTGCATGTTGGGGATTTATAAAAGGAGGAATCTTTACAGTCATTCCAAGACATCAGAGACTTAAATGGGATACCTGTGGGCTGATTCCTAGAATACAGCACTGTACAACATGCCATAACCACATATTGGAGGCGGGGGCACTCCGAGCTGACCTCGTTGCTGCCGCTGCAAACCATGCTGACACATGGTGAAGCGAGGAGGGTGGTCACATGCCTGGTATGAGGTACTACACACACAACATTATGCTACAGAGTTGCTGGCCAGGGATAAGTAGTCAACCAACCTTGGAATGCCACTGACCAACAGACAATGGGAGGGTGCCTGTGTTTCGCTGCACACAATTGAATTACCTACACCAGGTCTACTTGACCCCCAAAATGCATTAGGAGTATGTTCCCAGGGGCCCTGTCAGAATGCCCCAGGTGTCACCTTCAGGCTTCTGTTTTTTATCACATGGTGTAGGAGTGCCAGGTGCCTCAACTTACATGAAAGGAAATGGTAGAATGGATATCAAACTTTGTAGACTGTACAGTACCACCCAAATGCTGCCTTTTGGGTTTGAGGCCTAGAACCAAAGGTGACATATATCCGTAGGTTCATAGACCTGGCCTAGTACGATGTCCTGGAAGGCTAGTGTGGCACCGGACATGAAGTGCAGGCTGAGGGAGCTTTTGAAGTGGGCTCAGGTGGAGGCAGACTTCAACATTGAGGCTCATCTCCTGAGTGGTAAAGACCCCATTGGTTTTATCAGGGATGTGTACATCACTAAACTGGAGGCGAAAAGCAATACGAAACCTCTCTGAGAAGGGAATCAATGTTTTTTGGGCTTCCCCCCAGTGTTAATTCATCACGCAAATATCATTCTGATGTTTGGAGGCCCTACAAGAACCACACTCCGAAACACCATCAACCACTCCCAGCTCAAGGCTGGTCCAAGATAGCGGAGCCCTCCCACAAGACATCTGCACGTCCTGTAGCCCACACACCCCCTCAGAACATATCACGTATCATAGGTATGACTCCATGCACCCCCCTCACCTTAATGCCCAAAGGTAGTTCCTAGCCAAAAAATACTCCCAGCATTTTAAGCAGAAAGAATGATGGCCTTATTTTGTTAACCGAGCCACTGAGGTAATCATGAATTATCTTGTGAAGTAACCAATCTAAAATGTGTCTTACAGTATGGGTAGTTTTTGTTTTGTTTAAAACTCAGATCTTACAGAGTGGCTGCCTGATTCAAGGCAGCCCTATCACAGGTTAAAGTCATACATGATAAGCCATCCATAATAAACAAGTTTAAATTAAGTCAGGCATTGTCAAAGGTTGGCATAGCTCTAGGAGGTTAATTTCACACTCAACACTACATATAGATATTATTATTAGATATATATATATATATGTATATATATATATATATATATATATATGTATATATATATATATATATACATATATATATATATATGAATATATATATATATACACACACATATATATGTATGTATATATAGATATATATATATATGTATGTGTGTATATATATATATATAGACATTACCATCCATTCCCATTCTATGCTGGGTTTTGTGGAAGCCAGTCTGCTCATGCTTTGAACTCCATTTACCTAGAATCCCCTGTTAACTGCTTTGGCTCCACCCCTGCAAGCCAAGGATGGGTGGAGGAATTAAACACACCTGTGGCTGACTGCTACCAGCTTTCTCACACCTGATGCATGTGATTACTGTGAGTCCTTTTAAGCCTCAGATCTCTTCAGCCCAGTGTTGGTCATTGTAGTTGTTTTGAGGTGAGACTGTCCCTTGTTTCCTGAAGTTTCTGAGCCATAGTTATGCCTTGTTCCTGTGCCTTAGTTATTTCTCTCTTGTTTCCTGAGCTTTTGTTATTCTTATTTGCTGAGTTCCTGAGCCATAGTTATTCCTTGTTCCTGAGCTATAGAAAATCCTTTTTCATGAACTAGCACTACGGGAAGTGCTACTTGACTCTTGAGCTTCAGCTATTCCTTGAGGTATTTCTGCCACCTGTGTTTCCTTTATTCCTCCCCCAGCACTCCCTGTGCTCCCTTGAAGCCTCTCCTGTATTTTCCTTTTCCCAGTCCTTGCCTTTCATTCCATATTTTTGTTCCAGTTCCTAGTTTGCTATTTTCCGGTTGTCTTGCTTCTAGTTTTCTTGTATGTTACTTGCTTTCTACCAAGTGTTCCCTTTGTTTTCCCTTATTTCCTGTTAAGCACTCCTCCTTGTCTATTGTGGTTGTATTTTGTTCTACACCATTGCTGTCAGTGCCTTGCTTGTTCCTGTTTGATCGCCAGGATCGTGGGCTCAGCTTACAACCTAGGAAGTGTTTGTTGTGCACTGTGAGTTTTGTCTTTCAGTTACTTTTATAACATCACCATAGGAGTCAGCTCCACAGACCCTGCCTTTGTATGTATATCCAGTATAGGGATATGAGCAGTGAGAATCTGTAACAGCAATTGTAGGTGAGAAACTCACTGTGCTTTAGTCTTACCATGTGGAGCTCCCAAGTGCTTTGTCCCACATTCCCTTTATTGTTTATGCTGATATCTATCTATATATATATTACACATTCGTCCTGCGGTGTTAAGTTAGTCTGGCTGCCACCTTGCCTCATGAATGCCTGTTCTTTCTGAGCCTCATCTCTCTTATTCCCTTGAATAGAGCTTCCCTTTTGGATCCGTTCTCTCCTCTCTCTCTGTGATCTTGGGTGGCTCTACTCCAGTATTCTGCTTCCTTGTCTTCGCTGCCACCAGTCTAGCCAGCACCCTCCGAAAGTTCCTGACACAAACGTAGTCGTTGAGATGGTACAACAAAGCTGCAGAGTAAGGCTTTTTTAAATAAAAATAACAGCAAATCCCATACACTGCTTAACTTAATCTTGTCTAAAGACAGTATGGGTATCACCATAGCAAACACCAGTTCCAGTCCAGAAGCTTGCCAAACTAAGTCCCTGAAACAAAATGAGTCAGTCAATCATTTTTTTTGCTCAGTCAAAAAATAATAGGATGATACATTTCAGTTTTATGAGTTGCTATCGATTAGCCATTGATTAAAGCACATTTTCCACAGCTCAGTCTATCATGGTCATTGCAGGGAGGTCAACCCCCTTCTTGAGTTAATTCATAATTAGCACATAATTGGTCAAGTTGACAGACCGCTCTCAAATTTTCCCAGCAGAGAGGGCAATTGTATTGTTGATTATGCCCTTGGGTTCAGGACACCTGGGTATCAACGCAACCAGAATCTCTGTGTATTGGTGATATCAATTCTAAATAGTCAGAATTCTACACTTGCTGGTCCTACAGCTTTCTGAAGGCTGTGAAGTGTCCCTAGCCAATTGACTGTAAAAAGATTAGTGTTAGAGGTTTGAATCGGATTACACTGAATAAAGACCGGATATCAACTAGGTATAACGGGGGTGCCAGAGTACAAAGAATGAGGAGAGTGTTAGAGAAGCGTGTTCCTGATTAGACTAAATAGAGGAAGGTGCTTCCAAAGTAGAGGGTATCTGAAGGAAAAGAATGAATACTTCTTGCTTTATTTACATTTCCAAAAGCAAAACTTAACTCATAAGTGTAAGATATTTAGGTGATAGAAACTGGCATTTGCTAGCATTAGTAATCCTAAACTTAAAAAGATCTCAGGAGTAACCAGGTACCCAATAATCAGAGCCAGGTCTCAGCCTCAGGTGCGAAAAATAACTTCCTTCCCAATTCTACATTAGGGCATTCCTCTATTTGCTTCCAAAAAGGCACAGACAGACATCTGGTATTCCCATTTGGTTTCCATCCAGTTACTAACCAGGTCATGCCCTGCTGGGGCCAAAACAACCCCAGTTATGCAACAGAGTCTCCTCTGCCTTTATATGGGCCGGTCTTGACCTTCATTATGAAGTAAACCACAGAAGAAAAAAAAAGATTGTCGACATCACACTAGACATTTCTAATTTTGAAAAGTACTAAGTGGGCTGTATTGGTTTTAAAAGGTTTCCTCTACTTTTGATATCAAACACTTAGGGGTGCTTATCTGCTCACTTCAGTAGGCTTTTCATTCTCTGTTTCTCTGTAATGATTTGCACCAGGGGGTATAAAGAAAAGGTGTGAAATAACCACCAACTGAGATGCCCACTCGCAGCTTTTCAAACCTATTTTGTATTGGTAAGATTTCCCAACATCCCTAGAGCCGTCCACCTCGCAACTCAGTGAAAATGTTTGTTCACATAACTTATCTGTCATCACTGCCTATCACTAATGGACTGGCAATTCGCTGTTTCTTGGTGGAATTTCTCTTACTGTCTTCCCTTGTTTCATCCCCTCAGACCTCCTTTCTTGCCCATATCATGTTGCTCATTCCAGTCAGCCCCTTGTCAGCTGTCCCTTTTGTCACAAGTGATTTCAGGTGGCAGCCGGACATTTCTGCGCTTGAGCTCAGAGGGTCTCCTTCAGAATGATGCAGACTGTTGATCCCTGCACAAATGTACCAGATGTTTGGTGACACACTTCTGCTATTCCCTTTGCGTACTTTCCACATGCCTGGTGGAATAACAGTGGAGAAAAACATGTTTATATCATCCTCTCTATCCCATACCTTGCCACCTTGATCATGGTGCTAATCCATTTCAAGCCAGGCATTAGCAGTGGTTCTATCGATATGGTACCTCACCCTCACCTCTGGCCTGTGCCCACCAGTCATTAGGTTTTGCTTAGACAGTGCATGTGCAGTCTCTGCGAGACATGTCATTTACATACAGTAGGTTAACAGCCTATCATTTGCTAGCTTCAGTGTAGCTCTCATTTCCTTCTTCCCAGTTTGTCATGGCATGCAGGCGTCATGTCCTCTTCTTGTGTTTGGTCCTCCCCCTGGAACATGGCATGGGCCAAGTACTTGTGTTCATCCACTGCTCCCTTTTTGTTTTCAAGCACTTCATATTAGTGGTTGTGTTTTCAGTCCGTCTCCCATATCCCCCCTCCATGTAGCTTCTATTCTCACCTCCTGTTGCTTCTTTTCCCACACAGCAACCCTGTACTATACACCACTGCTCTCTACTCTGCACCACATTATTCTACACCAATCTATGACATTGTTCTTCTCTGCATTACTCGACTGACACTGCACTCTACCCATCTACTATATGCCACTGCACTCCCTTCTACTCTGCACCACTCGTCCACTACTCTCTACCCCCCACTCCACTACAGTACCCTATTCTACGCCACTGCAAGCAACTCTACTCCATGCAAAATCACTTACGCTACACCACTCTATGCCAGCCTACTCCACTGTATGCCACTCTATGCTACACCACACTTCACTCAATGCCACTCCACACTGCTGTACAACATGGCTAAAAGACATTGGCAAAGCCAATAGCTCTTTCATTGAAAGAACCTATTGGCTTTGCCAATGCTAGTTTTCAGTGTGCTCACTGGTGTTGCCCACTTTGACACTGCAATGCACTGTTGCCCTTTTTTCCTGCACAACCTAAGTGGATATGCAATCCTGCCTCTAGTCCCCATGCTCTTGTTGCCTAGGTAGCACACATTCTGGGCACTATAGTGTGGAGGCTGGGGAAGTGGGCTGTGTCCTACGGCAGCACAGGTTTGTTGGGGTGACTTGAAATTCCCTACTGTGGCAACAGAATCCGTTGCACCTCCACTTTGACCACCGCTGTATACAATGTTACGATTACCACCTCTACAAGTTCTAGCTGCCCTTACAGAGTTTTACTTTAACAGGAAGCTTCCCTTGGCTTTCTGCTCATCATGTGTCCATATCACTGTACCTCTTGTAGAGATGCAACTCTAGTGCTCTGGATGCTGGACAGACATTGAGAGTGTTCTTATCCTCATCCCCGTTTGTACCCTTGCCTGCGTTACTTCCTTTTTTTACTACACCCAATCAGTGACTTTTTAGCAGCAAGACTGGTACTGTGCATGTATTCTGTTTCACTTCCCAAATGGTCCTTGCTACCTTGAGTGCTGTTACAGTGGGTGGTCTTCCACTTCCTACGTTGACTACATGTCATCAGGATAGTTCTTTGATCACACCAATAAATACAAACAAACAGTAAGTACAGGCGTCTAAATATTTTCTGAGGAAGCTACTGTCCACTTCCTGTACGAACAACCTTTGCAGTTCTCACTATGGCACTGGCTGCTGTGTGGTTTGGGAGAAACAAAATATTATTATGTGTGCATAACAATGCATGTGCAGAAGACATCACATTGTTACAAGCAGGAATTCACAAGTGTTTTCCACAAAATCTCCTGGACACTTGCGTCTATTGCAGCTTTCTAGGACTACTCTTGCAATTCTAAGTTCATTGATTATATATGGAATGCTGCACCCATGCAAGATCCTAAACCTATTGATGCAATATTCTGAAATTTATAGAGAATTGCACCAGTTGCCACTCTTTCTCCCATCATCACCAAATCAATCTCCAGATAAAAAAGGATGAGTTGACTAAATAAAGGGTAGCCTGAACTCCATACAGAGGCACTAGTCCTTTGTGGTCTCCTAATAGCAGCACTGGTCCAGGGTTCATAGTGAAGCAGGATTCTGCCATCAGAGATCATTATGGAATCAACCACTAAGGATCGCAATGGGGATGCAGTAGTTATGTAGTAATCAGCAATGTTACAGTTACCATTAAAAAACATTAACCATTTCCCAAAGATCAAGTGGTTTATTCTCTCTCCTTTAAATCTGTCGAGAGAGCAAGACTGTAGAAAACTATACAAAGCTTCTATCATAAAGGTTTAGATTGTTGGAATTCAGCATCACTGCTGGCTTTCAATACTCAAGATTGTTACAGTCCACACTTTTCTATGATTTCCTTTGCTTTCACTATATAGGCAGCCATGGCATCTTCCTTTGAGGTGCCTAAAGGTAAAGAAAGGTTTAATCGAGCTGTTGTTTACCACATATTCTAAAAGGTTTGCAATCCAAATAAAGATGGAGTATTTACCCTTTCTTAGATTCCATGCTTCCCATTTGGCCTTCGCCTTCAAATCTAGCATTCCAGGAGGATCTTAAAGAAAAAACACAGTTAACAACAAAACTTACTATACATCTCTGCATGGGGCTACATAGCTTCTAGCAGCTATGCTATCCATAACTTAAAATATCTTTAAAGAGTTGCAGATGTCAAACAGTGTCACTTTCCCACTTGAATGCAAGTTTGAAACTAGCTGAGTTTCAAATTGTATTGCCTTCCACTTGCCTCTCTCTTAGAAGCACAGTGTGGCTGGTTACAACAATTTGCCAGAAATCGCTCAGAACTGTGAACGGTTTAAGTCTTTTGACACCCATTAAACTGCTTTTCTAAGTCCGTACACACCACTGCAGCACCACCTTGATACCAAGACCGTGCCATAAGCAGAGAGATGTGAACATTTCAAAACTAACCAAGACAGGTGTCCCAAGGATTCCATGTTGGAGTTAGTAACTTGGCTCATGATTTCTTTGACGATTTATGAACTACACGGACATTTATAGCCCATTTGCTTTTTCATTATTGAATCTTGATCAACTTACAGTGCCATACCCTTGAAAAAGTTGTGGTAGATGAAACACGTGTAGGCTGCTTGTTCATCTTGGATTAAAAGCATATTCGTCCGAGCCCCAAGTCTGGATTTTATTTTACTGGTGCTACTTGCTTGAGTTGATGAATTACAGGATCTTCCTCTGGGTGGTATCTTGTTGTTACTTATGTAGGAGATTTCTCCCAACTTGCAGCACGTAGTTGGTGGCACAGTACTGTCACTCATGGAGCCTCTACATTACTTGAACCTTTATTACATTAAACAGTGTATGGGTGGAGCGATTTCTTTTGTACCACTGCTACCATATCTGTGTTCGTAATAAAATATTTGACTAATGTTTTTGCTTTTAACAATTAACGAACCAATATATTTTATTAAGTACAATTACATTTCTGCTGTATACATCACATTTAATAATTATCAATGAAAAATAAAAATATTGTTTTACTACAGGTGGGGATTTATTTTTTATTTTAAACCTAACAAATAATTGTAATACAATTTAATACATTTACACCAAAATAATTCATACTGTAATTAGTAGTGCCTCATTGTTTTTACTTAGTTCTAAATTTAAAATATGCACAATTAATATGCAACATAAAACTATTTTTGCAAACTTTTTGCAAGTATAATAATTTACCTTACCGTAGGAAGACTCTGCATTTGGGGTGGAGATCTCCATAGGGTAAAGTATAGGGGAAAGGAAACAAAAAAATTATTAACTGTGGAGAAAGTTAGTCAATTTCTTTTTGTAAAATATTCATTTTATTATTTATTTTAAATGCAGAGCTAAAAATAAGTTACTGCACTATTGCTTAATTTTAAATAAGATTACAATTTTTCTTGTATTCATAGAAAAAATAAGCTCCACATAATGTATTTTTTACTACGCATCAATATTTAAACGTGATGTATACTATTAAAAGTATTTTAATGCTATTTAAAATCATCAATTTTTCAATGCAAGAGTTATTAACATTTTATAATTAAACAGAAATAGGTACTATTTTATAGATTTTTAACATTAAATTACATTTATTTATATCCATTTTATTTTAAATTTACATTAGTTCTTACCCGTTTTGCATTTTAAGTCCCGGCCGCCATTATTTTCTATGGGAGGGTGTTGCAGTACCAGTAATTGGCTATGGGCGGTGCTGGACTTACTACTGTGTGTGCTATTTTTTTGCAGTAATTTACATCAGTGGAGGCCAGTAAGTTCTAAAAGTGGGGGCTGGGAGTTTGGGGGCACCAGAGGCAGCTGCAGTGTGAGGGGCTGTGAAGGTTCCACTGATGCAGAAGTTCTGCATTTTAACCCAATCTGTCAAGGGCAACTCAAAGTTTAGGAATCCAAGCAGAGGGAGCACAACATGAGTGAGAAAAGCAGCTATTCTTCAGCACACTGCTGCAGGCTGTATGTGCTCCCGCCCCACCTCAGGTCAGCTTTCCAGGAATGGAGCTGGCAGAGAGATTCCTCCGCCAACACAACTCCTTAGCACCACTCACAGTTACACTGTAAGCCAGCGCTGCCTCCTGCCATTCACTTGCATGAAGCTCTGCTGGCTCCATCCTGGGCCACAACAATAGTGCTCCATGGCAGACTTATGCAGGGCTGCTAAACCAGGCCAAGCGCACTGTGTCTGATGTCAGGGCACTGACTTAGACCTTGAGGCCTAGTGAAACTCGACTAGCACATGTGCAGAAGTACCCGCTCCATCACCCCTCCCCCTGAACAAACACAGTCTTGGCTGATTTACCCTGGGCAACCTGCTGCCCTTAGCCTTGAACTGCTTGGAGTTCTCCTTGTCCTTGAAAGGAAGGGCAGCTACCTCTAAGCTCCTTAACACCAACTGCCAGTGTCTTACACTCATATTTGGTCCCAAACACCTTTTTCTTGGGGTAGGGGCATGCAAGTCGACACTTTTCAGTAACTTCACTTTCCAATTTTGTGAATAACCAAAAGTAGCAACATTACTCAAAAGTATGAGTAAAACTCCACGTGTAAATTACTCACAAGATTAACTTAACCTTTGTAAATAGCCATGCTAATGTCACTTCAACATTTGTTGTACCAGTTACTTTTGTGTCTGTCAGAATCTGTCATCACTGCAGTTGTTGTGTAACTAAAATTAATACTGATTCTCAAGATGCTGATAATTTAAATTGTATAGGGCTGGTACTGCATTTGCTTGGAATTCCAAACTTGCACCACAATTTCTACATTTTGTTTAAAAAACATTTCTACCAATCAGTGAAGACTAGAAAATGCTTTCATTTCACTACTTCTTGTCAAACTCTCTCATTCAGACTCTATCCCTGAACATTTCTGAAACACTTTCTCTCCCCCATTTTCTCTATATCAATTTGTCTCTGCATCTATTGCCAGAAGCAGAGCAAACTGTCATGGGGATGAAGTGGTAGAAGCAAAACAGACAGGTAGAAAGGGCAGCAGCAGAGCATGAGGCAATAGGGGGTAGAGGCTAGCCAGACACCCTGGTGAGATGGTAGAGTAGAAGGGCTAAGGGGGGGATAGTGGCAAAGGAGGTAGCCAAGGGAGGAAAAGAGGTGGCCCCGAGAACTGCGGAGAGACAGGAGGCAGTGAAAGGTCATCTGCCTTTCCGCATATAAGGTGCAGCAACTTAGGTGACCACTGGATGGTAAGCAGAGACATTGTAGGCAAATGGGAGAGGCAGTGCAGGCAGCCCTGGTGTGCAAACACAGAACAGGCAATGCTAGGAAAGCAAAGTAATTAGTCGCAGGAGACAGAGTGGCAGTGCCAGTATGCCTGGAGCAAAGCTCACAGACCTGAGATACACAAGAGGCAGCGCTAGTCGCAAAACAGGAAGGTCTTGGGTGGGGAGAGAGAGGCAACTCCAGGTAAATGACGGAAGAGTTACAGGCAGCTACATAATGAATAAAATACAAAATGTATGAAAGGAAAAAAGCTGAAAATCTTGCAAGTCACTTACATTATTAGAAGTAAGGGTACTTTGTTTCCTTTAGAAATGCTTGTTTCAGTAGCTGGGGTGGAGGGAGGGGTGAAACGCACTTTATCCCCATCTCAAACTGACTGGGGTGTTTTATTTATGCCTATTCCATAAAGGCAACAAAAATAAAGTGAGGGCCACTTTGAACAATATTTGTAGGGCAGTTTTGAAGTTTGCCAGCCATAAACAGGTACAAAAGATGCATATCAATGAAAAGGGCCCTTTACACCCTTCAACTCCACAAGTACGTTACACTAGGCGCCCCAGCACTTAAGCCCGCCATGGTTTTGAGGGTTCTCACCAGACAAGTTTCATGATATCAGTAAGCTTAGTTTCAACCTTTGGAGGAGGGAGTGCCAGGTTATAGCTCACTGTTCTATATTAGAATTTTAACTTCCAAACTGCAAGTAACACAAATATCTCTCTGACAAAATCAGTAAACCACTGAACAATTAAAATCATATGCACTAACATGATCTGCATGGTACATGTGCTTTGTATGAAGCATATTAACCCTCTTCGCTACTTTATGAGTCAAAACGTCCACTAGACAAAACTCCATCTCTGGCCAGCAGGTCCAGAGTTATCCAGTGTTGCCAGAAAATTGTTTGAGGCAAGGAACGCAGCATGTCCTTTTAACTCCGTAATATATTAGAAAAAACAAAAACAAAAAAGCAGCATCCATGAAGTCAGTGCCCAGTGCAGCGGCGCCAGTCCACTGCCCTAGGGCCGACCCAGCACACAACCTCAACACCACCTGACACTCTACTAATTACATAAAATGTATCACATTAACGCTTGAACCCCTACTTACTTAATGCAGGACATCAATGCTCATTCCGGAATTACATTGATAAGTAGGAGGGACAGCGTGGGACAATACATTCAAACTCTTGACATACTCATTCCTGATGTATTCCGGCTATTGCTCTAAACACTAAAGGGAAGGAAATAGTTCACACAGCAGAATATTAACCAAACTTCCTACAAGGGGAGGAGAGGGTATTTAGATACTGCACTTAGTAAACCAGAGGCAATGCTTGTGCACTTAACTACTTCAATCTGATTGTAGGCCAAAGGACCACGTGCATCATCTTATCAGAATGTAGAGCAAAGGGGAGAAACTGAAATTTTCAACTGCAACATTTCTAAATCTATATTGTGAAAAGCAGAAGTGGTGGAAACCCTCTTCTTCCCCCTTTGTATCCCTAGTAACAAAAATACGCAGCTGATCGATCTTTCTCGTTGCAGCTGCAATTAACCGTCCTTTTTCTGCTAAAGGATGTTATAGGGTATTCTTCGCTGTAGATCCAGTAAGATACAGAGATAAGGTTTGTGTTGTGTGGTACGTTAAGCAAAGCATTTGTGATGATCTACAGATTCAAAGGTCCTGGGGAAGTGGAGGCTGTAGGACACATCTGGGACATTAACCCTTTGGTTTTATTAGTGAAAATAGAGCATTTTGCAAGGGGGATTAGCCTTCTAGCCTTCTTTGCCACTAGATCGAAGATAGCCTGCTTGAATGCCCTTTTGTAAAATGATCACCATAGGAAGGAACAAAAAACGTGTTTATTTTTTTATTACAGTGCTTCATTATCTATATTGATGTCGCCGACAGTGGCTTGCTTGTAAAGCCCATACAGTTCCTTCAGTTCATCATCAGTTGGTCTTGTTTTCACCTTTTTTACGTCTTCTGCAATCTTCTCAAACTCTGCCTGAATAACATAAATATTTAACACAATTGCTCAAAGAACAAAATACAGTTCCGCCTGCCTTTTGTTATCAGCAAGCAACATTATAGAAATTCTCGTATAATAATCAATCATTAACCATTACATTACTCATCTGAAGCAGAGAAAGGAAGAGACATCTCCGATGACAGACACTGATCTTTTAATCTCAACAGATCTGACATGCCTCCATCCAATCCCTGCTTCATAAAAAACATCTGAGGAAAAAAAATAATTTGCAGGACTTTGATCAGTAAGGTGACTCGTTTACTGCTCACTGATTAAATCAGTCTGCAACTTACAGGTCACAGGAAGCTGGTGGGGCAACTCTACTTGATAAATGAGTACCATTAACTTGAAAGATTCAAATGTTCTCTCCTTTGAAAGTGGTACACTTCCCTCAGTGTATAAGGTACCGGGCTGAGCATGGGATAATGGCAATGGAGTTTTGAGGTGAGAGTCCATGAAGGATTCTCTCGCTTTCTATTTAGTATTCCCTCATTTCAGCCAAGCTGGTAGCCTTTCATACTTAGTTTCTCCAAAAACTTTGAAATTAAGTATCATCCACCACAACAGCCACTCAGTATACAGCCCGTTCTCCCTCAGCTTATTAGGTCAAGCACACAAGGAATGTGGCATGTTGTAATCTAACTGTGTTTTTTTTTATGCATGCCCACCGCATGCCGATCACTATCACTCGTCCATTGGCTTGCCTTTCAAAGATCCTATGTTATCATTGGTAAATGCTTTAAGATTGTCCCTCCTTGAGGCAGTTTTGTTACCGCCTTGGCCATCAACCCTCTTACATGGATAATTGCACTTTTGCTGATACATTTAGACTACGCAAGAAAAGTCCAGTTAGGAATTTACAACGCTAATAGCCCTAACTCGAGCAAATGCGAGACCCGTTGCATTGAAAATGCTTGTTTTTTTAATAGCTTCTGCATTAGAAAATAGTCTCTCATGAGACACTGAGGTGAAGCGCTGCCAGCAAACCAATTTGGAAGCATGTTCTGTGGAAGATAAGATAGACCAGAACCAATACCGATGTAAATGTTAACGACCAATCTAAAAACAGGATATAGAAGGCCAGATTTACAAGGCCCTAAAGCAACTGGAGCGTCACTTTTTGGGCGAAACGATGGCACTGTGCAGTGCCCCACATTTACAAAGCGGTGCCAAGCCGCTTTTTGTGGCTTAAAGCCACCTGGTAAGTACGGGCCCTGCATCAGAGGGGCGTGCAGTTGGTGTTGCTGTGGTCATCCCACGACAACACCCATTGCTTTTCACGCTGCCTCAGATTTACAAGAAGGCCTAAATCTGTGGCAGCTCCAAAAACTAACTCCATCCCATTGGTGGTGTTAGCATGGCGCAACGAGGAGGAACACTTTTATTTCCCCTTGTTTTCGATTTTTCCATGTGTGCTGCATTTTGCAGCACACACAGAAGTGCCAAATCACCATTGTAGATTGTTTAAAACCTGTAAAGGCCACCTGCATTGGCATTGCCAGTCCCAGGTCTGTGTTCCACTGTAAAGTCCACTCCCTGTAGGGAGATGGACCACTTCAACAGTTTAGGATTTTCCCCTTTCATTTGCATCAACCATCTGAGAGGCCTGTGGTCAGTGTGAACAATGAAGTGAATACCAAACAGGTATAGTCTCAGCTTCTTCAGGGACCAGATCACAGCAAAGGCTTCCCTCTCATTGTCACTTCAATGCTTTTCTCTGGGGACTACCCTCCTGCTAATAAAATCAACATGAAGGTCATGGCCATCATTGTTGGACTGCTCCTATCTGTCTGCACAATTACCTGCTTAGTATAGCCTGGAGCTTTCAGAATGGGTGCTGAGCACATTGCTTTCTTCAGAGTGTCAAAAGCCTTTTGACAGCTCACTGTCTAGTTCCCTTTCTGTGGTGGTGTCTTGGGGGTCAGTTCTATGAGGGGAGCCACAATAGTAACATACCTCTTTCCAAACCTCCTGTAGTACCCAGTCAAGCCGACAAATACCCTGACTTGAGTTTGGGTTGTTGGAGCCTCCCAGTTTGGAATAGTCTGGATCTTGGGCTGTAAGGATTGAATGTGTCCTCCACCTACAAGGTGGCCCAAGTATACAACAGATCCCTGCCCTATCTGACGCTTGCCTTGATAGTGAGTCCTGCCTTCTGCAGGACCTCAATGTTCTTCACAAGGTGGATCAGGTTATCCTGCCAAGTGGAGTGAGCTATAGACAGCAATATCATCAACATATTCTGTTCTAAAAAAACTCCAAACTAGCCAGGACTTTGTTCACCAACTTCTGTAAAGTTGCAGGGGCATTTTAGTCCAGATGGTATTACAGTAAATTAGTCATGTCCATCTGGGGTTGAGAATGCTGTCTTTTTTCTGGATCCTGGGGTGAGGCCAATTGTCAGACTTCTCAAAGTGAGGCTCTAGTCTGTTTACATGGATCATCCTTAAGGTGTTTTTAGGGGTCTGGAGATCCATTAAGTAAGTGGCCTCCCCCTTATGCTCCTTTATTTCCTATAGGCCAGTCCTGCGATCCTGGAGAGCTCTAGCCTTTACTGGTTCCATGAACCAAACTTTGTCGCCAGATTGAAACTCCACCAGAATGGCCTTCTGGTCACACCAGCGTTTCATCACCTCTTGACTGGCCTCAGGGTTGCTTTTGGCCTTTTTTCAGAAGCGTGCATCTTGTTGCGGAGGGCCAACATGTAGCTGATCTCATACTGAAGTTTGGGGGGTCTTGCAAGCTTTTTCCCACCCCTCCTTGACAATGCTTAGAGGCCCTCAACAGGGTATCCATAGAGAAGTTCAAAGGGCTGAACCCTACCTCTTTCTGGGGAACCTCTCTGTAAGCAAAGAGAAGGCATGCAAGAGTACGTCCTACTTACTCCTCGTGCCCTCAGGTAGGCCTGCAATCATACCTTTCAAGGTCTTGTTGAATCTCTCAACTAGATCATTGGATTGAGGGTGACAGGGTGTGGTGAACTTGTAATTCATCGACCCCGCCGGGTCACAAGGAACTGACGCCTCGCCACCAACGCTGCATTAGTTCCCCTGCAACTGGACAGAACCGATGCCTCACCTCCCCTGCCTCGCAGCACAGAACCGATGCCTCACCTCCCCGGATGCCATAAGGAACTGACGCCACACCAGTTCCAGCGACGGCTCACCTCCCCGACTTTGTGTGACATCTTTGTTTCTTTGCTTTCAAAGGTATTGTGCCTGGGGGTCCGTGCAACTCACTGACCAGCACCTGTGACATCAGGCTGTTGGAAACTATTCCGTCAACGATGTCATAATATTGCGTATCTAAGCCCTTTATTGGGATTTAATCTTTAAAAATTAATAGCATGATTTGTATACGTTGGAATTTTGACATTTTCACCTTATTTTATTCAGATAAAGATTATCTGTTTTTCTAATCTGGTGTGGTGTATATTTGTGGTGTTTTCACTGTGCTACTGTACGAGTTATTGCACATATACTTTACACATGGCCTTCTAAGTTAAACCTGACTGCTCAGTGCCAAGCTACCAGAGGGTGGACACAGGATAATTTGGATTGTGTTGTGACTTACTATCTCCTAGGACTGTGGTCCCTACTTGGACAAGGGTGTAATCTCTGCCAACTGGAGTCCCAATTTCTAACAAGACCCATCAGCAGGGTTGTGTGAGAAGAAAAGGTCAGGGAGAGGCTCACTCTCTTCTTCCTGATCCCCATCAGTGATCATGAGCATGGTCACACCAGCCTTGTCATGAAAAGGTTTAAGGCGATTTACATGGATGACCATGTGAGGGCTCCTAGAAGTGCAAGGTCCACCAGACAGGTGTCCTACCCTTTTCTTTCAAGGATAGTGTAGGATCTACTCCATTTGTCCTCGAGGGCCTTTGTTGTCACAGGCTGTAAAACCCATACTTTCTGCCCTGGCAGATACTCAACCAGAGTAGCCTTTTGGTCAAACCATTGCTGCTGGAGCTTTTGGCTGGCCTCAAGTTTTTTATTTGCTTTTTCCATGTGCTCAGCTATCCTGGAACTGAGATCAAGCATATAATCCACAGTATACAGTTTGGGCTCTTTGAGAGGTTTCTCCCGGCCTTCCCTCACTAGACTCAATGGTCCCCTGCCAGGATGGCCAAACAGAAACTCAAAGGGGCTACTACAAAGGGAAAGTCCACTACTTTCTGTGGCACCTCTCTTTAAGTGAAAAGCAGGCATAGCAAAAGGACATCAAGGGGGGCATTACAACATTGGTGGTAAAAGCCGCATACCGCCATGCAGAAGACCGCCAACACACCGCCGCGCCCGCGGAATTCCGCCACGGTCATTATGACCCAAAGGCCGGAATCTGCCAAAATCTAGACACCCACACAAGTCCGCCACACCAAAGGTCAGTGATAAACTGGCGATAACAAATCCTCCATCGTCACGCCAACAGGAATACGCCCACCACACTATCACGACCCACGAATCCACGCAGCGGTCTTTCAACCGCGGTATTCCATTGGCGGTACACACCGACGCGCTCAAAATACACACACATTTATAAAAAACAGCCACATTGGACAATTCCAAATACACACACCTGATACACATACATACACCACTCCCACACACCCAATACAATATAAAACACACACCCACATCACCCACAAACCCTTACGACCACAATTGCGACTGAAGGCCACAGAGAGACACCACCATCTACAAACGAGCATCCACAGGCACTCAACACCATCACCCACATAGCATCCACGCACCTCACACAACACACCTGTAAAATCACCCCACACATCACAACACACCACCCCACACATCACAAACACCACCCCATGGCACGGCAAAGACATCCCTGGTTCTCTGAGGAGGAGCTCAGGGTGATGGTGGAGGAAATCATCTGCGTAGAGCCACAGCTATTCGGATCACAGGTGCAGCACACCTCCATAGCTAGGAAGATGGAGCTATGGCGAAGAATAGTGGACAGGGTCAACGCACTGGGACAGCACCCAAGAAATAGGGATGACATCAGGAAGAGGTGGAATCACCTACGGGGGAAGGTGCGTTCCGTGGTCTCAAGACACCACATCGCGGTACAGAGGACTGGCGGCGGACCTCCACCTCCTCCCCCACAACAAACAACATGGGAGGAGCAGGTCTTGGCTATTCTGCATCCTGAGGGCCTCGCAGGAGTAGCTGGAGGAATGGACTCTGGTAAGTCAAATCTTTACTATTACATCCCCCAACCTACCTGCATGCCATTACATACCCCCACCCCCGTCCTCACCCCATCACTCCTACTCCTCACACATGTCCCAATATCACAAACCACTCATCCCAACACCAAGCCCTGCATGCAACACCAAAGCATGGACACCCATCACGAATGCATGGCCACTGCACATACCCATACACCCCCCTAAACCATCATCACACAAGGTCCTACACAGGAATGCAAGCACTGGGGTACACGGTCACCCACCCATTGCACACCATGGCACATACAGATGCAATAATCATGCATTTACACCCCTGCATGACCCCTACCCAACGTCACCGGACAGGAGGGTCCAGATATGTCCACTCCACCCACAGAAGAGGCCCACAGTGATGACAGCAGCTCTGTCTAACTGGATCTAGATGACCAGCCCGGGACAGTCGGTTCCACTCATACTGGCACAGGCCACTACAGAGCTTGCCCCCTCTGGAAACACCAACACAGCACCCACCCAGCGGGCCCATACCTCTGTCCCCAGGACACGTCAATCAGCAGTGTGTCCACCACTACAGGGAACCCAGGCTAACCCACCACCCCAACAACACCAGGGACCTGGGGGTAGTGGTAGTGACACACAGTTCAGGGGACAGAGGGCCAGGAACACAGGGGAACTGGGAAGGCTGCTGTGCGACAGGGGGAGGACAGGCCCAGGGAACCCACTCTCCACAAGGCCCTCTCCATCATCATGGGAGCCTACCACCATTCCCAGGAGATGATGGCAACGGTACCGGCCAAGTTTCCCAGCGGCTGCAGGAGGAACAGTATTTGGGCTTCAGGGAGGAACTCAGATCCATCAATTCCACCCTGGGCACCATTGTAGGGGTGCTGAAGGAACTCCTCAACACCAGGAGGGACACTGTGGCACAACAAGGGGCCCCTGACACTAGCCTGGACGATGAACTGCCCATCACCTCCGCCGGCACTAGTGGACAGGAGGCACCGCCACAGGACCACCACACCAGCACCCCACCCCCTGCAGAGGGAGAACTACCCCGCAAACGGTCCCTGAGATCCAGGACAAAGACAGAGAACGATGCCAAGACCCCCGCCAAGAAATGAGACCACCTTGATTGTCATCCTTTTGTCCCACCTTGTAACCCTGTCCATCCTTAAACTGCTCCAGCTCCACTTCCTATGCCCCTTTGGACAATGCACCTGTGAGACTAATAGACTGGACTCTGCCATGGACATTCCTCCACCATCACCCCTCACCATTTTACAACCCCCTCCAATATTGAGCACTTAAATAAACACCCTTAAAGCACAAAACAATCAGGAGTCTGTCTGTGATTTCGAAATAGTGTATTAGCTATTACAGTGGCAAAATGCTCTTTCAAATGTAATGTCAACATACCTATGTCACACAGCTCTAGTCCATGAGGAAACAAAGCAGATGTCATACTGTGGGACCCACATCTGTGAAATTGTAAGGGAAAGTGACAACTCAGTGACCATACACTGGGTGAAAATGACAGACAGATGAGAGGTAGTGGATTACAATCAGATGTAGCAGGCAGTGTTGTCTTCTTACCTGTGTCTCACTGGAAGTATTGCAGGATCATCGTGTTCCTGTTGTCGATGTCCTCTTCTTCTGCCTCCTCGTCTTCACTGTCCACAGGGTCCACAGCTGCCACAACACCTCCATCTGGACCATCCTCCTGTAGAAAAGGCACCTGCCATTGCAAAACCAATTTGTGAAGCATACAGCAGGCCACGATGATCTGGCACACCTTCTTTGGTGAGTAGAATAGGGAACCACCTGTCATATGGAGGCACCGGAACCTGGCCTTCAGGAGGCCGAAGGTCCGCTCTATAATCCTCCTAGTTCGCCCATGGGCCTCATTGTAGCATTCCTCTGCCCATGTCCTGGGATTCCTCACTGGGGTCAGTAGCCATGACAGGCTGGGGTAACCAGAGTCACCTGCAAATGGCGAGGGACAACTGTTAGACACACACTGACTCATAAGGACATCCACAGACCCAGACAACTATTCCCACTGATTTGGGTCCAGGTGCTCACCTAATAGCCACACACAGTGCCTCTGGAGTTGACCCATCACATAAGGGATGCTGCTATTCCGCAGATGTAAGCGTCATGCACTGAGCAGGGAATTTGGCATTAACATGGGAGATGTACTGGTCTGCCAAACACACCATCTTCACATTCATCGAATGGTAACTCTTCCGGTTTCTGGACACCTGTTCACTCCTGCGGGGGGTACCAAGGCCACATGTGTCCCATCAATGGCACCTATGATGTTGGGGATATGTCCCAGGGCATAGAAGTCACCTTTCACTGTAGGCAAATCCTCCACCTGAGGGAAAACAATGTAGCTCTGCATGTGTTTCAGCAGGGCAGACAACACGCTTGACAACACGTTGGAAAACATAGGCTGGGACAACCCTGATGCTATGGCCACTGTTGTTTGAAATGACCCACTTGCTAGGAAAAGGAGTACTGACAGCATCTGCACTTGAGGGGGGATTCCTATTGGGATGGCGGATAGCTGACATCAGGTCTGGCTCCAACTGGGCACACAGTTCCTGGATTGTGGCACGATCAAGCCTGTAGGTGATGATCACATGTCTTTCCTCCATTGTCGATAGGTCCACCAGCGGTCTGTACACCGGAGGATGCCGCTATCTCCTCACATGCCCCAGCGGACGGTGCCTATGGAGGAGAACAGCGAGCAGAGAGTCAACCAACTCTGAGGTACGTAAACACAGCTTACTGTGAAAATATTCATAAATCGAAATTTGCCTGTATGAGTGGTTAGGCAAGGCCTAGGTATGTGTGATGCAGTCAAAAATAATGCCATGTGGGCACCTGAAATGGCGGCTGCCTGACCTGTATAGTGGGACAGGGGGATATGCGGTAACTGCGCTGGCGTTCTACACCGTCGCGGTAGGCGGTCGAAGACCGCGGCGCAATTCTGCATTGGTTAACATTGGGCCCTATGGGTCCCAGGAGCCAATGACGATGTAAGCCGGCGGTGACGGTACGCACCGCCGCGGACGTGACCGCCATTTTCTATCTGTTCAATCACTCGATACCTGATCTTGGACAGGAGAGGACCTACACTGCAAGTGCTGCTGTGACCTCAGTCTGGAAGAGACAATGGCTCGTGTGTCTGGGGAAAGGGCCCCTGCCTTCAGCACAGAGGAGTTGGAGAAACTCGTGGATGGGGTCCTCCCCCAGTACACGCTACTCTACGGTCCTCCAGACAAACAGGTAAGTACACTGTGAGCATGCTGTATGGGCAATGCCTGTGTGGAGTGGGGTGGATGAAAGATGGGGGGGGTGAGAATGAGGCATGCATGAAACGACGGTGAGTGCATGTGCGTCATGGCAAGGGTAGGGATGCGGGCCAATGACTGTGACGGTGCAGTTGGTAATTACTTCTCTTTTTCCCTGTACAATTCCTGTAGGTCAGCGCCCACCAGAAGAAGGACATCTGGCGTGCCATCGCCAAGGAAGTCCGGACCCTGGGGGGTCTACCACAGACGGAGCACCCACTGCCGGAAAAGATGGGAGGACATTCGCCGCTGGAGCAAGAAGACGGTGGAGGCCCAGCTGGGGATGGCCTCTCAACGTGGGAGGGGTGCCCGTCGCACCATGACCCCCCTGATGTTCAGGATCCTGGCGGTGGCGTATCAGGACTTGGATGGGTGCTTGAGGGCATCACAGCAGACACAAGGGGGCAAGTACACTCTCATTCTGCTGATTCAGCGCACATTTTTGGTGTCTGGGTGGGGGAGGTGGGCTGAGGGTTCCCCTAGGCCAGGGCGAGTTTGCTAGTTAAGTTCCCTTCTTCAGACAGGCCCTGTGGCACCCCACCCCACCTGTGTACAGTGCCAACTACACCTAGTCAGGCTCCTGTGACATCCATGTGTGCAGAAATCGGCAATAGCCTTGTAAGCCATGTCCCAGGGATTGAATAGTGGAGCCCAAGTGCGCGGCGTAATGCAGGGGGCTTCTGTGTCTGTCGTGTCCGCCAACTGTAGCGGTATTGCATGCACTGAACATGTTTTTCTTCTGTCTCCCCCCCCCCTTTTTGTGGTCTCCCTGTACTTGTGTGCATTAGCATCATCAGGTGGAGGAGCAGTGGCACGGAGCAGGAGGGAGCTGCATCCCACTAGGCCCTGGAGGGCGACACTACAGACTCCGAATTCACCAGTGGGACGGAGGGAGAGGGGAGCTCCACGGCGGGGACAGGAGCTGACACCAGCGAGACGGACTCCTCCTCTGATGGGAGCTCCCTTGCGTTGGCCGCCACATCTGTGCCCCCCGCATCTACAGGTACAGCCACCACCCCCCTACCAGAACCACCCTCCTAGCAGCCCCTCAGCCTTTGCCCCGTGCCCGCTCACCCAGGAGGGTGGGCATTACCTTCGCCCCA
The DNA here is from genome assembly GCF_031143425.1 of Pleurodeles waltl. NCBI lineage: Eukaryota > Metazoa > Chordata > Amphibia > Caudata > Salamandridae > Pleurodeles > Pleurodeles waltl. The sequence goes on from NC_090449.1 coordinate 862,760,216, forward strand.
GGCACCTCAGGCCCTGCCCCTGTCACCCCTGCTGCCCTCAGTGAGGAGGCCATTGACCTCCTCAGGTCCCTCACTGTTGGGCAGTCCACCATTTTGAAAGCCATCCAGGGTGTAGAGAGGCAGTTGCAACAAACCAATGCATTCCTGGAGGGCATTCACTCTGGTCATGCAGCCCTTCCGCGAGCTTTTCAGACTCTGGCCTCAGCACTGATGGCAGCCATTGTCCCTGTCTCTAGCCTCCCCCCTCCAACTTCCTCCACCCAGACCCACACCCCTGTACCTCAGCCTATCCCAAGCACACCATCAGACCAGCATGCACACACCTCAACACACAAGGGAAGCTCTGGCAAACATAAGCACCACACATTCCAATGGCACTCACGCAAGCATCACACACACATGCAGACACACCAACATCCACAGCCTCCACTGTGTCCCCCTACTCCTCGTCTCCCTCCTCCCTCCCTGTCTTGTCTCCACTCACACCTGCATGCACTACATCCTCAGCCACTACGTCCATCACCAGCACACCCACCACCACACCCCGCTCATGTGCACTCACCACCCCCACTACCATTCACACATCCCCTGTGTCCTCTCCCAGTGTGTCTGTGAGGCCACATCCCAAGGTACACAAACGCAGCCACACACCCACCCAACAGTCATCCACCTCACAACAGCCTCCAGCCCATGCACCTTCACCGAAAGTCACCAAACGTACACTGCCTACAACCACTACCTCTTCCTCCACTCCCAAACGCCCTCCAGCTACCCGTGCCAGTGTTCCTAAGAAACTTTATCTGGCCAGCCTTGACCTCTTTCCATCACCTCCCCCACCCCGTCAGTTTCCTAGGGCCCGACTCTCCAGGTCCCAACCTAGCACCTCAGGCACAACATCGGTGGGACCAGTGGTGCCAGTAGTCACCGGATTATGGAGTGCACCAGGCAGCAGGGCAGGCAGTGTGGCAAGGAGCCAGAGCACGGACAGTCCCCCACCTGTCAAGCATACATTTTGGACAGTGCCCGGCGGGAGAGGGGAAAGAAACCAGTCACCAAAGCCGCTCCCAGGGGTACAGTTGGGAGTGTGGAGACAGCTGCGACACCATCCAAGTGGGGAAAGGGGCACAGTAAAACCGGCAAGTCTTGGAAGATCAGCACGGCGGACAAGACCGCAACCAGCCCCGCTGCCCAGGAAGCAACCGCCATCAGCAGTCCCGCTGCCACAGACAGGACCGCCAGCAGCCCCGCTGCCCAGGAAGCGACCGCCAGCAGCAGCCCCGCTGCCACAGACAGGACCGCCAGCAGCCACACTGCCCAGGAAGTGACCGCCAGCAGCAGCCCCGCTGCCCAGGAAGCGACCACCAGCAGCAGCCCCGCTGCCACAGACAGGACTGCCAGCAGCTGAACCGCTGCCCAGGACACCGCCACCAGCAGCCCCGCAGGGCAGAACAAGACCTCCAGCAGCTGAACCGCTGCCCAGGACACCGTCGCCACAAGCACCGCTGCCAAGGACACCGCCACAGGCACCGCTGCACAGGACACCGCCGCCACAAGCACTGCTGCCAAGGACACCGCCACAAGCACCGCTGCCCAGGACACCGCCGCCAGCAGCCCCGCAGGCCAGTCAGCGCAAATGATTCCGATGCTACTGAGTCCGCCACGGGCAGGATGAAGCACTCTGGGCACAAGGCCCCCTCCAGAACCAGTGGAGAGATACATCCACTACCTCTGTCCTTGGCAGGATGAAGCACTCTGGGCACAAGGCCCCCTCCAGAACCAGTGGAGAAAGGCATCCATTACCTCAGTCCTTGGCAGGATGAAGCACTCTGGGCACAAGGCCCCCTCCAGAACCAGTGGAGAAAGGCATCCACTACCTCAGTCCTTGGCAGGATGAAGCACTCTGGGCACAAGGCCCCCTCTAGAACCAGTGGAGAGATACATCCACTACCTTTGTCCTTGGCAGGATGAAGCACTCTGGGCACAAGGCCCCCTCCAGAACCAGTGGAGAAAGGCATCCACTACCTCAGTCCTTGGCAGGATGAAGCACTCTGGGCACAAGGCCCCCTCCAGAACCAGTGGAGAAAGGCATCCACTACCTGAGTCCTTGTCAGGATGGAGCACTCAGGGCACAAGGCCCCCTCCAGAACCAGTTCAGAGATACATCCACTACCTCTGCCCTTGGCAGGATGAAGCACTCTGGGCACAAGGCCCTCTCCAGAACCAGTGGAGAAAGGCATCCACTACCTCAGTCCTTGGCAGGATGAAGCACTCTGGGCACAAGGCCCCCTCCAGAACCAGTGGAGAGATACATCCACTACCTCTGTCCTTGGCAGGATGAAGCACTCTGGGCACAAGGCCCCCTCCAGAACCAGTGGAGAAAGGCATCCACTATCTGAGTCCTTGTCAGGATGGAGCACTCAGGACACAAGGCCCCCTCCAGAACCAGTTCAGAGATACATCCACTACCTCAGTCCTTGGCAGGATGAAGCACTCTGGGCACAAGGCCCCCTCCAGAACCAGTGGTGACTGTTATCCACTTGAGAGACTGTGGCTTTGCACTCCCCAGGATTGAACAGTGGGCAAACCACCCACTGTAGAGATTTGAGAGACTGTGGCTTTGCACTCCCCAGGATTGAACAGTGGGCAAACCACCCACTGTAGAGACTTGTGAGACTGTGGCTTTGCACTCCCCAGGATACATCAATGGGCATGGAGCCCCCTCGTGGATCTGGCGTCGTGCACTCAACCGGCTGAGATGCCCCCCCTTCCCTTCCCCCTGAGGTGCCTGTTTTATTTCTATCTGATGCCCCTGCAGTGTTCTCTCCGTTTTGATCGGGTATCTTGTGTGCGCCTCGCCCATGCCTTTTGGGCCCAGTGATCCACGGACTATGATGGTGGAATCCCTTGGACTTGTGTTCTTGGTGTATATAATTGTATAAAGTATAAATATATATATTTGTATATATTTTTTATTCATGTTTTTGAATATATCACAATTATTCAACTCATTTCCTTTTGTCCTTGCATTCTCCCAGGGGGTGTTGGGGGGTGTAACTGTGATGTATCAACATGTACCTGTGTGTGTGTTGTAGTGGGTGAGGGTTTTGCCTGTTGCGTGTGTGTGTGTCACTGTTTTTTCCCTCCCCCCTCCCCTGTGTCGTAGGTGCAGTACTCACCATTGTCTTCGCCGCCGGCGTTCGTGCTCCTGGTAGAGGAGCAGGAAGATAAAGGCTGGCAGAATTTAGAGCTCCGGTTCTGTGGAGTCCTGGTTCCTCGTGGGGTGTGTAGAGGTGAGCGTTTTCCCTTCGAAGTCCTATTTCCGCTGTGTTTTTGTTCGCAGTGAATCCGCCCCGGAAAAGGTGGCGGATTGGTGGGTTGTAATAGTGTGGGCGGTACATTGTCCTCTGCCTGTCTGTTGGCGGTTACCGCCGCGGTGTTTGTTTGTACCGCCGTGGCGGTCGGAGTGTTAAAGTGGCTGTCTATGTTGGCGGTTTTCGCCACGGTCGTAATTCTGTTTTTTTTACCACCGGCCTGTTGGCGGTTTTACCGCCGCTTTAACACTGACCGCCAGGGTTGTCATGACCACCCAAGTCTCCTAATGAGTTTTTCAGGGGGTCCCATAATCATACCTTTCATAGTCTTCTTCAACCTCTCAACCAGAACATTTGTTTGTGCATGGCATGGGGTAGTGCTTTGTATGTCTCACCACATTCTTTCCACATGGCTTTTAGGTAATCAGACATGAAGTTACTACCTCTGTCTGCAACCATCTCCTTAGATACACCCACACTAGTAAAAAATACTTAAGAGGGTTCTGGCAACTAGCAGTCTAAGGGGAATTGCCTCAGCATACCTGGTGACATGATCCACTACCACCAGTATAAATCTGTTTCCTGATACTGTTTGAGGGCCCAGGGGACCAGCAATGTCAATCCTTACCCTTTCAAAGGGAACTCCAACCACTGGAAGTAGAATTAAAGGAACCTTTGGTTTGCCACCTGCCTTGCCACTGGCTTGACAGGTGATACAAGACTTGCAAAACTCCTTTACTTTCTGGAACATACCTGGCCAGTAGAAATGGGTAAATAACCTACTCCATGTTTTTGTCTGGTCAAGATGCCCAGCTAGAGGAATGTCATGTGCTAAGGTGAGTAAGAACTCGCTGTGTTGCTGAAGTACTACCAGTCTCCTAGGGGCACAAGGTTTGGGTTCTCTGGCCTCAGTTTATAGGAGCCCCTCCTTTCAATAGGAGCTGTGGGAGCCACTGGCATCTCCCTTTTCCTGGTCAGGAGCTCGCTGTCTCAGGCTCTCAAGAGTGGGAGAGGTCCTCTGTCCCTAGCAAAGATCTTCCCTGGAGGGTCCCCCTGGACCTAAAGGCTTTGCTTGTAAGACCCAACATCCTGGGGCTCAATTCCTTTCACGGCTGACGGGTCTGGTCCTTGTGGAGAGGGGACCTGAGCTTGTGTCTCATCAGAAGTTGGTTTTACAGCCTTCTTGCCTTTTCTCTTGGAGGTTTGAGCTATTATTCCAGGCTCCTATACCTCTTTTTTCACCCTTGGCTTTGCTTTGTACTCTTGTTTCTTGTACTCTTGTTTTTACACACACCCATTAAGGTATTCCCAGCATGGCTGCATGGGTTCTCATCTCTACCTCCGCCCATGCTAAGGTCTCTGGATCATCAACTCACTGACATTTCACTGGAATTTCAGAGCACACGACCACCTTCTTGTGGTCAGTAACCCTCCCCATTTCAAGGTCATGGGATGAACCTTGACAATGTTATCAGCATTGATAACTGGATATGTCCGTCTAGTTAAGTACTGTTCTGAAGATATCATTTTTTCAGTCACCATGGTGGCACTTGAACTTGCATCCCTCAGTGCTTCTACCGCAACCCCATTGATATGTCGCTTTTTTCTGTATTTCTCCAGGTTACTGGGCCAGACAGCCAAGATAGCCATATCCACCCCACCCTCTGAGATTAAAATACCTTCAGTGTGCTCTCTGACTTGGTCAGGGCACACAAAGGATCCTATCTGGAGGCCACCAACCCCTGAAGGTGTTTTACTAGTGGAAGCCTTTTTGGAGCAGGAAGAGTCCCCAGTTTGGTGACCATTCTGCTTGCAGAGATGGCACCAAGCCTTCTTGTGACCCAGTTTTTACCCTAGTACCCACCCTTTGATTGGGAAGAGTCTTGGGGACCACAATCCTGGACAGGTTTTGGGGGCATTTGGAAGACTCTTTGGGCTTTTCCCCTTGGTGTCCCACATATTTCCCTTGGGTCTTTCGGGACTCCCTCGTATGGACCCAGTGTTCAGCCTTCTTCCTCAACTCTTGAGGAGAGAGTAACCCTAAGTCCACTAGGTACTGATGCAATTTTTCAGAAGTACAATTACACAGCAGCTGCTTTTCATTATTAAATTATAGACCCATTCATAGTCTTGCACCTTACTGCCGTTCAACCAGCCACCTAGTGTTTACAAAATGCACAGAGGGCTGACTTGAGGTTTTGTGAGTCTCTCTGAACTTAATACTGTACTCCCCAGTGTTGAATCCAAAGCTCTCAATCAGGGTATCCTTCATGAGGTCATAGGACTCAGCCTCTTCCTCACTCAGTGTCACGAGTCTATGCCTGCACTTTCCTGAGAATAACTTCCACAATAGTGAGCACCATTGTCTCTGGTGAATCTTTTTAATCTTAAAAGCACTCTCAAATGCTGTAAACCTCTTTGTGATATCATCACCCTCAGCTGATTTGCAGACAATCCCTTTGGGGCTTTTGTGATCAAATGTTTCCTCTCTCTTCCTATTTATTTTGTTGCTGCCACCACTTATAGGTTGTAGACCCATCAACGCCCTTTATTTTTCTGTTGCCAGGATTTTGGCTTCATGGCCACCCCTTCTGGCTAGTCTCTCAAGAATTGCTTCATTATCCTTTAGCTCTTCTCTGTGCCTTGAGCAGCCTGACCTACTCCCATTAGGGGAAGGAACTCCAGGCACAGTCTTAAGGTAGATGTGAAGAGGGACCTCACTACCTTCACTAGTGAATTTTGGGGGGCAGTCTCCTGGTAACTGTCCCCACTTTCACGGTCACTGTCCACCTCTTTCCCTGGAAGGGTGACAGGATCCTCTGTTATGTGGATGGCATCAAACTCTGCAAGGGGGGTCATGGAGCTGGGCTTTTATAGGACTTGAGCCAGTTTTGATTTACAGAGGTTCCTTAATTGCTGCTTACTAAGCTGCAGTTAAGGTGTCAGGTTGCGTTCCTGCACTATCTCCTCTGAGCCAGTCATTGACTAATAGATTATAGCCGTTAATAGGAAAACTAGTCAACAAGGACCAAAATAGATTCATACTGGAACGTAATACTTTTTTTAGAATATGATGGGGGCACATCAAGAGGATCCAGAAAACTGCATGGTGGTGTCGCTTGATATTAAAAAAGCGTTTTACACCCTCAGCTGGACATACCTTTTTGCGGTGCTAGAGAAGCTGAGAGTAGGCCAACTTATCTACAGTGGGTAAAATGCTTTACAGTAATCATGGTGCAAGGGTTAAGCCCGGTCACACCATTTCAGACGGATTTGACCTAGATAGGGACACCAGGCAGGGATACCCGCTACTCCTGCTCATCTTCGTGATTGCAATGGAGCGGCCAGCCCTAGGATTTTTGGGGCCCTGGGAAAATAGAAACATGAAAGTGGTATCGACTGACAATTCATTCTCTGGCATCGCTGAAGCAACTTAGCAAGAAGCCACTAGTGTGGTTAACAGTAAAATGGCTAAAAATATAAATAATAATCCTCATAAAACAAGTACAAATAATTTAAAGCTTTATTAAGTGGAAATACATTACATTGGTCAAACTTGGTGAAAACGATAGGCCTACTCCTCTCCAAAACTAATATAATTTCTATGATGTTCATTGTTTCCAGATTAGTGCATGATCACATTTCCAGCGCAGTTTGTCCCAGTGCTATACAGCAGATCTTCAAGTGACACCCCAAACCTCCCTTTATGCCAGTGAGATCGATGGATAAGGCATTTTGGTTTTCAGCAGGCAAGTGGGATCAGCACAAAGAGATACGTGCTAGATGAGATTAGTGCACTGCAAATGCTGCAGCACGGAACAGAAAGATTGCCAGAGATAAGAGGAGGAGACAGCACAGATGTCTTACACAGGTGGGGGAGCTTGATATATTGGCAGGCAAAAGCACCAAATGCTGGACCACAGCAACACACTGAGCACCTAAATACCTCCTATTTCTTCTACACTCACCATCTTTTACCTCACCTACCACACAAGGCCAATTCTGACTGCAGCTGAAAAGCAGCAATTTCCCTGGGCCTTGTTTCAACTCCCTGAGTTTTGGGATTCTTTGTTGCGGGAGGAGGCACACCTATACTGTGCCTGTCCACATCGGCCCATTGTAATCCTGCACATGACAATAAGCTGGAGGACTTTGTGAACATTGTCAAACTTACTCTTTGTATACCAACACTCAGTCTACAGCAGCCTTTTGAGTTGAGCACCAATGACCAAGCCAGTCCAGGCCGGGGGCCAGTTTATCCAAAGAAATAAAAACAAGTGCCCTACCAGCTGGCCCTAGCAATAGGTGTAACAGTCAACTCTGGATTTTCTGGCTCCTGGCCTAGCCAAGCCTGGGCCCCTTTCTCTGGGCCTCACAGCACTTAGGTCTTTCAGGGTAGCTTATATTCCTTATCACTTAACAGGACAATTTGGGCACACAGAGACATAGTAAGATGTTTGTTGAGGACTGGGGCAATATTAGTCACATAGAACATCTTTTGGTATTTCATTCCATTAACACCGACTCCAAATCTGATTGTTTTAAAAGGCAGAAATAGAATGGCTGGATACTGTGCTTACCTTCTCTCTCTGGTTCTGCCACTCTTACATCTGTCTTTCCTCTCTGTGCTCTACCATTTACCTCTCAATTTTCTATCCAGCCATTCAACTTTTCTTGCTGGTCCCGGCGCTCTTACATCCAAATCTCCCTTCCCTGCCCAACAATTGCCATCTCAACTCTCCACCCAGCCTTTTATCTTTTCGGCTTGTTCTAAACTCCTAAATCCACTTATCCATTTCCCTTTCCCCTTTACTGTATCTGCTCTTGCTGGTTCTGTCTCTGTTGAATACACCTCTCCCCTTCCCCCTTCCCTTTTTCTGTTTGCCTTCTCTTACTGGTTCTGCCCCTCTTTGACCTCTGCCTCCCTGACTGACTCTTCATCTCTTCTCTCTCACCAACCCTTCAAGTTTCTCTTGCTGGTTCTGCCTATCTAAAATTCACCTTCCCTCATCTGTCTCCCACCCCGAACCTCTTACCATCTTTTAGTGATTCTGCTCTCTACCACCTACCTCCCACAATTGCTTCTCTGTTTTGTCCACTCTGCCTATGTTCTCTAGATAGTTCCGCCTCTCTTTTATTCACAACTCTTATCCATACACTACACCTTACCTCTCATCACTCCAAATCTCATAACTTCTTTCACTGGTTCCACCCCAATTAAGGTGCACTGAGTACCAAGGATGAATAGTCCTGAATCCAACTCAAGCTTATTTAACCCACTGCTAGACACTGCCAACACTTTTATCTCAATCTTAGAGGTTCCTGCTCTCTCCCCTGCTGGCTGTTTTTCTATCCTTCTTCTTTTCTGTTAGTGTGTTTTTCCCTCTCTCTGTAAATGCTTGATGCAGAAAAACAAGTGCTAGCTACCCCCATCAGCAACCACCGGTTCAAAATAAGCATTGCTCTTACATTTCACAATGATTCATGTCCTCTTACATCCACCTCTCTCTCCTATCAGCTGTACACTTCACCTTTCAACTCTCTCCAGTCCAGAGCCAGCTCTAGGGCGGTGAACCGGTGGGACCGCACCAGGTGCTGACTTCGGGTGAGGGTGCCGTGTTTGCAGGTAAATTATGGTTTTAAAAGCACCCGATGCGGCGTTCCTTGTCTCCTGCAATTTTCAGAAAACAATAATTAAGTCAAGATAACTCCAGAGATTAATGTTCGGCCTGGAGAGTAATCAGCGTTTTCCCTAGTGGAATTTTTAATTTTTTAAGATAGCACAGAGGGTTAATATGCCTGATGCAAAGAACATGCAACATGCAGATCACAAAGATCATTTAATGCAAACATTTCAGTTCGTTACTGCTTTTGTCAGAGAGGTCCTTTTGTTACTTGCCTTTTATAACTTAAAATCATAATACAGAACAGTAAGCTATTAGCTATCATCAAAGTACTACGTGCATACTGCAAGGTATAGATTAGAGAGTTACGTTTTTTTCCCAGTCTTCATTATCCTAATGTTGCAAAAAGGGTTCACTTGGGTAGAATCAATTCTTATTAGTAAACAGAACCTCCAACCATGGCGTTACATTTTAAATTCTGAGTTTGTGCTTCTTTAGACCAAGAAATCTCAAACTATACAGCTTACCAGTACGGATGATATGTGACTCCTACACCTTGTAGTCCTCTGTCTTATGTAACATTTCTTACACAGTGATTTATACACGATTGAATGTCTCTATGTAATATGTGTGCAATGTAAAGTGATCTGACACCATACACTGGTATGAGTGTCTCAATACAACTAATTAAATGCATCTGAGAGAGTGGTTATGGAGACTTGAGGGGCACTGCTAAAGGGTGGTAGTGAGGGAATTTATGGCAGAGGTGGTCATTGGGAGTGTCAACAAACATTGCCCCGCAGGGAGCCACCAGTGCTAAGGATGGCTCTGCTCCAGCCTTTAACATTTTCTCGTTGGTTCTGCCCCTCTTACATCTATCTCCCCCTGCCTTTCTCCCACTGCCTCTTGTCTGCTCTTGGTGGTCCGGTTTGCTTACATCTACCTACCTCTCACCATTTTCTTTCCCCACCACTTGAGTTATCCCTGTTCCTCCCTCTCCAATCCATCATTTTATCTTTCCCTCCAGTCTCAACATTTTTTGCTGGTTCTGTCCTCTTTACATCACTTCTTCCCTCCATGTTCTACACTTCATGTTTCATCTCTCCCCTACCTCTACCCTCTTTCTCGTTTTGTTCCTCTAACACACCTCTCCCCTCCATGATCTTCTCTTCATATTTTATCTCGCCCCGCTTACCATCCGCTCGCTGGCTCTGACCCATAAACATCCACCTCTCCCCTCTGTGTGCTGATCTTTACCACTTTTCTCCCCCAACCTTTTACCTCACTTCACCTGTTCTCCTTTATATTCACCTTTCCACTTCTGTCCTCCCTAATCCTCATACCTTTTTAAGCAGATTCTGCCCCTCTTACATCCTTCTTTTTTTAATGCTATGCCCTTCATTTAATTTCATTTCTCTACCAGGGACGTAGCTACGATTTGGTGCAGCAGGTGCAGTGGCACAAGGGCCCGGAGCCTTAAGGGCCTCCCTTGAGCCCTGATGATTTCTGTATTTTACAACCCCTACGGACATCAGATGAGCCATTTTCCTTGTTTGCCCCAGGGCCCATGACATCCTTGCTGCGCTAATGCTCTTGCCCAGCCTCTTTTCTTTTCTCACTGATTGTGCCTGTTTCATCCACTTCTTTCTCTGCCCCACCTCCCTTTCCTCCAGCCGCTTATTTTATCTTGCTGATCCTGCCTATCTTTCCTCTGTGGTATCACCTATCAGCCCCCCCACCTTCTATCATTTGTCTTACCAATCTTATAATAAACTTCTGTGGATATGCTGTGCTCTGCTTCCTTTCCCTTTATCCTTGGAGAGCAGTGCCCATTGCGATGGGAAGTCATTCTTTGTTTTGAGTGTAAGCCCTGCAGGATACCACTGCATTTCATTCATGTACGGTGAAGGAGCACTTAACACTTAAGGGCACTTTAAGTACCTGTTTAATGACTCGCTCTTATTATGCAGATACAGTGATTAGGCACAGAGAGAGGGGCCAGCAGGGGAAGGTGATAAAATAAAAATAAAATCTAAACTTGTTGAGCTGAAATGTCTCTTGTGGGCGACAGAAAGCTGCTCAATAAAACTGGAATATGGGCCGACAGCCCAGTCCACACTTGCAGCCCCTTTCTCTCCACCCTGCGGGACTCAGGGTAGGGTCCTTGCAGCACTTAACCTTGGTTGGAGGCTCAGAAGAAGAGGCTATGCCTGTACCCTGGGCCTCGTAACACAGAAGTCCTTGAAAATCCTTGAAAACGTGGTACTGTGATGCGAGGCCTCCATAACTGTGAGCAAACGCGGGCCCCTGGGCAGCTGTCCACCCCTTTCATGCCTAGCGTCGGGCTTGCAATGACTCCCTGGCATGTTGGTTGTGTACAAGGACCCGACAGTAGGGTGTTTGGGCATTTGGCGAGTGGCACATCATATCTCGGTATGATGATGACACCCTAATTTGCTTATGCAACACCCGTATACGTCTCTCCAGTCTTTGATGGAAATGCTTGACAAGTTTGGGAAGCTGTCTGTCCTTCAGATTAACTGGACTAAGTCTTGGTTATTCGCACTTCATCAGATCATGGATCATAGGAGAGAATCTATGATGCTTATTTGACTCCAATGGCACTTTGGTACAATCAAATACTTGGAGGTTAATGTCTACCACTCTGATGCTGACTTAATAGAAGGCAACTTGGATAGAACGGTATACTCAGTGCAGCGGGCTCTTGTAGGAGGCTGGACTGGCTTGTAGTGAGTACCAAGGGGTACTTGCACCTTGCACCAGGCCCAGTTATCCCTTATTAGTGTATAGGGTGTCTAGCAGCTTAGGCTGATAGATAATGGTAGCTTAGCAGAGCAGCTTAGGCTGAACTAGGAGACGTGTGAAGCTACTACAGTACCACTTAGTGTCATATGCACAATATCATAAGAAAACACAATACACAGTTATACTAAAAATAAAGGTACTTTATTTTTATGACAATATGCCAAAGTATCTTAGAGTGTACCCTCAGTGAGAGGATAGGAAATATACACAAGATATATATACACAATAGCAAAAATATGCAGTATAGTCTTAGAAAACAGTGCAAACAATGTATAGTTACAATAGGATGCAATGGGGAAACATAGGGATAGGGGCAACACAAACCATATACTCCAAAAGTGGAATGCGAACCACGAATGGACCCCAAACCTATGTGACCTTGTAGAGGGTCGCTGGGACTATTAGAAAATAGTGAGAGTTAGAAAAATAACCCTCCCCAAGACCCTGAAAAAGTGAGTGCAAAGTGCACTAAAGTTCCCCTATGGACAAAGAAGTCGTGTTAGAGGAATAATGCAGGAAAGACACAAACCAACAATGCAACAACTGTGGATTTCCAATCTAGGGTACCTGTGGAACAAGGGGACCAAGTCCAAAAGTCACAAGCAAGTCGGAGATGGGCATATGCCCAGGAAATGCCAGCTGTGGATGCAAAGAAGCTTCTACTGGACAGAAGAAGCTGAGGTTTCTGCAGGAACAAAAAGGGCTAGAGACTTCCCCTTTGGTGGACGGATCCCTCTCGCCGTGGAGAGTCGTGCAGAAGTGTTTTCCCGCCGAAAGAATGCCAACAAGCCTTGCTAGCTGCAAATTGTGCGTTTAGCGTTTTTGGACGCTGCTGTGGCCCTGGAGGGACCAGGAGGTCGCAAATTGGACCAGGAGAGAGAGAGGACGTCGAGCAAGACAAGGAGCCCTCTCAACAGCAGGTAGCACCCGGAGAAGTGCCAGAAACAGGCACTACGAGGATGCGTGAAACGGTGCTCACCCGAAGTCGCACAAAGGAGTCCCACGTCGCCGGAGACCAACTTAGAAAGTCGTGCAATGCAGGTTAGAGTGCCGTGGACCCAGGCTTGGCTGTGCACAAAGGATTTCCGCCGGAAGTGCACAGGGGCCGGAGTAGCTACAAAAGTCGCGGTTCCCAGCAATGCAGCCCAGCGAGGTGAGGCAAGGACTTACCTCCACCAAACTTGGACTGAAGAGTCACTGGACTGTGGGGGTCACTTGGACAGAGTCGCTGGATTCGAGGGACCTCGCTCGTCGTGCTGAGAGGAGACCCAAGGGACCAGTAATGCAGCTTTTTGGTGCCTGCGGTTGCAGGGGGAAGATTCCGTCGACCCACGGGAGATTTCTTCGGAGCTTCTGGTGCAGAGAGGAGGCAGACTACCCCCACAACATGCACAAGCAGGAAAACAGTCGAGAAGGCGGCAGGATCAGCGTTACAGAGTTGCAGTAGTCGTCTTTGCTACTATGTTGCAGGTTTGCAGGCTTCCAGCGCGGTCAGCAGTCGATTCCTTGGCAGAAGGTGAAGAGAGAGATGCAGAGGAACTCGGATGAGCTCTTGCATTCGTTATCTACAGTTTCCCCAGAGACAGAGACCCTAAATAGCCAGAAAAGAGGGTTTGGCTACCTAGGAGAGAGGATAGGCTACTAACACCTGAAGGAGCCTATCAGCAGGGGTCTCTGACGTCACCTGGTGGCACTGGCCACTCAGAGCAGTCCAGTGTGCCAGCAGCACCTCTGTTTCCAAGATGGCAGAGGTCTGGAGCACACTGGAGGAGCTCTGGACACCTCCCAGGGGAGGTGCAGGTCAGGGGAGTGGTCACTCCCCTTTCCTTTGTCCAGTTTCGCGCCAGAGCAGGGCTAAGGGGTCCCCTGAACCGGTGTAGACTGGCTTATGCAGAATTGGGCACATCTGTGCCCAACAAAGCATTTCCAGAGGCTGGGGGAGGCTACTCCTCCCCTGCCTTCACACCATTTTCCAAAGGGAGAGGGTGTAACACCCTCTCTCAGAGGAAGTTCTTTGTTCTGCCATCCTGGGCCAGGCCTGGCTGGACCCCAGGAGGGCAGATGCCTGTCTGAGGGGTTGGCAGCAGCAGCAGCTGCAGTGAAACCCCAGGAAGGGCAGTTTGGCAGTACCAGGGTCTGTGCTACAGACCACTGGGATCATGGGATTGTGCCAACTATGCCAGGATGGCATAGAGGGGGCAATTCCATGATCATAGACATGTTACATGGCCATATTCGGAGTTACCATTGTGAAGCTACATATAGGTAGTGACCTATATGTAGTGCACGCGTGTAATGGTGTCCCCGCACTCACAAAGTTCAGGGAATTGGCTCTGAACAATGTGGGGGCACCTTGGCTAGTGCCAGGGTGCCCTCACACTAAGTAACTTTGCACCTAACCTTTACGAGGTAAAGGTTAGACATATAGGTGACTTATAAGTTACTTAAGTGCAGTGTAAAATGGCTGTGAAATAACGTGGACGTTATTTCACTCAGGCTGCAGGGGCAGGCCTGTGTAAGGATTGTCAGAGCTCCCTATGGGTGGCAAAAGAAATGCTGCAGCCCATAGGGGTCTCCTGGAACCCCAATACCCTGGGTACGTCAGTACCATATACTAGGGAATTATAAGGGTGTTCCAGTAAGCCAATGTAAATTGGTAAAAATGGTCACTAGCCTGTTAGTGACAATTTGGAAAGAAATGAGAGAGCATAACCACTGAGGTTCTGATTAGCAGAGCCTCAGTGAGACAGTTAGTCACTACACAGGTAACACATTCAGGCACACTTATGAGCACTGGGGCCCTGGGTTACCAGGGTCCCAGTGAAACATACAACTAAAACAACATATATACAGTGAAAAATGGGGGTAACATGCCAGGCAAGATGGTACTTTCCTACAGCTCTTCATTTCTGGATTTTGCTACCTCTGTCCCCAGTGGGTAAGGTGGCAATCTTTTTTGAGGCACTATTGTTCGTTCTTCCTGAGAGGTTCTTCAGCTGCCATCACAGGAAAAGAATTGCACTACATATAACACAACAGCTACCTAACACAGGAGATACTAGGGGTGCCAACTATGAGTTATACTATGTGGTGGTTTAACTGCAGTGGCTGTTGCAGTGGCTGGGGGCTGCGGAGAGGGAGGGAGTCACATGTCCCTTGTATGATGATGATAGTTGTAATGAAGGTCTGGAAGCAGGTAAACTTTGAAGGATTTATTTCAAAATATTGTAAGCCCCGCACACCACGAAACGGCTCATCTCAGTCCCAACTTCAACTGCCAATGCTAGAGTTACATTTGTAACCTTTCTCGATGCGTTCCAATTCAACCCATCATTACACATCTTCCCTCTGAACATATATATATTTTTTTATATATATTACACAAACACATTAAATTTAAACACAGTAAATCACTAGTGGTAAAACATTTTGTAATATTACATTGCAACACAAATTACAAATTCACTTTATATGGCCATAACTAATGCACAATTAATGTACAAAATCTCTCAATTTCATTGGTGTTCTGATATTTCTTCCGAACCTTCCCATTCTGCCTCCAGAAATAGTATCCTTATATTCATTCTCAATTCTTGCTTCATTCTCATCTCTTACTTCTCGACTTCCCACATCTCCTCCAATACTATTTCCACCACACACATCATCCATCCAGTCATAATTCCTCGATCTGCCCTTATCACACACATTCTTACATTTAGCCATGCGGCTTAGATGCCACACCTTTCCATCACTCAATCGTGCCGAATTACAAAATAACTCAGTAATTTTCAAAGGTTCACTAAACCTACTTTCTCCCTTACGTACTTTACAACTTTTTTTAACTCTTACCCAATCTCCCACTTTCACAGGAACAATTTTCACATTCTGCTTCCGATCATAATTGAACTTGTACATTTTTTTTGCCTCTAATAGTTTTTTTTTTTTTTACATTTTCCAATGACCATTCAGAAACTTTTCCTTCCCGAATCCATGCACACTCCTTACTCACTGGTTCCCTGCCTCTCATAATTACAAACGGACTTTCACCTGTACTATTACTGGGTGTTATCCTGTATGCCCAAATCATTTTGAATACCTCTCTTTCCCAATTCAAACCGCTACTAGCTGCCAATTGTAATGTGCTCTTAATTACACAGTTAAACCGCTCAACCAAACCATTGCCTTCCGGATGATATACAGAAGTTAATTTGTGAAAGATTCCATTCCTTTGCAGGAATTTTTTGAATGTATCAGAAATAAATTGAGGGCCGTTATCAGAAATTACGCATCTTGGTAGCCCCTCCTTAATAAACAACTTATCAAAAAACCTCACAACATCCTCAATCTGCATGTTGTCTGCGATTTTCGCTTCCGGCCATTTAGAAAAGTGCTACAATAATGAATTTCTTTTCACCCTGTATATTTTCCACTGGTCCCATGATATCAATACCAATTTTATCCCATGGCATGTTTGGGCAAGAAACGGGAAACAACGGTGGGTTGAAAGTCTTACGTGTTTTGTCTGCATTCTCACAGGCAACACATTCTCTTACTAATCTCTCTACCTCACCATCTAAACCTGGCCACTAGTACATGTTCATCACTCTCGGCTTGGTCTTGGAAATACCTAAATGCCCTTCATGGCACACTCCCAAAATATTTGCACGTATGAACGACATTGGTGGGACAAACCTACCACACCTCAAGAGAATGTTTTGCTCTTCACTCAGCTCATTGCGAATGTCCCAAAAACTATGTTCTATTTCACTGAGACTTTTTTTGTTCGGCCACCCAGAACGCACATACGTCAATACTTTCTGTAATTCTTTGTCAGTCTCCATGCCCATTTTCCATTCATCTATGTTGACCCCATCCTGACCTTCATCAAACAGCAATGCAACCTATTCATCCTCCATGAACCCCTCATCAGTATCCTTCCTAGAATCAAAAGGTAATGGTAGCTGACTTAAAAAATCAGCAACCCTATTCTTTGTAGTTGAAATCCAATAATTTTACAGACATTCTGGCTAGTCTAGGAGAAGCGTTCTGCAACCCCTTGCTGGTAAGAACTTTTGTCAAAGGCTTGTGATCAGTTCTTACAATCACTTTGAGTCCCCATATATATTGCCTGAGATGTACCAAAGCCCAAGAACACGCTAACATCTCTTTTTCTATCACTGAGTATTTAATCTCCGCCTCAGATAATGATCTTGAAGCGAAGCCAACAATCCATTCCTCATTTTCATCATTTTTTGGGATAAGACAGCCCCTAATCCTTTTGCACTGGCATCTGTGGTGATAAATATTTTACTTAAAGGATCAAAACCTTTCAAGAAAGGAGCCTTACTAATCTCTACTTTTAGTTTATCAAATTCCTCCTGACAATTCCCGGACCAAACAAATTTAACTCTGGTCTTCAGTAGTTGTCTTATGGCAAACGTTTTTTCAGAAAAACTCTTTATGAATTTCGAAATAAACTCCACCAGACCCAAAAAAGCACAGACTTCGTCCTTATTGTGTGGAACAGGTGCCATCATGACGGCTTTCACCAATTCTTCCTTTGGTTTAATGCCATCCTCACTGATTTCATGACCAAGGTATTTAACGCTTCTGCTCGCAATTTTGCATTTCCCAAATTCCAGAGTCAAACCTTTCATTTCAAACGCGTCCAATACCTGATGTAACCGCTCATCATGTTCTTCCTTGGTCTTACCCATTATTAAAACATCGTCTTGAAAGAACATGACACCCTTAATACCTAATAGTAAATCACTCATAATTCTCTGGAACAGCGCAGCAGCCGAAGCTAGCCCGAAAGGTACCCTCATGAATTGATAACAACTAAATGGTGTTATGAACGTTGTTAATTTCTTGCTGTCCGAATCTAGCTTAATTTGGTGATATGCTGATTTTAAATCAAGAGTAGAAAACCAACTCATACCTTTCGTGAATTCAAACATCTCATTTATCTTCGGTAACGGGTACTGATCAACCATTATACACTCATTTAGGCTTCGCAAGTCGACACACAATCTGATCTTACCATTTGTACGTTTAACCACAACCAGAGGAGAAATCCATTCTGCTGATTCCACACGCTCTATTATGCCCTCATTCGTGAGTCGCTTAAGTTCGCTTGAAACTTCATCTCTGACCGAGAAGGGTACGTATCGAACTTTGTGAACAACTGGTTTGATACCACTTCTCAACACTATCTTATGATTAAAATCGTTCAAACACCCCACTTTCCCTGAAAACACCCTTGGATATTTGTGTACAATTTCATCGTTATCGTCACTACTATCAGCTGATAGTACAGGTTCAAAACTGTTGGGGTTAAGAATTATACCTAATTTTCCTTGATCTACCCACCCCAAAACTGAAGGACCTTTTTCTGATATATACAATTTGCACATAGCCTTTTTTCCTTTAAATTCGAATTCCATGTTTTTGTACCCTACAAAATGTATTCTCTCCCCAGTATACCTTTTTGCTTTCACATCCATTCTATCTCGTATGTCTCCATAGGTTTCTTTGAATTTTTCTATCCACATTTTTTTTTCCAATTATAGAGAAAGGCGAACCAGAATCAACTGTTACTTTGACTGCTATGCCACCCATGCTCAGCTCGCATACATGTTTTTTATTCAGTCCTTGCTCAATGTCCAGTAAATCATATTCAATGCAAAAGACTCCCTTCTCATCATCCTGATCCTCCTGACAATCCGACTCATTTTCTTCTTCAATAAATTTAATATTTCCTCTTTTAGAACTTTTGCATACTCTTGCGAAATGTCCCATGCGGCCACATAATGAACATTTCTGATTTTTAGCAGGACACTTCTTACTATCAGCAAAATGGTCAGCACTTCCACACCTATAACATTTTTTAATATTGTGCTGATCTAGTTGTTGAATATGTTGATCCTTCTTCTTATAACGCACACTCTTCGAGTCGTTTTTTAAACTAGAATTATCTTTAGTGAACAAAATTGTTTAATATAATTCTTATCCTCTTCCATGGCTTTGACGCATCTACCGGTAAGTTCAGCTTTTTTAACAAGCGCAATAACTTCCTTCAACAGTGCTTCTCCATTTACCCATAATTTATCTTGAATGTTGGGATTACTGGTATGCATAACAATTTGATCACGAATGAATTCTTCCTGTAATCCTCCAAATATGCACGTTTTAGCTAAGTTCCTAAAAGCTGACACATACTCTTCAAAAGATTCAGATTTCGGCTGTTTCCTTTGAAAAAATTTGAATTTATCCACTGCTACGCAAACAGTTGGAGAGAAATGAGCGTCCAAATCCTCTAACGCTTGTGGAAATATGTCCCCACAATCTGTATCGCTCCTAGGTTTTTTTTCCATCTCATTGTACAGTTTTAGGCCTCCAGGACCTATGCAATGCAATAACATTTTATTTTTATTTTCCGCAGAAAATTCTGCTTCTTCGAAAGTGTCAATGTAATTGCAGAAATATTCTCTCCATTCTTGCAACTGCATGACAGGCTCCCCTTTTGCTAAAAGAAATGGTTGGGGTGCATGTAAATTCAGAGAAGACATATTCACACTAGAAGTTGAAAATTGTGTATTAATCTGTTTTTTTTTCCCTATTCAATTAAACAGCTCTCCTATAAAGATGCACAGATGTCTGAACACTCACACGCCAAGGAAATCATTAAAGATCCTTTATTCTAACAACTTCGCAAGTGTACTTCTTAAGGTTCTTTCCTCTAAAGAGTGTAGCCTTGACACGCACAATCCTATGCGTGCCGTCAGTTTACTTCCAAAAGTGTACTTCTTAAGGTTCTTTCCTCTAAAGATGACTTGTATGCTGTCAGTCTTCCCAGGATGCCATACAAAACGGGTGCGCTGCCACTGTGCGCGTCGGATCTCGCACCCCACAGTCTTACATGCAGCCACTGCGTGTGCTACCACTGTATAGTATTCTCACATGGCTATTACGCAACATTCACACATGTACACCTGCAACTACAAAGATGGTGGTCGCTCATAGATGCAGGCATAAATATTTATACAGCAAAGAGGGATGCCTGCCTTATCCCCTCCGTCTCCCACTTTTGTCGATACTGATAATACAAGACATTGTTGGACAAAAGGACACATGGACGGAGGCAGGGGTGCTGCATGTTGGGGATTTATAAAAGGAGGAATCTTTACGGTCATTCCAAGACATCAGGGACATAAATGGGATACCTGCGGGTTGATTCCTAGATTACAACACTGTGCAACATGCCATACCCACCTACTGGAGGCAGGGGCACTCGAGCTGACCTCGTTGCTGCCGCTGCAAACCATGCTGACACACATGGTGAAGCGAGGAGGGTGGTCACATGCCGGGTATGAGGTATTACACACACAACATTATGCTACAGACTTTCGAGCCAGGGATAAGTAGTCAACCAACCTGGGAATGCCACTGACCAACAGACAATGCAGCAGCTAAAAGAAATATCTAGAAAGCTGTGGTTTCGCTACACACAATTTAATTACCTACACCAGGTCTACTTGACCCCAAAACGCATTAGGCATATGTTCCCAGGGGCCTTGTCAGAATGCCCCAGGTTTCACCTTCAGGCTTCTGTTTTTTTATCACATGGTGTAGGATTGCCAGGTGCCTCAACATACATGAAAGGAAGTGGTAGAATGTATATCAAACGTTGTAGACTGTACAGTACCACACAAATGCTGCCTTCTAGGTTTGAGGCCTAGAACCAAAGGTAACATATATCTGTAGGTTCATAGACCTAGCCTAGTACGATGTCCTGGGAGGCTAGAGTGGCACCAGCCATGAAGTGTTGGCTGAGGGAGCTTTTGAGGTGGGCTCAGGTGGAGGCAGACTCCATCACTAAGGCTCATCTCCTGAATGGTAAAGATCATATTGTTTTTTATCAGGGATGTGTACATCACTAAACTGGAGGCGAAAAGCAAGAAGAAACCTCTCGGAGAAGGGAATCAATGGTTTTTGGGCTCCCCCCAGTGTTCATTCATCACATAAATATCATTCTGATGTTTGGAGGCCCTACGAGAACCACACTCGTGAGACCCCATCAACCACTCCTAGCTCATGGCTGGTCCAAGATGGCAGAGCCCTCCCGCGAGACATCTGCGATATAGACATCACATCCCGTAGCCCACACACTGTAGAATAAAAGTGCTCAAACTGTCATGACTCGCTCCCTGCGCTATCATGCCCATCACCAGGTGGCCTGACATTGGGACTTTCCAATGCTCTAATAAGCTTCCAGTCCTTCCCCTGCATGCATATCCTGACTTCCAGCCATTTGGGTTCTATTTGAAAATTACCAACCAATCCCAATCTATGCTGGGTTTTGTGGAAGCCAGTCTGCTCATGCTTGGAACTCCCATTACCTAGAATCGCCTGTTAACTGCTTCGGCTCCACCCCTGCAGGCCACAGATGGGTGGAGTAATTAAGCACACCTGTGGCTGACTGCTGCAAGCCTTCTCACACCTGTTGCATGTGATTACTGTGAGTCCTTTTAAGCCTCAGCTCTCTTCAGCTCAGTGTTGGTCATTGTAGTTGTTTTCCGGTGAGACTGACCCTTGTTTCCTGAAGTTTCTGAGCCATAGTTATTCCTCGTTCCTGTGCCTTAGTTATTCCTCCCTTGTTTCCTGAGCTTTTGTTATTCTTATTTGCTGAGTTCCTGAGCCATAGTTATTTCTCGTTCTTGAGCTATAGAACATCCTTTTTTCCTGAACTAGCATTACCTGCAGGGCTACTTGACTCTCGAGCCTCAGCTATTCCTTAAGGTATTTCTGCCACCTGTGTTTCTTTTATTCCTCCACCAGCACTCCCTGTGCTCCCTTGAACCCTCTCCTTCTGTATTTTCCTTTTCCCAGTCCTTGCCTTTCATTCCATATCTTTGTTCCAGTTCCTATTTTCCGTTTGTCTTGCTTCGAGTTTCCTTTCATGTTACTTGCTTTCTACCAAGTGTTCCCTTTGTTTTTCCTTATTTCCTGTTAAGCACTCCTGGTCTATTTTGGTTGTATTTTGTTCTACACCATTGCTTTCAGTCCCTTGCCTGTTCCTGTTTGATCGCCAGGATCTGTGGGCTCAGCTTACAACCTAGGAGGTGTTTCTTGTGCACCGAGTTTTATTTTTCAGTTACTTTTATAACATCACCATAGGAGTCAGCTCCACAGATCCTGCCTTTGCATGTATATCCACTATAGGGATATGAGCAGTCAGAATCTGTAACAGCAATTGTGGGTGAGAAACTCACTGTGCTTTAGTCTTACCATGTGAAGCTCCCAAGTGCTTTATACCACATTATTATCCCTTTATTGTTTATGCTGATATCTATCTATATATATCTTTCACGTTTGTCCCGAGATGTTAAGTTAGTCTGGGTGCCACCTTGCCTCTTGAATACCTGTTCTTTCTGAGCCCCATCTCTCTTATTCCCTTGAATAGAGCTTCCCTTTTGGATCCATTTTCTTCTCTCTCTCTCTCTGTGATCTTGGGTGGGTCTACTCCAGTATTCTGCTTCCTTGTCTTCCCTGCCACCAGTCTAGCCAGCACCCTCCGAAAGTTTCTGACACAAACGTAGTCATTGAGATGGTACAACAAAGCTGCAGAGTAAGGCTTTTTTTTAAAAATAAAAATAACAGCAAATCACATACACTCCTTAACTTAATCTGGTCTAGACAGTATGGGTATCACCATAGCAAACACCAGTTCCAGTCCAGAAGCTTGCCAAACTAAGTCCCAGTAGCAAAATGAGTCAGTCAAAAAAAATGTTTCCTCAATGAAAAAAATAATAGTTTGATAAATTTCAGTTTTATGAGTTGCTATAGATTAGCCATTGATTAGAGCACATTTTCCACAGCTCAGTATATCATGGTCATTGCAGGGAGGTCAACCCCCTTCTTCAGTTAATTCATAATTAGCACATAAGTTGACAGACCGCTCTCAAGTTTTCCCACCAGAGAGGGCAATTGTATTGTTGATGACGCCCTTGGGTTCAGGACACCTGGGTATCAACGCAACCAGCATCTCTATTGGTGATCTCAATTCTAAGTAGTCAGAATTCTACACTTGCTAGTCCCAAAGCTTACTGAAGGCTGTTAAGTGTACCTAGCCAATTGACTGTAAAAAGATTAGTGTTAGAGGTTTGATCCTGATTACACTGAATAAAGGCCGGTTTTAACGAGGGGTAGAGGGGTGCCAGAGCGCAAAGAATGATGAGTGTTCGAGAAGCAGGTTCCGGATTAGACCAAATAGAGGAAGGTACTTCCAGGGTAGAGGATATCTGAAGGAAAAGAATGGAGTACTTCTTGCTTTATTTAAATTTTCAAAAGCAAACAACACATAAGTGTAAGTTATCAGTAGTATACCTAAACTTAAAAAAGATCTCAGGAGTAACCAGGTACCCACTAATCAGAGCCAGGTCTCAGCCTCAGGTGCAAAAAATATCTTCCTTTCCAATTCTACATTAGGGCATTCCTCTATTTGCTTCCAAAAAGGCACAGACAGACATCTGGTATTGCCGTTAGGTCTCCATCCAGTTACTAACCAGGTCATGACCTCCTGGGGCCAAAACAGGCCCAATTATGCAACAGAATCTCCTATGCACCTATATGGGCAGGTCGTCACCTTCATTATGAAGTAAACCACATAATTTTTTTTTTTTTTTTTTTTTTTTAAAGACTGTCTACATCAGCAGTCATTAGGTTTCCCTTAGACAGTGCGTGTGCTGTCTCTGCGAGACATGTCATTTACAGACAGTAGGTTAACAGACCACCCATAGCCTACCATTTGCTAGCTTCATTGTAGCTCTCATTTCCTTCTTCCCAGTTTGTTATGGCATGCAGGCGTCATGTCCTCTTGTGTTTGGCCCTCTCCCTGGAGCATGGCATGGGCCAAGTACTTGTGTCCATCCACTGCTCCCTTTTTGCAGCTACTCTCGTTTTCAAGCACTTCATATTAGTGGTTGTGTTTTCAGTCTCCCATATCCCCCTCTGTGTAGCTTCTATTCCTACCTCCTGTTGCTTCTTTGCTCTCCCATCCACCCTATACTCTACACCACTGCTCTCTACTCCGCACCACATTATTCTACACCAATCTATGACATTGCTCTTCTCTGCACCACTCGACTGCCACTGCACTCTACCCATCTACTATATGCCACTGCTCTCCCTTCTACTCTGCACCACCCTGGCACAACACTCTACCCCCTCTGCACTCAGTGCCAATCTACTGTACCCCCTTCACTCCATGCAAAATCACTTACGCTACACCACTCTACGCCAGCCTACTCCACTGTATGCCACTCTATGCTACACGACACTTCACTCTGCCACTCCACACTGCTGTACAACATGGCTAAAAGACATTGGCAAAACCAATAGCTCTTTCATTGAAAGAACCTATTTGGCTTTGCCAATGCTTGTTTTTCCAGTGTGCTCACTGGTGCTGCCCACTTAGACACTGCAATGCACTGCAGCCCTTTTTTCCTGCACAACCAAAGTGGATATGAAATCCTTTCTCTAGTCCCCATGCACTTGTTGCCTAGGTAGCACACATTCTGGGCACTATAATGTGGAGGCCAGGGAAGTGGGCTGTGTCCTGCGGCAGCACGTTTGTTAGGGTGACTTGAAATGGGCCATTGTGGCAATAGAATCAGTTGCACCTCCCCTTTGACCACCATTGTATACAGTGTTACGAGTACCACCTCTACAATTTCTAGCTGCCCTTACACAGTTTTACTGTAGCAGGAAGCTTCCCTTGGCTTTCAGCTCATGATGTGTCCATGATGAGCACTTTTTGTAGCGATGTGATTCTGGTGCACTGGATGCTGGGCAGACATTCAAAGTGTTCTTATCCTCATCCCCGTTTGTACCCTTGCCTGCGTCACTTCCTTTTTTGACTAAACCCAATCTGTGGCTTTCAGCAGCAAGACTGGTACTGTGCATGTATCCGGTTGCACTTCCCAAATAGTCCTTGCTACCTTGGGTGCTCTTACAGTGGGTGGTCTTCCACTTCCTAAGTGGACTACATGTCATCAGGATAGTTCTTGATCACCCACCTCTTTGGCTTGCCTCCATCCATTTGTTCTCACCTTTTCCCCTCATGGTCCACTTTCAGTGATTTTGGTTGTTTTATCTGACCAGCCCCTCAGCTTTGCCCTGGACCCCACACCATGCTGGCAGCTCTCATAGTACTGCTCCATTTGTATTCTGTTGCCTTTTTTCCTCTATTCCTGCAAGTGCATCATATTTGTCCTTGGAGATGGTGGTCCCCCATCGGTCTTTCATTCCCCTCCGATTGACTTCAAAACCGGTAACTCACATGCTTTCTGCAGTCCTTCAACTTATGGCCTATAAGTTCAGCCTGTTGCCCCTAGTTCTCTCCTGGTATTTGCTGACTTTGTCTATGCTGTGGCCCAACCAGCTTGCTGCTGTGGGCTCCTCCAAATCTTGTCTCCAATCCTCCCTTTCACCAAGCTCATGTCCCTCATGGGCTTGCTTCTTGCCTATTCTCCACATCTGTGTGTTACCACTTCCGTCACACTGCCATAGCCCCTCTGGGTCTTTTGAATTGCCTCATGAAGACTTGCTTTTTGAAGGTACCATTATTAGGCCTTATGTTTTGCAGAGGCTCATTTGTAAAACTATGTAAATACAAACAAAGAGTAAGTACTGGCGTCTAAATATTTTCAGAGGAAGCTACTGTCCACTTCCTGTACGAACACTGCCCAACCTTTGCTGTTCTCACTATGGCATTGGCTGCTGTGTGGTTTGGGAGTAACAAAATATTATATGTGCATAACAATGCATGTGCAGAAGACAACGCATTGTTACAAGCAGGAATTCACAATTGTTTTCCATTAATTCTCCTGGACACTCGTGTCTATTGCAGCTTTCCAGGACTACTCTTGCAAACCGGAGTTCGGCGATTGTATATGGAATGCTGCACCCATGCAAGGTCCTAAACCCATAGGTGCGAAAATTGCACTGCTTGCCACTCTTTCTTCCATCGTCACCACCTCCAGATAAAAAAAAATTAAAAAAAGTGAGTTGACTAAATAAAGGCTAGCCTGAACTCCATACAGAGGCACTAATCCTTTGTGGTCGCCTTACAGCACCACTGATCTAGGGTTCATAGTGAAGCAGAATTCTGCCATCATAGAGCGTTATGGAATCAACCACTAAGGATCGCAATGGGGATGCAGTAGTTATGTAGTAATCAGCAATGTTACAGTTACCATAAAAAAAAAAAGAAATCACACTAGCCATTTCACAAAGATCAACTGGTTTATTCTCTCTCCTTTAAATCCGTCGAGAGAGCAAGACTGTAGAAAACTATACAAAGCTTCTATCACAAAAGGTTTAGATTGTTGAAATTCGGCATCACTGCTGGCTTTCAATACTCAAGATTGTTACAGTCCACACTTTTCTATGATTTCCTTTGCTTTCGCTATATAGGCAGTCATGGCATCTTCCTTGGAGGTACCTAAAAGGTAAAGAAAGGATTAATTGAGCTGTTTGCCACATATTGTAAAAAGGGTTACAATCCAAATAAAGATGGAGTATTTACCCTTTCTTAGATTCCATGCTTCCCATTTGGCCTTCGCCTTCAAATCTAGCATTCCAGGAGGATCTTAAAGAAAAAGAAAAAGTACAGTTAACAACAACACTTACTATACATCTCTGCATGGGGCTACATAGCTTCAAGCAGCTATGCCATCCATAGCTTAAAATATCTTTAAAGAGTTGCCGATGTCAAACAGTGTCACCTTCCCACTAGAATGCAAGTTTGAAACTAGCCGAGTTTTAAATTGTATTGCCTTCCAATTGACTCTCTCTCTCTGAGAAGCACAGTGTGGCTGGTTACAAAGATTTGCCAGAAATCGATCAGAACTGTGAAAGGTTTAAGTCTTTTGACTCCCATTAAACTGTTTCTCTATGTCTGTACACACCACTGCAGCTCCAACTTGATACCAAGACCATGCCATAACCAGAGATGTGAGCATTTCAAAACTAACCAAAACAGGTGTCCCAAGGATTCCATGTTGGAGTTAGTGTGAGGGGCTGTGAAGGTTCCACTGGTGCAAAAGTCCCTCATTTCAGCCTAGTCTGTCAAGGGCAACTCAAAGTTTAGGAATCCAAGCAGAAGGAGTATAGCATGAGTGAGAAAATCAGCTATTCTTTAGCATACCGCATGTGCTCTCCCCCCCCACACCCCCCCCCCAACTCCTTAACACCTACTGCCAGTGTCTTGCACTCATATTTGGTCCCAACCCCTTTTTCTTGGGGTAGGGGCATGAAAGACTACACTTTTCAGTAACTTCACTTTCTAATTTTGTGAATAACCAAAAGTAGCAACATTACTCAAAAGTATGAGTAAGGCTCCACGTGTAAATTACTCACAAGTTTAACTTAACCTTTGTAAATAGCCATGCTAATGTCACTTCAACATTTATTGTACCAATTACTTTTGTGTCTGTCATCAATGCCATTGTTGTTTAACTAAAATTAATACTGCTTCTCAAGATACTGTTAATTTAAATGGTATAGAGCTGGTACTGCATATGCTTGAAATTCCAAACTTGCACGACAATTTCTACATTTTGTTTAAAAAACATTTCTGCCAATCTGTGAAGACTAGAAGGAGCTTGCATTTCACTACTTCTTGTCAAACGCTCTCATTCAGACTATCCCTGAAAATGTCTGAAACATTTTAACTCCCCCATTTTCTCTACATCATTTTGTCTCTGCATCTATTGCCAGAAGCAGAGCAAACAGTCATGGGGATGAAGTAGTAGAAGCAAAACAGAGGTGGAAAGGGCAGGAGCAGAGCATGAGGCAATAGGGGGTAGAGGCTATCCAGGCAGCCCTGGTGAGATGGTAGAGTAGAAGGGCTGAGGGGGGTGGGGGGTGGAGGGTGGTGATAGTGGCAAAGGAAGTAGCCAAGGGATGAAAAGAGGTGGCCCCGAGAACAGCGGAAAGGCAGGAGGCAGTGAAAGGCCAACTGCCTTTCGGCATATAAGGTGCAGCAACTTAGGCGACCATTGGATGGCAAGCAGAGACATTGTAGGCAGATGGGAGAGGCAGTGCAGGCAGCCCTGGTGTGCAAACACAGAACAGGCAACAATAGGAAAGCAAAGTAATTAGTCGTAGGAGACAGAGTGGCAGTGCCAGTATGCCTGGAGCAAAGCTCACAGTCCTGAGATACACAAGAGGCTGCATTAGTCGCAAAAAAGGAAGGCCTTGGGTGGGGAGAGAGAGGCAACTCCTGGTAAATGACAGAGGAGTTACAGGCAGCTACATAAAGAATAAAATACAAAATGTAAGGAGGGAGTGCCAGGTTATAGCTCACTGTTCTATATTAGGATTTTAACTTCCAAACTGCAAGTAACAAATATATCTGACAAAAATCAGTAAACCACTGAACAATTAAAATGACATGCACTAACATGATCTGCATGTTACATGTGCTTTGCATGAAGCATATTAACCCTCCGCTACTTTATGAGTCAAAACGTCCACTAGACAAAACTCCATCTCTGGCCAGCAGGTCCAGAGTTATCCAGTGTTGCCAGAAAATTGCTGGAGGTAAGGAACGCAGCAGGTCCTTTTAACTCCGTAATATATTAGAGAAAAAAAAAAAACGGCACCCATGAAGTCAGCGCCCAGTGCAGCGGCACCAGTCCACCGCCCTAGGGCCAACCCAGCACACAACCTCAACACCACCTGACACTCTACTAATTACATAAAATGTATCACATCCACGCTTGAACCACCACTTAATGCAGGACATCAATGCTCATTCCGGAATTACATTGATAAGTAGGAGGGGACAGTGTGGGGCAACACATTCAAACTCTTGACATACTCATTCCGGATGTATTCCGGCTATTGCTCTAAACACTAAAGGGAAGGAAATAGTCCACACAGCAGAATATTGCTAAAACTTCCTAGAAGGAGGAGGAGGAGGAGGTATTTAGATTCTGCACTTAGAAAACCAGAGGCAACGTGTGTGCACTTAACTACTTCAATCTGATTGTAGGACAAAGGACCACGTGCATCATCTTATCAGACTGTAGAGCAAAGGGCAGAAACTGAAATTTTCAACTGCACCATTTCAAAATCTATATTGTGAAAAGCAGAAGTGGTGGAATCCCTCTTCTTCCCCATTTGTGTCCCCCAGTAACAAAAATACGCAGCTGATCGATCTTTCTTGTTGCAGCTGCAATTAACCATCCTTTTTCTGCAAAAAGATATTATAGGGTATTCTTCGCTGTAGATCCAGTAAGATACAGAGATAAGGTTTGTGTTGTGTGGTACGTTAAGCAAAGCATTTGTGATGATCTACAAATTCACAGGTCCTGGGGAAGAGGAGGCTATAGGACACTTCTGGGACATTATCCCTTTGGTTTTATTAGTGAAAATAGAGTATTTTGCAAGGGGGATTAGCCTTCTTTGCCACCAGATCGAAGTTAGCCTGCTTGAATGCCCTTTTGTAAAATGATCACCTTAGGAAGAAGAAAAAAAAAAGAAAAAAAAACACGTTTTTTTTGTTTTTTATTACAGTGCTTCATTACCTATATTGATGTCACCGACAGTGGCTTGCTTGTAAAGCCCATACAGTTCCTTCAGTTCATCATCAGTTGGTCTTGTTTTCACCTTTTTTACGTCTTCTGCAATCTTCTCAAACTCTGCCTGTACAAAATACATATTTAACTCAGTTGCTTAAACAACAAAATACAGTTCCGCCTGCCTTTTATAATCAGCAAGCAACATTACAGAAATGCTTGTAGAATAATCAATCATTACATTACTCATCTGAAGCAGAGAAAAGAAGGGACATCTCCGATGACAGACACTGATCTTTTAATCTAAACAGATCTGACCTACCTCCGTCCAATCTCTGCTTCATAAAAAACATCTGCCAAAAAAATTGCAGGACTTTGATCAGTATGGTGACTCGTTTACTGCTCACTGATTAAATCAGTCTGCAACTTACAGGTCACAGGAAGCTGGTGGGGCAACTCTACTTGATAAATAGGTACCATTAACTTGAAAGATTCAAATGATCTTTTGAAAGTGGTACACTGGCCTCAGTGTATAAGGTACCGGGCTGAGCATGGGATAAGAGCAATGGAGTTTTGAGTTGAGAGTCCAGGAAGGATTCTCTCGCTTTCTAATTAGCATTCCTACATTTCAGCCAAGCTGGTAGCCTTTCATACTTAGTTTCTCCAAAAACGTTGTAATTAAGTGTCATCGACCACAACAGCCACTCAGTATACGGCCCGTGCTACCTCAGCTTATTAGGTCGAGCATGCAAGCACTCTGGCCTGTTGTAATCTAACTGTGGGATTTTTTTTTTTAAAGCGTGCCCACCCACACCCATCACTATCACTCGTTCATTGGCTTGCCTTTCAAAGATCCTATGTTATCATTGGTAAATGCTTTAAGTTTGTCCCTCCTTGAGGCAGTTTTGTTACCGCCTTGGCCATCGACCCTGTTACATGGATATTTGCACTTTTGCCGATACGTTTAGACTCTGCAAGAAAAGTCCAGTTAGGAATTTACAACGCTAATAGCTCTAACTCGAGTAAACACGAGACCCGTTGCATTGCAAATGCTTGTTTTTTTAATAGCTTCAGCACTAGAAAATAGTCTCTGAGACACTGAGGTGAAGCGCTGCCAGCAAACCAATTTAGAAGCATGTTCTGTGGAAGATAAGATAGACCAGAAACAATACAGATGTAAATTTTAACAACCAATCTAAAAACAGGATCCAGAGGGACAGATTTACAAGGCCCTAACGCCACTGGAGCGTCACTTTTTGGGACGCAACGATGGCACTGTGCTTAAGGCCACTTTAAGTACAGGCCTTGCATCATCAGAGGAGCGTGCAGTGGGTGTTGCGGTGGCCATTCTACGTCAACACCCATTGCTTTTCACGCTGCCTCAGATTCACAATAAGTGGTAAATCTGTGGCAGCTCCAAAAACTAACGCCATCCCAGGGGTGGTGTTAGTATGGCGCAACGAGGAGGAACACTTTTATTCCTCCTTGTTTTCGATTTTTCCATGTGTCCTGCATTTTGCAGCATACACAGAAGTGCCAAATCGCCATTGTAAATTGTTTATGTGCAAGAAGGGGCACCCTCCTGCACATAATCAATCCCCTCAACATAAGACACCCTTGCGCAATGGTGCATGGATGCCTTTGTTGGCAGCTACATTTAGTGCCGGAGCAAGGGAAAACACAGGGGTGTGCTATTTTTTTAGTAAATAAGGCGCATCCCTGCATTTCTAAAGTGACACCGCTGCAAATTTTGGTGTAGCACCGTACCACTTTTTAGTAAATCTGGCTCAGAATCTTTTCCAGGCAACCCCAGTTGCTGTAATCAAAGCAGTGCCTATGTAAAAACACTTTTCTTCTACACATTCAGACGCCACTTAGTTAAGTGCAGGATTATAAAGATAGCGTCTCCATGAGCAGGACACAGAGTGCTGGCACAAGTGAGGCCCAGTTCATATGGGCCTTTACATCACATTTTGGGTATTTCAAATCGCATGCCTGCTCCCTCAATTTGATGTAAATGAAATGTGCCCCGAATTGCAAGAGTGTATAGCATATATGCTCAGTTTTTGCTCATCAAAAAGGACAATGGCATTTTACTCCCCAATCCGTGATGTCAAACCCTGATTCCAGTGCAAAATGTATAGTCCGTCTTTTGGTTCAATCAAACAAGTACTCTTATCTCTTCACAATGCTCAAGGATTGTTTTGGATTTTTCCAAGCATTCTCAAATGCTGTTCCAAACTGTTTGAATCATATTCAAATTGATTTGAACCTTTCTGTTTAGATGCGGCAACATCAGATTTAAAGCAGGTCTCCTACTGAAGTTCAATAAGTGAAAAGGGGCACACTTAGTTTCTGATGCTGACTTGATCTACTGGTCACCACTACGAATGCTTTCAAACAGCTGTGAACTCCATGAGCAACAGAAACTCTTCTGTAAGAGTAACTGCAAAAAAAATAGATTTAGGCCATTTAATTCAAGTCCACCAAAGAAACGCAGAAGCTTAACATAGCCAGCAGTACTCCTTGCCACTTTTAAAGGTTCTCTGTATGAGATCATTGCTGAAGAACCATCTAAATATGTTGCACCTCCTCATTAATGCTGTTTAGCCGAGTCCGACTTAACAAGTTTAAGCAGATGGCCCCCTGTGAGCCATCAGACAAAAAGCACCTCCCCTTTTCAAGCACTTTGCCTAGGGTAAGGAGACTCTCATATCGGTCTTCTCTCTCCTCCATGAAAGATGCTGGATTCCTGGTAAACTAGCACACCCTCGACCACAAGGTGGTACACAAAATCTTTATGACTCTTAAAGTAAACTAGACCCCTAGAAAATAGTTCTGCAGAACACATTGTTTCTATCTAAGCCATCTCTGAATGAGTCATCAAGGACTGGGTGCAGAAGCATCTTCTAGAGGCAAAGACCAGCAGTCAGCTTGCCCCTGCGTGTAGCACTTGAGATATGGACCATCTCCACAAGGATCCAAGTGCATACAGAGCCTACCAGTGGAATTTCAGCATTGGTGAATGTTCAGATGTCCAGTTTGTGGCAGACTCCTACAAAGAGGTTGTGCAATGAAAAATGTTAAGGTCTAAAACAAACTTTATTTTGTCTGCATCACCCGTCGGTCCTCTCATTTTAATGCCAGTTGCATCAGCAGGCTCCTTCAGTGAGCACATTCTCGCTTAGCTAAAAGTAGTTTTCTTACTTTATTTTCTGTACTGTTCCCATTATTATAAATCTCCATCAGAGAGACTAGGAGAATATCTACAAGTCATAATAAATGGAGAGACGTGAACCAGTCAACTAGAATGAATCCTCTCCCCTGACCTGTATCTCAAACAAACCATACTCTAGGAGAAAGCAGGTCTATCACCATATAGGGTAAAAAAGACTCGCCTGGTGTTTGTTAGCACTGGGGCACCCAGGGACAGATTAACTAACATGTTATGCAACACAGTGCAGCAAGGCTACTTGCTGTGCTGCGTAAAGGGAGACATCAGAAATGCACCATATAAAAAAAATCTGTCACATGTCTGCTGCCTCCTTGCACTTGTACTGCACTGCCCCAATGCAGGCACCTTTGCACCATGGTGCAAGGGGGCTTGGGTTGCCAGCTGGATTGTTTTTGTGCAGGAATGACCCTCCTGCACGAAATCAATCAACAACCCTTAGAGGCATTTTTTATTTTAATTAAATGTGTGATGCTAAACACATCACACACAGAAAAGGGACATAAGGCGAAATAAAGATATTTCTCGTTATGCCTGGGTCTGTGAGAAACACCATTTTGACGCATTCCCAGGTTTACAACTCTTTGTTAAGCTAGGGATAAGCTAAAATCTACGGGTGGGTGTGTGGGAACTCACACCCTCCACACATGGATGCCTCCCTGCCACAAGGTAATGCAAGGGAGAGAAATACGCTGCCTTGTGTTTACTAAGCCAAACAGATCCACGCAAGGTGGCTTTGCAAGCCTTAGTAAATCCCATTTAATTGCCTATGTTGACTTGCATGACACATGGGCAACACAAGCTCTTAGTAAATCTGACCCCCCAATATATAATGACTAGACCTACCCAAAGGTAATTTTAACTCACTTTCTTGGCCCCTTCACTTTCTCTTTAGTGACATGCTTAGACACAGTGTGTCTCAGGAATTTAAGTCTGTTAGTGGACCTTATTCTACACTTCATTAGTTGTAAAATCACGTTATATTCCTGCTAGACGAATACCTGTATTATGGTAAACCTCTTGACATCATGTGACAGTATACGTGGGTGAAGAGCAGTGATGAAGCATGCCACCTAAGGGTCGATGATGAAGGCCCAGCATCCTCTTTAAGAGGGGGAGGGAGGTGGAAATGGAGAGTAGGCTTGATTGATTAACTTTGGGTTCGAGATCTACACCTCACCAGTTTTACAAAAGCAACAGGTACATAGAGAAAATGGCCACGACAAAAAAGATAAAAAATAAAAATTAGAATGTTGAAAGAACAAATGAAAACATTACAACTTAATAGATCTTGTAGTAAGGCAGTGTTAATAATGACGCAGAAAGAACTGATGAAGAGGCATTTTTGGACCGTTTTATACTTTGTGGTGAACAAGTGCAAACTATTGTGCAGAACCTTCAATTCTTCCAAGACCCATGGAATGTTCATCATATAAGAACAAGGAACCGTCAGGTCATGAAGGACAAGTTAACACGACTGAGGCAGCAGCACATTCTACATATTGCAACGGGGTACAACCATTACCTTGTAATGGAAAACCAGCCACGTACTCGGATGCTCAATGGGTGCCAGACCTGATTTAACACACTGAACACGAAGGATGAATTAATGTGCAAAGTAGAGCAGGCTTCTTTCAGGCCTTTGTTCACATCCAGTGGAAGGGACTGACATCATGTAGACTCCCGGGCAACCCAGACCCTTGCAGAACTGGACAGATACCACATTGTTCTCCCTGGCCAGACAATTTTAACTAACATTCTGAAAACATTTTCCCATCCTGCCCCTGCAGAGTCTCAAAATGAAACAAAGACCAAGCACAAAAAAAAAGAAAAAAAAAAAAAAAAAAAAAAAAAAACAAACACCACACACAATTACTTTTTTAACCTTTATGAAGAAAATTGGCATTCTACCATTTAAAAATACAAATTAACAAATGTATTTTGGTTTAAGTTAATTAGGCATTAGCATAACTCAAGGAGGGCCCAAAAGCATTTCATTTTAAAGTTAAAAAAAAAAAAATCATAGTGTTCCTTCATAGTATTCTTTCAGTCTAATACACTTAAAGATTAACTCCATTCTGGACAAGCATTTTCAAATCACTGATCTCTGATGGAAGATTGGGGTTTATGCATTCCATGTAAAAGGGAGTTCTATCACATAAAAATATATATATATATATATATATATATATATATGTATTCAAAAAAACTGGTGCATTATAGTCGCACACCAAGGGCTGCACATCACCCACAACCAGCTCGTAAAGTAGTCAAACCACTTTTAAATAATTTCATCGGCTGCTATTTATTAAAGAAAAAGTTAGAATGCAGGTAAATTAAACCCACAAAAGTTGGTACAAAAGCGCAGAAAAAATTATATATATATATATTAATCCCCTTTTCTGACCGTCTGCACAGTGTTAAAAACGATGATATGTATAACCTTTTCCTGACCGCGGGTTTTTGAGTTTAGGTTTAACAGGAAGTGCATGTCTCAGTAATGTAACACATAACTGTACATTGCCCCAGCCCGCGCAGAACGTATTGAAGGTCTCCGAGTCGCCTATATCGTACAGATAATGAATGGCCCTCGGGTTAGTACAAGGGGCTGAAACAGCCGCGGGCTCTCAGGAGGCCTGCATTAAGCCCCCTCATATACTTTCTATGAGGCGTCAAAATAACAACTACAGCAACATGAACACCTCCTGTGCTCTGCGTAATCACTCCCAGCGGAATCCTACTGAGACCCTGAAGATGGCCGAAGTGCACATAAATTAAACAGCATCAGCAAACCCGGTGTGTGCGTGAAACTTAACTGGGTGCATTATGTTCTGCACCCCTTTAACATACATAGCATGCATATTCTAAACCAGTCCAGGGGGCGTTAAGGTTTCGCTCCCTTTATAATTTTCCAGCCTTGGAACCGGAAAAATGATACGGACAAGGGAACCCAGCAGACAGCGCGCACAGCGTCAAACATAAAAGCGCATTATGAAAAATACAAAACTGCAACGTTCAGCGCTTTTAAGGGCTTGATTTCGGGTCTCTGCAGCTGGAGACGGAGCCGTGTCCTAGAGCTGTTAACCACGCATTGAGTAACAGAGAAAGCGCCTCGCTATCTTTCAAGGCAGGTTTATTATTTTGCGCTTGATTATCGGTATCCAGCCCCATATTGTCCCACAACCAATGAATGGACATATGTGCGGAATGCATTTAAACCGATACACAGAGTCAAAAAGGAGAAAACTGATTCGAAGTGCAACAAAACTGAAATCACAAGTACTCGTAGCATCATTTGAGGAAACGCCGCTGTTCTTAAGGAGAGAAGACGCCTCTCCTCCACACTGAACTCCCCATCCCTTGCGGCATCTATGGGGCTTCTAGCGACGCAAACGTTAAGGGGCCGTTACCTGGAGCGACATGTTCACCAAAAGGCTCGCAGCAGGGTTCTTGTCAAGTCTGCACTGCGGGTCTTTCCAGGCAGATGATGGGTCTGCAGCGCGCGCCCTCCTCTTATAGCGGCAGCCCGCTGCAGTCGTCATTCAGCCTCCCATTGGTCCTGCCGCGCGACGCGTGACATCATTGCCCAAGCCTCGGGGACGGCGGACCTCACAGAGGCGCTATCTGAGCATGCACCTGACCGGAGCACTGTTGGGAAATATCTCGGAATCATTGATAGGATAGACGCAATAATGCCCGCCTTAAAGGTGAAAAATAAGTGGCTGACGAGGATCATCATATGAGGCAGCTGAAGCCTGATAGGATCCACAGGCGTCGGTTCTTTCTACCTCAGAGTTTCCTCAAGAGGGAAACCCTCGCATGAAGAGGTTGCGTATTTACAAGGTAGGGGCTGGTCTCTTGGCTCTGCCGCCACGATCAAATTCGAGAGATTGCGCATTTGAGGAAAACCTTATCATGCGGCACACATTATGGCATGATTTGTGACATAAAGTGAAGGAGAGTTAAGAAATCATTTCTCTTGACTGCATCTCCGCCTTGTCACCTTGGATAGACTTTCGTTGTACACGTACCATAGACATGTATGTAACCTTAATGCCTCCACGTATGTTATCTGAAAGAACACTAGGGGTCAGGCGCTGTACACTGTTAATATTTGAAATCACACGTTAATAAAATGGCGTTGTAAGTAGCTTTCCCCTTCTAAGTATAAATGCTTCTCCTCCTGCCCATTTTGGAAGTTTATACATTTGCCCTAGAAAACCAAAGCACAGAGCAGGACTCTGAAACCCCTGTAGGGACATGGCCAGGGCCTGCGGGCAGAAGCACTGTATGGCAAGAGACCGACTCCTGCAGCACCATGCAGGGAGCAGACAACCGTACCCTGTTTACTAAAACCTACTCTGGCCTATCTCTCCACTTTAGAGTAATGTTTTTTACATTGAAATGCATGCATGTTTCTTTACAATAATCTGCAACACAAACATATATTTACTGTGTGTTGTTCACATTAAAGTTAACTATAAGCTAATGAAACATCGCTTTAAAATGGCTGATTTGCACGTGCTTTATTTCTTGTTGTATATTTTTCCTTCTTCTCGTTAGAGGAGCACAGCTGTATCAGTCAATGTTAAACGATGCCTCTTTTGTGTTATTTCTCCTGTGAATGTTTATCGTTGTAAGTTCGTCGAAAAGCAAATTAATGAGTGAGTACTTGAGGTTCAGGCCATCTTCGACAAATGTATCATCTTGACCAAGACATCGAGCTGGAGGCAGTTCAGCAGAAGATCCATTGTGTGTTAGTGATGGAAAAGAACGAAGCTCATGTTATCACACTGTAACTTAGCCTGATTGGGTCTCTTCATGAGAGTTTAAACTAATGTAAAGCAGAGTTGGTTAGGAGGTGCATTTTTGGCTCAATTAAGAGATGAAGCAATCTCCTCTCACCTGAAAAAGTTAGATCTTTGGGCAATTACCTTCCCCCACTTTCCTTATGAATCTTTATTTGATTCATTGATACTACCTTTTAGAGGCTATTTATACTGACCCTCTGCCTGGGTTCTCCCCCACTTTCCTGACTTTCTTCTGCTTACCTAAGTAGAGCTTTCTTTTCCCTTCATGGGAAACTGCTTTGGTTTTATCCTTTGATACAAATGTATGATAGTTTGTCATTGGATTTATGATTTTGAATGTCTTTCAAATTATATTGACTAATGCATTAACATATTGACTACTGATTTACAACAAATTTGAGGATTTGAATTTGTAACTTTTCTAATCCTGTCTTAATTCTTCATGGTTTGTAAATCCAAACTCTGACATTTTTGTGGGGCCAAATGTGCTTTACATTATTAAAAAGTATTGATTGCTGTGCCAGCATGGTCATAACTAAAGGTCATGCCTCTTGAATCTATCCTGTATTTGATTTTGCACCAGAGATTTTCATGGTGCAAAGTGTTGCATCATATTCCTCTGCCATCTTGTGTCTGGGCTAAACTAGCAGAAAGGTTCCACTGATTTGTTCCCAGAAGCAGCAAATAAATAATGGAAAATTACTTATATTTCTGGAATAAAGCCCCTAAGTGCTGGATTTGCAGCAAGATCCCAGTTGGAAATGGAGCCCCTTGTATTTCAGCACCAAAATGCTTTAAACTTGTTATTAGGGTCTAAATTATTTTGTTCTTGAAACAAACAATTATCCCCACTTTCTTAAGAAACCAATGGCAGACCCACAGGCATAGTCCCACTATTGTCCAATCTCAAACCTTCCATATAAAAGCAAAATGTTGAAAATAGCATTAACCAGATGACTGCAAGAGAATGTCGAACAGAACCGAAATTGAATGATCTTCAGTCTGGTTACATAACAGCTCTAAGCGGGGAATGGGCATTAGCAATCATCAAAAAAGCTTGCCATCATCCTTCTCGAAAGAAAACAAGAAGCTCTGATCCTTCTTGACCTTGTTGAAGCAGATATGCTAATTAAGAAAAACATTAATGATTTATATGTTGTTACTAATGTGAAAACGCATAGAGAAATTAATTGTAGAAAAATAATGTACACGTTTGAAAATGTACCCTCGGAGAGTGATCACCATGTGTACTAAAGTGACTAAAATATGCAAAATAATGAAAAAATATGAGACAAATGTAGTAATGTATCATAATGAAATGCATAACCTTTGTTTTGTATTATTAAGTTAGCTGAACCAGAGGCCTAGTTTCACTGGGCCTTGCTCGCTCTGAACATGGAGAATTCGAACGCCTAGCGAAGGACTGGTAATCGGGGACAGATACCTTGAACCGCTCAGAGTTCAAGTTGCTTAGCTAGAACATTCTGCAATGTACCAACGGACAGGAGATGATGAAGACAATTTGATACAATTATGTGTAGTGTAGGCTAAATGTACTTTCCCAGGACTTGAACAATAGAGGCACTGACTGGAGAGCCATAGGCAACAATTTTGATACCTTAAGAGCCGGATGATGTCCTCATCGCAAGAAGAACCAATCAGCTTTCTATGAATTGAATCGTACGCAAATTAAAAGATTTGGTAAATAAAAACTATAGGTTAGAGTCATATCTGCTGACCGAATGACCAATTAGCAATTAGTGGGATGGACTGGAAGACCCTAATAAAAAGTCATGACAAGGGGCTAAGACTTCAGAATTTAGGTGAATCTGGGAAGAGATTGATGACGTCAGGAGACGCTGTCCAAGGAGCTGATATTGGGCTCATACTCTGTGAGCCTGATCTGTAGCTGACTATTTGATGACCTGAAGACGAAGACTGACTTGTTGCTGATCCATTCTGGATAAGTAGGTATGAAAATGTAACTGACAATTTTGTGCCTTTTCTTCTAGGTACCAACTGTGCTGTTATAGAGATTCACACTTAGGTAGATTTTCCAAAATTAATGTTTTCTCTAAATTGTTTTCGCATGAAGACCCACATGCTAATGCTAATCTTGGTTAGGTAGGCTGTTAGGGGTGATGTTGACGGTGACAAATGACTGACGAATCTAATTGCTGAATTACATTATTAATGCTGATATTCATAGCTTATGGTGTTGCTTTGCCGCATATGTTTTCTTTAAGAGATAATGGCCCTCATTACAACCCTGGCGGTAAATCCCGCTTACCGCCGTGCTGAAGGCTGCCAACATACTGTGGTGGAAATCCGCTTCAGGTATTACGACCCACTTCTCAGAATCTGCCACAATACAGACACCCACACAAGTCTGCCATACCAAAGGTCAGTGATAAACTAGCGATAGCAAAACCTACACCGTCACGCCAACAAGAATACGCCCACACTATCACGACCCACGAATCAATGCGGCGGTCTTTCAACCACGGTGATCCATTGGCGGTACACACCACCGCGCTCAAAATACACACACACAAAACAAAACTACATTGGACAATTCGAAATACACACAACTGATACACATACACACACCACACCCACACACTCACACCACTATAAAACACACACCCACATTACCCACAACCCGTACAACATTTTTTTGAAAAAGCAGAGAGAGAATAGCAAACACAACACCAGCATCCACAGGCACACCACAATATCACTCATACAACATCCACGCACCTCAAACAACACACCCCAACACAACATATCACACAGCACAACAAACATCACCCACACCACCCTATGGCACCTCAAAGACACCCCAGGTTTTCTGAGGAGGAGCTCAGGGTCATGGTGGAGGAAATCATTCGGGTAGAGCCACAGCTATTCGGATCACAGGTGCAGCACACCTCCATTGCTAGGAAGATGGAGACATTGGCAGAGAATCATTGACAGGGTCAACGCAGTGGGACAGCAACCAAGAACACGGGATGACATCAGGAAGAGGTGGAACGACCTACGGCGGAAGGTGCGTTCAGTGGTATCCAGACACCAGATTGCTGTACAGAAGACTGGCGATGGACCCCCCAGCTTCACCCCCAAAACTAACAACATGGGAGGAGCAAGTCTTGGCAATACTGCATCCTGAGGGCCTCGCAGGAGGACTGGACTCTGGTAAGTCAAATCTTTACTACTATATCCCCCACACCCTACCTGCATGCCATCACATACCCCCACCCGCCCCTTCACCCCCATCCCCCCAACACCT
Source organism: Pleurodeles waltl (assembly GCF_031143425.1). Lineage (NCBI taxonomy): Eukaryota > Metazoa > Chordata > Amphibia > Caudata > Salamandridae > Pleurodeles > Pleurodeles waltl. The sequence goes on from NC_090449.1 coordinate 862,800,897, forward strand.
CACATATGCCCCACTATCACAACTCACACATCCCAATACCAAGCCCTGCATGCAACACCAAAGCATGGACACCCATTGGCAAAGCATGTCCAGAACAGATACCCACAGAGACCCCAAAACACTAATCACACAAGGGCAAACACAATAATGCAAGCACAGGAGTAGAGGGTAACTCACCCAATGCACAAGATGGCACACACAGATACTAAAACTATGCATTTACACCCTAACAGAACCCATACCCAACGTCACCGGACAGGAGGTGCCAGGCATATCCAGTCCCCCCACAGAAGGGGCCCACAGGGCTGGCAGCAGCTCTGCATGCCTGGATCAAGGTGACCAGCCCAGCCCATCAGGGACCTCTGGACAGTCAGTTTCCCTGCCACAGTCACAAGCCACCACTGAACCTCCCCTCAGGAAACACCACCACAGCACCCACCCAGCGGGCCCATGGCACTGTCCCCAGAACACGTCATTCAGCAGTGTGTCCACCACTACAGGGACCTCAGGCAAACCCACCAACCCAAGACAATCAGGGACCTGGGGTCAGTGGGCACACGGTTCAGGGGACAGAGGCACAGGACAACAAGGAAGCTGGGAGGACTGCTGTGCGACAGGGGGAGGATAGGCCCAGGGAACCCACTCTCCATGAGGCACTCTCCAACATCATGGGAGCATACCACCATTCCCAGGAGACCATGGGCACGGTACTAGCCAAGTTTCAGGAGACCCAGCGGCTGCAGGAGTAACACTACCTTGGGATCAGGGAGGACTTGAAGTCCATTAACACCACCCTGGTCACCATTGCAGGGGTGCTGGCAGACCTTGCCAACACCATGAAGGACACACTGGGACACAAATGGGCCCCTGAAACTAGCCTGGATGATGAACAGACCTCTGCCGGCGCTAGTGGACAGGAGGCACCGCCATAGGAACAACAGGCCACCAGCAGCCCACCCACTGCAGAAGAAGAACCACCCCGCAAACGGTCCCTGAGATCCAGGAACAAGACAGAGAACATTGCCAAGACCCCGCCAGGAAATAAGACCCTCCTGATTGTCACCCTTCTGTCCCACTTTGTCACCCTGTCCACCTTTAAACTGCCATTGCTCCACTTCCTATGCCCGATGGACAATGCACCTGTGAGACCAAGAAACTGAACTCTACCATGGACATTCCTATACCATCACCCCATCCCATTGCACACCCCCTTCCAGTTATTAGCACAGAAATAAACACCCTTGAATCACAAATCAATCTGGAGTCAGTCTGTACTTTCACAAATGTGTAATTGCAACCTCTCTGAAATATAGCAATTTCAATGTTCATGTTCACATACCAATGTTACACAGTTGTTGGGCAGCAGTAAACATAGCAGATGGCACAAAGTGGGACCCAGATCTGTGAAATGGAAAGGCAAAGTGACATGTCAGGGTCCATACACAGAGGTAAAAAGGCGGATTTATTCTATGTCCTACAGTAGTATGAGATGTGTGAAGCAGTGCCATCCTCTTACCTGTGTCTCACTGGAAGTATTGCATGATGATGTTGTTTCGGTTGTCTATATCTTCTTCTTCTGCCTCCTCTTCTTCACTCTCCTCAGGCTCCACAGCTGCCTCAAGACTAGCATCAGGCCCATCCTCCTGCAGAAAAGGCACCTGGCGTCGCAAAGCCAGGTTGTGCAACATACAGCATGCCACGATTATCTGGCACACCTTCTTCGGTGAGTAGTATAGGGAGCCACCTGTCAGATGGAGGCACCAAAATCTGGCCTTCAAGAGGCCGAAGGTGTGCTTTTTTATCCTCCTAGTTCGCCCATGTGCCTCATGGTAGCGTTCCTCTGCCCTTGTCCTGGGATTCCTCACTGGGGTCAGTAGCCATGACAGGTTGGGGTAACCAGAGTCACCTGCAAATATCGAGGGACAACTGTTAGACATCCTCCAAACAGTATGGAATCTCCCACACCCAGACACCTATTTAAACTGTGTGGGGACCTTGGGCTCACCTATTAGCCACACACGGTGCCTCTGGAGTTGCCCTTTCATATAAGGGATGCTGCTATTCCTCAAAATGTAAGCGTCATGCACTGAGCCAGGATACTTGGCATTCACATGGGAGATGTACTGGTCTGCCAAACACACCATCTGCACATTCATAGAATGGTAGCTTTTGCGGTTTCTGTACACCTGTTCATTCCTGCGGGGGGGACACAAATGCCACATGTGTACCATCAATGGCACCAATGATGTTGGGGATATGTCCCAGGGCATAAAAGTCGCCTTTCACTGTGGGCAGATCCTCCACCTGAGGGAAAACTATGTAGCTGCGCATGTGTTTCAGCAGGGCAGATAACACTCTGGACAACACGTTAGAGAACATTGGCTGTGACATCCCTGATGCCATGGCCACTGTTGTTTGAAAGGACCCACTTGCCAGGAAATGGAGCACTGACAGGACCTGCACTAGAGGGGGGATGCCTGTGGGATGGCGGATAGCTGACATCAGGTCTGGCTCCAACTGGGCACACAGTTCCTGGATTGTGGCACGATCAAGTCTGTAAGTGAAAATGATGTGTCTGTCTTCCATTGTCGACAGGTCCACCGGAGGATGCCGCCATCTCATCACCTGCCCCAGCGGACGTGCGCTATGGAGGAGAAGGGTGAGCAGAGGGTCATACACCACATAGGTTTCACAAGGCTCTTTAGCACAATCGTGAAATTATCTCTGTGTGCCTTTGTCTGTCCGTATTCCTGGCCAAAATAGCTGTGACACAGTTAGTTGGCCTGCCATGTGGCCCCCTGAAATGGTGGCTGTCTGACCTGTAAGGAGGAACAAGGGGAAATGAGGTAACTTCGCTGGTGTTGTGCAGCGTCGCGGTAGGCGTTTGAAGACCGCTGCGCAATTCAGCATTGGTTATCATTGGGCCCTATGGGTTCCAGGAGCCAATGGCGATGTACGCCGGCGGTGACGGTACGCACCGCCGTGGACGTGACCACCATTTTCTATCTGTTCCCTCACTTGATACCTGACCTTGAACAGGAGAGGACCTACACTGCAAGTGCTGCTGTGACCTGCATCTGGAAGCGACAATGGCTACAGTGTCTGGGGAACGGGCCACTGCCTTCACTGTGGAGGAGTTGGAGAAACTGGTGGATGGGGTCCTCCCCCAGTACACGCTACTCTACGGTCCTCCAGACAAACAGTTGAGTGAACCGTGTGCATGGTGGGTGGAACATGAATGTATGGAGTGTTGTGGATGGAAGAGACGGGGGGACAGGCCAGCATGTGAGGTTGGTGAGTGTATGTTTTTCTGGGACAGGGTGGGAGGTTTGTGGCCAATGTGTGAGAAGAACTGTATGGGGGAGTAACATCCTTTTTTACTTCACTATTCCTCTAGGTCAGCGCCCACCAGAAGAAGGGTATTTGGTGTGCCATCGCCACGGGAGTGCGGACCCTGGGGGTCTACCATAGACGAAGCACCCACTGCTGGAAAAGATGGGAGGACCTGCGCCGCTGGAGCAAGAAGACGGCGGAGGCCCAGCTGGGGATGGCCTCCCAACGTGGAAGGGATGCCTGTCGCACTATGACCCCCCTGATGTACCAGATCCTGGCAGTGGCATATCCTGAGTTGGATGGGCGCTTGAGGGCATCACAGCAGCCACAAGGGGGTGAGTACACTCTCATTCAGCTGACTCTGCACGCTTGACGAGGTGTCTGGGTGAGGGAGGTGGGCTGTGGGTTCCCCTAGGCCAGGGCAGATGCGCAAAGGTAGATCCATTGATTTGCAGGCTCAGTCCCACTCCAACCCCAAAAGTGGTATTTGCCCTCTACACCTAGTCAGGCTCCTATGGGTTGCAGTTGTGCATGAAATGGGTCTAGACAGAGTCCCCCATGGGCATGTGCTTTTCCCCTGCACTGTTAGTGCATGGCTTAGTGCATAGGGCTGCTCCCTGTGTGTTGTGTCCGCCAACGGTAGTGGTGTTGCAGGCATTGAACATGTGTCTCCTCTGTCTTTCCCCCCCTTTTGGTTTTGTCACCCTGTCCTTGTGTGCATTAGCATCATCCGGCAGAGGAGCATTGGCACCGGAACAGGAGGGAGCTGCAACCCACATGGCCCTGTAGGGTGAATTTACGGAGTCAGAAGGCACCAGTGGGACGGAGGGCGAGGGGAGCTCCATGACAGGGACAGGAGCAGACCCCAGCCTCTTCCCTACACCTCCCCCCCCCATCCTTCCCCTAGGGGAGTGCTTCTCAAACTGTGCGCCACGGCGCCCTGGTGTGCCATCAAAACTAGACAGGGGCGCCATGAGCTGCATCATTACTGGATAGCAGTGATCTAATTCTGCAGCTGCATATTAGAACTTAGATAATCCCCTCCATAAAAAAAAAAGTCAGAAGCCGTTTTCCTTGTTTAGAGTGCACAGCTTGTGATTGTGGAATTTCTAGTGAGAAATTGAAATACAGCAAGGATGGGCCTTGAACTTTAATCCTCAAACACCATCTAGTGGAAGTAATTATATTACACACTAGTTCTATTCACAAAAACCTGCATAATGAATGTGTACTAGGTCTTCGGCTAGAAAATCAGACAACCAAGCATTTTCCAATGCCAAGGCTGAAAATGAATATAGGAAGAATGTGGCGAGCGGTTTAATTGATTTCATTTCTTATGCTCCTTGTAAAAGCAAGGATGTATATTTGGAGTGCCAGAAAAACCCCACCCTCGGCTGAGTTATTCTGTTCAAGACAGCAGGTAGGTATTGGTACACCCAATCGAGACCAAAAGCTTTTTAGTTTAACCATGGAAATCCTGCTTTGCCACAGAGTCCTGGTAGCCTGCTTCGCCAGTCCATATTTATCTTCTCTTCTGCAGCTCCTGCAGACATCTGTGACCTATATTGCAAATGACGTACATGGCGTGCATTTCAAGTTATTTTATTCATGATTACCACCACTTTCTGACTGTATTTTATGACTGTATTTTATGTTTGAGCGACTACTTGAGACGGATTTGCTGCCACCAGCAACAGTGATTACCACAAACTTAACGCAGTGCTAACTTGTCAGAGCAGTAATTAAAACAGCAGTACTTGATCCCCAATTTTAACAGAAATTAACTCTTCTCTAAAGACCAGTAAATTACTACTCGTAATATTTTACCACTAACATAAGAAGTGCTATTCCTTCTGTTACTTTTATTTAAAAAACTGTTATCTTGGTGGACAAGTGAAAGACTAATATAGTAAAATGCGGACAGAAGGAAACCTACAGCAATACAAATATTCAGTTGGCAGAAAAAAGACAGGTCAGCATTATTTCATGGGTAATGTATACTACTGTAATCCCCAAAAGGTAGCAAACCTAGATAGACCATAGTTTTAATGCTTAGCTCCTCAACACAATAAAGATATGAGAATGAAATAAGAGAACATGCGTTGATGTTAAAGTCATCCTGAAAAAAAGACCATTACACACTATTTATAGTACTCAAAGGGAAAATGACATACAGGCACAAGTTTACTAAGATTTCACACAATGCGATGAAACTTCAAATTTTGCTGTGCATTGTTGCATTAAAGAGAAAACAGAGTGCAGCACCATATATGCAAAACTTTGCATGCTGCTGGTGTCACTCCCAGATCTAGCACACAAATAGGCTGCTTTGTGCGACGCACAGTCAAACACCAGAGTGCAGAGGAGAGCATATGCTGTCTAGCATAGGATTAGTACTGGAGACATTCCCCTCCAGTACAGATTTCTAAGCAGTTTATATTGTTTCTGACTTAACCAATTATATATTTTTTTAATTAAACAACTGTTATATTTTTATGTTGTTACATCTATTATTATAATCCCTTCATTGGCTTTATCCCAATTATTTTCAGGGTGAAAAATGTAAGTACTCCTGAGGCCCGGCTCACATCCCCCCACCCGCCCAAAAACAGTATAGCATAATGGGGAGCCACGGCCAATAGCCAATAGGTCAAGGGAGCCGCGGGTCAAAAAGGTTTGGGAACCACTGCCCTAGGGCCAGGATGTCCAGGTCCCAGCCCAGCACCTCAGCCACCAAATCATCCAGCACTGTGGTCTCAGCAAGTCCTGTCACATCGCGGGCGGCACCCATCAGGGCTGCCAGTGTGCCACCTAGCAAGGCCAAGAATCAGCCCATTCCGCCACCTGCCAAGGTGAAGAAGGTGCTCACATGCCGTAGGGAGAAGCCACACCAACCACCCAGCAAGAGCTCCTCCAAGCCCAAAGGGAACAGTGCCAAGGGACCAGCAGCGACATCAAAGGTGGGGAAGGGACACAAGGCAGGACAGGGCACGAAGCCTCCGGCTGAGGGACCAGAGTCACCCCTTCTGGCAACCAGAACAGCAACCTGTACGGCGGTGGACACCGCCACCTGCACATCTGCTGCCTCAGCAACAGTCCCCAGGATCATCCCAAGTGGGCAGCCGTCCGAGGCTGCAGGAGACGTCCTGCTGTGTCCCTCCACAGGTGCTGACGCATTCACCACTGCCAGCATCTCCGCCACAGACACCGCCACCAGCCCCACGACGTGATCAGAGAGTGCCACCACAGCTGACATAGCTATCATTCAAAGTGGCCAGCCATTCAAGGCTGCAGGAGACGTCCTGGACCCTGCACAGTGTACATGAGGCACGACACCCAGCACTGTTTGTACCTGCAGGTGGCATACGAAGTCACAGCAGGGTGGAGTGTGTCTCTGCCTCCATGGAGTATCATGCTACCTGTTCCCAGGCAATCTCATGGCACACACACCCAGGTGAGGGAATGGGACCTGCCACACTCTATGTGAAGCACTATGGGCACAATGCCCCCTCCAGAACCAGTGGAGAAAAGCATTCACTCACCTTATCCTTGGCAGGATGAAGCACTCTGGGCACAATGCCCCCTCCAGAACCAGTGGAGAAAAGCATCCACTACCCCAGTCCTTGGCAGGATGAAGCACTCTGGGCACAATGCCCCCTCCAGAACCAGTGGAGACTGACATCCACTTGAGAGACTGTGGCTTTGCACTCTCCAGGATAAAGCAGTGGGCAAACCACCTACTGGAGAGACTTAAGAGACTGTGGCTTTGCACTCCCCAGGATATAGCAGTGGGCAAACCGCCCACTGGAGAGACTTGAGAGACTGTGGCTTTGCACTCCCCAGGATAAAGCAGTGGGCAACCCGCTCACTGGAGAGACTTGAGAGACTGTGGCTTTGCACTCCCCAAGATATAGCAGTGGGCAAACCACCCACTGGAGAGACTTGAGAGACTGAGGCTTTGCACTCCCCAGGACCAAACTGTGGGCATAGAGCCCCCTCGTGGAGCAGTGGCATCGTCCGTTCATCCGGCTGAGGTGCCCCCCCCCCTCCCCCTCCCCTTGAGGTGCCTGTTTATTTTCGTTCTGATGCCCCAGCAGTGTTCTCTCTGTTTCAAATCAGGTATCATGTGTGGGCTTTGCCCATGCATTTTGGGACCAGTGGACCACTGGTCCACATACAATGATTTCATTACTATCGGGACTTGTGTAGTTGGTGTACATATTTGCATATACTGATGATTTTAATTTTGGCCTATCTGATTTTTCGATGATTACACTTGTTACAATCATTACATTTGGTACTTGAGTTATTCCAGGGGGTGATGGCGTGTAAATGTAATGTTGATGCATGTATTTGTGTGTATGGTGTTGTGGGTGAGTATGGGAGTGGGGGTGTTGCATGTGTGTGTCACTTTCTTTTCCCTCCTCCCCTCCCATGTGTGCTAGGTGCAGTACTCACCGTGGTCGTCGCAGGCGTCTTTGGTGCTCTTGATAGAAGGAGAGGTAAACCAACATGGGCAGGACCTGTAACTCGGGCTCCATGGCATCCTGGTTCCTCGTTGGGTGTTGAGAGGTGAGTGGTTTCCTTTCCACAGACTGTTTCCGGCGTGCTTTTGATGGCGTTGGTACCGCCCCGGAAAAGCTGGCGGATTGGTGCCTTGAAATACGGTGGGCGGTACACTGTGTCCCGCCTGTCTGTTGGCAGTTACCGCTGCGGTGTTTGTTTCTACCGCCGTTGGCGGTCGGAGTGTTAAAGTGGCGGTTTATGTTGCCGGTTTCCGGCATAATCGTGATTCCATTTTTTTTACCGCCGGCCTGTTAGCGGTATTACCGCCGCTTTAACACAGACTGCCATGGTTGTAATGAGGGCCAATGTCTTTTAACTGATGAATTAATAAAGAGTTAATTTGAATAAAGTTTGAACTGACAGACGACTTAGAATTGTGAGCAATAGGGAATAAAACTTGTTAACCTTTTTCCTGAGTAGTGGTTATTTCTGATTAGTATGGCTTATATTGTGGTTTCATAAAGTATTTACCTTGATTATTGATGTTGATTATTGATTCAATAGTCACTGAATGACTAGGATACTCCATGCACTTCAAAAGGTTCATCAACCTATACGTGTCCCCTTGTAAGTTTACTTACTAAGGACAAGGCGCGCTAGCAGTTTTTGGTTGCAGCATGATGGTTAGTTTGCTTAGGGAACTAGTTATGTGGTGATTATTGGTTATGGTAGTAGTTTATGTTAGGATTAGTTGTTTGTATTTTATGAGGTTTGAATTTTCTTTTTTTGAAATGGCAATTGTAGCAAAGATGATGTCCCATTAAGCCCAGAAATGAATTTCCCGGATCCTGGATCCCGGGTACGTTCTCTGTGTTTTTGAGATAGTGAGAAAGTGGTAGGTTGCGCTTGCACAGGCTTAAGCAAATCGCAGGTGTATTGTGATTTATGTGAAGTAAGTAGGGAGTCTGCGTACTCCAGTTGACGTTAGTAGGAGTGTGTGTACTCCGTGGTATGAGAGTAGGGAAGTCGTCAGACTTCACATGTGTGTGGTGCTTTGTGCTAAAAAATTATCCATGTGGTTGTTGGTGATGTACGGACCTTGCATGGTCTAAGACTCCAGAGTATATTGACAAGTGTAGGAGACACTTGGGTATATGTTGTAATCTGTCTGGTTTAGTAGGTTGATCGGGCATGGTCAACAAGTTGGTATGTGAGTCAATCGAGTAAGAGAAGTTTCGACTGAGATTTGACAAGTCCTGTGTGCACCAGGACAGACCCATTGATCAGTTGAGAGTAAAAATTTGCGGGTCAAATTTTGCTTGCGAATGTGGGAGACTGAGAAAGAGGAATAGCTACATGAGCCAAGAGTGCCATTAGTGAAAATCCGTAAGGTCTATGAAGCGATTGTGTCCCTCCCTGTAGTAAACCAGCAGGCTTGTTTTAGTTATTGCTTTTTGGTAAGTGCTCGCAATAAATTGCATTCGTTGTGTGAATCGAGTTGAGGAGGACGAGCCGCAAGACTTTGTCAGCCGCAGTTTGTGAATGTGACGTCAGAGTGAGCCGCGCTGGGATAGGTCAGTTAGGGAGAAGAGTCTCGAGCGAATTGGCAGCCGTCCGTAAGAGGCAATTGGTTGAGTAAGTGAGTGAAGGGAATCTTGGGAGTAAAAGTTATTTCATTATTGAATCGAAGTAAACAAAACAATCAAAATGAAGTTTTTCAAGGCATTTAAGAGTGAAGAAGGGTGATTCTTACATTAAGGCGTCAGTGGGGGAGCCGACCCCATCGGAATATTATCCGGCTTACATTGTGATGGAGGAGTGTTAGAAATGGGGTTTCTGGTTGGCTAGGGTATGCACCTCAGCCAGGCAGAACTTACCCACTCTAACATTGGAAGTCAGCGGTGAGGATAGGACTTGCGTTTGCACAATACCATTGTGACTCATTATTTCACTACAAGGATTGCATTTAGACCATCACATGTTTGGCTTCTCTTAAGTTTCTCTCTTTGGTCATTTTTCCTGTTTTCAGTTCTCACGCTTGGGTATTGTGGTTGTCACAGTTGAGTTATTTGTACCTTTTCAAGATGGGGCTTACCTTTGATTTAGAGGACCTGCCGTTTTACACGCAGGGGGAATTAGAGGGGTTCTGTAGAGAGAGAGGGCTGCCTGTAGAAGGGGACCTCAGGAGATCTCTGAATTTCTTTGAAAGGTTTGTGACATTTACCCAGGGAGGGAGTGTGCATAGGGGGTACCCAGAGGATCCTGAGTGTAGCGAGGGTTCCCAATGGGAGGGCTCCCAGACCTCATCCCTAGAGAGTGGTAGAGAGACTGATCAGGAGGGTGAGAATGACCGGTTGGGGACGCCAGTTGACAGGGAAGGCCCCAGTGATAGGGAGTCCCTTGCTGGGTCCAGTGTGAGAAGCAGGGCTACCTCTCATTCCTTGACGCCTGATGAGCTAAGAGATAGGCGGGAAGAGAGGGACCTGAAATTGCAGTTAGCGCGCCTAGCTGTTGAGGAGAGAAGGGCTGAGGTAGAGAAGGCCTTAGTACAGGAAAGAATGGCAGAGGCAGAGAGGGCCTTTGCCAGAGAAAGACTCGCTCTAGAGCGCAGTCTAAAGGTTCTGGACTCACCAGCGCTGCAGGTGGAGTCCAGTGGTGGCAGCAATGTACAGTGCTGTAGCAAAGATGTTCCTCACATACCCATAGATCTGGTACCTAGGTTCCAAGAGGGGGGTGACATACGTCAGTGGTTAAAGGAATATGAGAAGGCTCTGGTAGAGCGCAGGATCCCTGAGAAGGATTGGGGAACTGGCCTAGGGAGTTTTATTCCTGAGGAGGGGAGGGATGCCCTACTGACTCTAGAAGAGAGTGACAGGGAGGGGTACTCCGCTGTGAAGAACGCACTGATTGTGAAGTATGGTTTTTCCCCTGAGGAATACAGAAAAAGGTTTAGGGGTGGTAAGAAACTGTCCCACCAGTCTTGGGAGGAGTTTGTGGAGGATTGCTGCATTGCACTAGATGGATGGGTGAAGGGTAGCACAGTAAACAATTTTGAAGTGCTGTTTAATCTGATTCTCAGAGAGCACCTGTTTCGTTGTTGTTTTTCAGAGTTACGCCAACACTTGTCAGTGTGTGAGCTCTCTGACCCCAGGGAGCTTGCAAAGGAGGCAGACTTCTGGTTGCGTACCAGAGGGTCTGGTGTGATATTAGGGGGTGTTCCTAATGAGAGTGGTCTAGGTGTTTCCCAACAAGGTGTGGTGGGAAAGGAATGGAGTGTCCCAGGTAGGTCCCAGTGGACTGGGATGGGTGAGGGACCCCATGTCCCGTCTCTGAGGAGAGGGAATGGGGCTGGGCTGAGGCCCAAGGTGCCCAAGATACCGCCCCAGGCCCCTGAAGGTTCCATGAATGAACGCCAGGAGGTGAGCCTAACCTGTGCCGTAGGGCCAGCTGTTCAGAAGGATCCCATTTTGTCATTAGGACTTAGGCGGGTGGCTGGTGATAGCGTTCCGCCGGTCCTGGTGTCTGGTAGTCTCGCTCTACAGCGGAGGAGGCGGAAATCCAGGCATAGGGTTGAGAGGGGGCTGCGGGCCCCATTGGAGAACCTGGAGGGTCAGGGGTCAGCTCTGAGAGCAGAGCCCCCCAGGAATGACCTTGGTGAGACCATTTCTGGGCTGGGGGGAATCCAGACTCTGTCCGATGGGCAGAGGTCAGGAGACCTGCGCCAGCCAGACTCTTGTGTGGCCCTTGGGGAAAGTGTTTCCCTGGTGGGGGTAGGTGTGCCCCCCAGGAAGTCCTGGTGCGCCAGGCAATGATTCAACTGCAGGGTGGTGACTCTGGGTTGGATGATCAGGTTCAGGGGGTAAACTCTGACCTGAGTACGTGTGCTCCCAAGGAAGTCCTGGTGCGCCAGGCAGTGGTTCAACCGCAGGGTAGTGACTCTGGGTTGGATTGCCAGATTCAGGGGGTAAGCTCTGATCTGGTAGGGGGTAGGTGTGCTCCCAAGGAAGTCCTGGTTCGCTGGGCAATGGTCCAGTCTAAGGGTGTAGTCCCTGGACTAGATAGACAGGTTCAGGGGGTAAACTCTGATCTGGTTGGGGGGGCGGTTAGTGTGCTCACCCCGTGTGAAACTTCTGGTGGCTTCTCCCGAGGTGGGGAGACGCAGGACTCTGGAAGTGGGGTTCAGGGAGGGGGAAGCCCGTCCCGGACCCCGGTGCAACCCAAGGGTGTCGTCCCTAGGTTGGGTGGTCAGTCGCCAGGTAGTGATCCTGGGCTGGCGAGAAAGTTGAGCAGGGCTGCTGTACCCAGCACCCTGGCAAGTGTGGATTCTGGTGATACCCCTCCTAGGAGAGGAGGGCGGGATCCTAGAAGGAGGGGTAGAGGGAGGAGAGCCTCGCCTCTAGCCCCTGTAGAACCTATGGGTGCGGACCCTAGGTTGGTGGATCAGTGGCAGGGTAGAGCCCCTGAACTGATCGGAAATGGAGTGGAGACAGGTTGCTTTGCACCTGGGGCTACCGCCCCCCACTCATTGTGGTTTCAGAGACCAGAGGCTCCTAGATGGCCTGGGGCCTGGTTCTGGCCATTGGCAGCTAGAGAATCCCCGTGGGTTGGTCTAGGATGCCTGAGACGCATTGACAGAGAGATCCCAGTGGAGTCAGGAAGGCGTAGAACTGGAACATGCCCCTGCTGTTGTGGGCCTGGGTCCTTGTTCTATCGCCCCAATCAGGAAAGTACATCAAGGTATTGATTGTTCTCCCCTGGATTTTGGCTGGTAGGGGGTTGTGTTGGACTTTTGGCCATACGCATGGTCATCCCTAGTCTTTTTGCCTCCTTCCTCCTGGTTTTTCTGACCTTTCGCTGTTGGCTCTAGGACTCTGAGCACTTTATCACTGCTGACCAGTGCTAAAGTGCAGGTGCTCTCCCATCTAAAGTTGGTATGATTGGCTTATACCTAATTGGCATATTTAATTTACCTATAAGTCCCTTGTACAGTGGTATCTCTATACCCAGGGCCTGTAAATTAAATACTACTAGTGGGCCTGCAGCGCTGCTTGCGCCACCCACTGAAGTAGACTTTCAAACCTGTCTCAGGCCTGCTAGCGCAGGGCCTGTGTGCGCAGTTTTCTGCCACAGGGACCTGGCATCTAAATTTACTTGCCAGACCCAGAACTCCCCTTTTACTACATGTAAGTCACCCCTAAAGTACGCCCTAGCTAGCCCTATGGGCAGGGTGCCATGTATGTAGAAAGGCAGGACATGTGCCATATTGCATGGCCTGTCCTAGTAGTGACAAACAGCCTAACATGGTGTCTCACTGCTGTGAGTGATGCCTTCTCATAGGATTGCATTAGAAATGTCCTGCCTTATGTGTAAGGGGTATTGTCTGATTTATGAGGGGTAGCGTAGGCGTGTTTGGTATGGTTGTGATGGGGATAATAAATACTGCTTACTGGTGTGGGTGTATTTTGTATTACTATCACAGAAATGCCACTTCTAGAAAGTGCGCATTTATCTGTGCTTATGATTCTGGTGTTTTGCAGCTTGACTCCAATCCACGTCTGGGCAGAGTGACAGTTGGGGCTTTGTGCATACTTTTCAGACAGCCTGTACACAGGGAGGGTGGAGGTGTCGCTGAGGTGCATCTACATACTGAATAGTCTTCCTGGGCTGAGAGAAGGGAGAGGCGGGGCACACCTACATTTGTAAAGGCTGTGCCCTGGCCTCACACAATAGGGTCGTTAACCCCCCACTGATGTTTGGAGCCTGTGCTGAAAGGAGAGAGGGGGCACTCCCAGAACCAGTTTTAACTGGCTGGAACCTCCTCTCCCTGTCATTGTAAAACACTGTAAAAAAAGGACTATAAGTACAGGGGAATTTTCCCCACAATTTGAACATTCTTGGAACTTGAAACTGGACACAGAACGCTGATGAATGGACTCACCAGGAAACCGCCATGGACTGCTGCTGCTGTGCTGACCTGTGACCTGCCTGGTCACTAGGAGGAACTGCCACCATCTGCACCCCTTGTGCTGGCCTGTAGCTGGGCCCACCAGCCCTGTGCTCCTTCTTGTTTAATTGTTCCCAGGGGCAGGGTGCTGTGGCCCCTGACCCCTGCTACGATCCTTCAACCCTTTGGCAGAATGCTTTTACGAGGAACAAGGCATTCTTTTAATGACTGAGGCTGCTGAGGGGCCATTGCGCTTTGAAAGCGCTTTTCTTTTGCAAACAGAAAAATCACCGCCGCAGCCCGAGCTTGTGGATGTGTTCTAGCGCGTTGAAGGCGCTTTTCTTTTGTGCAAGGAAATCACCGCCGCAGCCCGGGCTTTAAACTGTGCCCTAGCGCTCTGAAAAGCGCTCTCCTGCTGTTAAAATCACCGCCGCAGCCGGGTTATCAAATTACTGCCGAGCGCGAGGACCGCGCTCAGCTCAGTGCCCCCGGGGCACGAGAAAAAACCACATTTAAAGAATCAGGAGCAAGCCTGCTCCTAGCGGTGCCCCCGGGGTAGGGATCGCTCCGAGGAGCGCCCCCGGGGCACCAGAAGGCCCTGCCTTGGGCCAGAGAACCATCGGAGAGGCGAGAGGAGAAGAGGACGCCTCTCCCTCGCCTAGGAAGCCTCGGAAGGCTTCGGTCGCCGTCGGAAGGGCGAGGGGAGAGGAGGACGCCTCTCCCTCGCCTAAGCAGCCTCGGAAGGCGTCGCTCGCCGTCGGAGGGGCGAGGGGAGAGGAGGACACCTCTCCCTCGCCTAAGAAGCCTCGGAAGGCTTCGGTTGCCTGGGGAGCGGGCAGCAGCCTCATCGGAGGCTCGCTGCACCCCCAGACCCCTCAGGGCCCCTGCGAGGGCCAGCCTTGCCATAAAGGGGTCTCCCTTTGAGGAAGGGCCACGGAGGCCCAGGGAGACCCCAGGAGCTAGCGGGTCCCCAGAGGGGCCCGTGTTTCACCCAGGAGGGGGTGCGAGGCACCCCCCTCCCCCTTCAAAGGTTTCCCTGACCTGGGCCCCCCTCGAGAGGGCCGGTGGAGGCCTAGGGGGGCCCCCAGTGTTGACGGCCCCCAGAGGGGCCCGTTTTTTGTCTAGAGGAGGTGCGTGCCGCCCCCCTCTTCCCCAGGACTTTAAGGAGGCCCCCTCATTGCGCAGAGGAGCGCTGGGGGCCCCTTTCTTCTTTGTCTTAGGCACTGGAGGTGCCTCTACCATCTACCAGGTACTTTTAAATGGACCAATAGGATCATAATTGAAGTTCTTGTTACAGACTTTTCTAATTGTGATATATTGCCTACCTGTTACATGATGCTTTTACATATGTGTGCACATGTTCCTTTTATGGACATGACTTGCTAATATGTTTCCCTAACTTGCCATAGGTTTTCTAATGTTCCTACTATGGGCGTTTTATGATATTCTTATGACAAGTGTTCTAATGTAATTACGTGTTTCCTGACTACTGCTTATGTTGCAGAATACTGAGTAACCTGTGTGTTATGTGTGACTACTGCTAGTTTGCAGAGTAACTAATGTGTAACGTTCTGACAACTGCTAAGGTAGCAGGATAGTACTGTTATGTGATGTTGGTCTGATAATTACGCTGTGTACAATACAGTATATTTTCATATAATCTGGTGTTGTGTTTCCTTTGTGGTGGGGATATTGCATCACATGTATGTGTGTGTTGTGCAAACGCTTTACGCATTGCCTCCGGGTTAAGCCTGACTGCTCGTGCCAAGCTACCAAGGGGGTGAGCAGGGGTTATCTTGGACGTGTAACTCCCTTGCCCTGACTAGAGTGGGTAAGTTCTGCCTGGCTGAGGTGCATACCCTAGCCAACCAGAAACCCCATTTCTAACAAGGAGTGAGGTGTAGCACCATGTTTGTGGTTAAAGCAATGGTGTAGGCTAACTAAGAAGCAAGGGTCTTTAGCGTTACCAGAGCATGGGACGTTTAATTTGAGAATTTTGGACCAATTACAAATGTCATTATATGATATGAAGGCATTACCGAGACCAGCACTGTTTGAGGCTTTAGCAGTTTGGGAGCAGGTGGCCAGACAGCAACAAGAGATGAGGTTCAAAAGGAGGATGAAATGAGTAGAGAAATCTTTAGCTGAAGCTAGATGGGATTGGGAACAGAAGAAATGGAGAGCAGTGACACTACAGGATGTTAAATTGTTTCCTGCAATTACGGAAGAAGATGAGGCAGAGAAGGAAGATAGTGCTAAAGAGAATAAAGTGTAGGAAGAAAGAAAAAGAGAAAGTCTTATGTTGATGATGAAGATTCTGATGTTGAGGATCTCATTACGCAGCTGTTAAGAGATTGACCTCCACCTTTAAAAACCTATTCAGGGGGTCCAGGCACTGGTACCACTGCCACTACAGCTGCTTCAGCACAAGCCGAGGGAGCTGTACAGGCAGAAGGCGGACAAATACCAGGGGTAGTACAAAGTACACCTAGTGCAGGAACTACTAGTTCAAGTGCAGATATATCCACCTATGGTACAGAGAATTTATCGAGATGTACGAGTTCTTGAGACAGTCTCGAACATAATGGTGCTGAGAGAGCAAGTGCTTTCAAAGCCGATGTTAGTTCAGACAGAACCGACTCCAATGTTATTGCCTTCAGCACAGGCGCAGGGTTTGCCGAAGTTTACACCAATGACAGGAACCCAGTCAGATATTACATAAGTCATGAATCAGGCAATGAGGGCAACGTTCCCGCAAGGTGCAAGTGTTAGGGCAGCTCCAGATGCAATATCTCTACCAATTACTGTTGGTCCGGCGGTACCCTTATTTGCGCAGAAGAAATCAGATGTGGGAGAACAGAATGAAATGTCACAGAGTCTTGTGAAGAGGGGAGTGAGTGATCCTGTGTAGATGATGTTGTCTGCAGGACAGACTTTCAATGGATCTAGACCTTTAATGGATCTTAGTCCACATGTAGCGCTTCCAGATACAGTGAATGGCCCGAATGCAAGTCAGAGTTTGAAACTTTTGACATTGCAAGCTTCAGGTGCAGTGATGCAACATTTACCAGTGCCAAATGCGAGTAACATTTCATTACAGGGATTGTCAGCTCAGCAGTTGAGTGAATGGTTAGACAGTCTAAACACTCCTCAAAACGCATCCAAGGGTGAAGATCAGATAAATCGTGTAAGGCTGAATATAGAAGCAATGGAGCTAGTTGGGGGAACAATGGGTGTAAACAGATTAGAATCTTACACAGAAGAAGAGCTGAGGTACTTATGCCCAAAGACTACAAGAGAATTAAGGGGCTCATTACAAGCTTGGCGGGCGGCGGTAGCTGTAACCGCCGTGCGGCCGCACTCCAGCGGTCCCCATTACAACATCCCCGCTGGGGACGACGGGCGCAAACCTAGTTTACGCCCGCCGGCCCAGCGGGGATGCGGCCGCAACATAGGAGTCGGCTCCTAATGAAGCCGGCGGTGTTGCGGCCGTGCGACGGGTGCAGTAGCACCCGTCGCGCTTTTCACTGTCTGCTATGCAGACAGTGAAAAGCAGCACGGGGCCCTGTTAGGGGATCCCCTGCACTGCCCATGCCAGTGGCATGGGCAGTGCAGGGGTCCCAGGACTCCCCTTACCGCCATCCTCTTCCTGGTGGTGCAAACCGCCAGAAACAGGCTGGCGGTAGGGGAGTCATAATCCCCAGGGCAGCGCTGCTTGCAGCGCTGCCCTGGCGGATTATCACCGCCGGGGCTAAAACGGCGGGAAACCGCCGGCCCCGGCGGTCGAAATATGGGTCTCCGTACCGCCAGACTGTTGGCGGTACGGACGCCACTTTAGCCCTGGCGGTCTCCGACCGCCAGGGTTGAAATGACCCCCTAAGTGTCTAAAATACATCAGAATTGGCAGAATTAGCAGAGAAGCATGATATTGAGATTGAGAAAATTAAACATTTGAAACACAGTTACAGATAAGATTTAGAGGCAAAAGATTTCGAGCACATGAGGTCAGCATGAAGGCACATTTGAGTGAATTACTTCAGAGTGCTCAGATTTGGGGAGCATTAGAGAAGTGGGAAGGTAGATGGACAAAGAAAAAAGATAAACGAAAACGGGATTCACAAGGAGAGTCTGATGATGCTCAGAGGGAAAAGGAATCAGTAAAGATGCTTCAGATGAGAGAGATTCCAGGAGGACAGTTTGTTCATGTCCCATGGCACTGGATTGATATATTGTCATTCACAAATGATTACCCAAAATTGAGAGAGAAGCTGGTTGAGTGGTATCAGCAAACAGAGAGATTTGTGAAACTTTCTAAATGTCTGTGGGAAGACTTGAACACGCTATTTGAAATAGGGGTACCAACTGACTTGTGGGATGAGTGCAAGAGAGCAGTAGGCTGGCCAACGAGTGAACCAGAAAGGGACAGAATAACAGGTGCACCTTCACCTGAGGTAATTAAAAAATTATTATAAGGTGATCGAATTCCTGAAGACAAGAATCTCTCCTAAAAATATTGATTGGCAATGAATTGACAGAACAGTCCAGGAGTCTAAAGAATCAATACATACTTATTATGAAAGATTGTTAAAAGTATTCACGGAGTACAGTGGCAAGGAAGCATTTGAGCTGAAAGACGTTGCATTTTGTGTTCAGGTTTGTCGAAGGCTTGAGACCGGAAGTAGGACAGATGATTAAGAGTTAATTAATTTGCTGGCAGGCAAAACCGATTGATGAGGTATTGCAATATGAAAAATATTGTAATGATGAGATTGAATTAAAGCAGAAAAAGGTGAAGAAGAAAGCGATGGTGATGCAAATAAAGGCAGCACACACAGGAGTGTAAGGAGCCATAGTTCCGCCTATGCCGCCGCAACGAAGAGCTGTTATGTTTCAGCCTCAAATGAGAGGTAGAGGACGTGGAATTGACATGATGCGTGGTCCGGATTTAGGGACTGTGGTTGTTCAAAATGACATGCAGGGAATGAAAAAGATGTTGCCGTGTCATTTGTGTGGAAACGTGGGACACTGGAAGCGGGAGTGTCCGTTGATGGCCCAGGATGGTGTTGTTCAGAAAGGTGATGTCAGTACATTTCAAACTGTGAAGGTCTCAAGAATGAAAGGATTTATTCCTAACGTTCAGAATTGAGGACCGAATTTCTTACCTGTGCAGCAAATGCAGGTGCCACGCGCACAATTAACACAATTACAACCAGTACAGCAGCAGGTCCCCATGGTACCTAGACAGCAAATGCAGATACCTCAAGCCCCGATGGAGCAGCAACAGGTGATGCTTACTCAGCAGGTCACAGGTCAGAGACAAGACAGTAGTAATAACACAGTGCATCAGTTTCCATTTTACAGTGAGGATGAAATAAACGAAGAATGGATGAGTGATAGTTCGGATGAAGGAGCTTGTATGCTTGCTGCTTCCCTAGAAGTAGATCAGAGAGGACCTTTTGTGAAGGGAAAGGTGATGGGCTACAAGGTCTCATTCTTAGTGGATACAGGAGCTACGCGCTCTACAGGAAGAAGCATAGAAGTCCCGAATTTACCTCTTTCAGGCAGAACAGTTCAAGTTGTGGGAGTAGAGAACAGACAGTTGACAAATCCAATCACAGAACCAGTGCAGGTCGAAATTGGAAATTACCAGGGAATGCATAGATTTGTGGTGTGCGATTCAAGTCCTGTATCCCTACTGGGAAGAGACTTACTGTGTAAAACAAAATGTTCCATTAATTGTTCGGACACTGGTATAGAAGCCAGACAAATAGTGATGATGAGGAAGAACAGGTGACTGAAATGATGGTTAACAATGCCTATGGAGAGTAACCATTGATTGAATTTTTCCCAATGTTTACTGTGAAGGAAGTGCATGCAGACTTGCAGGGAACAGTAAAGGAAGAAGTCTGGGACTTGACAGGCAAAGAAGGAGGTGTGATTAACAGGGTAGATCCAATTAAAATCACTTTGAAGCCCAATGCAGTGTTCCTGCAGCTTCAACAATACAACATGCCACAAGATGTCTTGATGAAAGAGGCAAAAATGATTGGGGACTTCTTAAAACAAGGAGTTCTGAAGGAAGTGTTAAGCAGCCCCTGCAATTCACTGATAATGGGCTTGAAAAAGCCCTGTGGGAAAGTGCGCGTATGCAGGACTTGCGAAAAGTGAATGACATGGTGGTTAAATGTTGTCCGGTAGTGCCCGATCCAGCAGTGATACTGTTTGAGATTCCTTACGATGCAGAGTGGTTCACAGTAGGCGATGTGTCACAAGCTTTCTTTTCAGTACCACTTCATGAGGATAGTCAGTTTCTTTTTAGTTTCAAATTCCTAGACACGGAGTCTACAACTGGTGCAGGCTTCCACAAGGGTATATGGAGTCACCATCTCTGTTTAATCAGATCTTGAAAAAGAACCTTCGAGTCATTAGAATTGCCGTACCAATCGACTCTAGTGCAGTATATTGATGATTTGTTGATTGCGTCCAGAACAAGGGACGATTGTAAACATGACTTGATTCCCCTGTTGAATCATTTGGGAGAATCTGGGCATAAAGTTTCACCTGTGAAACTGCAGTATTGTCAGCAATCAGTAAAATACCTGGGACACCAGATTGAAAAGGGATTGAGGAGAATCTCCAGGGAGCGAATTAACATGATTCTGCAGAGAAGTCCCCCGACTTCTCAGAGAGATGTCAGGATGTTTCTGGGAATGGTGGGGTACTGCAGACAGTGGATTCCGAATTTTGCTGAGATTGCCAAACCTTTGCAACAGTTGACACATAAGGAAGTTACAGATCCCATTACCCTAGATGAAGATCAGATGAAAGCATTCACTGAATTGAGAGAGAGTTTGTGCAGAGCTCCAGTGTTTGGAATGCCTGATTACACAAAGCCTTTTACATTGTTTTGTCATGAATGTGATGCTTGTTCTTTGTCTGTTTTCCCGCAGGTCCATGGAGGTGCTTATCAGCCAGTAGCTTATTTTTCAGCTACCTTGGACCCGGTCACAGCAGCTTTACCAGGTTGCCTGCGCGCAGTAGCCGCAGTTGGTCAAAGTCGTTCCCAATGCGAGGGGGTAGTCATGGGATACCCTTTGAAGGTAATGGTACCACAGTCTGTTGAGATTTTACTGACAAGGACGAAAACGCAATACTTGACGGGTGCAAGACTGACAAGGTATGAGACGAGCATATTGGGTGCTCCAAATGTAACATTGAAAAGATGTACAGTGTTGAATCCAGCGACTTTGCTTCCAAGTGATACTGCTGAAATTGAAAAAGAGGAAGATATTGAGCATGATTGTCTTGAGGTGACTGAGCTGTGTACAAAACCAAAGCCTGATATTAGAGACACGCGGTTAGAAGAAAATGACCAAATTGTCTTTGTTGATGGTTCGTGTCTCAGAGATGGAGCAGGCACACTGAGAGCAGGATATGCTGTGTGCACAATTACAGGCACATTAGAAGCTTCATATCTTCCAGGTGTATACTCTGCACAAGTGGCAGAACTGGTAGCTCTTACTAGAGCATGCTATGTTTCTGCAAGATTAAGAGTCACAATCTATACTGACAGTCAATATGGATTTGGAATTGTTCATGATTTTGGCCAGTTATGGTCGCAACAAGGGTTTATGACCTCTACTGGACCACCAGTGAAAAATGGCGACCGAATAAAAGAGTTGTTGTACGCAATACAGTTACCTGGCGAAATTGCTGTGGTAAAATGCAGACACACCAAGAGACACCGGATTACATTTCATTGGGAAATGGACATGCAGATCAAGTCGCAAGGTTTTGCGCATTGAACTGTATATCGTTTAAAGACAAGTGGGAACTAATGCCTGAAGAAGAAAATAATTGTGCAAGTTTTGCTTTAAAAGTAATTGACACATTGGAAGAGTTGAAAACATTGCAAGAGAATGTGGATAAGGAAGAGAAGCGAAGCTGGATTAGACTTAAATGTATTCAAAGACCTGATGAAATTTGGGTTTCTGAGGAGGGTCAGATGGTGTTGCCAAATAGTTAGTTGAGTCAGATGGCCAGGTATTACCATGGCCAAGCACGTATTGGAAGAGATGCCATGGTTAGACTGTTTAAGGTTGATTGGTTCAATCCAAAGTTCGATAAGCAGCAGAGGCAGTATGTCATCGATGTGTAATTTGTCAGCAACTAAATGTGGGAAAAGGGAAAGTGGTGAATTTGAGCCACATTGGAAGAGCAGGAGGACCTTTCAGCAGAATGCAGTTAGATTTCATTGAGATGCCTGCATGTGGTGGATTGAAGTACATGTTGGTGATTGTGTGTGTCTTTAGTCATTGGATTGAAGCATATCCCACACGAAGGAATGACAGTCTCACAGTAGAAAAGCTGATGCTTAGAGAGTTAATACCACGGTTCGGATTTCCGATCTCTTTAGAATCAGATAGGGGAACTCACTTCAATAACGAAGTGATCAAACTCTTATGTGCAGCACTAAACATTGAGCAAAAGTTGCATTGCAGTTACCGCCTGAAGCATCAGGACTAGTGGAGCAAATGAATGGTACATTAAAACCAAGAATTACCAAGATGTGTGCCGCGACTAACCTGAAATGGCCAGATGCTTTACCTTTGGTATTGATGTCAATGCGAATTATCCCTGACAGGAATACAGGACTGTCACCCCATGAGATCCTCATGGGCAGAGCAGTGAGATTGCCAGCAATTCCAGCCAATGCACTTGTAAATATTACAGATGATATGGTGTTGGACTACTGCAAGGGTCTGGCTGATGTGGTCCGATCTTTCTCTCAGCAGGTGCAGGCTGTTACCCTGCCACCCATTCAAGACCCAGGTCACAATCCGTTGCAGGTCCATCAAGAGAAAACACCATAGAAAGAGAAAAAGAGAAGAGTCCAATTCTAAGGCGAATATTGACTGAAGGATTGAGAAAAGGAGACAATTGGCCTGAGTCACGAATTGGAAGAAAGAAGGAGTTGGTCATAAATGAACCAATAGAGGAAGAAGTGGATACTACAAGAAGAGAAGAACTGAGTGAAGGAGAATCAAGTGAAGAACGAAGGTTGAAGAGAAAGAGAGAAGAAAGTCGAAGATACACAGGTCCTGAGTGGGCATATGCTGCAACAAGTGAATGGCAAAACGAGTTCATGTCCTTTTGCTTTGACAGAGAAGTTCCGAATCAGTACTTTGATGCAACCTGGAAAGGATCAATAAACTGAGTTGTTGAGCTAATCTGTAGAAATTTGAAAAGAGACTGTTGAAATAAACCCGGAAAAGTTATTGATAACCTGATCAGACATTTAAAAACCTGGATGTGTCAAGTTGCTAACTGATTTTTGACAAAGGAGAGAAAAGGGTTCCTATGTGAGAAAGTGAACTGTGAGAAAGAATTATTTTTCTTCATTTTTTATTTTTCCTGTTGCACTTTATCTAAGAGTTATTTCTAATTTCTGATTCTTTACAGATCATGGCTGAATTAAATAATCACGTTAGAAATATTAGATATTATAGGTATGAGTGTGGAGTGGCAATTATGTGTGGAATAATGTTTATAATAATGATTGTGGGTGTGTCAATACATGAAATGAAATAGGCTACTATTGCTTCTATTCCTGAGACTACTACACTAACAGTTTTAGAGAGGTTTAAGTTAGATGAAAAATATTTGCATGACTATACTAATGCACAAGGAGAGCTTTCTTCTAAAGTATTCTATTGGTTATTAAGTGAGTATGTTGAGACGATGGATGCAAGGAATTGTCTTGTGCATATGCAAATTCCTTCCTCTGTGGGAGAAGGGGTTACGTACCATAGTTTGCCTTTAACATATGGCATAATTTGTAGTTTGCTACTAACCAGATTCTATAACCAAGAGTTTATACAGTATTTCTATTCTAACTATGATCCCGTGTTTTCTTTTGTTCCTATTATTAGATATTTGAGTAAGGTAGCTAAAGAGCATGATATAGTATTAGTTAGGGGCTTTTTCAAACAGACAGGAACGTTTGGCACCACTTATGCTCACAGAAATAATCTATCTTGCTTACTAACACCGTTAGAAAAGAGCTTTATAGGGAATACTAATGATAGAAGGAAGGCATTGAAGAAGAAGTTAGAGAAAGGATTGGAGAAAAGGACTTATAAGAATGATTATAATTGAATTGAATTGAAGGAACCAGGAGTTTAGGAAAAGGTTGGAAATGGATTTGCTTCTGTGGGTAATTGGTTTAATCAAATTTGGAATGGGGTATTGTGGAAAATCGTCCAGGGAATATTGATTGTAATTGTTTCCATATTAGGATTATGGGGTACATGCAAATTATGGCAAAACATAAAATGAAGGAAATCTAAGAATGATCAGGGGAGGGTAGAACCACCTAGGAAAAGAGTGTATAGAGAAAACTTTAGGAGAAGCCATGAGACATCAGAAATACAAATGTAAATTGATGGCAAAGAAAGGTATGATGACATATTTAGTCATCAGAGGAGGGACTGTTGAAGCAGATATGCCAATTAAGAAAAATATTAATGATTTATATGTTGTTACTAACGTGAAAATGCATAGAGAAATTAATTGTGGAAAAATAATGTGCACGTTTGAAAATGTGCCCTCGGGGAGTGATCATTATATGTACTAAAGTGACTAAAATATGCAAAAAAATGAAAAAATATGAGAACAATGTTTTAATATATCATAATGAAATGCATAACCTTTGTTTTGTATTATTAAGTTAGCTGAACCAGGGGCCTAGTTTCACTGGGCCTTGCTCGCTCTCAACATGGAGAATTCGAACACCTAGCAAAGGACTGGTAACCAGGGACAGAGACCTTAAACTGCTCAGAGTTCAAGTTGCTTAGCTAGAACATTCTGCAATGTACCAACGGACAGGAGATGATGAAGACAATTTGATATAATTATGTGTAGTGTAGTCTAAATGTACTTTCTCAGGACTTGAAAAATAGAGGCACTGACTGGAGAGCCATATGCAACAATTTTGATACCTGAAGAGCCGGATGATGTCCTCATCGCAAGAAGAACCAACCAGCTTTCTGTGAATTGAATCACACGCAAATTAGAAGATTTGGTAAATAAAAACTATAGGTTAGAGTCATATCTGCCGACCGAATGACCAATTAGCAATTAGTGGGATGGACTGGAAGACCCTAATAAAAAGTCATAACAAGGGGCTAAGACTTCAGAATTTAGGCGACTCTGGGAAGAGATTGATGACGCCAGGAGACGCTGTCCAAGGTGCTGATATTGGGCTCATACTCTGTGAGCCTGATCTGTAGCTGACTATTTGATGACCTGAAGACGAAGACTGACTTCTTGCTGATCCATCCTGGATAGGTAGCTATGAAAATGTGACTGACGATTTTGTGCCATTTCTTCTAGGTACCAACTGCGCTGTTATAGAGATTCACACATAGGTCGATTTTTCCAAATTAATATTTTCTCTAAATTGTTTTTGCATGAAGACCCACATGCTAATGCTAATCTTGGTTAGGTACGCTGTTAGGGGTGACGTTGACGGTGACAAATGACTGACAAATCTAATTGCTGAATTACATTAATAATGCTGATATTCATAGCTTATGGTGTTGCTTTGCTGCATATGTTTTCTGTAAGAGATAATGGCCCTCATTACAACCCTGGCGGTCGGTGTTAAGGCGGCGGTAAGACCGCCAACAGGCCGGCGGTACAAAAAATTGAATTACGACTGTAAGGAAATGCCTCCTTGGCATGGTTACCCCCTGACTTTTTGCCTTTGCTGATGCCAAGTTATAATTTTAAAGTGTGCTGAGGCCTGCTAACCAGGCCCCAGCACCAGTGTTCTTTCCCTAACCTGTACCTTTGTTTCCACAATTGTCACACCCTGGCATCCAGATAAGTCCCTTGTAACTGGTACCCCTGGTACCAAGGGCCCTGATGCCAGGGAAGGTCTCTAAGGGCTGCAGCAAGTCTTATGCCACCCTGGAGACCCCTCATTCAGCACAGACACACTGCTTGCCAGCTTGTGTGTGCTGGTGGGGAGAAAATGACTAAGTCGACATGGCACTCCCCTCAGGGTGCCATGCCAACCTCACACTGCATATAGGCATAGATAAGTCACCCCTCTAGCAGGCCTTAAAGCCCTAAGGCAGGGTGCACTATACCATAGGTGAGGGCATAAGTGCATGAGCACTATGCCCCTGCAGTGTCTAAGCAAAACCTTAGACATTGTAAGTGCAGGGTAGCCATAAGAGTATATGGTCTGGGAGTCTGTCATGCACGAACTCCACAGCACCATAATGGCTACACTGAAAACTGGGAAGTTTGGTATCAAACTTCTCAGCACAATAAATGCACACTGATGCCAGTGTACATTTTATTGTGAAATACACCCCAGAGGGCATCTTAGAGATGCCCCCTGAAACCATACCCGACTTCCAGAGTGGGCTGACTAGTTTTAGCATCCTGCCACACACCAGACATGTTGCTGGCCACATGGGGAGAGTGCCTTTGTCACTCTGTGGCTTGTAACAAAGCCTGTACTGGGTGGAGGTGCCTCTCACCTCCCCCTGCAGGAACTGTAACACCTGGCGGTGAGCCTCAAAGGCTCACCCCCTTTGTTACAGCACCCCAGGGCACTCCAGCTAGTGGAGTTGCCCGCCCCCTCCGGCCACGGCCCCACTTTTGGCGGCAAGGCCAGAGGAGATAATGAGAAAAACAAGGAGGAGTCACTGGCCAGTCAGGACAGCCCCTAAGGTGCCCTGAGCTGAGGTGACTCTGACTTTTAGAAATCCTCGATATTGCAGATGGAGGATTCCCCCAATAGGACTAGGGATGTGCCCCCCTCCCCTCAGGGAGGAGGCACAAAGAGGGTGTAGTCACCCTCAGGGCTAGTAGCCATTGGCTACTAACCCCCCAGACCTAAACACACCCCTAAATCGAGTATTTAGGGGCTCCCAGAACCTAGGTAACTAGATTCCTGCAACCTAAGACGAAGAAGGATTGCTGACCTGAAAGCCCTGCAGAGAAGACAGAGACACCAACTGCTTTGGCCCCAGCTCTACCGGCCTGTCTCCCCACTTCAAGAAAAACTGCAACAGCGACGCGTTCCACAGGGTCCAGCGACCTCTGAAGCCTCAGAGGACTACCCTGCATCTAAAAGGACCAAGAACTCCTGAGGACAGCGGCTCTGCTCCAAAGAAGAAACATCTTTGCAACAAAGAAGCAACTTTTAAAGAACACACGTTTCCCGCCGGAAGTGTGAGACTTTGCACTCTGCACCCGATGCCCCCGGTTCGACTTGTGGAGAAACAACACTACAGGGAGGACTCCCCGGCGACTGCGAGCCTGTGAGTAGCCAGAGTTGACCCCCCCTGAGCCCCCACAGCGACACCTGCAGAGGGAATCCAGAGGCTCCCCCTGACCGCGACTGCCTGCTTCAAAGAACCCGGCGCCTGGCAAAGACACTGCACCCGCAGCCCCCAGGACCTGAAGGATCCGACCTCCAGTGCAGGAGCGACCCCCAGGTGGCCCTCTCCCTTGCCCAGGTGGTGGCTTCCCCGAGGAGTCCCCCCCCTTGCCTGCCTGCTTCGCTGAAGAGACCCCTGGGTCTCCCATTGACTCCTATTGCAAACCCGACGCCTGTTTGCACTCTGCACCCGGCTGCCCCCGTGCCGCTGAGGGTGTACTTTTTGTGCTGACTTGTGTCCCCCCCGGTGCCCTACAAAACCCCCCCGGGTCTGCCCTCTGAAGACGCGGGTACTTACCTGCTGACAGAATGGAACCGGGGCACCCCCTTCTCCATTGAAGCCTATGTGTTTTGGGCACCACTTTGACCTCTGCACCTAACCGGCCCTGAGCTGCTGGTGTGGTAACTTTGGGGTTGCTCTGAACCCCCAACGGTGGGCTACCTTGGACCCAACTTTGAACCC
This sequence comes from Pleurodeles waltl, assembly GCF_031143425.1. Classification (NCBI taxonomy): domain Eukaryota; kingdom Metazoa; phylum Chordata; class Amphibia; order Caudata; family Salamandridae; genus Pleurodeles; species Pleurodeles waltl. The sequence goes on from NC_090449.1 coordinate 862,828,602, forward strand.
TGTAGGTGGTTTACTTACCTGCAAAACTAACAAACACTTACCTCCCCCAGGAACTGTTGAAAATTGCACTGTCCAGTTTTAAAATAGCTTACTGCCATTTGTGTGAAAACGGTATATGATATTTTGCTAATTCAAAGTTCCTAAAGTTCCTAAGTGAAATACCTTTCACTTAAAGTATTGTTTGTAAATCTTGAACCTATGGTTCTTAAAATAAACTAAGAAAATATATTTTTCTATATAAAAACCTATTGGCCTGGAATTGTCTTTGAGTGTGTGTTCCCCATTTATTGCCTGTGTGTGTACAACAAATGCTTAACACTACCCTCTGATAAGCCTACTGCTCGACCACACTACCACAAAATAGAGCATTAGAATGATCTCTTTTTGCCACTATCTTACCTCTAAGGGGAACCCTTGGACTCTGTGCATGCTCTTTCTTACTTTGAAATAGTACATACAGAGCCAACTTCCTACATTGGTGGATCAGCGGTGGGGTACAAGACTTTGCATTTGCTGGACTACTCAGCCAATACCTGATCACACGACTAAATTCCAAAAAATTTCATTAGAAACTGATTTTTGAAATTTGAGCTATTTTTCAAAATTTTTAAAAGTCCTGCTAGGGCCTTGTGTTAGTCATTGTTAGCATTTCTTTTAGAGTTTAAAAGTTTTGTAAAAGTTTAAATTAAGTCCTAGAGATAGTTTTAGATTCTTAAAAAGTATTCCAACTTTTAGAAACAATGGGGGTTATTATAACTTTGGAAGAGGTGTTAATCCGTCCCAAATGTGGTGGATATACCACCAGCCGTATTACGAGTTCCATAGGATATAATGGACTCGTAATACCGCTGGTGGTATATCCGTCACTTTTGGGACGGATTAACACCTCCTCCAAAGTTGTAATAACCCCCATAATGTCTACTGCAGAAGAGATAGTGATGGAACTCAACCTCACCCCTTACCTGCATCTTAGGATGTCAGAGTTAAGGTCTCTCTGCAAAATCAAAAAGATTAAAACTGGTTCAAACCCTACCAAAGTACAGCTCCAGGAGCTTTTGGCAGAGTTTGCTAAAAACAACCCCTCTGATGATGCCCTCACAGAGGGGGACCCTAGTGACATGGAGGATTTCCCACCTCCAGTCCTAGATAGGGAGCCCAGGGTCTCTCAAACCCTGTCTCCACAAGTGATAGTCAGAGATGCTGCTTCTCTCACAGGAGAGTCCAGCAACTCTGGAAGCATTGAGGGCAGCCTCAATGAATATGACCTCTTGTTAGCCAGGATGGTCAAAAGATTGGCTTTAGAGAGACAGCTCTTAGCCATAGAAAGGGAAAGACAAGAGATGGGCCTAGGTCCCATCAATGGCGGCAGCAACATAAATAGGGTCAGAGATTCTCCTGACATGTTGAAAATCCCGAAAGGGATTGTAACTAAATATGAAGATGGTGATGACATCACCAAATGGTTCACAGCTTTTGAGAGGGCTTGTGCAACCAGAAAAGTAAACAGATCTCACTTGGGTGCTCTCATTTGGGAAATGTTCACTAGAAAGTGTAGGGATAGACCCCTCACACTCTGGAAAAGATGCAGAATCCTATGACCTCATGAAGGCTACCCTGATTGAGGGCTTTGGATTCTCCACTGAGGAGTATAGAATTAGGTTCAGGGGGGCTAAAAAAACCTCGAGCCAGACCTGGGTTGATTTTGTAGACTACTCAGTAAAAACACTGGATGGTTGGATTCAAGGCAGTGGTGTAAATGATTATGATGGGCTGTACAATTTATTTGTGAAAGAACACCTGTTAAGTAATTGTTTCAATGATAAACTGCATCAGCATCTGGTAGACCTAGGACCAATTTCTCCCCAAGAATTGGGAAAGAAGGCAGACCATTGGGTCAAGACTAGGGTGACCAAGACTTCCACAGGGGGTGACCAAAAGAAAGGGGTCACAAAGACTCCCCAGGGGAAGAGTGTTGAGACATCCAAGGGAAAAAGTAAAGAGTCTTCTATAGGGCCCCAAAAACCTTCTCAGGAGGGAGGGTCCAGAGCCTCTTCACAATCCAATTTTGGGTACCAGGGTAAAAACTTTGATCCCAAAAAGGCCTGGTGTCGTAGCTGTAATCAGCAAGGACACCAAACTGGAGACAAGGCCTGTCCCAAGAAAGGTTCCATTTCTAACTCTACTCCAGCTAACCCTGGAATGGCCAGTCTCCAAGTGGGATCAACAGTGTGCCCAGAGCAAATCAGGGTTCACACTGAAGCTACATTAGTCTCTGAGGGTGGGGTGGATTTAGCCACACTGGCTGCCTGGCCCCCCAATATGCAAAAATACAGGCAGCAACTCTTAATTAATGGGACAAGTGTAGAAGGCCTGAGGGATACAGGTGCCAGTGTCACCATGGTGACAGAGAAACTGGTTTCCCCTGGTCAATACCTGGCTGGACAAACTTATCCAGTCACCAACACTGACAATCAGACTAAAGTACATCCCATGGCTATGGTAACTTTAGAGTGGGGAGGGGTCAATGGCCTGGAACAGGTGGTGGTCTCCTCAAATATCCCTGTAGACTGTTTGCTTGGAAATGACCTGGAGTCCTCAGCATGGGCTGAGGTAGAACTCAAAACCCATGCAGCCATGCTGGGTATCCATGAACTGGTGTGTGTCAAGACAAGGGCACAGTGCAAGACTCAGGGTGAAAAAGTGGTGTTGGAGCCTGGAAAAAGGGCCCAACCCTCCAAGAGAAAAGGAAAGAAGACTGGGGAACCAGCTTCAACACAACAAGAGAAAGAGAACCTCTCTTCCCAGGAAGAAGTTCTGCCCTCTGGGGGAACTGAGCCCATGGAGTTAGAACCTTATCAGGTTGAGCTCCTAGGCCCAGGGGGACCCTCAAGGGAACAGTTGTGTAAGGGGCAAGAAACATGTCCCTCTCTTGAAGGCCTTAGGCAGAAAGCTGCTGAAGAGTCCAAAGGAAAAATAACAGGAACACATAGAGTCTATTGGGAAGATGGGCTCCTTTACACTCAGGCAAGAGATCCCAAACCTGGTGCCAGTAGTGGTGGAGAGTGGTAGTGCCTGAGGAGTTTAGGGAGTTCATTCTGACCTTAGCTCATGATATTCCTCTTGCTGGGCATTTGGGACAGACCAAGACTTGGGAGAGATTAGTCAACCATTTCTATTGACCCAACATGTCCTACAAGGTCAAGGAGTGTTGTGTCTCCTGTGCCACTTGTCAAGCCAGTGGTAAGACAGGTGGGCACCCAAAGGCCCCCCTAATTCCACTTCCAGTGGTGGGGGTCCCCTTTGAAAGAGTGGGTGTGGACATAGTGGGTCCACTTGAACCTCCCACAGCCTCAGGGAACCAATACATAGTAGTAGTAGTGGATCATGCTACTAGATACCCTGAAGCAATTCCCCTTAGGTGACTACTGCCCCTGCAGTAGCCAAAGCACTCATTGGTATTTTTACCAGAGTGGGATTTCCTAAGGAGGTGGTGTCTGACAGAGGTACCAACTTCATGTCAGCATACCTGAAGCATATGTGGAATGAGTGTGGGGTGACTTACAAATTCACCAAACCATACCATCCACAAACCAATGGTCTTGTAGAAAGATTTAACAAGACATTGAAAGGCATGATCATGGGGCTCCCTGAAAAACTCAAAAGGAGATGGGATGTCCTCTTGCCATGTCTGTTTTCGCCTACAGAGAGGTGCCTCAGAAGGGAGTAGGGTTTTCCCCCTTCGAACTTCTGTTTGGCCATCCTGTCAGGGGACCACTAGCTCTTGTGAAAGAAGGCTGGGAGAGACCTCTTCATGAGCCTAAACAAGATATAGTGGACTATGTACTAGGCCTACGTTCAAGGATGGCAGAGTACATGGAAAAGCCAAGTAAAAACCTTGAGGCCAGCCAATAACTCCAGAAGATGTGGTATGACCAAAAGGCTGCTATGGTTGAGTTCAGCCAGGGCAGAAGGTCTGGGTTCTAGAGCCTGTGGCTCCCCCGGCACTTCAGGACAGATGGAGTGGCCCTTACCCAGTGCTAGAGAGGAAGAGTCAGGTCACCTACCTGGTAGACCTAGGCACTAGCAGGACCCCCAAAAGGGTGATCCATGTGAACCGCCTCAAACTCTTCCATGACAGAGCAGATGTGAATCTGTTGATGGTAACAGATGAGGACCAGGAAGCTGAGAGTGAACCTCTCCCTGATCTCCTCTCCACAGACCCTAAAGATGGTTCAGTAGATGGAGTGATCTATTCAGACACCCTCTCTGGCCAACACCAATCTGACTGTAGGAAGGTCCTGCAACAGTTTGCTGAGCTCTTTTCCCTAACCGCTGGTCAGACACACCTGTGTGGACACAGGAGTCAGCATGCCTGTCAAAAACAAAATTTTCAGACAGTCTGACCAAGTTAAGGAAAGCATCAAGGTGGAAGTCCACAAGATGCTGGAATGGGGAGTCATTGAGCACTCTGACAGCCCCTGGGCTAGCCCAGTGGTCTTAGTCCCCAAACCTCCCACCAACGATGGAAAGAGAGAGATGAGGTTCTGTGTGGACTACAGAGGACTTAATTCTGTCACCAAGACAGATGCCCATCCCATTCCAAGGGCAGATGAATTGATTGATAAACTAGGTGCTGCCAAATACTTAAGTACCTTTGACTTGACAGCAGGGTACTGGCAAATCAAAATGGCACCAGGAGCAAAAGAAAAGACAGCATTCTCCACACCTGATGGGCACTATCAGTTCACTGTGATGCCCTTTGGTTTAAAGAATGCCCCTGCCACCTTCCAAAGGTTGGTGAATCAAGTCCTTGCTGGCTTGGAGTCCTTTAGTGCAGCGTATCTTGACGATATTGCTGTCTTTAGCTCCAGCTGGCAGGATCACCTGGTCCACCTGAAGAAGGGTTTGAAGGCCCTGCAAGCAGCTGGCCTCTCTATCAAGGCATCCAAATGCCAGATAGGGCAGGGAACTGTGGTTTACTTAGGACACCTTGTAGGTGGAGGCCAAGTTCAGCCACTCCAGCCCAAGATCCAGACTATTCTGGACTGGGCAGCTCCAAAAACCCAGACTCAAGTCAGGGCATTCCTTGGCTTGACTGGGTACTACAGGAGGTTTGTGAAGGGATATGGATCCATAGTGACACCTCTCACAGAACTTACCTCCAAGAAAATGCCCAAGAAGGTAAACTGGACTGTAGAATGCCAACAGGCCTTTGACACCCTGAAACAAGCAATGTGCACAGCACCAGTTCTCAAAGCTCCAGATTACTCCAAGCAGTTCATTGTGCAGACTGATGCCTCTGAACATGGGATAGGGGCAGTTTTGTCCCAAACAAATGATGATGGCCTTGACCAGCTTTCATTAGCAGGAGGCTACTCCCCAGGGAGCAGCGTTGGAGTGCCATTGAGAGGGAGGCCTTTGCTGTGGTTTGGTCCCTGAAGAAGCTGAGACCATACCTCTTTGGTACTCACTTTGTAGTTCAGACTGACCACAGACCTCTCAGATGGCTAATGCAAATGAAAGGTGAAAATCCAAAACTGTTGAGGTGGTCCATCTCCCTACAGGGAATGGACTTTATAGTGGAACACAGACCTGGGACTGCCTATGCCAATGCAGATGGCCTTTCCAGGTTCTTCCACTTAGAAAATGAAGACTCTTTTGGGAAAGGTTAGTCTCATCCTCTTTCGTTGGGGGGGGGGGCGGGGTTGTGTAAGGAAATGCCTCCTGGGCATGGTTACCCCCTGACTTTTTTGCCTTTGCTGATGCCAAGTTATGATTTGAAAGTGTGCTGAGGCCTGCTAACCAGGCCCCAGCACCAGTGTTCTTTCCCTAACCTGTACCTTTGTTTCCACAATTGGCACACCCTGTCATCCAGATAAGTCCCTTGTAACTGGTACCCCTGGGTAAGGGCCCTGATGCCAGGGAAGGTCTCTAAGGGTTGCAGCATGTCCTATGCCACCCTGGATACCCCTCACTCAGCACAGACACACTGCTTGCCAGCTTGTGTGTGCTGGTGGGGAGAAAATGACTAAGGCGACATGGCACTCCCCTCAGGGTGCCATGCCAACCTCACACTGCCTATAGGCATAGATAAGTCACCCCTCTAGCAGGCCTTACAGCCCTAAGGCAGGGTGCACTATACCATAGGTGAGGGCATAAGTGCATGAGCACTATGCCCCTACAGTGTCTAAGCAAAACCTTAGACATTGTAAGTGCAGGGTAGCCATAAGAGTATATGGTCTTGGAGTCCGTCATGCACGAACTCCACAGCACCATAATGGCTACACTGAAAACTGGGAAGTTTGGTATCAAACTTCTCAGCACAATAAATGCACACTGATGCCAGTGTACATTTTATTGTGAAATACACCCCAGAGGGCATCTTAGAGATGCCCCCTGAAACCATACCCGACTTCCAGTGTGGGCTGACTAGTTTTAGCAGCCTGCCACACACCAGACATGTTGCTGGCCACATGGGGAGAGTGCCTTCGTCACTCTGTGGCTAGTAACAAAGCCTGTACTGGGTGGAGGTGCCTCTCACCTCCCCCTGCAGGAACTGTAACACCTGGCGGTGAGCCTCAAAGGCTCACCCCCTTTGTTACAGCACCCTAGGGCACTCCAGCTAGTGGAGTTGCCCGCCCCCTCCGGCCACGGCCCCACTTTTGGCGGCAAGGCCGGAGGAGTTAATGAGAAAAACAAGGAGGAGTCACTGGCCAGTCAGGACAGCCCCTAAGGTGCCCTGAGCTGAGGTGACTCTGACTTTTAGAAATCCTCCATCTTGCAGATGGAGGATTCCCCCAATAGAATTAGGGATGTGCCCCCCTCCACTCAGGGAGGAGGCACAAAGAGGGTGTAGCCACCCTCAGGGCTAGTAGCCATTGGCTACTAACCCCCCAGACCTAAACACACCCCTAAATCTAGTATTTAGGGGCTCCCAGAACCTAGGTAACTAGATTCCTGCAACCTAAGACGAAGAAGGACTGCTGACCTGAAAGCCCTGCAGAGAAGACGGAGACACCAACTGCTTTGGCCCCAGCTCTACCGGCTTGTCTCCCCACTTCAAGAAAAACTGCAACAGCGACGCGTTCCACAGGGTCCAGCGACCTCTGAAGCCTCAGAGGAATACCCTGCATCTAAAAGGACCAAGAACTCCAGAGGACAGCGGCTCTGCTCCAAAGAAGAAACATCTTTGCAACAAAGAAGCAACTTTTAAAGAACACACGTTTCCTGCCAGAAGCGTGAGACTTTGCACTCTGTACCCGACACCCCCGGCTCGACTTGTGGAGAAACAACACTACAGGGAGGACTCCCTGGCGACTGCGAGCCCGTGAGTAGCCAGAGTTGAGCCCCCACAGCGACGCCTGCAGAGGAAATCCAGATGCTACCCCTGACCGCGACTGCCTGCTTCAAAGAACCCGACGCCTGGTAAAGACACTGCACCTGCAGCCCCCAGGACCTGAAGGATCTGACCTCCAGTGCAGGAGCGACCCCCAGGTGGCCCTCTCCCTTGCCCAAGTGGTGGCTTCCCCAAGGAGCACCCCCTTTCCTGCCTGCTTTGCTGAAGAGACCCCTGGGTCTCCCATTGACTCCTATTGCAAACCTGACGCCTGTTTGCACTCTGCACCCGGCTGCCCGTGCCGCTGAGGGTGTACTTTTTGTACTGACTTGTGTCCCCCCCGGTGCCCTACAAAACCCCCCTGGTCTGCCCTCCGAAGACGCGGGTACTTACCTGCTGGCAGACTGGAACCGGGGCACCCCCTTCTCCATTGAAGCCTATGTGTTTTGGGCACCACTTTGACCTCTGCACCTAACCGGCCCTGAGCTGCTGGTGTGGTAACTTTGGGGTTGCTCTGAACCCCCAACGGTGGGCTACCTTGGACCCAACTTTGAACCCTGTATGTGGTTTACTTACCTGCAAAACTAACAAACACTTACCTCCCCCAGGAACTGTTGAAAATTGCAGTGTCCAGTTTTAAAATAGCTTACTGCCATTTGTATGAAAACTGTATATGATATTTTGCTAATTCAAAGTTCCTAAAGTTCCTAAGTGAAATACCTTTCATATAAAGTATTGTTTGTAAATCTTGAACCTGTGGTTCTTAAAATAAACTAAGAAAATATATTTTTCTATATAAAAACCTGTTGGCCTGGAATTGTCTTTGAGTGTGTGTTCCCCATTTATTGCCTGTGTGTGTACAACAAATGCTTAACACTACCCTCTGATAAACCTACTGCTCGACCACACTACCACAAAATAGAGCATTAGAATTATCTCTTTTTGCCACTATCTTACCTCTAAGGGGAACCCTTGGACTCTCTGCATGCTATTTCTTACTTTGAAATAGTACATACAGAGCCAACTTCCTACAACGACCATAGCGGAAACCGCCAACATAGACAGCCACTTTAACACTCCGACCGCCATGGTGGTACAAACAAACACAGTGGCGGTCACCGCCAACACACAGGCAGAACACAATGTACCGCCCACACTATTATGACAGGCCAATCCGCCACCTTTTCTGGGGCGGATTCAACGTGAATAAAAATACGGCCGAAACAGGACTTGGAAGGGAAAACACTCACCTCTACACAACCCACGAGGAACCAGGACACCATGGAGCCTGAACTCCAAATACTCTGCGATAGTATTCCTGCTCCTCTACCAGGAGCACGAATGACCACGGTGAGTACTGCACCTACAACACAGGGGAAGAGGGAGGGAAAAGAGAGTGACACACACACGCAACGCCCCCACCCCCACCCTCACCCACAACAACATACACATCAATACATGCTGCAACATTACATTTACACCCCCCTGGAAGAACGCAAGGACAAAAGGAAATGAGTTAAACGATTGTAATCAATAAAAATCCATTAGTCAAAACTTTATATACAGTATAAATAATTATGTACACCAACCAATCAAGTCCGGGTAGTGCACCATTCATAGTCCGTGGACCACTGGGCCCAAAATGCATGGGCGAGGCCCACACTCGATACCAGACTCGAAACGGAGAGAACACTGCTGGGGCATCAGATCGAAATTAAACAGGCACCTCAGGGGGAAGGGAAGGGGGGCACCTCAGCCGGATGAGTGCACGACGCCAGCTTCACGAGGGGGCTCCATGCCCATTGATGTATCCTGGGGAGTGCAAAGCCACAGTCTCTCAAGTCTCTCCAGTGGGTGGGTTGCCCACTGCTTTATTTTGGGGAGTGCAAAGCCACAGTCTCTCAAGTCTCTCCAGTGGGTGGGTTGCCCACTGCTTTATCCTGGGGAGTGCAAAGCCACAGTCTCTCAAGTCTCTCCAGTGTGTGGGTTGCCCACTGCTTTATCCTGGGGAGTGCAAAGCCACAGTCTCTCAAGTGGATAACAGTCTCCACTGGTTCTGGAGGGGGCTTTGTGCCCAGAGTGCTTCATCCTGCCAAGGACTGAGGTAGTGGATGTGAATCTCCACTGGTTCTGGAGGGGGCTTGGTGCCCAGAATGCTTCATCCTGCCAAGGACTGAGGTAGTGGATGCCTTTCTCTACTGGTTCTGGAGGAGGCTTCGTGCCCAGAGTGCTTCATCCTGGCAAGGACTGAGGTAGTGGATGTCAATCTCCACTGGTTCTGGAGGGGGCTTTGTGCCCAGAGTGCTTCATCCTGCCAAGGACTGAGGTAGTGGATGCCTTTCTCCACTGGTTCTGGAGGGTGCTTTGTGCCCAGAGTGCTTCATCCTGCCAAGGACTGAGGTAGTGGATGTCAAGCACCAATGGTTCTGGAGGGGGAGTGGTGCCCAGAGTGCTTCATCCTGCCAAAGACTGAGGTAGTGGATGCCTTTCTCCACTGGTTCTGGAGGGGGCTTTGTGCCCAGAGTGCTTCATCCTGCCAAGGACTGAGGTAGTGGATGTCAATCTCCACTGGTTCTGGTGGGGGCTTTGTGCCCAGAGTGCTTCATCCTGCCAAGGACTGAGGTAGTGGATATGAATCTCCACTGGTTCTGGAGGGGGCTTGGTGCCCAGAGTGCTTCATCCTGCCAAGGACTGAGGTAGTGGATGCCTTTCTCCACTGGTTCTGGAGGGGGCTTTGTGCCCAGAGTGCTTCATCCTGCCAAGGCCTGAGGTAGTGGATGTGAATCTCCACTGACTGTGGTGCAACATGCAAGCTGCCCAGGCCCCTGGAACTGACCAACAGCCTCGTACGAATGACCATTGGTGATGGCAGCCAAGTCTGCGGTGGGGCCACTGGCTCAGGATGTTGCATGTTGCGGGCCGCTGTCGGTGCTGGCAGTAGCTGCGGTGCTTGCGGCGGGCTCTGTGGCATCGGTGCTGGCGGCGGTCATTGTGGCGGCGGTGCTGGTGGCGGGCTCACTGACTGCGGTGCTGGTGGCGGGCTCACTGACTGCGGTGCTGGCAGCGGTGTCAGTAGCGGCGGTGCTGGTGGCGGGCTCACTGGCTGTGGTGCTGGCGGCGGTGTCAGTAGCGGCGGTGCTGGTGGCGGGCTCACTGACTGCAGTGCTGGCGGCAGTATCAGTAGCGGTGGTGGCGGGCTCACTGACTGCGGTGCTGGTGGCGGGCTCACTGACTGCGGTGCTGGTGGTGGGCTCACTGACTGCGGTGCTGGTGGCGGGCTCACTGACTGCGGTGCTGGCAGCAGTGTCAGGAGCAGCGGTGCTGGTGGCGGGCTCACTGACTGCAGTGCTGCGGCAGTGTCAGTAGCGGTGGTGCTGGTGGCGGGCTCACTGACTGCGGTGCTGGTGAAGGGCACAGTGTCTGCGGTGCTGGTGAAGGGCTCAGTGTCTGGGGTGCTGGCAGCGGTGCAGGTGGCGGTGCCGGTGGCGGTCTTGTCCGCCGTGCAGGTTGGCGTCGACGTGGACTTGCCTTTCATTTTCAGGCCCTTCCCCACCTTGGATGGTGGCGCAGCTGTCTTGGCGCTTTCAACTTTTGTCTTGCCTGAGCCCTTGGTGGCAGGTGTTTTCGCCTTCTCCCTCCGGGATGTGGGTAACTTTTTTTGTTTTGGAGGTGGCGGAATGTCCTTGACCTCGCTCCTTGGGACACTGGCAGCCCTGTTGCTTGGCGCACTCCAAAATCCCACTATTGCTGGCACCACTGTGCCCGGTGATGTGGTGGCTGAGGTGCTGGGTTGGGACCTGGAAAGGCGGGCCCTATGGGAAGGACGTGGGGGTAGGTGTATGGAAGAGGTCAAAATATGATAGGAAAAGCTTTTTAGAGGCACTGGGACGGGTAGATGGAGGGGGTTTGGGAGTGGAGGAAGAGGTAGTGGTTGCAGGAGGTGTTCGTTTGGTGACTTTGGGTGAAGGTGCATGGGTTGTAGGCTGTTGTGAGGTGGATGGCTGTTGGGTGAGTGTGTGACTGCGTTTGTGTACTTTGGGAGGAGGGCTCACAGACACACTGGTAGAGGACACAGGGGATGTGTGAATGGTAGTGGGGGTGGTGAGTGCACGTGAGCGGTGTGTGGTGATGGAGGTAGTGGCTGAGGATGTAGTGCATGCAGGTGTGAGTGGAGATGTGACAGGGAGGGAGGAGGGAGACGTGGAGATGGGGGACACAGTGGAGGCAGTGGATGTTGGTATGTGTGCATGGGTATGATGCTTGTGTGAGTGCCTGTGGGATGTGTGGTGCTTATATTTGCCAGAGCCACCCTTGTGTGTTGAGGTGTGTGCATGCTGGTCCGATGGTGTCCTTAGGATAGGCTGAGGTACTGGGGATTGGGTCTGGGTGGAGGAAGTTGGAGGGGGGAGGCTGGACACAGGGACAATGGCTGCCATCAGTGCTGAGGCCAGAGCCTGAAATGCTCGCTGTTGGGCTGCCTGGCCAGAATGAATGCCCTCCAGGTATGCATTTGTTTGTTGCAACTGCCTCTCTACACCCTGGATGGCATTTAGAACGATAGACTGGCCAACAGTGAGGGATCTCAGGAGGTCAATGGCCTCCTCACTGAGGGCAGCAGGCCCGAGTGGGGCAGGGCCTGAGGTGCCTGGGTCTAAAGAGATGCCCACCCTCCTGGGTGAGCGGCCATGGGACACACGCTGAGGGGCTGCTGGGAGGGCGGTGCTGGTAGGGGGGGTGGCAGCTGTACCTGTAGATGCAGTGGCCACAGAGGGGGAGTCGGTGTCGCTGGTCTCTGCTCCTGTCCCCGCCGTGGAGCTCCCCTCACCCTCCGTCCCACTGGTGACTTCAGACTCTGTTGTCTCGCCCTCCAGGGCCATGTGGGATGCAGCTCCCTCCTGCTCCGGTGGCACTGCTCCTCCTCCTGATGATGCTAATGCACACAAGAACAGGGAGACCACAAAAAGTGGGGGGAGAAAGAAGAAAGACATGTTCAGTGCATGCAATACCGCTACCGTTGGCGGACACTAGAAACGCAGCAGCCATCTGCACTACGCCATGCACTTAGAGTTCCCTAATTAATCACAGGGACATGGGGTACATGGCCTATGCCCGATTGCTGCACACATGGAAGTCACAGGAGCCTGACTAGGTGTAGATGGCTCTTACCACTGGTGGGGTTGGGGTGCCACTTAGCCTGCCTCACAAAGGGTCCTTGCCTACAAAGCTCACCCTAGCCTAGGGGAACCCACTGCCCACCTCCCCCAACCAGACACCTGCTAATGCGCGCAGAGTCAGATGGATGTGACGGTACTCACCCCCATGTGGCTGCTTTGATGCCCTCAAGCGCCCATCCAACTCCGGATACGCCAGCGCCAGGATCCGGAACATCAGAGGGGTCATGGTGCGACGGGCACCCCTCCCAAGTTGGGAGGCCATCTCCAGCTGGGCCTCCGCCGTCTTCTTGCTCCAGTGGCGAATGTCCTCCCATCTTTTCCGGCAGTGGGTGCTCCGTCTGTGGTGGACCCCCAGGGTCCGGACGTCCTTGGCGATGGTACGCCAAATATCCTTCTTCTGGTGGGCGCTGACGTAGAGGAATAGTACAGGGGAAAATGAAAAACTTTAACCGTCCGGACCGTCACAGTCATTGTCCCACATTCCCACCCTTGCCCTGACGCACATACACTCACCGTCCGCTCATGCAGGCCTCATCCCCCACCATATCTTCCATCCACACCACTCCAAACAGGCATTGCCCATACAGCATGCTCACATTGTACTCACCTGTTTGTCTGGAGGACCGTAGAGTAGCGTGTACTGGGGGAGGACCCCATCCACTAGTTTCTCCAACTCCTCCGATGTGAAGGCTTGGGCCCTTTCCCGAGACACATGAGCCATCGTCGCTTCCAGACTGAGGTCACAGCAGCACTTGCAGTGTAGGTCCTCTCCTGTCGAAGGTCAGGTATCAAGTGAGAGAACAGACAGAAAATGGCGGTCACGTCCGCAGCGGTGCGTACCGTCACCGCCGGCGTACATCGTCATTGGCTCCTGGGACCCATAGGGCCAATGTTAACCAATGCAGGATTGCGCCACGGTCTTCGACCGCCTACCGCAACAGTGTACAATGCCAGCGCAGTTACCTCATATCCCCTTGTCCCACATTACAGGTCAGGCAGCCGCCATTTTAGGGGGCCACATGGCATTATTTTTAAATGCGTCACACATATCTAGGCCTTGCATACACACAGAGACAGGCACATAGCAGATTGACAAATGTGTGCAATAAATTATTTTTCTCCTACCTCAGTGTTGGCTGACTCTGTGCTCGCTGTTCTCGTCCATAGGGCACGTCCGCAGGGGTAGGTGAGGAGATGGCGGCACTCTCCGGTGTACAGACTGCTGGTGGACCTGTCGACAATGGAAGAGAGACATGTAATAGTCACCTACAGACTTGATCGTGCCACAATCCAGGAACTGTGTGCCCAGTTGGAGCCAGACCTGATGTCAGCTATCCGCCATCCCACAGGAATCCCCTCTCTAGTGCAGGTCCTGTCAGTACTCCATTCCCTGGCAAGTGGGTCTTTTCAAACCACAGTGGCCATAGCATCAGGGATGTCCCAGCCTATGTTCTCAAACGTGTTGTCCAGAGTGTTGTCTGCCCTCCTTAAACACATGCGCGTCTACATCGTTTTCCCTCAGGTAGAGGATTTGCCTACAGTAAAAGGTGACTTCTATGCCCTGGGACATATCCCCAACATCATAGGTGCCATTGATGGGACACATGTGGCCTTGGTACCCCCCGCAGGAGTGAACAGGTGTACAGACACCGGAAGAGCTACCATTCAATGAATGTGCAGATGGTGTGTTTGGCCGACCAGTACATCTCCCATGTGAACGGCAAGTTTCCTGGCTCAGTGCATGATGCTTACATTCTGAGGAATAGCAGCATCCCTTATGTGATGGGGCAACTCCAGAGGCACCGTGTGTGGCTAATAGGTGAGGACAAGGACCCTATACCCTGTGAATAGTTGTCTGGGTCTGGGGTTGTCCCTAAGGGTTAGTGTGTGTCTAACAGTTGTCCCTCGACATTTGCAGGTGACTCTGGGTACCCCAACCTGTCATGGCTACTGGCCCCAGTGAGAAATCCCAGGACAAGGGCAGAGGAACGCTACAATGAGGCACATGGGCGAACTATGAGGATTATAGAAAGAACCTTCGGCCTCCTGAAGGCCAGGTTCCGGTGCCTCCATATGACAGGTGGTTCTCTGTACTACTCACCAAAGAAGGTGTGCCAGATCATCGTGGCCTGCTGTATGCTGCACAATTTGGCTTTGCGACGACAGGTGCCTATTCTGCAGGAGGATGGTCCAGAAGGAGGTCTTATGGCAGCTGTGAAGCCTGTGGACAGTGAAGAAGAGGATATCGACAACAGAAACAACGTGATCCAGCAATACTTCCAGTGAGACACAGGTAAGAAGACATCACTGCCTCCTACATCTCATACAATTGTTAGCCCTATCATATGTCTGTCACTTTCACCCAGTGTATGGACCCTGACCTGTCACTTTGCCTTTCCATTTCACAGATGTGGGTCCCACTGTGTGACCTCTGCTATGTTACCTCATGGACTAGAGCTGTGTGACATAGGTATGTTGACAATACAATGGACATTGCTATTTTCCTCAGTTATTGCAAATACACATTTGTGAAAGCACAGACTCCAGATTGTTTTGTGATTCAAGGGTGTTTATTTAAGTGCAAAATAGTGGAGGGGGTTGTAAAATGGTCAGGGGTGATGGTGGAGGAATGTCCATGGCAGAGTCCAGTTATTTGTCTCACAGGTGCATTGTCCAAAGGGGCATAGGAAGTGGAGCTAGGGCAGTTTAAGGATGGACAGGGTAACGAAGTGGGACAGAAGGATGACATTCAGGGTGGTCTCATTTCTTGGCGGTGGTCTTGGCATTGTTCTCTGTCTTTGTCCTGGATCTTAGGGACGTTTGCGGGGTGGTTCTCCATCTGCAGGGGGTGGGGTGCTGGTGTCGTGGTCCTGTGGTGGTGCCTCCTGTCCACTAGCGCTGGCGGAAGTGGTGGGCAGTTCATCGTCCAGGCTAGTGTCAGGGGCCCCTTCTTGTGCCACAGTGTCCCTCCTGGTGTTCACAAGGTCCTTCAGCACCCCTACAATGGTGACCAGGGTGGTGTTGATGGACTTGAGTTCCTCCCTGATCCCCAAATACTGTTCCTCCTGCAGCTGCTGGGTCTGGGTCTACCGTTGCCATCGTCTCCTGGGAATGATGGTACACTCCCATGATGTTGGAGAGGGCCTCGTGGAGAGTGGGTTCCCTGGGCCTGTCCTCCCCGTCGCACAGCAGCCCTCCCAGTTCCCCGGTTTTCCTGTTCCTCTGTCCCCTGAACCGTGTGCCCACTGCCACTGCCCCCAGGTCCCTGCTGTTCTTGGGTTTGTGGGTTTGCCTGGGTTCCCTGTAGTGGTGGACACACTGCTGCTTGACGTGTCCTGGGGACAGAGGGATGGGCCCGCTGGGTGGGTGCTGTGCTGGTGTTTCCTGGGGGGGGAGGCTCTGTGGTGGCATGTGCCAGTGTGTGGGGAACCGACTGACCCGAGGTCCCAGATGGGCCGGGCTGGTCATCTTGATCCAGTTGGACAGAGCTGCTGTCATCACTGTGGACCTCTTCTGTGTGTGTGGGGGGGGTGGACATGTCTGGAACCTCCTTTCCGGTGACGCTGGGTAGGGGTCCTGCAGGGATGTAAAGGCATGATTATTGCATCGGTGTGTGCAATCGTGTGCAATGAGGTGGGTGACCCTGTACACCAGTGCTTACATTCTTGTATAGGACCTTGTGTGATTATTGTTTTGGGGTCTGTGTGGGTATCTGTAGTGGACATGCTTTGGTGATGGGTGTCCATGCTTTGTTGTTGCATGCAGGGCTTGGTGTTGGGATGGGTGGTTTGTGATAGTGGGACATATGTGAGGTGTTGGAGTGATGGGGGGAGAGTGAGGGTGGGGGTATGTGATAGCATGCAGGTAGGGTGGGGGATATGGTAGTAAAGATGACTTACCAGAGTCCATTCCTCCTGCTACTCCAGCGAGGCCCTCAGGATGCAGTATAGGCAAGACCTGCTCCTCCCATGTTGTTAGTTGTGGGGGAGGAGGTGGGGATCCGCCGCCAGTCCTCTGAACTGCAATCTGGTGTCTTGAGAACACGGAACGCACCTTCCCCCGTAGGTCGTTCCACCTCTTCCTGATGTCATCCTGTGTTCTTGGATGCTGTCCCACTGCGTTGACCCTGTGCACGATTCTGCACCATAGCTCCATCTTCCTAGCTATGGAGGTGTGCTGCACCTATTATCCGAATAGCCGTGGCTCTTCCCGGATGATTTCCTCCACCATGACCCTGAGCTCCTCCTCAGAGAACCTGGGGTGTCTTTGCAGTGCCATGGGGTGGTGTGGGTGATGTGTGAGGGGATGTGTTTGTGTGTGTTGTGTGAGGTGCGTGGATGTTGTGTGAGTAATGGTGTTGTGTGCCTGTGGATGCTAGTTTGTTAATGGTGGTGTCTCTCTCTGGCCTTCTTTAGCAATTCTGGTCGTAAGGGTTTGTGGGTGATGTGGGTGCGTGTTTTATATTGGATTGGGTGTGTGGGAGTGTTGTGTGTATGTGTATCAGGTGTGTGTATTTGGAATTGTCCAACGTGGTTGTGTTTTGTAAATGTGTGTGTATTTTGAGCGCGGCGGTGTGTACCGCCAATGGAATACCGCAGTTGAAAGACCGCCGCGTGGATTCGTGGGTCGTGATAGTGTGGGCGTATTCCTGTTGGCGTGACGGTGGAGGTTTTGTTATCGCCAGTTTATCAATGACCTTTGGTGTGGCGGACTTGTGTGGGTGTCTAGATTTTGGCGGATTCCGAGCTTTGGGTCGCAATAGCTGTAGCGGAATTCCACCACCTCAGCGGTGTGTTGGCGGTCTTCTGCACGGCGGTAAGCGGGATTTACCGCCAATGTTGTAATGAGGGCCAATGTCTTTTAACTGATGAATTAATAAAGAGTTGATTTGAATAAAGTTTGAACTAACAGACTACTTAAAATTGTAAGCAATAGGGAATAAAACTTGTTAACCCTTTTCCTGAGTAGTGGTTATTTCTGATTAGTATGACTTATATTGTGGTTTCCTAAAGTATTTAGCTTGATTATTGATGTTGGTTATTGATTCAATAGTCACTACATGACTAGGATACTCCATGCTATTCTAAAGGTTCATCGACCTATACGCGTCCCCTTGTATGTTTACTTACTAAGGACCAGGCGTGCTAGCAACCTCATAGCTTCCTACCTCATTGTTCGACCACACCATCCATCTGGAGATTAAAAGAATGATCTGGCCTATCAGAGCAGTCCCTTGATTGGATTCAGAAATTTCCTTTACTACCCGAATCAACAAGTACTTACAAGATCCTCTGTCTCTTCATCTTGTAAAGTGCAGTGCAGAGTTTGGGAGGAATCTTACCTCTCCTTAATATTTAATTGCTCGCTTCGGCTAAAGTTCTGGACCATCTTTAGATAGTATAGAAGATGTGCGTGAGCGATATTCAGATACACATTCTTTTAGAGAGCAAGGCAGAGAAGCAAGGCAATACTACAAAGTGCATAGATTGTCTATTTCTGACAAAGGAACATTACCTTTGAACAGTTCAAGGAACCAAAATAGATGCGAGCTGGGATCAGAGTTACATTCTTTCCACAACCCTCCAACCAGAGCACTCCTCTTACTTTAACACAACAGTTCTGAAATTGTTTGATTCAAACCTCATCTTCTCCCCACAAATCAACGCAGCAGTCAAGGGAATTAACGGGCAGATATATTAAGAAATTTAGCAGTCACAAATCCTGTGAATCGCTAAATTACTGAGTTTGAGGCCACTAAATCACCTTTTCTTAAATTCCAAACTCATTTTGTGATTCAAGAAAGTTTTTCCAAATGGCAAAATAGGTTTGGAAATGATTGCCAATGTGAAATTTGGAAGGGACCTGTTTTGGGCCTGCCTTCCAAATTGTAAATTGGTAACCTGTGTACTAGAGGTTTGTAACCATAATTCAGGATTCAAACTTTTGATCAGTCACAGACTCCCAACTTGGTGTGGTGACTCATTCGGAAAGGTGAATGGAACCCTTTTTTGGCACGCTTGTCCTTTGGAACTCGGGGTGGCAGCTTCAGGGGGAGTAGGTTGTAGGCCAGGGGACCACTACCTGTTCTCACTGAAGTATTTCAAAACAGAAAACTTTGTATGCAAAGCAGCCCTGGTTCCTTTAAAATAAAAACTCAGACTACTTAAAAGTTTACTGTTTTGGAACATAATCATAGGGATGGTGGCCTGTGGTCCCTTGAAGACCACCATCCTTCAATATAGCCAATCGCAGAGGGTCGAAAATTGCAATCCGCATAATGAATATGAATTAGGCATGTAATTCTGCTGCTGCTACCCACTGGGATTCGTTATTTCATGAACCAACCTATTAGTACATAGGTGTCTTTGCAAAATATATTAGTTGTCACAAAGGTTGGTACACAATCTGTGATAACTATTATAGTATATCTTTCCTCTATTTTCCATTTTATTCTTTTTCAGAAAGCCTCCCCCTTCTCCACCATCATCTGTGTTATTTTTTTGTTACTTTAAAGACTTAAAAATGTAATCCCTTTTGTCTCAAAAAGCAAAACAATAGTTTATTTTCTGGCAAACACAAAATGACCGGTTTGAACTGGCACAGTTAAAATTAAACATAGCCAAAAAAAACAAAAAAAACAAAAAATCCCAACAGCAAAAGTACCTTTTTGGTCATGCAGGTACCCATATTTTTCAATGTAACAATTTGTAAACATGACTGCAATACAGCGCTTTGCGTTAATTATACAAAGATAGGTACTACAGATCTTTTCTCACAGCCTTTTTGTGTGATACAAGAAAAGAGTGGCAAAGGGAAAGCCAGTATGATGTAAAGATCCCTGTTTAGGTGTAGTTGCTTTGAGTATATATGTACATGTATTTATACATGTAAATACAGGGTAAGTGCACTATGTCTTAGTTCCAAATGTGTATGATTGTGGGGGCCCCACAGGAAATATCCATATCTTTCCTTGTTGGTAACAAGTGTTTAATCAAGCAAACTTGATATCTGTTGCTTCTTGGCCAGATAATCCATCAAAACTATTTGCAGGCTAATGGGTTGTAACGTTTCTTTACAATGAATTAACTAACTAACTATTTTATTATGATACAAGTCCTTTTCTTGCGATCCATGTTATATACACACTATATTAAAAAACATGAGTTTTTAGTATTTAGAGAACACATCTCAACTTAGGAAGAGTGGGCATTTTCCAGCACTGGTGGTCCATCCTTGTGGGTAGGCTGAAGGGTGAGTAGTGCCCTCTTAATTCTTTCGATCTGGCTTTGGGATAGGCCGACAAATGCTTTGTTGTGGGGGTACTGGTGGCCCAGCAGTCTCTTGTGTAAAATTTACACATGCTCTGTACCTGGCCCATCTGGACTACTGTGATGTGCTTTACACTGGCCTTCTAAAAAAAACTCGCCAGAGTGCGACATTAGCCTTCTAGAACATACTCTTATATATGTGATTTAATCAAGCCAAATTCTTGCTCCCGGTGCAATCCAGAATCACATTCAAGCAATTTGCAATATGTATAAAACATATTAGGGGAAATGTTGTGGCTACTTTCAGAAATAGGCAAGCCAATAGCTTCCAGCCAGAAATTTGCAGTCTCATCTGATTAATAATGGTGTCTGGCAGAAAGCCTGCACCAATCCCAATATGTGACATATTAAAAAAATATATTTGGATGATGCAGGGTGCGTCCTTAATAAAGATGGTCTTGTCCTCAGTGCTCTGGTTATCTAATCCCACTGAGCTGTTAGTTGTAGCTACTGACAATATGCAGACTGTCAACATGTTGAGGTGGGAGAATACCTGCAGAATTTGGACATGATAATGAACAAGCAAATAAAGCCCATCACTAATGGAACAGAGAGGGTATCCTCCCTCCTTTGTCTGTACCTGCATGAGAAACAGTGTTAGCCCAAGGAAAGGTGCCAAGCACAGAAGAAACACAAAGAGTGAAGGTGGACAAGTTGAGGAATGTCTTCACTGCTAATACCAACCACTAGCCAATGGTGTGATTAGTTGAAGACATTGGATGGTTTAAGAGCTAAAAGCAATGAGAGAGAGAGTATGGCAGCAAGAAAAGGAAGGCGTCAAGGGAAACCACAGTATATTGCCATGAGGAAGGGTACCCACATTGAGGGACTTTATTGCTACAGGGCAGGATGCAAGGATTGCACTCAAGACCAAAATAGATGCTATAAATGTTGAGGCCAACCTACATAAAGCTGATGTGCACAAAATCAGTACAATGAAAGTAAAAACAAGGTAGCCATATCAACCCTCCAGGGAAAGATGAAAACTCTGCAAAGAATTTACCAAACTTCAAAAAGACAACAAGTTGGCAGAGGCCAGACTGAAAGATATTGAGGGAAGCCTCCCGGAAGAACAATATGATAATAGTGGGAGTACCAGAGAGGGCTGAAGGCTTGAGTGTCAAACTCTTTTTGGAAAACTGGATATTGAATACTTTCAAACCGCCCAACTTTTTTGTCTGTGGAAAAAGCTCACAGGGCACCAATGCCCTCACTGAAACCAGGAGTACATCCAAAACAAATATTGCCCACATTTTCAATCATAGCGATAGCGAGATGATCCTACAGGCAGCCAGAAAGCTGGGTCAGCTAGACTTTGAGAATGTGACAATATGCATCTTTCCTGATATTACTATCCTAATCCAAAACCAAAGACACATTTGTTCCTGACAAGAGATGCTAAACAAATGATGATGTTCCCAGAAGAAAATATGAATAAATACTGAAAACAAGATATGGAAATTTCAGAAAGCAGAAGAAGTGTGCGACCAGCTAGAGCGATAGCGAGCAGCTCCTCCAGGATCAGGCAGAAATCATGCAGACACTTCATACGTTCAGGGATAAAGCACCAAGTATTTATCCTCAAGGGGCAAACGATTGTGATGAAGCATACATTTCCACTGATATAACACAACCGACATGCTGACCTGAAAGCAGCAGATATGCAAGTAATCTCCAAGAACTGAAAGGATAAACGCTCCGACTGTATAGCAAAGACACACCCTATATTCGAAATGGAAGTAGTTCAAGGGGTGAGGGATGGGGGGTGTGGGGGGAAACAGTTACTTAAGCCACAGGATCACCAGCACTATCCAGTAGTACTTTGTTGGCTATGCTTTCACAGTAAATAGGAATGGGAGGGGAGGCAGGCAGTTCTAGGCCAGAAGCACTGGGTGGCATGGATGATGGAGTTCCCAAAGATGAGGGACAGAGTTTTGTTGAAGTTGGAATACTTGTTTTGGAGTGCGGAAACACATCAGTAGAACCATGGTTCAAGAGCAGGCAGAAAGATATGTAAGGATGAGTCATATGGAGCTTAAATTGCAAGGCCCACGTCTAAAGCATCCCAAAACGCACACATAAAAATATTGTCTTGGAATGGTAACAGAGTGGGCAATAAAATTAAGAGAGGAGTGGTGTACAGATATTTTTAATGCTATAGCTCAGGCATGATGAGGAAATTTAGAATACAAATTTTTTGCTTAGGGGTATATTGAACCATTCCTCACAGTGGGTAGAGCTTAGGGGTGAGGAGTGAAAGACGAAGTGGGTGGAGGTTCAATCATTGTCTAAGTAAGGGTCAGGGAACTCATGACAAAAGTCAAACAAGCAACAGAGTTATACTTCACAGAAAACATTGCACCAGACAGAAAAGACATTTTGCAGATAGGAAAGGAAATACTGTTGCTTGAGGCGTTCCTCACCAACGATGCCTATGAACATGTCGAGCATTGCTTAAACTTTAAACAGCCTGAAAACGGGCGCAACATGAAATGACTATGTAGCCATGCACAAATGGTTTGACGAGGTAAAGAATGGAGGAGACAGTCTGCTGGCCTTGCTAGAGAGGCAAAACCTGGGGAATAAATGGGTTCCGGTGTTGACTGGAAGAGATGGTACAAAAATACAATTTGTAAGTTGTAAGTTGTACTAGAAGCTAAGCAGTGATATACCTCAAACTAAAACAGTATGAAGTGGACAAAAGCTGGTTAATTATTAGCCCTGTTATAGAGTACAATGGAAACTTTAATAACATTTTGAATTCTTGCAAAAAATAGATGGAGTGGAAAAACTCCCCTTTCCTGTGATGATTTGTATGAGTTTAAAAACTAACAAATAAGATGGACCAATGTTTTCACAAAAATACACTTTTGAAATAAATAAATATCATCAGGTAAGTTTCAACATTGCATGTACGTAATAGATAACTTCAGATGACAAGGTGTTTGTGAAAAAATGCGTAGTGAAAAGGGTATGGTGATAATGGTGCGTAAAACTGAGAAAAACTGAAAATATTTTCTAGAGCCACTACAAAACAATATAATGGCTGCAGTTGCTTCTTTTTAGGTGGATATCAGTTATAGTTTGCCCCACCATTGATGGAAATAAATTCCAAAGCAGAACAATCCTAAAAAACAGCCACAGTTTCAAAAACTAATGGTGAGATGAGTTTGTGGGATCTTCCTCAGGACAAAGGTAAAGATGCACCTCAGTCAAAGAAGGGAAATTCTAGAGTGTTTTGTCCAGTAGTTTCAGAAACTCAGTGTGGCAACAGCCTGATTGAGAAATGTACCACTGTGTGCCAGACTGATCTGGAGGAAAGGAAGGCATGTAAGACACTTTATTGGCCTATGAACAATGTTCTCGAGCTGGGAGCCATAATGGTTATGTACTCAAAATGGAGGCACTGATACAAAGAAGCTGTGTGGGTGACCAGGAAATGCACTGATCGTCCTTGTGAGGTCTGAGGCCCCAAAAGTTAGTTGCATTTCTCTTGCTTCCTCATGAGTACTGATGATGCACATCGTTGTAAGGAAATGCCTTCCTTGGCATGATTACCCCCTAACGTTTTGCCTTTGGTTGATGCCAGTTATGATTGAAAGTATGCTGGGATCCTGCTAACCAGGCCCAGCACCAGTGTTCGTTCCCTAAACTGTACCTTTGTTCCCACAATTGGCACAGCCCTGGCACACAGATAAGCCTCTTGTAAATGGTACCCCGGGTACCAAGACCCCTGTGGCCAGGGAAGGTCTCTAAGGGCTGCAACATGTATTATGCCACCCCGGGGAGAAAATGACTAAGTCGACATTGCACTCCCCTCAGAGTGCCAGGCCCACCTCTCACTGCCTGTGGCATAGGTAAGCCACCTCTCTAGCAGGACTTACAGCCCTAAGGCAGGGTGCACTATACCACAGGTGAGGGCATAGTTGCATGAGCAATATGCCCCTACAGTGTCTAAGCCAAATCTTAGACATTGTAAGTGCAGGGGAGCCATAAAGAGTATATGGTCTGGGAGTCTGTCAATTACGAACTCCACAGTTCCATAATGGCTACACTGAAATCTGGGAAGTTTGGTATCAAACTTCTCAGCACAATAAATCCAAACTGATGCCAGTGTGGGATTTATTGAAAAATGCACACAGAGAGCATCTTAGAGATACCCTCTGCATGCCAGTCCGACTCTTAGTGTTAGGCTGACCAGTTCCTGCCAGCCTGCCAGAACGAGACGAGTTTCTGGCCACATAGGGTGAGTGCCTTTGTCACTCTGTGGCCAGGAACAAAGCCTGCACTGGATTGAGGTGCTTCTCACCTCCCCCTGCAGGAACTGTAACACCTGGCGGTGAGCCTCAAAGGCTCATGTCTGTTGTTACAGCTCCCAAGGGAATCCCAGCTAGTGGAGATGCCCACCCCTCCGGACACAGCCCCCACTTTTGGCGGCAAGCCCAGAGGAGATAATGATAAAAACAAGAAGGAGTCAACTACCAGTCAGGCCAGCCCCTAAGGTGCCCTGAGCTGAGGTAACCCCTGCCTTTAGAAATCCTCCCTCTTGAGTTTGAAGGATTCCCCCAATAGGAATAGGGATGTGCCCCTCTCCCCTCAGGGAGGCGGCACAAAGAGGGTGTAGCCTCCCTCAAGGACAGTAGCCATTGGCTACTGCCCTTCAGACCTAAACACCCCCCTAAATTGAGTATTGAGGGGCGATCCTGATCCCAGGAAATCGGATTCCTGCAACCTGAAGAAAGAAGGACAGCTGACCTGAAAGCCCTGCAGGGATGACAGAGATGACAACTGACTTGGCCCCAGCCCTACTGGCCTGTCTCCAGACTCAAAGAACCTGTACAGTGACGCATCCAGCGGGACCAGCGACCTCTGAGGACTCAGAGGACTTCCCTGCACCTAAAGGACCGAGAACAGCGGCACTGTTCAGAAACTGCAACAACTTTCCAACTTTGAAACAACTTTAAAGAGACTCTCACTTCCCGCCAGAAGCGTGAGTCTTCACACTCTGCACCCAACGCCCCCGGCTTGAGTTCAGGAGAGCCAACACCGCAGAGAGGATTCCTAGGCGCCTCCAACGAAGTGGACACCCTGAGTCGACCTCCTTGCAGCCCCACAGCGACGCCTGCAGATAGGATCCAGAGGCTCCCCCTGACCGCGACTGCCTGGTAAGAAAGGAACCCGACGCCTGACCAAGCACTGCACCCGCAGCCCCCAGGACCGAGAGGAACCACCTACCAGTGCAGGAGTGACCAACAGGCGGCCCTCATCCTATTCCAGTCGGTGGCTGGCCCGAGAAGCCCCCCTGTGCCCTGCCTGCATCGCCTAAGTGACCCCGGGTCCCGCCATTGCTTTCTATAGCAAACCCGATGCCTGCTTTGCACACTGCACCCGGCCGCCCCTGTGCCGCTGAGGGTGTGTTTTGTGTGCTTTTGTGTCCTCCCCCCCCCCCAGTGCTCTACAAAACCTCCGTGGCCTGCTCCCCGAGGGCGCAGGTAATTACCTGTAAGTAGACTAGGACCGGAGCCCCCTGTTCTTAATAAGCGCCTATGTGTTTTCGGCCCTCCTTTGACCTCTGCATCTGACCGGCCCTGTGTTGCTGGTGCAGTGGCTTTGGGGTTGCCTTGAACTCCCAATAGTGGGCTGCCTATGCCCAGGAGACTGACTGTGTAAGTGCTTTACTTACCTGAGAAAACTAACCAAACTTGCCTCCCCCAGGAACTGTTGATTTTTGCACTGCGTCCACTTTTAAAATAGCTTATTGCCATTTTAACGAAAACTGTGTGTACTACTGTTTTAAATCAAAGTTCTATACTTACCTGTGTGAAATACCTTGCATTTGATGTACTTACCTCAAATTTGAATCTTGTGGTTCTAAAAATAAATTAAGAAAATATATTTTTCTATACAAAAACCTATTGGTTTGGAGTTAAGTCTTAGAGGGTGTGTTCCTCATTTATTGCCTGTGTGTGTACAACAGATACTTAACACTGCCCTCTG
Organism: Pleurodeles waltl; assembly: GCF_031143425.1. NCBI lineage: Eukaryota > Metazoa > Chordata > Amphibia > Caudata > Salamandridae > Pleurodeles > Pleurodeles waltl. The sequence continues at coordinate 862,854,437 of NC_090449.1, forward strand.
ATAAGCCTACTGCTCGACCACACTACCACAAAATAGAGCATTAGTATTATCTAATTTTGCCACTCTCAACCTCTAAGGGGAACCCTTGGACTCTGTGCATACTATCTCTCACTTTGAGATAGTATATACAGAGCCAACTTCCTACAATCATGCTCTGAAGGAAGCAAGAGAGAAACTACTAACTTGTGCCTTTCCAGAACAGACCACATGATAGGCACTTATGGCTAGCAGAGACTGTGGCCCTCATTATGAACACGGCGGTCAAAACCGCCGTGTTCATGCTGGTGGTCTTCTCAGTGACCGCCAGCTCCCCCGGAACCCCGCCGGCCGTATGATGTACATTCCTCTGGGCCGGCGGGCAGAAACATTGATTCTGCCCACCGGCCCGGAGGAATGCCTGGCCGGGCTCTGGGCCGGCGGGCGGAAACATTGATTCTGCCCACCGGCCCAGAGGAATGCACACTTTCAATCATAACTGGCATCAATAAAAGGCAAAAAGCTAGGGGGTAACCATGCCAAGGAAGGCATTTTCTTTCACAACCCCTCCTTCCCCCCAAACGAAAGAGGATGAGACTAACCTTTCCCAAGAGAGTCTTCATTGTCTAAGTGGAAGAACCTGGAAAAGCCATCTGCATTGGCATGGGCAGTCCCAGGTCTGTGTTCCACTACAAAGTCCATTCCCTGTAGGGATATGGACCACCTCAACAGTTTAGGGTTTTCTCCTTTCATTTGCATCAGCCATCTGAGAGGTCTGTGGTCAGTTTGAACTGTGAAGTGAGTACTAAAAAGGTATGGTCTCAACTTCTTCGGGGACCAAACCACAGCAAAGGCCTCCCTCTCAATGGCACTCCAACGCTGCTCCCTGGGGAGTAACCTCCTGCTACTAAAATCAACAGGCTGTTCAAGGCCATCATCATTTGTTTGGGACTGGACTGCTCCTATCCAATGCTCAGAGGCATCAGTCTGCACAATGAACTGCTGTGAAAAATCTGGAGCTTTCATAACTGGTGCTGTACACATAGCTTGCTTCAGGGTGTCAAAGGCCTTTTGACAGTCCATGGTCCAGTTAACTTTTCTGGGCATTTTCTTAGAGATCAGTTCTGTGAGGGGTGTCACTATTGATCTATATTCCTTCACAAACCTCCTGTAGTACACAGTCAAGCAAAGGAATGCCCTGACTTGAGTCTGGGGTTTTGGAGCTTCCCAGTCCAGAATAGTCTGGATCTTGGGTTGGAGTGGCTGAACTTGGCCTCCACCTACAAGGTGTCCCAAGTAAACCACAGTACCCTGCCCTATCTGACATTTAGATGCCTTGATAGAGAGGCCTGCTGCTTGCAGGGCCTGCAAAACCTTCTTCAGGTGGACCAGGTGATCCTGCTAACAACAGCAATATCATCAGGATAAGCTGCACTGAAGGACTCCAAGCCAGCAAGGACTTGATTCACCAACATTTGGAAGGTGGCAGGCATTCTTTAAGCCAAAGGGCATCACAGTGAGCTAATAGTGCCCATCAGGTGTAGAGAATGCTGTCTTTTCTTTTGCTCCAGGTGCCATTTTGATTTGGCAGTACCCTGCCGTCAATTCAAAGGTACTTAAGAATTTGGCTGCACCTAATTTGTCAATGAGCTCATCTGCCCTTGGAATGGGGTGAGAATCTGTCTTGGTGACAGAGTTGAGCCCTCTGTAGTCCACACAAAACCTCATCCCTCTCTTTCCATCTTTGGTGTGAGGTTTGGGTACCAAGACCACTGGGCTAGCCCAGAGAGTGCTCAATCACTCCCACCCCCAGCATCTTGTGGACTTCCACCTTGATGCTTTCTTTGACTTGGTCAGACTGTCTGAATATTTTATTCTTGACAGGCATACTGTCTCCTGTGTCCACATCATGGGTACACAGGTGTGTCTGACCAGGGGTCAAGGAAAAGAGTTCAGCAAACTGCTGGAGGACCATCCTGAGGCAGCTTGTCTCTGAATAGACAATTCCATCTACTGAGCCATCTTTAGGGTCAGTGGAGAGGAGATCATATAAAGCTCAGAAAAAAACAGAATGTTTGGTTCATGAGTTATATGTCATGAATGATGAACTGCATACTAGGCTTTACTGGAAGTTGTCTGCAATTAGTTCAGTTCTCCTTGCACAAAGCTATAACATTTCCCTTAGTGAGGTACAACGTGTACACCATAACTGTTCATGAACTAATGATTTTTAGAGAGGCTGATATGATTTTATGAAGAGAGGGTATTCCAATCAGAGTGGGACAGGCGCTAAATCAAGGGATATGAACCTCAGGATGATTAACTCCTTAATTTAAAATATGTGACTGGCAAAGGTGAATCCATATTCATATTATTTACAACCGTTTGTGCATTATGCATAAACGTTGGAAAGACCTGAAATTAAATCTGGATATTAAAAACTGTGTTACGCATCATCTAATGATTACATAGAGGAAAGTATAATGATTGGATTTGCTGAGTAGGAGCCATTTCTCTTCATGTAAATGGAGTGATTGACTATAAGATCATAAGATCTGTGATTTTGGTGGAATAAATATAAACAGGTAAGCATCATACATCACTGTATTCTTTTAATTATGGAACTGATTAATTGTGTGACAGACTATAGGGTGTATGCTTTCATTTGGCCCTGTAAAGAATGTATATAAGGAGCACAGAACATCACTTGAAGATTTGGGTCGTAGGAAATCTAAAAGAAATTAATCATGAGAATGGGAAATACCTTGGTTGAGAGAAAATCATCGGGTCTCAAAGTGGTGGGACTTTACAAAGTCACCAAGAATTAATCTAGAGTTGAACTTTGTCTAAATCGTATGGATCATGGATTATTCTGCTATTAAATATCAAAAGCCCCAGCAGGTTTAAATAGTGAGAGTGAGGAGAGGCAGGGAAGCCCATGCACTGCAAAAAACGTTTCCAGAAGCTTCTCCCATCTCTCAGAAGTGCACCAGATTATAAAAGTAGGACCTTCAGACCCACTCTCCAGTTCACTACTGGACCTGCGGAAGGGTTTTCAAAGGGTGACCTGCAGCTGTGACCTGCTGTGCACTCTGCCAGACTCCTGCAGTACCTGGAAGATGTGCTTTGCAACCCTGGAGCCTGCATTGAACTTTCAGAGGCCAGTCCTGCTGTTGAGCCATGCATCTACACCTACACCTAGCACTACCAAAAGTGACTCCAAGGGCTAATTTGCTGCCCTTCTGCTCAGTGCCACAGGGACATCACAGGCTGCCCCATCTTGGACCTGCATCTGGACCGAGCCTGAGTGAGTCATGAACCTCCAAGAGGTGTTCTACCAATCCGGGACCCTTGGTTGTGGTGTTTTGTTTTGTTTTAAAAAAACGAGAACTTGGACAAACTTTGGCCAAAATTTGAGAACCAGGAGGAGACTGGAGCCAACCTGCTTGCCTACCCACCTGAGGTGCACCGCTGGTCAGATTGCCTTCGCAGCTTCTCCTGCTTCGTTTCTCTCCGCAGCATCCAATTGTCTCCGCAGCATCCAATCCATTTCAGGTCTCCTTCGCCAAAAGAGTATTGAATATTGTGAACCTGTCTTCAACTACAGCCTTTTTCCTTGTCCTGCTGGATTTTCATTTTGGTGTTAAATTATTTATTAAAATGTACTCTTTTTTTCTATATTGGTTTGGAATTTTTCTTGAGTTGTGTTTTCATTATATTACTGTTTGTATGCTGCATAAGTACTTACATGTTGCCTTTAAATTAAGACTGGTTGCTTTTTGTGCCAACCTGCCCAGGTTTAAACACAGGTTAATTTAATGACTTTTTGTGGTTCCCCCTGCAAGGGATTGTGGCTGTTGGTAGGTCAGAGCTCACACCCCAGCCATCCAACAGCTCAATTCCTCACAATATTAAATCTTTGATTATGGATTACCATGAATTTTGTATTTTGGAATTGTATCTGAATCCATTTCAGATTTTGTACTTAACAATGGTAGGTGTCTATAAAAGGCACATTTGGTAGGCAATCAATGCAGTTTTCTGGATTTGGGATAAATAGAAGGCCTTAGTCTATCCCGGCTTCACATCAAAATCTAGAAAGGTGGGGATCCTGGCCCAGTAGCACTCCCCTTGACAGTTAGCAAGACCTGGACAGACAGCCAGGGATGATGACCATGGGGCAGCCAGAGATACCTGGCTGCTTCCTGACCAGCAACGAGCAGAAACAAGATAAGCCTGGAAGTCGGGAATGGGGGTTGGGGGAAATTGTTGTCAAATAGCTGTATCATGTGTGTTATTCCCTATTCAGGGGACCAGTTACAGAAGAATCAATAAACATATTTAAAAAAACAATGGTAAAGTGTTTCACAGGTTCATTGAATGTATTTTCTATCTGCCCATGAATATAGCAATTTCTCAAGTAACAAAGTCGATTCCAAACCGACAGTTCTTAAACAGTCCTTTCGATCTGTTGCTTCCATATAGCAGCTATTCGATCTCTGACGAAACAGTGAATACTCTTCTTTCTTTTGTAAGGTTATACTGTCATTTTTACCTAGCAATATAATATGCAGTCATGTTTTATTAATGAAGACAGACACTATGCCTTTTCATAAAAAGCATACTAAATTTACCGACTCATTAAACCCTGTTGGGTGTACTGTTTTCAAAGTTTCTATCAGTATTTTTCACATATTTGCATTCTTTATTCTATTACCGTCCCTTTAATTCTACTTATCAATTCCAATTTTTTTAACTCAATGTGGGACAGATAGTGATTTTGCTAATAAAAATGCCTTGCTTTTGACGATTTAACATCTGGCTAAGGCATGACAGGCAGGCATGGCAACACACGGAGGTAACTGCAGTGCACACATTGTAATTGTAATTCGTGATTTATAAAGCGCATTCCTACTCAGAAGAGCATCGAAGCGCTAGAAGGAGAGCACGTGATGGGAAAAAAAATAAAGTAGAAAACAGTAGAAAAACGCTAACCAAAGGGGATGGACGAGAAAAAAAGTGATATAAAACCATCCAATGAGAAACAAAAACAAGAGGGTTGAAAACCCTGATCATAATGTACCAGAAAGTTAACGAGGAAAAAGCCAAGTTTTTACCATTTTCCTAAATTTCATATAACAGGATTCTTGCCTAATATTCAGAGGGAGCAAGTTCCATCCTCTGGCAGCAGCCACTGTAAAAGCTTTATCCCCCCATTTAGCTTTATGTGTTCGAGGGACCTGTATCCAATAGGCTTGGGACGACCTCAGGTTTCTTTTAGGTATATACCAGTGGAGTCTAGAAGTCAAATACCATGGTCCTATTCCATGAGCTGCCTTAAAAGTAAGACAGAGCGATTTAAACTGAATACGCTGCGCCACTGGCAATGTAATTTCTTAAGATTCTCTCTAACTGATATGCCTCGCAGGAGATTGAGAACCGCTCTGATAGCGGAATTCTGGACTAATTGGAGTCTATTAATCAGCCCCTTATCCAAATTAAGGAACAGGGCATTGCAGTAGTCTATCTTGGACATCACTAGTGCCAGAATAGCAGATACTCTCCATTCATGCGACAAATAAGAAAATATTTTTCTGAGCATTTTAATGGACCATAGACTAATGTTTACCGTGTGATTAATTTGTTTTTTAAATGACAGATGTTCATCAAACAAGATGCCCAAATTTCTACTAACAGTAGTGGGCACAGGACAGTTGCCACATTCAGAGGGCTACCACCGTGAGTTCCATAAATCTTTTCCAAGTCCAAAACATAAGATTTCATTTTTGGTGGCATTCATTTTAAGCCAATTGCTATTCATCCATTTACTCACTGCCAGCATACAGTTACTAAACCAATCTGCCACCTCCTCCCATGACTGATTAATAGGAATAATAAGCTGGGAGTCATCAGCATAGGAAGATGGGGTAAAACCAAAAGTGCGGATAAGGCTAGCCAATGGCGCTACATACACATTAAACAATGTGGGGCTGAGGGAAGATCCCTGAGGGATCCCACAAGGTAGAAGATAAGGTGTAGATTTAAAGTCACCACAGCTAACTGTGGTCCATCTATTCATAAGAAAGGTCTTCAAGAGTTTAAGCGCCTGGTGCCTCATTGCCACCTGATGCAGACGAGACGTCGATAATATAGGAGAGATAGTGTCGAAGGCTGCAGATAAATTTAATAGAACCAAAATGGCCCCCTGGCCTTCATCAGCTATCCTCCGAATTGCATCAGAGGAAGAGATCAGGGCTGTTTCAGTACTATGCCCTTTCCTAAAACCATGTTGGGAGACATCAAGGACATCTGCTTCTGCTAAAAACTCAGTCAAGAATTGAACAATCCCATTCACATTGCAGGTTTACTGTCTTAGACACACAAACCATGCCAGTTTACCTTTTTTTATTAACTGGATGCACGTAAAATGAAGGGAGCATGCACGTCAATTTACCGAAATGCCAAGGGTAGCAGACGTGACATAATGCATCCTTTGACCTCCACTTACACTCACTCACACATATGCCCACACATACACACAAATTCACACACACACTCACATAAACACACTGTCACCCGCAAGCACGCACGCAACATAAATTTGAAAGCATTTTTGCTTGCCTCAGCTGCCATGGAAGGACAAAATCCAGCTAATTGTATCTCATTTTCACTACGCTAATAGTGAACAATATGTTATTATTCACTATCAGGGTAGTAACAATTGACAGAAAATAAACAGCGGAGTCACAATTGACAGACACTGATTTTGCCACCTTAGAGGCCAGGGTTCGCAAAGGCAATGCCAAGGGTCGCAAAGGGCAAGCCAGGGATCGCAGCTGCGCCCCCTAAATGCCGACCATGGGCACCTTGCCTCATTTCCATTGTGAGGCTCTTTCTACCTGCAGGCCCCTTTTTAGGGTTGAGTGCGCAAACGGCGCTCTGTCCCTCTTGTAATCTCTCTGAGACCTTTTAACCACACTCATGTCACACCCGTCACTTTCATTGGTTTGTGGGCTTGCCTTTTAAAATTCGCTTGATTCCATTAGTGAAAGGCATGCATGCGTCATGTCTTTTCCTGTGTTTAGCCCTCCTCATGCGCACTGGCCAAGTACTGAAAACATATGAGGCTCCATGATTTCAGTATGGTTACTGGACTAGCTAGGATATAAGTGAATCTGCCACATGGCGTTTTGTAGTAGTAGTCCAGTGTAGGGCTCAAGAATGATTAATTAATCTTCCTTGGCCCGCAACTAGTCAAAATTCTTAATCTCATTCTTAAAGAGATGCCCCCACAATGCTGTTGTTGAGCCATTTTAGTGAGGTCTGTGGGCATGTTATTTTAGCAACTAGGCCTGCTATCTGTGTCCTTTAGCCTAGTAACATTTAATTTAACTAAATTTTATTCTTTTAGAATCGGACACATTTGTGGTGTTTTATTTTCCTTTATCTTGCTGTCCGTTTGCTTAGGAAAGCATTTACATTTCTTATCACAACATTCTTTTCACTCTGTGCTTTTTCCAAGGCTGCAACGCAATAGGATTGTCGGCACAAGTGGTACACTTTGTCTCTAACACTTCACAGAAACATACCTATTTTTACTTGGGGACACTTTCTCAGAACACTAGTTGTTTTATTATAGAACATATCAGTCTCATGCACCTTAAAGGGAGGTTCCAGCCAGATGACCACAACTGCATGCTGTCTGACTTCGTTACAGCTGCTTTCTGAGTCCACCTGTTCCCTGGCCTACATGGGGATGGTTTCTCTGTAGATAACAGGCTTCTCCACTACTGTCCTACTCAGGTATAGGGGATGATGTCTTCCTGGGGAAGATCCTGAAGGGGGATTAGGGATTATCCTGCTGTGCTCTAACGTAGCTTAGGTAGGAATCACGTATATCGTACATAGTGACAGTATGGTGGGACCTTTCTTGTGTTTCACTTTTCGTGTCATCATTTTGCTTCTAGTATGTTTCATCATTCTAACTATTGCATTTCATATTATTTTTATCTAAGATGCAGCTGATTCAATAAATCTTATTGAACAATTCCCTGCTTCTGTTTGTCTTTCCATGTGTGAGGCAAATGTAACTGAGAGAAAAGGATGAGATCTGATCCACCACGATTTCCCTGAGAAGTCACAATGTCATGCGCCTGGTTACCAAAAATCACCCTTGTTCTTGGGCATAGGTGAGGTGCTGTTGACGGCCATAAACGGATTAGGTCGACAGTTATCACATGGTGTGGGATTGGACTCAGTTCCCCACAATTCAGGTGCTGCTGCCGCCCAAATCCATCAACCTCATTTGTACAATGAGAGCCAACGCGACAATGCAGTGACGATTGGTGACTTTTTTGTGGAATGTGTTGGGGCATAAAGGTTGTTGATGAGTGTGATGGATGAGTGAGCGAAGCATGCGTGTGTGGCTGGTCTGGACAATGAAGGTGTTCGAAGAGGAGGACCAGGGAATATTACCTTTAATACGTGCAGATTTTGCTTAAAATAATAATAGTGCTCTCTCAGGAGAAAGAGGCTATCAAACCACTCTGTCTCGTTTCCCTGCTATTATCCCCGTGATGTGAAGGGGCAAGGGTTATTCCAAGCGGTCGGGGAGCTCGTTTGACAGCTGGGAGGATGAGAATAAACAGCTGAGACATGCACTTAATAATGCGCACAGAGGTGGTTGGAACATAACTCAGCATGCAGAGAAGGCTGCAGGTTTTTAACTATCACACAGATGTACTTGTCATCCTCATCCACTCCTCGTCCATGCACACAAGGCCCTCCACAACACAAGCCCAACCTACCTCAACGAAAGACTCACCTTCCACACCCCCACCCGCAACCTTCGCTCCGCCAGCCTCGCCCTCGCCTCCGTTCCCTGCATCCGCCGCACCACCGCCGGAGGAAGATCCTTCTCCCACCTGGCCGCCAGGACCTGGAACTCCCTACCACTCCACCTTCGCCAGACCCAAGACCTCTTAACTTTCAGGAAACACCTAAAGACATGGCTTTACGACCAGTAGCTACACCCCCCCTCCCCCAGCGCCTTGAGACCCTAACGGATGATTAGTGCGTTCTATAAATCATGTGATTGATTGATTGATTGATTGATTGATTAATAAAATGGAATCCTAATTCACCACCAGCCTTTACAGGTTAGCTAATATGGTGTGAACACCTGGAGAACTGAATGTTCTCCCTTCTGATCGCATTACTAAATTATATTTTTATACATTATCAATCATGGCACTTACTTTTCAATCTGCAAAATTCTGGCCTCCTTAGTATTTCACACGCTTTATGACTTTATAAACCTGAATGGGGGGCGTCTGGTGATGCGTTATGATTGAGATAGATCACCTCCAACAATCAGCAAATATTTGGATCGTAACGTAATGCAACATAACAAAGTTGAGCGAGTATCTCCACAACAATTTTATGCATACACATAATCCACTTTTTTAACATTTCATCAACTGCTGAGACTATTTTATTGTGGACTTACCCCTTTTTCTCTTTGGTTGTGAGAGGAAGTGGTGTGGCAGTGCTGACGGACTTCACCTGTAAGTTCTTCAGTTCTCTTCCAGCTCCAACTGGACTATCTACATCTCTGGCATTGGCCCTCGTTCCTGGTTAGCAGGAGGGCAGGATGGTTCACTATCAAGTGATGAATCACAAATGTGGTTCCGTGGATGGGATTATGAGGCTAACTAATTTAACCAATCAATGGGCTCCTTTCATGCTGCTTAAAGCAGTAAACAGCATGAAAGCAGTGCTAGAATTAGTTGAAGCGGCTAACCCAGCACTCCGTAGGAAACTGAGGGACTGTGTGTGCATTCATTTCAGCTGTCTAACACAGTAAGGTTTGAAGTAGCCTAAAGTGTGCATGTTGAGCTGGCCAGTAATAGAAAGACGTCCAATTTGATATGCACACTTCAAACTTTTGGCCATTACTTGTCCCTGCAGCCACTGCCAGTCATTAAGAATGGCCCCGCCCACACCCTCGAAGATGTTAGGACTGGATGGACATAGCAATGCACTTTATTCACTTTGGAATAAGTTGTTGTACATGTGGCTTGCATCAGGGAGCAACGCTCGTATTCCATAATAGAGGAGCAACCCCTGCCAAAATTAACATTTAGGGCCTGATTACGACCTTGGTGGATGGGATACTCTGTCTCAAACGCGACGGAAATCCCGCCTGCCATATTAAAAGTTCCATTATATCCTATGGAACTTGTAAAACGGTGGGCGGATATCCGACACGTTTGTGACAGAGTACCCCAAAGAACAGATAACCTAGCACGGCGGAAACCAGCTGCAAATGTGTAAATGCCACCTGGGCAGAAATATTTGGGTCAGGCGTGAATTAAGTAAATTTTGTATTCTGATGAAAGGTTATTTCTGAAATGTGCTTCAATAATCCATAGATGCTTGTCAGCACCCATTATTGTAAAAGCAAATTCTTTGCTATGCTGGCTTTCCACCAGATGGCAGCATTATCCCGTGAGTGGATTATAACTGCCTATCTTTTCGCTTTCGATGGTATTTCACACCAGGACAGTCCAAAAACACAATATCAATAAAAAGTCCGATCAGAAATAAAGAGGCACCTGGACTGTGCTGGTGTATTGTTTATTTGATCGAAACATGTGTATACAGACTTTGACACCGTTTTTGTAAGATATGTACTGTTATTTGTTCGAGTGAGTGCCTCTGATGTTACTGTTTTGTCTGATCAACATGGTTTTTCAGATTTAGGATAAGGGTGTTTCCCTTGTGAGTGCACTGCTTTACTGATATTTGGGCATTTGTACATGTGCCAAATGGGTCTTTGAGCACCATTTCTCCATTGTCTAACACTCTCTCTTTTGTATATCACCACGTTATCATAGCCTGGCCACGGGCCCCATTCAGGCCTCTTAGTCTACGACCTTAGTCGCTTGCTTACATGAGTTTCTGTTCCTCACATTCACCCATCTTTGAAAATGTGTCCACACTGGTATGCCATTTAAACAGAGTTGACTCTGCACACATTCGCCGGACGCTGTACTTCATACTTAGCGTTTGTGTGTGTAATCTACGTGTCGCAAATTAATTGAAACAGTAACATCATGTGTTGCAGGTGTATGAGTGCTCTTCATATGTGTTCTTTCCTCCCCCATAGGTACAGACCCATGTGGCGAGGGAGGGCCTCATCTGTGTACAGATCTCTGTTTGATGTGGAACCGATGGATGAACGTCACATCATTGTCACCTACAGACTCAATCATGCTACAATCCATGACCTCCGTGCTTTACTGGATCCTGTACTGAGACTGGCTAATCGGAATCAGCATGCCATCCCTACTGAAGTGCAAGTGTTATTGGTACTCCATTTTGTGGCTACATACTCATTTCAGGTGACAGTGGGTATGGGTGCAAGGGTCTCACAGCCAATATTTAGCCTCATCCTGTCCAAATTCCTGGATGCATTCGTCCAACACCTGCAGACATATGTCCAGTTTCCCCCAAAGGGCAGAACTGCCTGCCATCAAGTATGGATTTTATGCCTTTGCTAACATCCCACATGTGATAGGTGCCATTGATGGAACCCACACAGTTCTCATACCCCCAAGAGTGACTGATCAGGTGTACAGGAATCGAAAGAACTTCCACTCCATGAATATACAATTGATGTGTACTGCTGACCAGTTCATATCACATGTAAATTCCAGGTTCCCAGGCTCAGTCCATGATTCTTTTGTCCTGGGGAACAACAGTGTACCACACTTGATGGGACAACTACAAGGGGACAGAGGATGGCTCATAGGTGAGTGTGTATGGCAATGGTTCTGTACATAGGTACCAGCCCGTAAATATGTATGTGCAGTCAGTTCATTATGGTCATTTTCACGTCCACTATTGCAGGTGATTCTGCCTACCCCAACTTGCAATGGTCCTGACACAAGTGAGGAATCCCAGGACAGATGCAGAGAGGAACTATCATGAGGCCCATGGATGTACTAGGGGAGTGATAGAGTGCACTATAGGTCTCCTGGAGGCTAGGTTTCGTGGTCTCCATCTCTCTGGGGGATCTCTGTGCTATGTCCCTTACAAGGTGTGTAATATTGTAGTGGCCTGCTGCATGCTGCACAACTTCCCCTTCTGGAACAGGAGGGTGCTGTGCAACCAGCCCAGCAATCTCCGAGAGGGGATGAGAGTGATGGTGAGGAAGAAGAGGGGGAAGATCTTAACTCCAGGACCCAGCTGATCCACCTATACTTCCAGTGACCCTAAGGTATTGTTCAATGATGCTGTTGTCTTCACTGCATAGTTTCAGTCTGACTCATATAATTGGTAATGTGGTGTCTACAGTCATTGGCACTGTTAACTGAGTAGTAAAGTTGCATTTGCCACGTAACCCAATATTATGTACAGTGTGACTTACTTCAGACACTACAGTGTGTTGGATCCCGTCCTGCAATAGAGGTATGATTATGAAATGGACTGCCTAATGCATACACACTCACAATTTAAATTCATAATGACGAGGGAATACAATTTGAGTGCATATGTGTTTTTATTAAGTGACATGGATTTGTTATATTGTTGTACAGTGATAGGGAGTGGGCTCATGGTGCATATCCATACTCAGGTGCATGTGCTCAGCTGTTGGTGGCACTGGGTTTTGGTCCATGTGTCCATTGGTAGATGGTGTGTTGGTAGTGGCAGGTCTACAAGGTTGCACATTGGCACACAAGGGAGACAGTTCAGGGCAGAGTCACTTCTTAGCGGGGGGCCTTGGTCTTGGCTGGTGTTCCAGTGCCATGTCTGGGTCTGAGGGCACGTTTGCATGTCTGGAGCTGGCCTGCATGGCTAGGGTCTCCTGGGTGTCCGCTGGCAGTGCCACCAATCCAGTAGCTGCTGCTGATGTAGATGGCAGGGCAGTGTCCTGGCTAGTGGCAGGGGCTTGTAGGTGGGTGGTGGTCTCAGGCTGGCTAGGGTAGTGGTGCTGCAGCACCCCGGCAATGGTGGCATTGAGCTGTTTCCATTGCTCCATGGCCTTTTGGTGGTGTGCCATCTGCAGCCTTTGATTCTGCTCCAGGGTGGCCAGCATCTGGCCCATCCTGTCCTGGGTATGGTGCTATGCTCCCAGGACCTCGGATATCACCTCCTGGGCTTCTGTATCCATCCTCTGGCTTCCCCCCGGGCAACTGATGCCCTCCCACTGGCCCTTGCCCCCTGTGCCTGTGTCCCCTGAACAGGTCTGGCAGTCCCACTTGCCTTCATCATCCTGCCTGTTGGTGGGTGGAGATTCTGGCCTCTGTACTTGTGGGCTGCCAGTCTGTGCCCGGGAGACACTGGTGTGGGGTCGTTTGTCCAGAGCTGATGTTGGTGGCTGGGTAGTAGGGCTGTCAGTGGGATCCTGGGTGTGGCTGCTGGAGGGTGACAGTCCAGGACTGTGTGACGGGCCAGGGTATTCCTCACTTTCCATACATCCCTCTCCAGGCTCCTGAGTAGGGCCTCTGTCTCAGTGTGACGCGCTGGCAGTCCTTGGCCTTTCCGTCCAGGTGGCATGGGTGGTTTTGCCTGGTGGGGGGAATGGACATGTATGTATCATGTACTATTTCAGAAATTGATGCACAGCTCTGCCCTATTTTGTGCTTTTATTCCCCTGTTGTGGCATGCAGGGTCCTTTCGTGTACTTATCTTTGCATTTTGTGTGGGGGTGGAGGTGCATTGTGGGTGCTGTAGTGCCACTGTGAATCCTTGCAGGGGTAGGTGACTGTGCACAGGGGGCAGGATGGGGGCCTGTTTGTGAAATTGTGGGCATGCAGGGTCACTGGATGTGTGTGTTGTGGCCTGGGTGAGGATGGGGTCCTGGTGGTAGTGAGAGGGGTGGGGTGCTGCATTCATTATAGGTGGGGTGACTGTTAAGGTATTGTAATTGACTTACCCGAGTCCAGTCCTCCAGTGAGTCCAGTGAGGCCCTCCGGGTGCGGGATGGCCAGTACCTTCTCCTCCCAGTTGGTGTGGTCGGGGTGTAGGTGGGGGAACGCCACCAGTCTTCTGTACGGCGATGCTGTGCCTGGATGCCATTGACCTCACCTTTCCACGCAAGTCGTTCCCTCTCTTCCGATGTCATCCCTTGTGCGTGGATGGTTTCCCACTGTGTTCACCTTGTTGACAGTCGTCTGCCATAGCTCCATCTTCCTGGCGATGGGTGTCTGCTGCACCTGTGCCCCGAAAAGTTGTGGCTTGACCTTGAGGACTTTGTCCACCATGGTCCTTAGCTCCCTATCTGTGAAGCGGGGGTGCTTAGGGGGTGCCATGGTGTGTGTTGTGGGTGTATTGTGAGGGTGCTGTTGTGCGGTTATGTGTGTGGTCTATGAGGGTGTTTGGGGTTTGTGGGTGTTTTGGTGGTGTATTTGTGCATGTGAATTTTGTTATGTTGTGTTCAGTGAATTCGTGTTATGTTGTCAGTCTCATTCATGCTATTGGCGATGCAAAGGATTGTGGGGTATGTATGTGAGTGTTTTATAGTTTTGTGGATGTGTGTCAGGTGTGTGGCTTTCTAAGTTGCCAATGTGTGCATTTTTTGTTGTTGGGTCCCATTGCTGGCCGTGGCAGTGCGTACCACCAATGGTCATTCGGCATCCACTATCCACCACACTGATTTGTGCATCATTATTTGTTGGGTGGCGAATTTGTCTGCATGGCGGTGGCGAGGTGGGGTGTACTGCCTTTCCGCTGTTGTAGGCCCTGGCGGTGGGTGGAGGTTGCAGGATTTTTTTAGGTTTGTCTTTTTGGCATAATAATTCGGCAGTGTCCAATCATCCGCCACTGGCGGTCTTCTATTGACCGTCGCCACGGCGGCCGGCGGTGATTGCCGCCAAGTTCATAATGAGGGCCTTAGTCTTATGAAAGTGTGTGTGTGTGTGTGTGTGTGTGTGGGACGTCATAAGGGGTCAAAGCTTATTTTACCACACTCCTCCCCATTCACAAAAAAGAGGTAGGTCCTGCAACATTTGCATTACAACACAAGACAGAAAACGCATGGTCCCGAATTCTGCCTTCCCGAAAAAAAGTAAATAACATACATACATTTGAAACTTATCTGAGTAGTGGTTTGTTCTATTTTCATGGTGCTGCGAGGCCATTCCTATCTAGTGCCGATATATGAATAATGAAGGATAAAGGAGCAAGAGACACGTTGCATCCTGATGTTGAGTTAAACATGAACATCTTATAGCTCATTCTGCTGAAATCACCTGGCATTTATGAGTATATGGTTTATCTGTATGAGGCAGTGCTGCGCCTTCTGCAGCGATCACATGTAACCTGCAGAATACTGTTGTGAATCCCAGCATAACACGTAACTGATAAAATGAGTATCACAGATTTACTAGATAAGAACCTTTGTAATTACAATACTACAAAATATGCAGTAGCATGTTATTCATAAAAAACAAGCAATTGTATATCTAGTCGAAAAAAGCACAAATGTTTGTGTGGTAAAGAAACTGAGAATGGATTTAGGCTAACAGATAAGAAAGAACAAGCCTCAAAACTACTAAAACATCAGTGAAGGTGCAATTTTAAAAGAACACACTATAACACTACACAAATACCAGAAGTATTCATAAATAACGCAGGAACCCTGATTTATTAAGATGATCTTTAAGTATTTTGTGTGGGACTATTATTTGTTTTACAAAATGCAGGAACTAATGCATAACAGTATCTTTCATCTACATTATTTAACTGTTAAAGCCTGCACATATTGCATCCTTTAAAATATATATATATTTTTAAATAATTCTTTTTATTGTATTTTTCGCAAACAATAATTGATGTGTAACATCACACTCAATAACTAGTCCACATGGGAATGAATGTAAAGTTGTTCAGATTGGTAACAATGTAGTACAATGTTGGTGTATTCAGCTTGAATACTAAGGGGGAGGCTTGACAGTTCACAAAATCGTGCAATATGCCTCACGGGGGTAATGTGTCGGAGTAAGTCCACTCTATGTTTATACCGTAATATTTGAGCAAGGAGACCCACACTTTATAGAACTTCTTTGGGCACCCTCTTGAGCACAATTTGTATCCTTGTTATAAGTTCCCCGATCCTGGTTTTCTGATGTTTGTCTTAATAGTGCACTTCTGAGAGGTTTCCCCTAGCAAATTTCCCAGGATCCTAACCCTGTGAGAAAGAGATGCAGTAACTGGGTGAATCAATTCCAATACTGCAGGCTATGCGTCATTCTGACCTCTGAAACATGAAATGGGTCAATCATTTAGCTACAGGGTAATACCACATAGTGCTGTATTGGAATAAGCTGGGTCGAAACTATTGTCCGGTAAATCTGGCTGCCTTGCAGTGAGGCCCTCACTAGTGTTATGTTCTGCACAGTATGTTGTTCTACCATAGAAATATGTACTATTGCTTTTGTTTAATAGGTAGAAGGCACATACATACAATATTTCTTCTTTTATGATTAAGGCTACTTTTATGGTCGATTCAGTTGGTATATTAAAGTTGAACCCTATAACTGCTATTTTGTGTGGATACTGTGCAAAGGCATGTTTGTTTTTATTAGTGTACTTTCATTGGTATAAATTTATATGTATTTGTTTCTGTAGTATGTTTATAGGGGAAACGTAGCCAAAAGGCATCGAACCACTGTACGAGGTAAAAGGCAAAGACAAAGTCAGATGTTATGGTATGTTGTTATGTTATGTTGTTATGTGATGTTCAATGGTAGGTTAGGACGTTCTGTTATGTTATGTTAGGTTGTTATGTTTTGCTATGCTGTGTTGTTATTTAACCCCTACGGTGCCTGGGATGAGGTGGCCTCGTCCTCGCACACGGTTCCTTTGTGCCAGGGATGAGACCAGCTCGCTATGCACCGGGCCCATGGTGGGAGCGCTAGCGCTCCCCTCGTGGGCCTCCCTCCCACACCCCCCAGTCGGGGATGGAAGGGGAATCGCTTCCCCTACCACCACAACCACTTCCCCCTCGGCAATCTGAAGATGTCAGCGCGCTCACAGCGAGCCGACATCATCAAATGCTGCTGGGACGCGCTGGAAGCCATTTCAAGTCCATCGGCGAGGACCCTTTTCAGGTGAGTCCTTCTCCTGGGGGGCTTTTAGGGAGGAAAAACAGACACAGGGGAAAGGAAAGAGTTTTTCCTTTCCCCCTGTGCCTGTTTTGAGTGGATTCCTGCGCCCACGATCGTGGAGCAGGAATCTACCCACTAGACAGCAGGGATTGTTTTTTGTTTATTTTGGGGAGCGACCCCTTGAGCTAGGGTCGCTCCCCTGGGGACATAAATATTTCCATGTTTCAGCCATTTTACGGCTGATCTTGCCCCCCGGGGGGCGGGGTCGAAACCCACTAGGCTCCAGAGATTGTGTTGTCTGTGTTTTGTGTCTTGGGGCGAAGGGGGGACATTAGTGTTGGCCATTTCTGCCCCCCTTGGGGGCAGATCGGCCTAATTTTTTTAGGCACATTGGGGGATTTTTTTTGGGTTCCCCTTTGTTTTTTGTTTTTTGTCACCCCCAAAACAGGGTACCATACTGTTTGCCATTTCTGACTATTTTTTAGGCCCATAGGCACCAGGGATCTTGTGTGTGTGTTTTGTGTGTGGGGGGGTGACCCCTTTGGCAAGGGTCGCCCCCCCAAAGGGGACACATTACTGACGGCCTATTTTTTGTAAGCCCATCTGCCCCCAAGGGGGGGGGGGGCAGAATCCACTTAGGCAGTAGGGATCTTGTGTATGTGTGTTTTGTGTGGGGGTGGCCCCTTTGGCAAGGGTCCCCCCCTAAAGCGGGCACATTACTGATGGCCATTCCTGGCCCCTTGGGGGCAGATAGGCCCATTTTTTGTAGGTCCATCTGCCCCCAAGGGGGGAAGAATCCACTTAGGCACCAGGGAAAATTTGTAAATGCTTGGTGGCGGGGTGTTTGACAACTTGCAAAGTAGTTGTATTTGCGATTATAACAGTTTATTTCTCCTTTTTGGTCTAGTTCAAAGCTTTTGCTTCTTTTGCTGTGGATCTTTGCGGTTTTGGTAGTAGTCGACCTGCGGGTTGCGTAGTTGCATTTTTTAGGTAAGCAATTTCCTCCAAAGGAGTATTGTTGACATGCATGAATGACATGTTTGTAGGTGGTGTATTAAATGCAGGATTGGGTGTGAAATTGTCTTTAGATTTGTGCACAATGATATTTGTGTTGTCTTATGTCTAATTTGCTTTTCTTTTTTTCTTTTTAGTGGGATAGCATTGCTGATTGCTGTGTCAGTGCAGAGTAGTTGCTGGTGAGTAGCCTTTTCAGGCGAGTGATTGGTATTGTTTTTTAGTACATAACTCTTTGTGATAAAGCCACACTTTTATTATTTATTTTAGGCAGTGCTGGTTGTTGTTGGCAATCCATTTGTTGTTAGAAAGGATCATGGCTAGCTGCAGAGTGACCGCTCAGCAGGTTGTTGGCATGCTTTTTGAGTCAGCTTCTGACCATGATTATGAGACTGACTCTGCATCTGAGGCAGAGGAGGAAGTGAGAGATTCTGGCAGTGAGTTTTCTGTCCAAGAGGAGTCTTCTGATGAGGAGGCCACTTTGAGTGCCACTCAAAGGAGGACACTCCGCTGCAGGCAATAGTGCAGAAGCCTGGGGCTGAATGGTTTCCCATTGGAAGACCTGACACCTGGGTTGTCCCAAATAAGGAGCAGCCACAGTTGCTTGCATCTACTGGTCTCCCAGGGTGTAGAGTAAATATGGAAAACTTTTTGCCTGTCAGTTTCTTTGAGTTGTTTATGGACAATGTAATTTTGGAAGAGATTGTTAATCAGACTAATTTGTATGCGGAGTAGTATTTGAGGGAGAAAGCTGCCAGACTTAGGCCTCAGTCTAGAGCTACCCAGTGGGTTCCCACAAATCTGGAAGCGATTAAAAAGTTCTTGGGTTTTACTTTTTTGATGGGGTTGATAAGGAAGTCGTCACTGGCTTCTTACTGGTCTACTAATCACTTAATGGCAAAGGCTATAATTTCTGCAACCATGACTTGTAATCGGTATTTGCTTTTCTTCTTTGGATGCTGCATTTTGTTGACAATGCTTTAGACTTGCCATGAGATCACCCTGAATGTGACCGTCTTTTTAAGATTAGGCCTGTCCTTGATCATTTTGTAAATTGTTTTTCAGAGGTGTATGTTCCAGGCAAAGAAATGAGTGTGGAAAAGTCTTTGGTCTTGTTCAAGGGGCATTTGGTTTTTAAGCAGTACATTCCTAGCAAGAGGGCACTGGATGGAATTCAAATGTATAAGCTCTCTGAAAGTAGTACAGGATATGTGTATAATTTCCGGGTCTATACTAGTAGGGATTCCAGTATTGACCACCCTGCTTGTAAGCCCACTTTTGGAGTTAGTGAGAAAATTTTGTGGGAACTTGGTAGATGACTGTTTAACAAAAGTCACCATTTGTATGTAGATAACTTCTACACTGGAGTGCAGTTGTTCAAGGAATTGTTCAGAGTGGACACTGTTGTTTGTGGTACAATCCGTTCTACCTGGAAAGGCTATCCAAGGGAGCATGTCTGTAAAAAACTTGAGGGAGGACAGTGCAGTGCCTTGCGGAATGATGAGCTGGTAGCTCTGAAATCTTCAGACAGGAGGGATGTGTGCATGCTAACTACCATCCATGATGAGAGTACTTCCCCTGTGACTGTTTGGGGGTCAGGTTGCGGATGTGCGCAAACCTGCGTGCATTTTGGACTACAATAAGCACATGGGTGGTGTTGATAGAGTAGATCAGAGGTTGAAACCTTACACTGCTCTTCATAAGTCTTATGTGTGGTATAAAAAGTTGGCCATTCATTTGTTTCATTTGGCAACTTTGAATGCTTTTATTGTGTTCAACTATTGTTCCCCTGAGTCAAGGATGAAATTTGTTACATTTCAGGAGTCAGTGATAGAGAGCCTTATTGTGGTAGAACAGGCAAGAGTTCCTAGAGTAGCAGTGATGGAGGATGTGGCTAAATTGAAAGATCGCCACTTTCCTGATCACATTCCTCCCACTCCCAAAAAAGACTTGCCCACTAAGAAATGTAGAGTCTGTGCCCGAAGAGGTATCTGGAGGAAGAGCCAGATGTACTGCCCAGATTGCCCTTTAAAGCCTGGGCTGTGTGTGGCCGGCTGTTTTAGGAGTTACCACACCCCCCAAAAAAATCTGGGAAATACCGTGAGCGTAAACTGCCTGTTTTATATTTTCATATGTTCAGTTTCATGGTTGGCATTTCTGTCATGAATTCAGTTAGAGCTTTTGTGTTTATAGTTTTGTACTTATTTATAATTAGTTAGTGGTTTATTTGTTGTTTAAAAACAAAAAAGAAAGTGATGGCGGTGTGCGTGGAGTAGTGCTTGGCTGGCGGTGTGTGTGGAGTGGTGCTTGACTGGCGGTGTGTGTGGAGTGGTGCTTGGCTGGCAGTGTGCATGGGGTGGCGCTTAGCTGGTGGTGTGCATGGGGTGGTGCTTGGCTGGCGGTGTGCGTGGAGTGGTGCTTCGCTGGTGGTGTGCATGGGGTAACATTTAGCTGGCGGTGTGCGTGGAGTGGCGCTTGGCTGGCAGTGTGTGTGGAGTGACGCTTGGCTGGCAGTGCCAGCCAAACACCAGTCCACATACTCCCATCAGCTGGTGTGATTGATGTATCAGGCATGTGGGTGAATATAAGTGATCGGCCCTTGAGGGGCACTGTCTGTTGATGCGAGTGTTGTAATGTGCTGGGCCCGTGGCTGGCGGCTTGAATGGTCTTGTGCATGTGATGTATGAACGGTGTGTGATTGGACTATAAAGCGGTTGGTGCCGTGTCGTAGCTTTACAGCTCAAGAGTTGTGTCTCATTGGTTCAGTTTTTTGGCCTTTCAGTTATTAACAGTGCATTTCATTTTTGTGAAATCTCTTGTTAATTAAATTTGATCTACTGAACCATCACTCACCCTTGTGCCAAATCCAGCCAGTATGTGTGGTAAAAATGACAAAACTTGCTCCGCTGTAATCAGGTATCGCAGCACACCCGTGACACACTAGGTGTCTCGGGTGGGGCCCCGATGATGAAGCATGCCACCAACTTGGTTGGTGGGTGAGGGGTCTTTTTAACATAACCTAAGTGTGTTTCTTTTCACAATTTTAATGTTTGGAACATCACAAAAGTATGTGGACACATCAAAATGATCTACTAGAAAACTACCTGTGTTTGGGGGGGAGTACCTATGTTTTTGGTCCCTGGTGCGGCCTTCATCTAGGGAAACTTACCAAGTCCCGAATTTCTTTTTAAACTAGACACCCCAAGGAGTCCAGGGAGGTGTGGCTTGCGTGGATCCCCCCAACATTTTCTTACCCAGACTTCTCTGTAAACCTCAAACTTTTCTTAAAAAAGCATATTTTCCTCACTTTTCTTTGTAGGATCGCCGCCCGGCACAAATTTCCTACCACCCAGCGTTCCCCTCAGTCTCCTAAGTAAAATGATACCGCACTTGTGTGGGTCCCCAAAGCAGAGTCAGCCTAAAGATGTATAAAAGAAAAATATATGCTTATCAACTCGCTGTGCTATCCCCTCAATCACTACAGGTTCTGTTGTAGGCACCTGGACCACTCACACACGTGAGGTATCATTTTTATCGGGAGACTTGGGGGAACGCTGGGTGGAAGGAAATTTGTTGCTCCTCTCAGGTTCCAGAACTTTCTGTCACTGAAATGTGAGGAAAAAGTGTTTTTGTTTTCCAAATTTTGAGGTTTGCACAGGATTCTGGGTAACAAAACTTGGTGAAAGCCCCACAAGTCACCCCATCTTGGATTCCCTTAGGTGTCTAGTTTAAAAAAATGAACAGGTTTGGTAGGTTTTCCTAGCTGCCGCCTGAGCTAGAGATCAAAATCCACAGCTAGGTACTTTCCAAAAAAACGTGTTTTCAATGTAAAAATGTGATGTGTCCATGTTGCGTTTCCTGTCTCAGGCATTAGGCATAAGTAGAGAAGTGTGGCACAATGTTAGAGCGGCAGACCCTGATGCAGAGATCCGGGACCAGGGGTTCAATTCCCACCTCGGCGGGTCTTGGGCTCAATTCCCTTGGACCAGATCATTCTCGCCTCGGTGCCTAATCTAATTAATGGGTCCCACTCTGTAACTCTGGGCAATAGCTTGCTTAATCTCCACAACGGCCCTCACAGCGCTTGGATGCCTGGCTTCACCCTGGGGCTGTCCAGGAGTGGGCCCCTCACAGGGAAAAGCCAGGAGGGGTTCCACAGCGGTATGCGTACAGCACCTTGAGACCCTAACGGGTGAGTAGTGCGCTATACAAGTACGAAGTTTACAGTTTTTTTGTTTTTTTTTAAGTGAGGTACCCTTTTTTAATCGGGAGACTTGGGGGAACAGCAAAACAAGTGTTATTGCCCCTTGTCTTTCTCTGCATTTTTCCTTCCACATGTAAGACAGTGTGTAAAAAAGCATCTATTTGAGAAATGCCCTGTAATTCACAATCTAGTATGGGGACCCTGGAATTCAGAGATGTGAAAATAACCACTGCTTCTCAACACCTTATCTTCTGCCCATTTTGGAAATACAATGGTTTCCTTTATACCTAGTTTTCAGTCTTTATATTTTACCAAATGAACTGCAATATACCCGGTATACAATGAAAACCCATTGCAAGGTGCAGCTCATTTACTGGCTCTGGGTACCTAGGGTTCTTGATGAATCTACAAGCCTTATATGTCCCTGCAACCAGAAGAGTCCAGCAGACGTAACAGTATATTGGTTTTAAAAATCTGACATAGCAGGAAAAAGTTACAGACTCAAACGTGGAGAAAAAGTGCTGGTTTTTCACCTCAATTTCAATATTTTTTTATTCCAGCTGTTATTGTCTATAGGAAAACCTTGTAGGATCTACACAAATGACCCCTTGGTGAATTCAGAATGTTGTCTACTTTTCAGAAATGTATAGCTTTCAGGGATGCAGCATTGGTTTCACACCCATTTCTGTCAGTAACTGGAAGGAGGCTAAAAGCACAAAAATAGTAAAAATGGGGTGTGTTCCAGTAAAATGCCAAAATTGTGTTGAAAAATGTGTTTTTCTAATTCAAGTCTGCCTGTTCCTGGAAGCTGGGAAGATGGTAAATTTAGCGCCACAAACCCTTTGTTGATCCCACTTTCAAGGGAAAAACCACAAGCCTTCTTCTGCAGCCCTTTTCCCATTTGTTTTTTTTAAAAACTGACATTTTCGCTGTATTTTGGCTAATTTCTTGGTCTCCTTGAGGGGAACCCACAAACTCTGGATACCTCTAGAATCCCTAGGATGTTGGAAAAAAGGACACAAATTTGGCATGGGTAGCTTATGTGGACAAAAAGTTATGAGGGCCTAAGCGCGAACTGCCCCAAATAGCCAAAAAAAGGCCTGGCACCTGAGGGGGAAAGGGCTGGCAGCAAAGGGGTTAATGATGTTAGGTTATTGTGATGTTATGTTGTTGTGATGTTATGTTGTTATATGTTATATTGTGCTGTTATGTTATGTGATGTTGCCATGTTATTGTGGTCTGTCATGTGTTTTGTTTATGTTATGTTGTTATGTTCGGATGTTATGTTATATTGTTATGTTTTTATGTTATGTAATGTTTTCTACTGTTATGTTCAGATGTTATGTTATGATGTTATGTTGTTATTAACGTTCCCTCTAAAATTGTTCCTTCACGGACAGCAATTAATGACCTCTATGCAGCACACTCAAAGCTGTGTGTACGAAAGACATGCATTCAATCACTATACAAGTGAGTGTAACACATAAGCTACCAAATGCTAAAATTAGAATGTTTGATTCACATTGCACTCTCAGTGTCCATAACAAGGCAAATTGTTTACATTCATTTAACAGCTACCCTATCACCCCTAGTGAGCATCTAGACTCGGTCAGTGAAATATTTACGTTTGACTAGTGTCAGACACCAATGGTAAACAAATGTATTAGCCACAGGTTCGGCCACTTACCACCGACTTGGATACACACATACACACACATACACACACACACACTCTCTTACTGCTTCTTACGTCCAAAAGAAAACGTAAGAAGCAGTGAGAATGTGAGACTCAGTGGGATAGCGTCAGCACAGGCACCACTGGTTAGAATATATAAATGTATTCAGATGTGGTGTTAACAGTAGTAGGCCTGCAGTTAGTAATAAGCACTTATCTTCTTGATATTTCAGTGCTCAATATTGTGCCCACAATATTATGGTTGCACAATATTTTTGTAATCTGCTGTGACATGTAACACCACCATATCATTTTCAGCCATTCTATCAGATCCACACACAATCCAATTGTGGTCTTGTGGACAAGTCTAAATGTGTGGCATGGCTTTGCATACTGACCTTCCCATATTCCTAACTTGTGTGCTCTTGGTAAATATTTATTTGCATTTATTTCCTTGCTCACATTTGTGTCTACACTAGGAGTACTAAGATCAGATCAAACACTTCTAGTAAGCATATGATTAATATATGACCACTATGAGTACTAAGATCAGACTAAACACTTCTAGTAAGCATATGATTAATACTGTACTCAAATGGAATATTACCCATGGGAGCAAACAGTACTCTGTTGCAGCCTCTTCTCCTACTTTGTCCAACTGTGTGACTTTCACCAAATTCTATTCTGCGTGCAAGGAACAATCACAATGTGCTGCCTGCACAGAAACAATACAGGGCTTGAAAAATCATAAATATAATACTACACCTGCAGGTAAAGTAACTCAAATGATCTACTCAACCTAACTGTAATGTACTGGACCCGTGAACGGGTCTCAAATTGTGTGATCCTAGGCAAATAGTTTACAGAGACACCTTTTTCCTAATTCTCACATATGATTGCACCTTCAGATATGTGAGCTCAGCATTTCTGCAGTACAAAAAATCCTCTTTTGTTTGATTAAGTACACTAAAGCTTGCTGCATTCATCACAGAAATCTATCTCACATACCCATGAGGTCTAACCCACATAACCTAGGCCTTCTTTTAGTTTACTAACAACATTGCCATCAGGGCAAGGGTGTTTCTCAGTTTGTTTAAACACTCAATTTTAATAAATCTATTTCTAAACCATGATGTGGTAACATATTGTCATCTACACACAGTAACTTTCCAAGAAATGTCCAACAACCTCTCCACTAACTTATAGCTTTTGCTGATAAAACTATATAGTGTATTAACAATCTGTGAACATTTGGTTTCAGAAAACATATCCTTTGTACATCAACATGTAAAGTATTCTTATTTGTTTTCTGTTTTAGGTTAGATTTCATCTGGGCCCAAAACAAAGAGATGATCTAAAGGGCCATCAGCCATCCTTTTGTTCCAGTATCATTCTGGCTGGGAGTTATCTGGACCCTGACACCTACATGCCGATGGAAACGTAAGAGACAAATTCACATAACATATTACCACTTCACAAGTACTTAAGAGAAACTATTGGACACAGGTTTTTAACTTTGTTCAGATCCGTGTGTAAGAGATGTGCCGGCACTGTAAGAATGGAAGATATATCTGTCTGTGTGAGTAATTACACAAATATTGATATAAATGGCACTTACTATATTTTTATGTTATTCTTTTATAGTGCTACTCATCCCAGTGTAGGGAGTACTTTACATCACACACCGAGGGACAATAAACCTTATAAGTGTGTAAACAATGCACAGGAAATGGTACATAATACAATTAGGGATATAAGGTATAGTAATCACATATCATCCATATATTTAGACTTTATATGTAAAGTGTGAATGATCGAAAAAAACACATTGGGCCGCCTTATGAGTTTGGCGGTCGTACTGCCGGACCGCCATGTTGCCTCTCCCAAAAGACTGCCATGTTGGTGGTCTTACAGACCACCGTATTATGAGTCAAACAGGCAGGACTGCTGACCAGAAAAGGCAGACTGCCAGTGGAGCGGAGGCCCGGAAACAAGCGGCCCAACCTCCAGCCCCAACAGCACAAAAACCAACCACTGACCATATTACAAGCCCAAAGTGGGAGTGGCGGGCACCCATGGCGTTAATCCAATGGTGATCTGAACCACGGCGGTTCGTGATCAGCAAAGAAATACACAACCGCACATTGGATAGATTTGAAAACAACACAGCTGACACACATTGCCACACTGGACACACCTGCAAAGGACACTATAAAACACTCCCCTTCACACACCACAATCCTTGGCATTTACACCACAAGACACACAAGTCAGCGTCAATAATTCTACACAGCAGAACAGATACTAGGCACCAATTTCTTCTCACCATCTCTTTTCACAAGCAGCACACACTTTTGTCCAGTCACGCACTTTTGCACTTCCCCTCTCAAGTAAGTCACTGTAGTTTTTTTTTTTTTTTATTCCACCATGTCATGTTCTAAAAATCCATGTTTTTCAGAGGATGAGTTAAAAGTCATGATGGATGAAATCATAAGAGTAGCACCACAATTGTTTGGAGCACAAGTCCAGTACACTCCTCTCAGTAGGAAAATGGAAATGTGGGACAGGATCGTGAACAGGGTGAATGCTGTAGGTACCACCCTGCGTACAAGGAAGGACATTAGGAAGGGGTGGAACAACTTCCGGAGAAAGGTCCCGGCCCTGGTCCCCAGGTACCATCTGCAGGCCATGAAGACTGGCAGTGGCCCTCCCACTCCCCCATTTCAACTCTATCTGTGGGAGGAGAAGGCCTTGGCCATCCTGCATCCTGCAGGCTTGACAGGAATACCTAGGGGAGTGGTGTGGAGTCTGGTAAGTCACAACACTAAAAATGTCACCAAAATGCTAAGTCATGCATGCCCATAGCTCACCTTTGTCACTTTTACTTTCACTTCACTCACCAGCTCAGTGTTCACCTGTCCAAAGACCCCTGTTTAGAAATTCTCAATTGAGATGTACTCATCTGGAGGGATAACATTTGCGTAAATTGTGTAGTACAGGTAGTTACATGGCTACAACTCACAGGGGGCCCTGTTTCAGTAACTCCACACACCAGCCCAGTGTTCTCTTCCCCGAAGACCTGTGTCTGTCAATTCCCAAATCAAGTTTACCGACCTGGGGAGATACCATCTGTCAAGTATTCGGGATTAGTGAGAGTGACATGAATGCAACTCCCAGAAGGCGCTGCCACTATTAATCAAACCATCAGCACAGTGTTTCCTCCTCCAAATACCCTTGTTTGTTTGCTCACAGAGAGGATAACATTTGTTTAGTGTGTTCTAGAGAGAGTGACATGACTCCAACTCCCAGCAGACCCTCTTTCTGTAACTCCAAACATCAGCACAGTGGTCACTTGCCCCGATATATCTGTTAGTGAACACTCAATTGAAGTGCACTCAATTGAGTGGGGAAGAGAACATTGGTCAAGTGTATGTACTAGAGAGAGTGACATGACTCCAACTCTAAGCAGGCCCTGTTTCTGTAGCTCCAAACACCAGCACAGTGGTTACCGCCCAAATACATCTGTTGGTGAACACTCAATTGAAGTGTACTTAATTGAGTGGGGGAGAGAACATCGGTCAGGTGTGTGTACTAGAGCGAGTGACATGACTCCAACTCTAAGCAGGCCCTATTTCTGTAGCTCCAAACACCAGCACAGTGGTCACTTGCCCAAATACATCTGCTAGTGAACAATTCATTGAAGTGTACTCACCTGGGGGATAATATTGGTCAAGTGTGTGTAATGGAGAGAGTGACATGACTCCAACTCCCAGCAGGCCCTGTTTCTGTAACTCCAAAACACCAGCACAGTGGTCACTTGCCCAAATACATCTGTTAGAGAACCCTCAATCGAAGTGTACTCACCTGGGGAGAGAACATTGGTCAAGTGTGTGTTCTAGAGAGAGTGACTTGACTCCAATTCACTGGCGGCACTATTTCACTAACTCTAACCACCAGATCAGTGTCCACTTGTCCAAATACCCTTGTTTGTGAACTCTCAAATTGAAGTGTACTCTCTGGGAGCATACCATTGGTATCGTCTGTGTAGTAGAGGGAGTGATCTGACTGCAACTCCCAGGAGGCACTGTTTTATTAACCCAAAACACCAGCCCTTTGTAAATTTCTCCAAGTACCCTTTCTTAAGAACTCACAAATGAAGTGTACTCACCTGTGGGGATGATAATTGTAAAGTGTATGAAGTTGAGGGAGTGACATGACTGCTAAGGCAAGGAGGCCCTGTCCCTGCCACTCCAAACACAAGCACAGTGTTCTCATGCCAAAATACGCCTGTGTCTTATCTTTCTAATGAAGTTTACTCATCGGGGAGCATAACAAATGTTTGGTGGGGGGAAGTAGAGGAAGTGACCGGAATGCAAAAACCAATGGGCCCTGTGTCCCTAACTCCAAACACAAAAAACAATATTCACTTGCCCAAATATATTGATTCATGAAATCCCAATTGAAGTTCACTCGCCTGGGTGGATACCATCTTTCAAGTCAGTGTAGTATGGAGAGTGTCATGACTGCAACTCCCAGAAGGCACTGTTTCAGTAACTACAAACACCAGAACAGTGGTCACTTGTCCAAATACCCTTGTCTTCTGACTCCCAACTGAAGTTTACTCACCTAGGAGGGACCGAGATACAGATTATGCTCAATTTAGAGATGTGTCTACCTAGCTCCATCTTGACCTGCTAACCCAAGATGAAAATATTGAGGACAGGAAGGACACATTACCCAGTGTGCAAAACAATGATCCCAAGATGCATAACCAGAATGGTAGTGGCAGCAGACACATTCACAATGCACTGATCACATGATGACTCCAATCACATGCACAAAATCCTCGGTCTGCCTTCATAACAAGCAACTAGGCCTTAAAATGGTCAAAGACATATCTTGCCTAGACACAGTTTGACCTGTACTGGTGGCAAGATAGCATTCTCAGGCCATCCTTCCAAGGGCTAATGATCTGCACATTTCACCAGCTGTGTGACTTAAATGGACTTGGCATGATTCCCAAATGTCAGGTCAATACAAACAATACCATGGGTACCTGTCACAGTAGAATAACTTGCAAATCAACTACATACAAGGGCTTTGTGAAATATCACTGTAAACATTTGAAGATAGATGTCACAATACAACCCATAACATTGTATGTTTCACATCAACAGGTGGAGCCGCCACTGGCCATACAGAGCCCACAGAAGAGACTGCCACTAGCCCAATGAATGAAGCCCTCAGTGACTGTGATACTCCTGTTTATCTGGACGTGGAGGACGGTTTTGGCCCATCTGGACAACTTGGTCAGACCCCTACAGTGAGTCTCACTGTGGCCACTACATCACCTCCCAGCCCGGTTGCCTCCATATCACAGGTAGCCTTTCACCCCCCTAACCTGTGTCCCTAGGACAGTGGCAGCCATCTTGTGCCCCCCAGTCCAGGATCCTGAGCTGCTGCACAACACCTCTGACAGTGACGGTCCTGGAACAATTGGGGGGAAGCACCCTGTGGCAAGGTCACAGAGCTATGGGGGTAGGGTGCGTGAAAGGAGGATGATATGGGCCAGTGGGGTGAGGCCATTGGTGATGATCTAGGCCAGGACACCATCAGCCACATATTGGGGGTCTTTCAGGAGTACCAAGGTTTTATGGACCAGGTACTTGCAGAACTCCAGGAAATGAAGCAGCTACAGAGGGACTTCCATCGGGAAATGCATGAACAGTGGGATGCTCACAATATCAGCATGGCTTCCCTAACAGGGGTGCTGAGGGACATTAACACCACCTTGAGCAGGGATTGAGCACAACACTACCGCTTCCTTTAGTGCATCTACACCAGGCCCTTTATCGGTGTCAGTCAGTGGAAGGGAAGCTTTGTCAGGAGAAGAACCCGTCCCTGACACCCCTGCCTCTGTAGCATCAGGTCCCCCCCACGTGGAAGTGGGGATGTCCAGCAAAGACTCCTGGAGGTACGGATGGCAAGACACCCACCACTGCCAGCAAGTGACCTCTTTCCAAATGACCTTCTTTGTGTGCCACATATTCATGTTGACAGTTCTTCAACCACTTTCCATTTCCAATAGGAGGAGTACACAGGACTTTGGGCTTTCAATGACTGACCCCAATGATTTTATCCTCCATGACTGAACTCATCACTTTTCTTTTCCATCATACCCCAATTTTGTTTTAAGCACACATTTTCAATAAATCTACCTATCAGAAAGTCATTGTCTGCTTGCTTCAGTTCCATATTTTGCTATGTAGAGATGTAAGACCATGTGAAGCAAATAAGGAAGACAAAGGATACTAATGCAAGGAGTGATATGTTACAGGTACAGTGTCCTGCTAAGGATTACTACCTAACACACACAAACACATCGCTACAAGTGTCTTATTACAACAAACATTTTATTCCACTGTACAGCACATAGGCGTTGGAAATATCTGGACTGTCATAACCAAACGTGGCTGGGTCATATTGTGTCAAGGTACACATACGGTACAGTCCCCCAGACCATGGAAGGGAGGGCCTTGCCAGACACTGTCCTGTAGAATAGGCAAACAGATTAGTGGATAGTGTCACCAGCTTGAACCTTATCACACCAGCTTGAACCTTATCACATTCCTCACCAAAGAATTCCAACATCACATCAATGATAAAATACCTCTACAGCTACATACACGTCATACAAGAATAGTGATTAGCCTATGTGAAGGGTGAATGCCTTGCTTGCAGTTGATAAGAACATATTTCATGCCCAAATGAACACACACATGGCCCAACACCGCACAATAAACAAGTACAATGTGCACTCCTGACCTTCCACCCAAACACTGTTCAAGCTGCTTTGGCACAGGTCTCATACACATTACTTGGAACAATCCATGCCACTTTGTATGCCAGAATTGTATCAGATACCTGCCAATGTCAAAACTCCGAAATGCCCACATGAGGATGTCATGGTGAAGGTACTTATACAAAGGCAAAACAAGGAGTCCTGGCTGGAAAACATAGCTATTACACAAATCACATAGCAAGAATCTGGAAAGGAGATTGCATTGCAATGAGACTGACACAAAGTAGCTACATCAAGGTAGGGATATGTCAAAGGCTAACTCTTTAAGCACATTTTGGCTGAACACTGCAGAGTATATGCTCACTAGTTGTTTCCAAATCATCACATAACATGACATACTTACACTCATGAAAAGTAGCTGTTAATGAGACCTTCCCGCAAGCCAGCTCCTTCCTCTTCACCACTGTCATCCTCAGTTGGCATTTCAGGATTCTCACCCGGTGGCACTGCAGGCTCCCCCTCCTCTGGGATGTACGGGATATTCCTCCACAGGGTGATGTGGAGCATGCAGCATGCTACAGTGATCTGCCAAACTTTCCCGGGTGAGTAGAGACACCAAAATCTGACCTTCAGGAGCCCAAAAGCCCGCCACACTACCCACCTTGTTCTTCCATGGGCCTCTCCTGTTAAGGAATGGGACATACGTGCAAAAAGTCACTCACTTCATGATTGAAGCATCTGGCATTGCACACATACAAAAAGGACAGATGTGACTTACCAACCAACCAGGCCCTCTCTGGGTACAGGTGTGACATCAGCTGGGGTATGGTGCTGTTCCGCTTTATGAAGGAATCATGGGCTGAACCCGGACAGGCACAGACCTGTGAAATGTATAGATCCGCCAAACAGACAACTTGCACATTGATGTAATGGAAGTTCTTTCTGTTGCGGTAAACTTGTTCATTGGCATGCAGTGGGAACAAGCTAATATGTGTGCAATCAATGGCTCCCACCACATGTGGGAGGCATGCAAAACCATAAAAGTCAGCATTCACATGATGTCGGGAAACTGGATGTAGCTGTCCAGGTGTTTCAGCATTGCTGAGAAGACATCCTTCAACACCAGATAGAACATAGGTTGGGACATGCCAGCTGACAGGGCCACTGTATTTTGGAAGGACTCTGTGTTTACTGGCATGACCTGCACAATGGGTGGTATACTGCTTAAGTAACTAATAGCTGGCATTAGATCTGGCTCCAACTGATGACATAAGTCCACTACTGTTGGCCAATTCAGACAGTAGAGCTGTATGACCTGGTGTTCTTCCGTGGTTTGAAGGTCTGGCAGTGGATGGTTGACAGGAGGTTGTCACATCCTCCCTCTCCCTGGATACCTATGTATGACAAGACATGATTTTTAACATTAATCATTGTTAGACCTGTCAGCTCTTGGCGTGGTTTCCCCTGTCTCTTTGGCTTCTGACCTCCTGTTATGATCCTGTGCTGAACGTTGTTTTTGCTGGCTTTAGGACCCTGGGCACGTTACCACTGCTGACCAGTGCTAAAGTGTAAGCGCTTTCTGTCTAAATTGGGTTGGCGATTGGTTTTCTCCATGATTGACATATTTGATTTATTAGTAAGTCCCTAGTAAAGTGCACTAGAGGTATCCAAGGTCTGAAAATCAGATGATACTAGTGGGCCTGCAGCGCTGATTGTACCACCCACATGAGTAGCCGTTGTGGGTACACATCCAAGAGCTCGATTACAGTAAGGTGCTGTTGCTTGCAACATTCAGACCTATTTGGGTATATTCATCACATCTTTGAATATCAAGTTTGCAATAACCAATGCTTGTTAAATGTATCATTTATTAAAACCAATGCTTGTTGATTATGCACATTGTATCCCACCTGTTAAACATGTGTCAACTGCAACTGGTAAAACATGTGCCTTTCACAATGTGATCTGTATTGAACATGTGCCACAATCGGGAGAATATTTGCTCATTTTCTTAACAAGCAACCAACTGCCTTTCCACTGCTCCAACTGTAACTGCCAAAACATGTTCTCTACAAATTGTGATCTGTATTGAACACATGCCACAATCAGGAGGATAATTCCTCATTTCCTTAACAAGCATTCAACTGCCAAAAGGCACATGTGCACATTTGCTTATTCAAAAAGGCTTGTGAGTCTGAGGCCTTGCATGGCATCGTACCTATTGCTCTGCTCACCTGTTTCCAGTCAAGTTCCTTGTTCTTCAGCCTGCCTCCAGTTGAGTTCCAGTGCAAGTCGAGTTCCTTGTGCTCCAGCCTGCCTCCAGTGGAGTTCCAATGTTCCTCGTTCTCTGACCAACTCCCAGCCGAGTTCCAGCATTTCTCATCTTTCAGACAGCCTCCAGTCGAGTTCCAGCGATTCTCGCCCTCCAATCGGCTTCCTGCGGAGTTCCGGCTCTCCTCTTCCATCTTCTGATGACGATTTCATATTTCCTGTAAAAGAGAGAAAATGTAAAAGGTGAAAAAACTCAGTTTAAGTTCTGAAATTTTCAAGCAAGTAAATTCCTTTCAAGGCAAAGAGAGATTAATCGCTTAAATGAAACAAAACAGAGCTCTGTCTTTTAAATAATTTATGACAGTAAGAATTAGCATGTTATCCTTTGGGTGGGAATCCGAGATACCGCTAAACAGACATTATGGAAAGACGTATCTCCTGTAACAAGTGCTCCCCTGAGAATTAGGAGTTTGGAAATAGAGTTTATCAAAACTGTTATTGGCAAGAGATTACGCCAAAACACAAAGAAGCCCTTTAGTCAAGTTGGTTGCTTTTGAGGTTGGACTTTACTTCAGAGACTCTGAAAGTATTGTAACATTCAGAAGAGACTTGTTCAGCCTTATAGAAACGTATGCACAATGTTTCAACAATGTATAATTTTGTAATAGTTTGTGCAAGTTCAATGTGTTAATGAAGTAATTATTTTGCAGCCCAGAATCCTAAAAACCAAGAATCCAGTATTTTAAGATATCAGAAGTCCTGACTACCAACACAACATGCAGTCCAGGGTCCAGCAGTCCGATTCTGCAGTCCATGAAGCAGAAGCTGGTATTCTCTCTTTTTCTCTTCCCAAAATCCCCTTGTTTTGCAAGAGGGCAATGTATTCTTCATCGCAGTCACGTTAGTCCTCACCAGGATTGGGGAATTGCCATCACTCCATGGAAACACCTGGAATTCAGGTAAGTGGCTCACACAGAACAGAAGCCCTGTAAACATATATCAGACCTGCCACCGCAGTGTCTGTGTGTTCAGTTTTAAACTGCCAGTTTGATCTGACAAGTGCACCCACTTGCCAGGCCCAAACCTTCCCTTTTAATGTAAGTCACCCCTATGGTAAGGCCTATGCACCCCAAAGGGCAGGGTGCAGTGTATTTAAAAGGTAGGACATGTACTAGTGTGTTTTAAATGTCTTGAAAGTGAAATACTGCTTAAATCATTTTTCACTGTTGCAAGCCCTATCTCTCCCATAGGGTGACATTGGGATTGCCTTAAAATATACTTTAAGTGTAATTTTCCAATGGGAGCAGATGGAGATGTGGAGCTTGGGGTCTCTGAACTCACAATTCTAAAATACATATTTTGTTGAAGTTGGTTTTTCAATTGCAAGTTTGAAAATTACACTTTTAGAAAGTGGGCATTTTCTTGCTCAACCATTCTGTGCCTCTGCCTGGCTGCTGAACACATGGCTGGATCAGACTGACAGTTGGGCTGTTTGTGAATTCACTCGAGACAGCCACACAAAGAGAGCTGAGGTGTGTTCTGCATATCCTGATGGGGCTTCCTGGGCTAGAGAAGAGGGAGTAGCTGACACTTGCACCTGAATAGGGCTGTGTCTGTCCTTACACAAAGCAGTCTCCAACCCCTGGAGTGTGTTTGGGTCCAGGACAGGGAGAGGCAGGGCCTTGTGCACTAAAAAGACCTTCCTTTGATGTTTGCCTACTTCAAAGGCAGAAATGAGTATAAGTATTGTACTGCTGACCCTAAACTTCAGACCACTTCGGGACTGAGGACATTGTGCCAGGGAGAAGAGCTGGAAGCTTAAGGAGGACCTGCCACTCTGCCTGTTGCTTTGCTATGCTGACCTGCTTCTGCTACATCTGCCCTGGGAGTGAAAGGACTAGATTTTGCCTTCTACATCCTGCTTTCCCAGGTTCTCCAAGGGCTTGAACTGAGCTGCCTCCTGTTAAGAAGTCTCAGGGACAAAAATACTTTTCTTGCCAGCCCCTGGGTTCTCATACTGAGGACCCTGACTCATCAGATGGTGCCCATTTCAGTTCCTGGGCCCTGTGGAGTGAAAGCTGGCCTAAAAACAAGATGAACCAGGCACATCGAGTGCCTCGGAGATAAGCCTGACTACTCGTGCAAGCTACCACAGTGGTAAGCAGGGGTTATCTTAGGAGTGTGACTTCCTTACCCTGACTAGATTGAGGGTCCCTTCTTGGACAGGGTATAAACTGACTGCCAACTAGCGACACCATTTCTAACATTGGTGATCAGCGGTGAGGATAGGACTTCTATTTGTACTTGACATAGTGTGACTGGTGTACACTACTTCCTCAGTGCAGACCATTACTTGATCACATACTGTTTTTTCCTTTAGGCTTTTCTTTGCCTTCCTGAAACTTTGCAACTTTTTTAATCTTATCCAGAATCCTGCCTCAGTCTGCTCGGCCAGCAGTTTGAGCTGTAGAGGTAGTGTTTGAGCAGAAGAGGTTGGAGACCTATACAGTGCCTCAGCCCAAAACGTTCTACAAAGAGTTCAAATGTCCTATCAAAAACCTCACTAAAAAGGAGGAGCTGCAAAAGATGCTGAGGGCCTGCTTGGGAGCAAAGGAGGCTGGTGGGTATACAGAGTAGGAGGGTGTCAATGTGGATGAGGAGGAAAGGATCCTGCAGTGCCATAATTAGGATCTACCTGGGGGAAACACTCTCTACAGGGCAGGCAGTAGTGTTTCTTCCAAGAGTCTGACTCCAGAGAAACTGAGAAACAGACAAGCAAAGAGGAGGTATCAATTGGAGCTTGAAAAACTGGAGATGGAAGCAAAGAAAATGGCAATGGCCATGGAGAAGAAGAAAATGAAGTTAGCTCACCGGCTGAGCTTGATCTAAAGAGCAGGTCCAGCACAGATGGTGGCAGCAGTTCTCCAGTGCAGTCTGAGGGGAAGGTACATATACCCAAGGATGTGGTAATGGATTTTGTTGTGGGTGATGACATAGTGCAGTGGTTTAAGCGTTATGAGGTGGCACTGAGGATGCACAGAGTCCCTAAGAGAGATTGGGGCAGGCATGTGAAAATATTTTTCAGTGGACTGGAGGGACAACTTGTTGGCCTTAGAAATAGAGGATCAGATTAGGTACCCTGCCATGAAGGATGCCCTGACCAGGAGGTACAACCCCACCCTAGAGGGTTATAGGGCCACGTTTAGGGAGAGTTCCAAACTTGGGTCACAAACGTAGGTGGAGTATGTGGATTCTTTCGGCATAGCACTGCATGGCTGGGTGAAGGGCAGCAAGGTAACAGACTGTCAGGGGCTGTACAATTTGATTGCATTGGAGCACTTGTCTAGTCGTTGTTTTCCAGTGCTGACCCGCACGTGATTGACAGCAAGCTTACTGACCCCAGGTGCTTGCCAGGAAGGCAGAGCACTGACTCCAACAGGCAACTTCTTTTGGACCCTGGTGTGAGACTCTGCCAAGGGTGGGAAGGGTCCCCAACAGAAGGAGGGGGACAAGGATAAAAGTAAGGAGTTCTCTATAGGGCCCCAAACTAGTTCCCAGCATAAGGAGTCCCACAGCCCCCTGTTGAGAAAAAAAGTTGGTTCTTTCAGGAAAGCCTGCAGGGGAGGGACCCATCAAGTGCTTTGCCTGTCTTGAGGAAGGGCACATCATAGGGAGTCCCAAGTGTCCTAAGTGGGCACAGCCTCCCACCTGTGTACAGTTACTTGGGGTGGCCAGTGTACCATTTGGGGAGATGTTGGCCCCAGTTAGTGTTGAGGAGCCAGCTGAGTTACCCTAGTCTCCATGGGTGAGGGTGAGGTGGTCCAGAGAACCTCATGCCTGATAATACAAAGAAGTGCAGGCAATGGGTGACCATCAATGGGTGGCGGGTGGAGGCTCTCAGAGACACAGGAGTCAGTATGACAGCAATCCGCTGTCATCTGGTGTCTGAGGAGCAGGGAGTCCCTAATGTGGTCCACCAGGATGCCGCAGTAGACAACAGCGAGCACCAATGTTTGATAGCTCAGGCTCCCTTTGAATAGGGTGGGGTCTCAGGTTCCTTGAGGTTAGCTATGAGTCTATTCATGCCTGTTACTGTCTGCTAGGGAATGATCTGGAACATACTGCCTGGAAGGAGGAGGAGCTCAGGTCACATTTGGAAATATTGGGATTGCCATAGTGGGCATGCATGACCACATGGTCCATGGCTGCCAGAGTGGGTGATCAAAAGGACCTGGATCCTGAAACAGTGACCCAGGGGCCTGCCAAGAGGAAGCGGGGCAAGGCGCGTAGGAAACCTGCTCCCGAGATTCCTACAGTTTGGGAGGAGGCTAAACATGAGGGGTGTGCTCTGGAACCTACAGGGAAAGAAGTGGCCGAACTGGGGGACCTGCCTGAGCTGACCCATTGGCAACAGGAAGGACCCCCCACAAGGGAGGAGATCTGCGCAGCATAGAATTCATGCCCCACCCTTGAGGGCCTTTGGAAACAGACTGAGGCCCAGGCAGGTGGTGACACCTCTAGACCTCTCCTGATATACTGGGAGATGGATCTCCTGTATAGTGAGCCTAAGGTTCCTGAACCTGGGGCAGCCGGTGTGCTGGTGGGACTCCAGTGTTTCAGAGCCTTCCTACTGGGTCTAGCTCATGATGTGCCACTGGCTGGTCATTTGGGGAAGGAAAAGCCCTTTGACAGGCTTGTCACCCACTTGTATTGGCCCGAAATGAAGAACTCAGATGCATTCTGCAGGACTTGTCAGACCTGCCAGGCAAGT
Source organism: Pleurodeles waltl (assembly GCF_031143425.1). Classification (NCBI taxonomy): domain Eukaryota; kingdom Metazoa; phylum Chordata; class Amphibia; order Caudata; family Salamandridae; genus Pleurodeles; species Pleurodeles waltl. Next base: position 862,892,264 of record NC_090449.1, read on the forward strand.
GGCAAATCTGAGAAGAGGTGCAAGGCTCTTCAACACTTTCCTGTTGTGAGCACCCCTTTTGAGCGGCTAAACATTGACATTGTTGGACCTCTGGATGCCAAGACAGCCATGGGCAACAGGTTTGTCCTGGTCTTAGTGGACTATACCACCCGAACCTCAGAAGCTATCCCCCTGAGGACAGTGACTGCACCCACAGTAGCCAGGGCACTGATGGGGATCTTTACCCGTGTGTGTTTCCCCAAGTTGGTGGTATCTGACCGGGGTACTAATTTATTGTTACTGTACATGAAAGCCACGTTAAAAGCATGTGGTGTAACATACAAACTCACCAGGCCTTACCAACCCCAAAGCAACGGGTTGGTTGAGAGATTCAAACGTACCCTGAACGGCATGATTATGGATCTCTTTGAACCCATGAGACGAAAGTGGGACGTCTTGTTACCATGCCTGTTGTTTGCTTACAGGGAGGTACCACAGAAGGGAGTTGGCTTCAGTCCTTTTGAACTTCGGTTTGGGTGCCCTGTGAGAGGGCCTCTCAGTTTGGTAAAGGAAGGCTGGCGCAAGCTCCCAAGAAGACGCCACAGGATGTATTCAGTTACATTCTGGCCTTCATGAACCAGACAGCCTGCTTCCGGAAACTGGCTTAAGAGTATCTGGAACCTAGCCAGGAGGACATGAAACGTTGGTGTGACCAGAATACCACTCTGGTTGAGTTTCAGCCTGGCCAGAAGGTGTGGGTGTTGGCCCTGGTAGAGCCCTGTGCTCTCAAAGATGGTTGGTCTGGGCCACTGGAGGTGAATGAGTGCAAAAGTGATGTCACCTACTAGTTGGACATGGAGACTCCTAGGAACCCTTTGAGGGTTCTGCACGTGGACCGCCTCAAATCATATTTTGAGAGGTCTGAGTTGACCATGCGCTTGGTCACAGATGGTAGGGTGGAAGAGGAGAGAGAACCTCTCCCTGACCTCCTGGCTTCCAAAGAACAGGATGGGTCAGTGGAGAGTCCGAATTTCTCCCCTACTCTGACACTAGATCAGCAGAGGGACTGTCGCCAGTTTGCCTCCCTATTTGCAGTTACCCCTGGGGTCACCCACTGGTGCACCCTGGACATTGGTACTGTGGACAGCCTGCCTGTTAAGCAGTCTTACAGACAGGTAGAGTGAGAAACAGCATCAAAGAGTAAGTCTTCAAGATGCTGGAGTTAGGGGTGATTGAGCACTCAAACAGTCCTTGGTTCAGCCCAGTGAGTCTGGTCCTGAAGGCTGCCCCAGCCGGTGTCACACCTGAACCTAGGTTCTGAAGCACACCCCATCCCCAGAGCTGATGAGCTCATTGAGCGGTTGGGAGCTGCCAAATTCGTCAGCACGTTTGATCTGACATCTGGGTACCTTCAGATTGCTTAAACCGAAGGGGCAAGAGAGAGGTCTGCGTCCTCAACACCATAGGGGCACTACCAGTTTTGTGTCATGCCCTTTTGATTGAAGAACGGCCCTGCCACATTCCAGAGGCTGGTCAACCAGCTACGGGCTGGGTTGGAGAACTTCAGTGACATTGCCATCTTCAGCTCCAGCTCCAGCTGGGAGGACCACTTGCACCACCTCTAGGAAGTGTTGAGGGCCCTGCAGAGTGTAGGCCTCACTATCAAGGTAAGCAAGTGCCAGATAGGCCAGGGGTATATGGCATACTTGGGATACTAGGTAGGGAGTGGCCAGGTGGTGGCCCTACAAGCCAAAATTGACACCATTCTGGCTTGGGCACCCCCAAAGACCCAGACTGAGGTGAGGGCCTTTTTTAGGACTCACCGGTTATTACAAGAGATTCATCAAGGGGTATGGCACCATTGTTGCCCCCTTGACAGGGGAGACTTCCAAGAAGCAGCCACGTCAGGTGATCTGGACCGAGGTGTGCCAGACTGCTTTTGACACCCTGAAGGCACAGCACCCATAATCCAGGTTTCTGACTTTTCCAAAGTGTTAGACCTGACAGCCTTAGGGTAGTCACCCCTAACTTTTTGCCTGCCTCTCTCCACTTTTTGGACACTGTTTTCGCTGGCTTTAAGACTCTGCGCACTTTACCACTGCTAACCAGTGCTAAAGTGCATAAGCTCTCTCCCTTTAAACATGGTAACTTTGGATCATACCTGATTGGACTATTTAATCTACTTATAAGTCCCTAGTAATGTGCACTATATGTGCCCAGGGCCTGTAGATTAAATGCTACTAGTGGGCCTGCAGCACTGGTTGTGCCACCCACTTAAGAAGACCCTTTACCTTGTCTCAGGCCTGCCATTGCAAGCCTGTGTGTGCAGTTTCACTGTCACCTCGACTTGGCATCTAAAAGTACTTGCCAAGCCTAATCCTCCCCTTTCTTTACATATGTCACCTCTAATGTGTGCCCTAGGTAACCCCTAGAGCAAGGCGCGGTGTGGGTGAAAGGCAGGACATGTACCTGTGTAGTTTACATGTCCTGGTAGTGTAAAACTCCTAAATTCGTTGTTACACTACTGTGAGGCCTGCTCCCTTCATAGGCCAACATTGGGGCTGCCCTCATACAGTATTGAAGTGGTAGCTGCTGATCTGAAAGGAGTAGGAAGGTCATATTTAGTATGGCCAGAATGGTAATACAAAATCCTGCTGACTGGTGAAGTTGGATTTAGTATTACTATTCTAGAAATGCCACTTTTAGAAAGTGAGCATTTCTTTGCACTTAAATCTTTCTGTGCCTTACGATCCACGTCTGGCTGGGTTTAGTTGACAGCTCCAAGTGCATTCACTCAGACACACCCCAAACACAGGGTACTCAGCCTCACTTGCATACATCTGCATTTTGAATGGGTCTTCCTGGGCTGGGAGGATGGAGGGCCTGCTCTCACACAAAGGACTGCCACACCCCCTACTGGGACCCTGGCAGACAGGATTGAACTGAAAGGGGACCTGGTGCACTTCTTAGCCACTCTTTGAAGTCTCCCCCACTTCAAAGGCACATTTGGGTATAAAACAGGGCCTCTGCCCTACCTCATCAGACACTTGATGGAGAAGAAACCTGAACCAGAACCTGCATCCTGCCAAGAAGAACTGCCTGGCTGCCTAAAGGACTCACCTGACTGCTTTTTACAAAGGACTGCTGCCTTGCTGTTGCCCTGCTGCCTTGCTGAACTCTTGCCTTGCTGCTGAAGTGCTCTCCAAGGGCTTGGATAGAGATTGCCTCCTGTTCCCTGAAGTCTCAGGACCAAAAAGACTTCTCTTTTTCATTTGGACTCCTCGTGCGCCAAAATTTCGACGCACAGCTTGTTCCGTGGTGCGAAAATCAGCGCACGCCGATCCAGAAAGACGCCGCTCAACGCGACGCCTGCGGTGCAACCGGAACTTCGACGCACGGCCTCGCATGGACAACGCTGCCCGACTTCCAGAGAGGAAATCGACGCGACGCCTGCTGTGAGAAAGAAAATTCCACGCACAGCCTCCCGGAACGACGCGCAGCCGGATAACAAGCCGAGGAATCCACGCACAGACCCTGGGACATCTGGTAATACCGCGATCCATAGAAGGAGACGGTCCGCGCGCCGGAAAATGACACACATCTTCCCCGAGTGAAAAATAACGACGCAAGTCCGTGTGTGAAGGGGCGAAACCGACGGACACACCATTTTTCTTCCCGTAGAACGACGCACGTCTCCCCGCGTGGAAAATAACGACGCAAGTCAGTGTGTCAAGGGGCGTAACCGACGCACACACCATTTTTCCACGCATCTCCTCTTCTGCGGCCCTCTGCAGAGATTTTCAAATCCAAACCAGGTACTTTGTGCTTGAAATAGACTTTTGTTTACTTTTTAAAGACTTAAGACACTTCATATCTCTTTTTAGTGATATCTTTACAAATTCATATTGTATCTTTGATCGTTTTGACCTGCAAATACCCAGATAAATATTATATATTTTTCTAAACACTGTGTGGTGTATTTTTGTGGTGCTATATTATGTTATTGTATGATTTATTGCACAAATGCTTTACACATTGCCTTCTAAATTAAGCCTGACTGCTCGTGCCAAGCTACCAGAGGGTGGACACAGGATAATTTGGATTGTGTGTGACTTACCCTGACTAGAGTGAGGGTTCTTGCTTGGACAGAGGGTAACCTGACTGCCAATCAAAAACCCTATTTCTAACATTGGTGATCAGCGGTGAGGATAGGATTTGTATTTGTGCAGTGACATACAGTAGCTAAGTATTTCACTACCTACCCACAGTTGAAGGTCAACTTGATTTTTATCTCTTTTTGCAAATTTGTTTTTTCCTGACAATTTTCTAAATCTAAATCCTCACTCAACATGTCTCTGGCTGGGTCTCAAGCAGGAGATTTTGACCTAGCCCTGTTGGATACATATACTGTCAAACAGCTAAGAGGGTTCTGCAGGGTGATGAGAGTACCCACCCAAGGGGCCTCCAAAAAGGAGGACATTCAAGTGGCGCTGAGGGCCTGGGCAGAAGCCCATTTAGAGGAGGATGATGAGGAAGAGGAGCCAGAAAATGGCCCCTCAGAGGATTTGTTGCTATCAGTGGGTGATGTTACCACTGCAATTGTGCCCCCTTCCAGACCAGGGAGCAGTGCCTCTGTGCAAAGCCTGACCGCAGAGGAAAGGAGAGAAGAAAGGGAGTTCCAATTGCAAATGGCAAGACTGAAAATTGAGGCTCAACAGGAGGAAAAAAGGGCAGAGAGAGAAGCCAAGCAAGCTGAGGCTGAAAGAGCAGCCAAACAGATTGAAGCTGAAAGAGCTGAAGCTGCAGCTGAGAGAGCCTTTACTGAAAAGAAACTTTTGTTGGCTCATGAACTGAGTCTCAAGGAGCTGGATCTCAAGGCAAAGCAGTCTGAATCCAGCAGTAATGGTGGCAGCATACAGAGAGGACCTGCTGGAGAAAAGAAGGTTCATACACCCAAAAATGTGGTGCCCAGTTTTGTGGTGGGAGATGACATAGATAAATGGTTAGCTGCTTAGGAAGTTGCACTAAGGGCTCATGAGGTTCCTGAAGGGCAATGGGGTACAGCTATGTGGAGTTATGTGCCACCTTTGGGGAGGGACACAATTCTCACATTGGACAAACCGGATCAAAACACATACCCACTTCAGAAAGCCATTTCACTTGCCAAGTTTGGGCTGACCCCTGATAGATACCGTCAGAGGTTCAGGGACAGCACCGAACTATCCACACAAACATGGGTAGATTTCTTTGACTTTTCCAGTAAGGCACTGAATGGATGGGTGCGGGGCTGCAAAGTAGATGATTACACAAGATTATATAATTTGATTCTGAGAGAGCATATGCTCGGTATTTGTTTTACAGAGTTGCGCCAGCACCTAGTAGACAGTAAGCTGACTGATCCCAGGAAGCTTGCTGAGGAGGCGGACCTCTGGACTAGTACCAGAGTGTCCAAGAAGGTATCTGGGGGGGGACACCCACAAAGGTGGTCAGGGTTCCCATCAGAAGAAAGAGGGGGGGAGAAAAATTTAAAAACAAGGAGTTCTCAAAAGGCCCCCAAAATAGTTCCCAAGGGAGTAATGGTAACCAGTCCCGGTCTGATTCTCAAAAGAAAGGTTTCACTGACCATAAGACAGGGAGGTTTGTACACCACTGTTCAGAGTGCAATAAGTATGGGCACTCTGAGGGCGACTCCAAGTGTCCCAAGAGGGCACAGCCCCCCCGGGGAGGGCAGACACCTGGGTTGGCTGGCGTAGCGCTCGGGGAGGAGATGGTTCCAGACAGTTTTGGGGTGCAGACAGAGGTAACCCTAGTGTCCCTGGGGGATGCAGAGATGGTGCCAAAAGCCCACATGCCTGCCAATACTTCCAAGTATAGACAGTGGGTCACCATCAATGGGCAAAGGGTGGAGGCTCTGCGTGACACAGGAGCCAGCATGACTACTGTCAAGGGTCAGCTGGTGTCAGCAGAGCAGGTCATCCCCAATATATTTCACCAGGTCATAGTCGCTGACAATCGTGAGAGCCACCTACCGGCAGCTCTGGTTCCCTTTGAGTGGGGGGGGTGGTCTCTGGTACTCTGAAAGTAGCTGTGAGTCCTGCCATGCCTGTAGATTGTCTGTTAGGCAACGACCTTGAGCACACTACCTGGAAGGAGGTAGAGCTAAGGTCTCACTTGGAAATGTTAGGATTGCCTGAGTCGGTCTGCATGACCACACGGTCCATGGCTGACCGAGAGGGAAGGCAAGGGCGTCTGGAGCCTGGAACAATGGCCCAGACAACTGCCAAGAGGAGGGGCAAGGGGCGCGGGAAACCGGCCCCAGAAGTTCCCGCAGTGGTTGAAGGGGGTTCCTGAGGAAGAGGCCCCCGAGCCAACTGGGGAAGACATTGCCACCCTAGGTGATCTACCTGAGCTTGCTGGCTGGCAAGTTGAGGGTGGACCCACCAGGGAGGAATTCTGCAAGGCGCAGAAAGAATGTCCCACTCTAGAGGGTATGAGGAAGCAAGCCTCAGCCCAGGCAGCAGGTGAAGCCTCTGGCGATCACCACATATATTGGGAGAATGATCTCCTCTACAGTGAGCCTAACGTTCCGGCCATTGGGGCCGCGCGTGCGCTGGTGGTCCCCCAGTGTTACCGAACCTTCGTACTGGGCGTGCCTCACGACATTCCCCTGGCAGGACATTTGGGGCAAGACAAGACCTTTGACAGGCTTGTCACCCACTTTTATTGGCCCAGAATAAGGACAAACTCAGATACATTCTGTAGATCTTGTTCTACCTGCCAGGCCAGTGGTAAAACAGGAAAAAGGGTTAAGGACCCCCTGATTACGCTTCCTGTCGTTGGCACCCCCTTTGAAAGGGTGGGCATCGACATTGTTGGTCCATTGGACCCCAAAACTGCCCTAGGCAAAAGGTTCATCCTGGTTTTGGTGGACAATGCCACCCGTTACCAGGAGGCAATCCCTCTGAGGACCGTAACTGCACCGGTGGTGACCAGAACTCTGATGGGGATATTTACCAGTGTGGGATTCCCAAAGGAGATAGTGTCTGACAGGGGCACTATCTTCATGTCTGCATATATGAAGTCTATGTGGGATGCGTGTGGTGTAACCTACAAGTTCACCACACCCTATCACCCCCAATCTAATGGTCTTGTGGAGAGATTCAACAAGACCTTGAAAGGCATGATTGGTGGCCTCCCTGAGGCCCTGAGGCGTAAGTGGGACGTCCTCTTACCATGCCTTCTCTTTGCTTACAGAGAGGTACCCCAGAAGGGGGTAGGGTTCAGTCCCTTTGAGGTTCTCTATGGGTACGCTGTCAGGGGACCCTTAAGCTTTGTTAAGGAGGGGTTGGAGAAAGCTCCAAAGGCACCCCCTCAGGATGTGGTCAGCTACATGTTGGCCCTCCGCAACCAGATGAACCGCTTCTGGAAAGAGGCCAAAAGTAACCTTGAGGCCAGTCAAGAGGTAATGAAACGCTGGTATGACCAGAAGGCCACCCTGGTAGAGTTTCAACCTGGAGACAAAGTGTGGGTAATGGAGCCAGTAGAGCATAGAGCTCTCCAGGACCGCTGGTCTGGCCCATTTGAAGTAAAGGAGCGGAAAGGGGAGGCCACTCACCTAGTGGACCTCCAATCCCCTAGGAACCACCTAAGGGTGCTCCATGTCAACCGACTGAAGCCTCATTTTGAGAGGTCTGAAGTCAACATGCTTCTGGTCACAGATGAAGGAATGGAAGAGGAGAGTGAATCTCTCCCCGACCTCCTGTCTGCCCAAGAAGGTGATGGGTCAGTGAGAGGTGTCATTCTCTCTGACTCCCTGACTCTAAACCAGAGAGGAGACTGCTATGAGCTGCTGGAGCAGTTCTCCCCCCTGTTCTCCCTTACTCCTGGACTGACCCACCTCTGTGTTCATGACATTGACACATGTGACAGGCTCCCTGTGAAGAACATAATTTACAGGTTATCGGATAAGGTGAGGGCCAGCATCAAGGAGGAGGTCTCCAAGATGTTAGCTTTGAGGGTTATTGAGAAATCCAGTAGTCCCTGGGCCAGCCCTGTGGTGTTGGTCCCTAAGGCTACTGCCCCAGGTGCGAAGCCAGAACTCAGGTTCTGTGTGGACTACCGGGGTCTCAACTCAGTCACACGGACTGATGCTCACCCCATCCCCCGAGCTGATGAGCTCGTTGACAGACTAGGCGCTGCCAAGTTCCTGAGTACATTTGATCTTACTTCAGGGTACTGGCAGGTCGCCCTGACTGAGGGGGCTAAAGAGAGATCAGCATTTTCCACACCTGATGGCCATTACCAGTTCCGGGTGATGCCATTTGGGTTGAAAAATGCCCCTGCTACCTTCCAACGGTTGGTTAACGGGGTCCTAGCTGGCAAGGATGCCTTCTGTGCAGCCTACCTGGACGACATAGCTGTCTACAGTTCCAGCTGGGAGGAACACCTGCTCCACCTCAAGGAGGTGCTTCAGGCCCTGCAACAGGCAGGCCTGACCATCAAGGCTAGTAAGTGCCAGGTTGGGCAGTTTTCTGTGGTGTACTTGGGACACCTAGTAGGTGGTGGCAAGGTGCAGCCACTCCAGGCCAAGATTGAAACTATCAAGGCCTGGCAACCACCTAGAACATAGACTGAGGTGAGAGCCTTTTTAGGCCTCACTGGATACTACCGCAGATTTGTCAAGGGTTATGGTACCATTGTGTCACCCTTGACAGAACTCACTTCCAAGAAACAACCTAGGTTTGTGAATTGGACAGAGGCTTGTCAGAAAGCCTTTGACTCTCTGAAGGAAGCCATGTGCACGGCCCCCGTGCTCAAGGCCCCTGACTACTCCAAGGAATTTATCGTGCAGACAGACGCTTCAGAGCATGGCATAGGGGCGGTCCTAGCACAGCTGAATGAGGAGGGCCTAGACCAACCAGTAGTCTTTATTAGCAGAAAACTATTACCACGGGAACAGAGGTGGAGTGAGATTGAGAGAGAAGCTTTTGCTGTGGTCTGGGCACTGAAGAAGCTGAGATCATACCTGTTTGGGACTCACTTCCGGGTTCAGACAGACCACAGGCCCCTCAGATGGCTCATGCAGATGAGGGGTGAAAATCCTAAACTCTTGAGGTGGTCCATTTCCCTACAGGGGATGGACTTTACGGTGGAGCATCGCCCAGGGGTTGACCACGCCAATGCTGATGGTCTCTCCAGATACTTCCGCCTTAGCGATGAGAGCTCCCAGGAGGTTGGGTAGCTCTCCCCACTTTCAGCTGGGGGGGACACATGTTAGACCTGACAGCCTTAGGGTAGTCACCCCTAACTTTTTGCCTGCCTCCCTCCACTTTTTGGACACTGTTTTCGCTGGCTTTTAGACTCTGCGCACTTTACCACTGCTAACCAGTGCTAAAGTGCATATGCTTTCTCCCTTTAAACATAGTAACCTTGGATCATACCTGATTGGACTATTTAATCTACTTATAAGTCCACGTCTGGCTGGGTTTAGTTTACAGCTCCTTGTGCATTCACTCAGACACACCCCAAACACAGGCTACTCAGCCTCACTTGCATACATCTGCATTTTGAATGGATCTTCCTGGGCTGGGAGGGTGGAGGGCCTGCTCTCACACAAAGGACTGCAACACCCCCTACTGGGACCCTGGCAGACAGGATTGAACTGAAAGGGGACCTGGTGCACTTCTTAGCCACTCTTTGAAGTCTCCCCCACTTCAAAGGCACATTTGGGTATAAAACAGGGCCTCTGCCCTACCTCATCAGACACTTGCTGGAGAAGAAACCTGAACCAGAACCTGCATTCTGCCAAGAAGAACTGCCTGGCTGCCTAAAGGACTCACCTGACTGCTTTCTACAAAGGACTGCTGCTTTGCTGTTGCCCTGCTGCCTTGCTGAACTCTTGCCTTGCTGCTGAAGTCCTCTCCAAGGGCTTGGATAGAGCTTGCCTCCTGTTCCCTGAAGTCTCAGGACCAAAAAGACGTATCTTTTTCATTTGGACTCCTCGTGCGCCGAACATTTCTACGCACAGCTTGTTCCGCGGTGCGAAAATCGCCGCACGCCGATCCAGAAAGACGCCGCTCGACGCGACGCCTGCGGTGCGACCAGAACTTCGACGCACGGCCTCGCATGGACAATGCCGCCCGACTTCCAGAGAAGAAATCGATGCGACGCCTGCCGTGAGAAAGAAAATTCCACGCACAGCCTCCCGGAACGACGCGCAGCTGGATAACAAGCCGAGGAATCCACGCACAGACCCTGGGATGTCTGGTAATCCTGTGATCCATAGAAGGAGACGGTCCGCGTGCCGGAAAACAACGCACGTCTTCCCCGAGTGAAAAATTATGACGCAAGTCCGTGTGTGAAGGGGCGAAACCGACGCACACACCATTTTTCTTCCTGTAGAACGGCGCACATCTCCCCGCGTGGCAAATAACGACGCAAGTCAGTGTGTGAAGGGGCGTAACCGACGCACACACCATTTTTCCACTCATCTCCTCTTCTGCGGCCCTCTGCAGAGATTTTCCAATCCAAACCAGGTACTTTGTGCTTGAAAGAGACTTTTGTTTACTTTTTAAAGACTTAAGACACTTCATATCACTTTTTAGTGATATCTTTACAAATTCATATTGTATCTTTGATCGTTTTGACCTGCAAATACCCAGATAAATATTATATATTTTTCTAAACACTGTGTGGTGTATTTTTGTGGTGCTATATTATGTTATTGTATGATTTATTGCACAAATGCTTTACACATTGCCTTCTAAGTTAAGCCTGACTGCTCGTGCCAAGCTACCAGAGGGTGGGCACAGGATAATTTGGATTGTGTGTGACTTACCATGACTAGAGTGAGGGTTCTTGCTTGGACAGAGGGTAACCTGACTGCCAACCAAAAACCCCATTTCTAACACAAAGAATTTGTGGTGCAGACAAATGCTCCAGAGTATGGTATGGGTGCCGCTCAACCTGCAGACTTCATCAGTAGGTGGTTACTTTCCCGGGATAAGAGGTGGAGCACAATTGAAAGGGCGGCTTTTGCTGTGGTTTTGCTGTGGTCTGGGCACTGAAAAAGCTAAGACCCTACTTGTTTGGGACTCACTTCTGAGTTCAGACAGACCACAAGCCACACCAATGTTTAATGTATATGAGGGGGAAGAATCCTAAGCTGTTGAGGTGGTCCATCTCCCTACAAGGAATGGACTTTACAGCAGAACAACGCCTTGGCATAGAACACACCAATGCTGATGGTCTGCCCAGGTTCTTCCACCTTAGTGATTAGAACTCCCCTCATATTGGGTAGTTCTCACCACTGCCAGCTTGGGGGGACACATATTAGACCTGTCAGCTCTTGGCATGGTTTCCCCTGTCTCTGTATAGCCACATAGAGTCACTGTGGCTATGCATCTGTGCACTGTGCTCACCCCTGTACACCAGCAGATCCTGTCATGTGGGCAGTATGAGGCTCAGGTGTAAATGCCCAGAATGCCTCATTCTTTTGATTGGATTAGGAATGAGTACAGAGGTATGTTGTTAATCTAGTACATATGTGCACTTAGCATCATTGTCAATGTGGGTCTTTGACTCATGACAGGTCCCTTACTCCCACAGCCTGTTGTCACCTCCCCACAGGTCATATTTGTCCTGTGCAGACAGTATGTTGATTCCTGAGAGGCCATGATATGTGACCCAGTAGCTTGGTCACATAGTAGAAACTGTACAACTCTTGTCTGATTGTTGGATGCCATCTCTGTAGGATGGACACATATGTCCAAAGGAGTGTTCTATGGTACAGGTACATAACACAGAACCCCTACCCCTGAAGTGGCATGAGTCTGCATTTATTAGTCCACATATGGACAGGGAAGACACTTTCTGTATCCACCATGCCAGTCCCTTCATTGCTACCCATGTGTGATGTTTGAGTTTGTACTCTGGCAGTTGGCTGTAGGGACTGTATGCAGAGAATCATTCTCAGAGAGTGTGAATATGTTGGTCCATTTGTGCCAAAGGGTTTACCCTTCAGAAGCTACAGAGGTGTGATGTGTCTCATAGTGGCTCACATCTCAGTCAGGTTGCTAAAGCATGGCCTACATGATGTCATTAAGTTTGCTTAGTCATTGTAGAGCCTAAGCAGGGTAGTGGGTTAGTCTGCAGATTGATACAAAAGTGTGTAGTCGTGACCCTGTACTTATTGGCTTGTATATGTCACACTTGGGGAGTATTGACAAATAGGAAAGTACTAGCTTGAGGTTACTGACATGTATGTGACTCAACCATTTGTGATGAGACTTGTGATTATGATCACTTGCTTTGTCTTTTGCATCTATGCAGGTCAACTCCTATCAAAAGAAGGGATTATGGAGAGTCATTGCCAAGAAGGTGTGGTTTCTGGGGGTCCACAGCTGCAGAGTACCCACTGCAGAAAAAGGTGGGAGGAACTGAGATGCTGGGCCCGGAAGATTGCTGAGGTCCAGCTGGGGATGTCCTCCCAATGTGGGAGGGGTACCTGTCAGACCATGGCCACCATACTGGCTGGCATTCTGTCAGCGGCCTATCCAGAGCTTGATGGGCATTTGAGGGCAGCACAGCAGCCACAAGGGATGAGTACAGTGCATATTCCAGCCTGTCCCATTGCCCAGTGATTGAGGTAGGTTCTGACAGCTCCCCCTGACAATTAGGAATGAGCCATGTGTCACACCTTTGTTGAGTGTTTGTGTAGATATGTCATGTGGTGCATACTGATGTGCCTTGCATATTGGCCCAGGGACCTAGGACACAACTGTGTGGAATGCATAGACCACTTGCTCTGCAGGGACGACATATGGCTGTGATCAATCAAGTACGGTTTGTTGCTGTTGTAGGAAGCTGGCCTAGTGTGTAGTGGGCACCCAAGGTACTTACACCTTATGCCAGATCCAGCTATCCCCTCTTAGTGAAGTGTAGGCAGTGTCTAAAAGCCAGGCTCTCTAGGGGTAGCTGTGGATGAGCAGCCAAGGCTCATCTAGGAAACATGCAAAGCTCATGCAGAACCACTGTAGTCACACAGCACTTACACACATGAAAGAAAACACTCCGTTGTACAGAAATAAAGGTACTTTATTTTTGGAACACAATACCACAAAATACTAGAAGGGCCACCCTCCAATAAGGAGTAAGTAATACACTAATTATATACACTAGTAAACAGTAATTGGCAAAGAAAAGGTTAGAAAACAGTGCAAATGTAGGTAACTAATAGTGATCCTAGGGGGAGCCCAAACTATATACAAAAAAAATGGAATGCGAACACAGGACTCCTACCTAGGTAAGTGGAATGTGTAGAGGGGAGCTGGGAGTACTAGAAAACCACAGGGGTAAGTAACACAGCACCCTCCCAGCAACCAGGAAAGCAGGAGTAAATCACTGCAATTTCCCCATACCACTCAAAACGAAGGAAAAGAAGAAAAGAAGACACCCAGACAAGACTGCAATAAACCAGCAGTGGATTCCTGGAGAAGAAGACCTGTGGAGAGAGGAGACGAAGTCCAAAAGTGTGAGTGGAGTCCAGGAGGAGTAGGAGCTACTACCCACCCAGCTATTCTTGCAGGAGTTGGTCGACGGTGAAGAAGAACAGGTCAGCACTGCAGCCCTGGAGCTGCAGAGGCATTCCTGATGGATGCAGAAGAAGTCCCACGCTGGAGTGGAGATTGCAGACGGGTGGTGCAGGAACTTCACCAACAAGCGTTGGCAAAGGCAAATTTGTGATAAGTGGAAAATTGGAGCTGCCGGGGACCAGCAGGGCCCAGGAGGACTCATCCCAGGAGCAGGAGTCAGAGGGGACCCTCGGCAACACAGAGAGCCCACAGGAGCAAAGGCAGCATTCACAGGAGTCCCACAGGACGGGGACACAGGAGTCACTGAAGGAGCCCATACAGCATACAGAAAGAGATCCCACACCACAGGAGAACCACACAGAGGGCTGTGCGTTGCAGTAAACAAGTTCTGAGGACTAGAGCTACACATCTCCTAAAGATCCCTTGGAGGAGATGCAAATAAGCCTTGGCAGCTGCAAGAGACGCGGTGCACGGGGATGCTGTCCTGCATGGGAAGGCAAGGGCTTACCTCTACCAATGTTGAAAAGCCGGCAGAGAGGACCAAGGGATCTACTCTGGGCCACCACCTGTGATGCAGGATCCCTGCAGCTCAGGATGAGAGGAGATCCACACAGCTGGTCATTGTTATAGCAGGTGCCTGCGGATGCAGGGGAGTTACTCCTTCACTCCAAGAGAGATTCAGTCTTTCCTCTAGTGCAGATTGAAGACAGTCCACCCTCCGTGGAGGCACAGCCGGTGGAAATGTTGCAATTGCTGGCAGCAGCCCTGGAAACAATGTTGCAGAATAGTTCTTCTTGGAGGCAGCTTGTCGGGTCCTGGAGGTTCCAGTCGCAGTTCCGGAGGCCAGAAGTAAAAGTGGAGGTTGCAGAGGAGTTCTGCTGGAATCTTGCAAGCCAAATCTGAGGACCCTCCCAAGTGAGAGCCCGTAAATAGCCCTGAAACAGGGATTGTTCACCGAGCCAGGTAAGCACCTATCAGGAGGGGCTAGGATGTCACCTGCCTGGCCTGGGCTCTCAGATGCTACCAGAGGTCCGTGCCAACCTTGGAAACAAGATGGTAGAACCCAGTGACCCTCTGGAGGAGCTCTGAGCACCACCCCTGGGGTGGTGATGGACAAGGGAGTGGTCACTCCCCTCTCCTTAGTCCAGTTTCGCCCCAGAGCAGGGACTGGGGGTAACTGAACTGGGGTGGACTGGAATATGCATGGAGGGCATCAAATGTGCCCTTCAAAGCATACCAGTGGCTTGGGGGGGGTACCCCTCCCATGCTAGTCACACCTATTTCCAAAGGGAGAGGGTGTTACCTCCCTTTCCCAAAGGAAATCCTTTGTATTGCCTTCCTTGGGGTGATCAGATCAAGCAGCAGGAGGGCAGAAACCTCTGTGAAGGGTGGCAGCAGCTTGGGCTGCCCGGGAAACCCTGTAAGGAGCCCTAAAGTGCATGGAATCATACTTCCAACACGTGCAACAGTATTGGGGTATGATTCCGACATGTTTGATACCAAACATACACAGGTTCAAAGTTACCATTATGTAGCTGGAGATAGGTAGTGAACTATGTCCAGTACATGCGTAAAATGGCGTCCCCACACTCACAAAGTCCAGGAAAATGGGCCTGGAGTTTGTGGGGGCACCTTTGCTAGTGCAGGGGTGCCCTTACACACAGGTATTTGCACCCTGCCCTCTGGGCTGAGGGGCCTACCATAGGGGTGACTTATAGTGACCTGGTGCAGTAACCTGTAGTGAAAACAAGTGCATGCACCTGTTCATGCAGACTGCAATGGCATGCCTGCAGAACCCTTTTCATGGGCTCCCTAAGGGTGGCAGAATAACTGCTGCAGCCCATAGGGATCCCCTGGTACCCTAATGCCCTGGGTACTAGTGACTTAAATGGGGGGACCAGTATGCCGATTGTGGGAAGAAAAAGGTACAGTTAGCAAAATTTACAGGAGAGAGCATAACCACTGGGGTCCTTGTTAGCAGGACCCTAGTGGACACAGTCAAACACACTGACAGCAGGCAGAAAAATGGGCGGTAACCATGCCAAGAAAGAGGGTGCTTTCCTACAGTTGTAGTGTGTGTAATTTCTATGCAGCAGACCACTACTCTTAAATGTTCCAGGCCAAAGGTAAGTAGGTGATTGAGCACTGTCCTCTGCCATGTGTTTGGGCAAATTAGTATATAGACATCTGCCACCCAGAAGCTAGTTGTCTTCAGCGTAAGATGGGTGCTGGTGCCTCACTGCAGTCTGTAATCTGAAGATGTCCAGCACACATGTGACAGCTCTTACATTGTTGTTTGGATGCAGCTATAGGTTAATACTTTCCCTTGGTAAGTGGGGAATGTCCATTGACATGATTTATGCGCCATCACTATTGCCTACATAACAGCATGGGTCCCTTTCTCTTTAGAAAAACATTTGTAAGCTGCAGTTTCATGCATGGGCTGCATATGTTGATGGGATGATGTCTGTGTTCCCTCACATATATGCATGGCAAACAGTTTGTGGACTAGTACATTTATGATGGGGATACATTTCATGTTGTGGCACAGACAGGAGTATGTCACCATTGTTTATTGTGAGACACATACTCTCACCTGTCATAGCATGTCGTTTGGCATGTACAACTGCCGTAGCAATGAGGAACATGACAGGTAGGCCTAGTGTTTAGAGCCACAATGTGAATATTTATGCCCTTAATGTGGCAGCATGTGGAAAAGTGCACTGCACATGTATAATGGGTAAAGTTTGTGCCCTGGCTGTTGGCATGCATCATGTAGTGACTTGCAGTTATGTTGAAATCACATGTGTTTGGGTACAAGCATTCATCCACAGACGGACATCTGAGTTTGCATGACCAAAATGGGGACTTTGATATAGCATCACATTGGGCGACATGTTGAGGGCCTTCTGGAAGTACTTGCAAACATCTATGTCTCTCCATCATATAAAATACTAATGGCCTCTCATGATACACTCAGAATATGTCATTGTAAGGGGTGCCAGACATTAGAGGTGATTATCCTGGGGTTTGCTGATTCATTGTGTTGTGTATTTTGGGGACATCTCTCCCTGGCATATTGCACATGATGTCTGCAGTGTCCATTCCCATGCCATATGTGTGGGCTATCTGAGCAAGCAACATTAATACTACGTCCATGAATCTATTGGGACAAATATCACTTGGTGAAGTGTGCATTGTTGATATGTTTCCAGTGTGATGGGTATTTTCATGTCACCTTATCCAGGCTATTGTACTTTTGTCATCAGCATGGCATCATTTTGTAGCACAATTTCTTATTGTTGGGTCATCATGTATGTGACAAATAGATGTGTGCTTGGCCTTGTGTGGGATCTGTGGAAATGCATTTGGCATTGGCCTACTATTGTTTGCCAACATGTGACTGAGGTCTGCTCCATGTGGCAAAGCTCTGAGGGTGATGGTGTCTCCTAATGGTTGAATGGGTATTGTGATTGCACAACTTCAGCCATGCAAGTGCAGCTGTTTGAGATCCTGATTTCTCTGTGGGCAACAGTTGACAGCTCCGATGGCATGTATGGGCCACTTAGGTGGAGTTTGTTGCTGGGGCCTACTTGATATCATGGTAATGTATGCTAATGAGAGCTGTTGTTCAAGTGTGATCATGGAATTGTGTACTGTTTGTTATGGTAAGTAATTCATCTTGTGTTGTCCAATGTGTGCAGGATGGTGTTAGCCCTGTACCCCTGATATGGATTATGTATTCATCTGATGTGTGTCAGCTTGAGTTTTGTTTGTGCAGACATGGAGTGTGTTTAATTATGCTAGCTTGTTTGCATTTGACTGTGCAAGTGTCCATTTGGCTGTATGTACCTTGAAGCTACATCATGTAGAGGTGTGTCCTATGCAGCTGGAGTTGTATGTGCTTTGTTGACTTGCACTTCCACATTGTGCAGATAGGCATGTCACTTGTGTCTAGTATTGTTTGTCCCTGAAACACATGTAGGGACAGTTCCTGTGCAAATGTTAATTAAGGGGCATGTGCAAAGTAAATTGTGTCCCAGTGCAGCCTCCTTCCCTGGGAGTTCCTGCTGGCCCCATCCCTATTGTGCAGGTATTGTTTGCATAGGGATCTTTGTATATTTGTGTCTCTGACTATTGTGCATGCCTTTGTCCTTGCATTGTTTTGCTATGTGTGTGATGTGTGTGTGTCCATTACAGGGCTGTTTACTGGTGGTGTTCCATACCACATCCATACATATGTGTGTTGAATGTGACAAGAGTCCATGGCATGTGAAAAATGTGAATGTGTGAGAAGTATTTGTATATGTGATGTTGGTGTGTTGTTGGTGTTGTGTGGGAGAATGTTGTGTACCCTTAACTGTCCCTGTGCCTGAGATGAAGAGACGTGGGTTTTTGTGTAGTGTAGTGTGTGTGTGACCTGCCCATAGGGACAATATTGTGGACTGTGAATGTGTCCTTATTAGTGTCTGATTCCGACTTTGTACACAATGAGACGTGTATTTGGTGCCCAGAGCGTGACCCCGACGATCAGTTGTTAAGGTTAATGAGAAAGGCAGGTGTGTGGACTTACGGTCTGTTGCGATCATGGCGGTGTCGATTTTGTGCAGCAGTAGCGGCAGGATATGCGTGATGGGCTCCATGGAGGCAGCGGACGTGTGAGACTGCCTGCAGGTGAGTGTCTCTCTTTATAGTCCCCATTACCGCCAGCTAATATGTGGTGGTTGGACCGCCGTGGTCAAATTGTCGGTGTGCAGCCTTGTAATGTGTTCAGCGGAAACACTGTCTCCGCCGGCCTGTTTGTGCTGCCTCGTCATCGTGGGGGTCTGTGCGGTCTGGTGGTGCCAGCAGGACCGTGGCGGTCTTTGCTTCATAGGCCCATATGACTAGTGATCTGGTGGTCCGACCGCCAATCCGACGGCAGTTGGACCGCCATGGAGGTTGATGGACTGTCAAACTTGTAATCAGTCCCAAAGTCCGGCTATAAGATATAACATAGTGGTAACATACCATAGTGGTTGTGGTTGTCTGTACGAACAAGACTTTATACTTCCCAAAGGAACTCTTCTTTGCAATCTTAGAATAATAGATTGAGAAAAATCATTTAAATCCAAAATAGATCTAAACCCATTGCTTATAGCTTGCATGCAGCTCTTTGATGGCTATAAACAATTCACTGTGATACATTAAAAGGCATGGAGCTTCTGAAATGGAAGTAACAAAATGATCCCAGCGTCAAAAGCAGCAACTCACTTACCTCTCTAAATATATAAAAAATCTGTGATCCGCATGTTACACGATGTGCAAGCATATTAACCCCTAGGGTGGCTTGGATGAGGTGGTCTCGTCCCAGCACACAGTTCCTGTGTCCCTGGGACGAGACCACCTCGTCCTGCACCGGGCCCACGGGGGGAAGCGCTAGCGCTCCCCCGTCAGCCCCCCACCCACACACCCCGTCAGGGATGAAAGGGGAATCGCTTCCCCTTTCATCCCCGACCCCCCTGCTCCCCGTGACGTCTGATGACGTCAGCACGCGATCGCGTGCTGACCTCATCAGAGGTCGCCTCCCGCAAGCTTCCAGCGCGATGCGGAAGAGAAATGCTTAGCATTTCTCTTCCGCTCGGGAGGAGGGGGGCAGTAGAGACATCGGAAGAAAGGAAAGGCTTTTCCTTTCTTCCGATGTCATTCTGAGCATTTCTGCTGCCCGATTGCGACGCGATCGGGCAGCAGAAATTCCCACTAGACACCAGGGAATTTCGTCTTTTTTTATATTTACATAAGGGTCGCTCCCTAGGGGGGCAAATAATTTTTAGGTCATTTCTGCCCCCCTGGGGGCAGATCGGCCTAAAATATGTAATTTATGTGCAGTGAGCGACCCCTTAGGCAAGGGTCGCCCCCTGGGGGGTCAAATTGTGCTTAGGCCATTTCAAAGCCCACTAGACACCAGGGATTTTTGTTTCTTTGTCTTTTGTGATAAAGGGAGCGGCCCCTTGGGCAAGCGTCCCTCTCTAGGGGGGCAAATAATGTTTAGGTCATTTCTGCCCCCCCCCGGGGGCAGATCGGCCTAATATAATTAGGCCATTCTCTTCCAGGGGATCCTCATCAATAGTCATAAACATTGAATATTCCCGCACTTGTGCGGGGACACATTACTGTTGGCCATATCTGCCCCTGTTGGGGGCAGATTGGCCTATTTTTGGAAGGCCCATCTACCCCCAAGGGGGGGCAGAAAGCTCACCAGAGACCGGGGAAGATTTATTTTTCAAAATGAGAGGGTGGGGTTATGGCCATACCCCCACCCCAAATTAATGGGGCCAAAGTTGTTCTGCCCACCAGTGGGCAGATGGGGCAATTACCCCGATCCACACCCCGGGGGCAGAAAGTCTACTAGATGCCATGAAATAAAAAAATATTTAAAAAAATAGTGAGGTGGTGACTACCAACCAGTATGGGCCTGGTTATGCCCTCACACAAACTGAAGGGGCTAACAGTCATTCAGCTCTCCCCCGCACACTAAAACATCTTATCCCATGGCAAGCAAAAGGACATTAGATTTTTTTGTTTTTTGTTTTACATTTGGGCCATGAGAGCTTGGTAACTCTCAAAATCATCCCACTTGGAATGGTGAGGGCTGTACTTTTTTTTTTACTTTGGGACGCTGCCATGTAGAAAAATCCACAAGACCTAGACACATCTGAAAACTAAACATCTAGTTCATTCCAGAGTGGTGTGCTTCACATGGACCACGCACCATTTCCTTACCCACAATGCCCTGCAAACCTGCAACTTTGCTGGAGAGCACACATTTTTCCCACATTTTTGTGATGGAACCTTCCGGAATCTGCAGGAATCCACAAAATTCCTACCACCCAGCATTGTCTCATCTATACCGATAAACTTTCTGCTGCACTTGTCAGCCTAAAAATGTTTTGTTTCAAACTGCCCTTTTGGACCCACTGTGGTTCCCCCTCAATTTTGACGTGTTTTTGGCTCTTCCGTGTCACAAACACTTGGCCCACCTATACAAGTGAGGTATCATTTTTACCGGGAGACTAAGGGGAACGTTGGGTGGCAGGAAATTTGTCCAGTTTTTTTAGCTAAATTTGAGGTTTGCTGAGGATTCTGGGTAAGAACACATTGGGGGATCCACGCAAGTCACACCTCCCTTGAATCCCTCAGGTGTCTAGTTTTCAGAAATGTCTGGGTTTGGTAGGTTTCCCTAGATGGCTGCTGAGCCCAGGACCAAAAAAGCAGGTGCCCCCCGCAAAAACAGGTAGTTTTCTATTTGATAATTTTGATGTGTCCAGATATTGTTTTGGGGCATTTCCTGTCACGGGCACCAGGCCTACCCACACAAGTGAGTTACCATTTTTATCGGGAGACTTGGGGGAACGTTGGGTGGAAGGAAATTTGTGGCTCCTCTCAGATTCCAGAACTTTCTGTCACTGAAATGTGAGGAAAAAGTGTTTTTTTAGCCACATTTTGAGGTTTGCAAAGGATTCTGGGTAACAGAACCTGGTGAGAGCCCGACAAGTCACCCAGTCATTCGTTCCCCTAGGTCTCTAGTTTTCAAAAATGCACAGGTTTGGTAGGTTTCCCTAGGTGGCGGCTGAGCTAGAGGCCAAAATCCACAGGTAGGCACTTTGCAAAAAAACACCTCTATTTTCTTTGGGAAAATTTGATGTGTTCACGTTGTGTTTTGGGGCACTTCCTGTCGCGGGCGCTAGGCCTACCCACACAAGTGAGGTACCATTTTTATCGGGAGACTTGGGGGAACATAGAATAGCAAAACAAGTGTTATTGCCCCTTGTCGTTCTCTACATTTTTTCCTTCCAAATATAAGACAGTGTGTGAAAAAGATGTCTATTTGAGAAATGCCCTGTAATTCACATGCTAGTCTGGGCACCCCAGATTTCAGAGATGTGCAAATAACCACTGCTTCTCAACACCTTATCTTGTGCCCATTTTGGAAATACAAAGGTTTTCTTGATACCTATTTTTCACTCTTTATATTTCAGCAAATTAATTGCTGTATACCCGGTATAGAATGAAAACCCACTGCAAGGTGCAGCTCATTTATTTGCTCTGGGTACCTAGGGTTCTTGATGAGTCTATAAGCCCTATATACCAGAAGAGTCCAGCAGACGTAACAGTATATTGCTTTCAAAAATCTGACATTGCAGGAAAAAGTTACAGAGTAAAACGTAGAGAAAAATGGCTGTTTTTTTTCACCTCAATTTCAATATTTTTTTATTTCAGTTGTTATTTTCTGTAGGAAACCCTTGTAGGATCTACACAAATTACCTATTGCTGAATCCATAATTTTGTCTACTTTTCAGAAATGTTTAGGTTTCTGGGATCCAGCATAGGTTTCACACCCATTTCTGTCACTGACTGTAAGGAGGCTGAAAGGACAAAAAAAAATCGTAAAAATGTGGTATGTCCCAGTAAAATGCCAAAATTGTGTTGAAAAATTGGGTTTTCTGATTCAAGTCTGCCTGTTCCTGAAAGCTGGGAAGTTGGTGATGTTAGCACTGCAAACCCTTTGTTGATGCCAATTTTAGGGAAAAAACCACAACCCTTCTTCAGCAGCCCTTTTTTACAATTTAAAAAAAAAACGAAATGTTTACTGTTTTTGGCTAATTTCTTGGTCTCCTTCAGGGGAACCCACAAAGTCTGGGTACCTCTAGAATCCCTAGGATGTTGGAAAAAAAGGACGCAAATTTGGCGTGGACAAAAAGTTACGAGGGCCTATGCGCGAACTGCCCCAAATAGCCAAAAAAAGGCCTGGCACCTGAGGGGGGAAAAGGCCTGGCAGCGAAGGGGTTAACCCTCTATGCTACTTTAGGAGTCAAAACTGTGACTGGACAGAACACAGAACTCTCCTAGAACTGTGTTAACCACTAGATACATTTTACCATTAGTGTAATCCCTTTATAATTGCTGTGCAGACAACCATCTCTGCAGCAGGTGGCCCTAACCCTGTAAGATATTTTAAAATTTAATATTTTTAAATGTCAGAATCCCCCCACCAATGTTCATCATCTCCAGGCTTGTCCCACGCTTGCTCCATCGCAGAGTACTGCATGTCTGGTCCCCATACCAGCTGGGATCCTTTGTCTTCCTTGGAATGCCACCCAGCAACACACCTGATACCTTTCACTTGCATGCCTTTTTAGGTCTCGCCTAGGCAGGACTTGCGCTGCCTGTATGAGGCATACTGTCTCTCAGCAATGAGCTTAGATCACGCCCACCTCTTGTAATTCATATCTTTGTGTTCCCATCAAAGATCCTTGCTTTTCTGTGGGCAGTTGCTTACATTTGGTGTGTTGCTCAAGCCCAGGGCGACTGACCCTGTTAATTGTAGACTTTCACTTCTGGCCATTTGTCTTATGTTTGCGCAGTGTTTTTTAGGTCGAGCCTAGGCAGCGCGCATGCGCTGTCTCTCGGACTGTTGTAATTGCTCTGTGGACTCTATGCCCACCTACTGGCTTGTTATTGGCTGTGTGCTTGTTATAATTATATTATTTGTTTGCTATTGGTTTCTGGCATGCATTTGTCATGCCTCCCTTCGTGTTTATCCCTCCCAAAGCGCAGCGACCAAGTACAATCTTCTTACACAGGTTTCCTTTTTTAGATGTTTGTGGAACTTTTTTTTTTAGTATCTGTGGTCG
The DNA here is from genome assembly GCF_031143425.1 of Pleurodeles waltl. Classification (NCBI taxonomy): domain Eukaryota; kingdom Metazoa; phylum Chordata; class Amphibia; order Caudata; family Salamandridae; genus Pleurodeles; species Pleurodeles waltl. The sequence continues at coordinate 862,915,509 of NC_090449.1, forward strand.
CACTGTAGCGATCAGTCTGTTAAGCGCTGGTTGCACATTGCCTTTAACTTGTGTTTGCACAGCTTTGGTTATTACATTTTAAAACGTGTGTAAAAATAACAGTGCATTATTGTTAATGTTTGAACAGTTTCGGTTATTTTTAATTATTTTGCAATACATGCTTTCTTACACAAACACGCTCTCACGCACATACACACATCTTTCTCCCACACAGAAGCACTCTCTTTTACACACACATGCTCTGCCTCACACACATCACTCACAGAGACATTCATATAGAGTTTATTCGAAGTTTTCACCATGTCAGGTGAATACCGCTGCGCGCGCTTTCCTTTTGACCTCGTGTTTGCACAGTTTCTGTTATTAATTGCCTTGCTTCCATGTTATGCAGAGTTTATGCGCTGTAAATTGACAAATATTGACAGTGTCAGCACGGTTCTAAGTATACACTGATCCTATTTCAAACACTGCAAGTACAGGCTTAGTTGTGCCTGCTTAATATTTAGGTATGTATTGGCATTTTTAGAAGACGACAAGTGGTATCGTAAACTGTTACTTTACTTCCCCACAGCTTAAAATAACACATGTTACGGTTCAGCTGTGCCTGTTTAAACTTTATTATTTATTAACATTTATTTAAAGCCTATCAGTGACAACTTTGTATTTTGTTTAGTGTTTGCACAGCTTAAAATACTCCTATTTACAACTCAGCCTTCTCTTATGCAGAGGCACATTTTTATTAAATTACTAATGGGGGTTCAGTTATTTTTTAGGCACCAGTACTGCACAGTTTTTTATAATCTTTTATTATTACCAAACAACGTGTAAAACAAGTCTATTGACGTGCATCACGATAGTCTGAAGCCTTTGAAGGTTACTTTTAATCCATAAAGGCATGTGCAGCTAGTTTTTTCCAAGGAACAAAAGTAATTTAGCCACAAAGAAGGGTCTTCAGTGGCCAGACAGAGTTCTGGAGTTTGTTGATGTGTTTTGGAAGATATGCCTAGCTTCAGAAGGAAGAGAATTAGCATAGCTTGAAAGATCGTTATCATGAACCTAAACAGCAGATGTGGATGTTGATTGTGATGTTTACAACTATGCTAATTCTCTCTTCACTGAAGAGGAGTGGGATCTTTGATGAATACAGCCTAGTTTTTAACAATTTCACACCACTCCAGACTTTGTCCTTATTTTTGTTTAGTAATTTTATAATGTTTGTAAATCTAGCAGGGTATAGGTTGCCTGTTATATCGTGTTTGCTCATTTTTAGTTTTAACATTGGAAAAAATGCCTAAATTTAACATTGCGCTTTTTGTGTTTTCTGTAAGGTATGCACAGATTTAATTAGAACATTTCGAGACATGTTTAAATATAACATTGCGTGCATATGCATTTCACTTCGGTTGGCCCACTTTTAGGGATTAAATATTTTGCAGCGATCTTATGCAAAGTTTATTTGCTGTTATATTGGTACTCATAACACACATGCACTTTCTCACATATATACGCTCCTACGGACAGACACTATTTTCGTTTACACACATACGGTATTTCACTTTCTCTTACTTACACACTGTCTTTCTTTTTCTCTGTCTCTATTCAAATCTCTCATTCATACAGCATTCTCTCTCTTTCTCGCACACCTTACACACAGCAATAACTGTCTTACACACTCTGGGGGTGATTCTAACTCCGCCGCCCGCCAAAGTTCCCCCAACAGAATACCGCTACGCGGTCATAAGACCGCCGCGGTTATTCTGTGTTTCCCGCTGGGCTGGCAGGCGACCACCAGAAGGCCGCCTGCCAGCCCAGCGGGAAACCCCTTCCCACGAGGAAGCCGGCTCCGAATGGAGCCGGCGGAGTGGGAAGGGTGCGACGGGTGCAGTAGTACCCATCGCAATTTTCAGTGTCTGCATGGCAGACACTGAAAATCTTTTAGGGGCCCTCTTACGGGGGCCCCTGCAGTGCCCATGCCATTGGCATGGGCCCCCAGGGGCCCCACGACACCCCTCACCGCCATCCTGTTCCTGGCGGTCAAAACCGCCAGGAACAGGATGGCGGTGAGGGGGTCGGAATCCCCATGGCGGCGCAGCAAGCTGCGCCGCCATGGAGGATTCCTCAGGGCAGCGGAAAACCGGCGGGAGCCTGTTGGCGGTGCTCCCGCGGTCATTCACCCTGGCGGTCAATGACCGCCAGGGTCAGAATGACCCCCTCTGTCTTTTTGTTTACTTTATTCTCTAGATGTCATCTAGTCATCAAAGACATTCTTCAAGAAATGTTCTCAATATAAACTAATAAATGAACATGCTTTATATTTAGACCTATGTTTTTACTGCTATTCAAATCAACAATGTGCACCAAAATTAAAATACTGCATATATATATATATATATATATATATATATATATATATATATATATACTAAAAAAAAAAAATCTAAAAAAAAAAAATATATACTGTATTTTCTGAAATTACACTTACTTGTTGAAGCAAACATACCATTATATGATCACAATACCATTTGTATTATAATTATAATACAATAACATAAGCAACACCAATAGCTCAAATGATCACAAATGCGAGACCTATTGCATTGCAAATGCTTGTTTCTTTTGTCGCTCAGCTCAGCCTCGGGGACCAGCTGAACTAATTGCTGTACAACCCTGCATGTGAGCCTTTTGTAATTTACACATGTGGAGAGGAACGCCTGCAGACTGAAAAATGTGCTCAGACGATAGAACTTTTGCAAAGCACAAATGGTATTTACTGCATGTTTTAAGCAGGGCACGTCTTTGTGTTTCATTACTATTGTTTTGTTTCCACAGGGAGAGCACGCCATAGCTTAATTTCAGGCTATTTCTTAGGGGGTTTCTCCTCGCGTTTTAGGCACGGCATGTCTCTGTGTTTTACTATTATTTTGTTTCCACGGGGAGAGAACACTGTAACTTAATTCCGGGGTATTTCTTGGTGTGTCTCTTCTTGTGTTTTCTGAATGTAGTGTTGTAGTGCATCTCAAAGTAAAAAGTGCTCAGCCTTTTTAAAAACAGCATGTCTCAGTCAAGCAAATTCAACATTTGTTTCATGAAGACTTGTATTGTGCTAACAGACGGTTTGTCATTATAAGAGAGTGATATTAGACTATTGGGAAGTTTTCATTCCGGGTGGCCACATTTCCCCTATGCCTTACCAGCCCAGCAGAATCAATAAACTAGACCTAGGCGAAAAACTCCGCTCCGCTGGCAGAGTTTGTGGGATTCGGCAACTCTGCATTCCACAGAGAACCAATAGACTCCGCACTCTGCAACGTAGCAGAGTTTTTTCCTGTTTGTCTTCTGTTGGCTCGTGCTTACTGTCATTTCGCACACACGAGAAGTGAGACGAGAGACTTCCGGGTCTCTTGCGAGCACAAAAGAGATTTTTTACCCACTCGCTAGAGTTAGAGCCGCACCAGTGACTTGTGGTGCATCTTTTGTGATGTAGGAAAGCGCAAGTGAGCGCGATCAACTGCTGCTGCAAACTGGCAAAGCTGAAGCAGCAAAAATCTACAACTTTGAGTGAAAAATCTTAACTAATTGACCTTTCTCATTGATATTGGTGTGCGAGGAGTATTTTTTAATTTTTTTTTCCCAACAACAGGAAGTTCCCCAGAGACTCAAACTTCCTGTTCAGCAGGCTCCGCCTACTGCTTTGTCCATGTCCTGGTCACTTTTCACTTGGGTATCGAGCTGGAAGGATCACTTTTTTTGTCTCTTGGATATATCATTGGATTTAAGGACTTTGTTGTATTTGAGATTTCACAAGTAGGTTAAACTTGTTTGTTTGATAGAGGGCATGCACCAGGATTTATCTGTACTTTTATTCTTTTTCTTTTTTTATTTATGGTGGTGGGTGGCCTGCATTTGGGGCCTACTTATAGTTTTATTTGTAATTTGTGCTCAAACAGGAAAAATGTGTTACAGTTCTCTACATTTTCTCCATGTTTTGTTTTTTAAATTTGCAATATTCATTTAATTCACTATGTTGATGTTCAGTGGCCTACCCTGCTAATGGAATAGCCTTCCAGCTGCTGGCCAGTACTAGTCATGGATGCATGATGGAACAAGTTTGTGGTGTCTGTGGAACTGACCCAGCATGGAAGGCATTGGATTAGAGATAACAACATGTTGTTTGGTGGTATTTCACAGTGTATGGTGGGGTTATAGTACTTGATGCCTTTATATGATGTGTGTTGTTGTTATAAAATGTTTAGCCCCTTTAATTTTAGTTTTTGGAATTACTGACTTAATGCTGTTTTTTTCTCCTATACCAATGCCTTCCTTTTATGGCCAGTGCATAAGAGTGTTTGTCATAGGCCACCATTTGTCTTTGTTCCCCATGCCATGTGGCCAGGGGCCCTTTTTGTATAGTCAATTATAGTCTTATACCTATATGTGTTTTTTGTTTTCTATTCATCCTGCTTGTTGTTTGACCATGTGGCTGGCGGCCATTTGGGGAAGGCAGCCAGTGTGCTTTAGGCCTACATGTGTTCTTCTTTGTTGTTGTGGCCATGCCTCCTTGCTGGTTGTTGTTTGACTATGTGGCTGGTGGCCATTTTGTGTAGGCAGCCAGTGTGCTAATAGGCCTGCATGTTTTTTTTATATTTTATTATATACTTTGTTTTGCATTTTTCACCTCCACCACTCCTTGCCTCCCAAATCCCTGTGGTTTTTCATAGTAGTCCCTTCCCCTAGTACATCAGCAATTGAAATCTATTTTTTAAAAATGTTATTAATTTTTTTTCTAATTTGATCACTAACTTTATTTTATAATTACAGTATAATAATAATTATAATAATATTTAAATATGTTTTTAATTTTTATCTTGGTTTTAGATTTTTTTAAAATAAATTTCATTTTTTTCCTCATTTTCCCCATTAGCCCCATGTCTGCCATAGGTGTACAGTTGCACTACATTACAATATTCAAGGATTATTATTTGATTTGTAACTAGCACCTCCCTGATAGTCACATGCCAACTTAATGGAGACAGATAAAGGTAACCGTTACATTCTGTATGTTGTAGTTGTTGCTCTTTCTTATCCTTCATGAGTGTACATGGTAATGACAGTTCATTTTGGTGTGGTTTTATGAATGGATACACTGTATTTCATAATTATTTATAAGTTTAGTTAAGAAATCATTAAATTATATTGTTTCTACTACTATTGCAACTGCAATAGTGCCACGTTTCACAGATCCTTCTTGCATGTTTGCTTTTAGGTGCACGAAGAGAAACCCACAGTACTGCCAGACAGACGGACTGTGCACGACGTTACAAGTGACCACACTCAGGACCATGCGGACATCTCTCCAGCTTGTCAAGCTAAGGGCTACTGCCAACTGACAGCTTCAAGATGGCCCCAAAGAAAGCTGCTACCAAGAAAGCGGCCAGTGATAAGGAGCTTCCAACCACTGAAATGTCGCCCCAGACCTTTGTGGGCAAAAATGTGTGCCTGCCGCACCACCTTCTGGGAAGCAAGCTGGGAGCAGCACTCCTAGATCAGCGGCCCCATTCCAAACTAGGCCCAAGCCCATGTCTGACACAGAGGCAGCCTCTCTAATCACAGGAACGCGGATGAGCAGTGACAGTGAATTGGACTAATCTCTTTATCAAACTAGCACCCAGTTGTTGCTGGAAACTCAGGCCAGTAGACAACAACAGCCGCAGCCAGTAATAGTATTTTCTCCTGAAGTAGGAGCACATCAGGATATTGAGCTTTATGCAGAGGAAGCCGAAGAAGCCCCTCTTTTACAATATACACTGTCTTCCAGATCTCCGCCATCTCTTCTTCAAGCCCCCCCCCCTTCTGATGATCAAGTCTCCACTTGGATGCCACCTCAGTCTGATACACGCCAGGAGAGACAAGGAGTGAAAAGAAAGGCTCTTGAAAGCCTTAGAGTTATGGATGAAGAAGAGGAGAATGACGAGTCTGATGACAAGCCAGTCATCATGGAAATTAGCCCAGCCCCAGTGGAGTCAAATATTACTCCATCTTCTCAACCTGCTCAGAGGGATGTGGCACAGATACCACCACCTCCAACAGCTTCCATATTTACAAGGTCCTGGGTGTGACCTACATCCACAGCCACCTCAGTAGAATAAGACACTGCAGAGTGGCAGACATCATCAAAACAACATCTACCTATCGCCACTTCTTCAGACATTGACAGTGGCCCCAGTGTTATAAAATTGACCTACAAGTTTGGGATTTCTTTATGGTTAGTGAAAAGGAGGCAAACATTGCCATATGCTCCATTTGACGAGCAAATGTTAGTCGGGGTAAGCTTGGTACAAACTATGGAACCAGAGGCGAAACAACCCATTTGAGAAAATACCGCGCAATCTGCTGGGAGGTGCACCTTAGTGGTCAAAAGCCTGCAAGTGGTGTTAGTGAAGGTGTTGAAAGCTGGGAATCTGATCAGATCATGGTGAAAGGTGAAGAATAGGGTGACATTTTCATTACACAAATCAGCCCTGTCCCCAGCAGTGCAGTAGTATTGTCGCTCACATCAGCAACATTGCAATGGCATAGGAAGACTCAGTCAGGTCAAAACACCAAGGCAAAAACATACAGTGCCTGCCCCCGAGACGCACACTGAGCCTAACACCACCTTCTAAGTTGCCTGCATCAGTGGCACTGTCATCTGATGACCGCGTTTTCTTAAACGCTGAGACGCGTAGCGTGGCTTGGCTTTGGAACTGCGGAGTTGAGGTTAGCCAGCTGTGCGATCTCCTGCGGTTATAAGAGGAGTATTTAGATAAAAACACCAGACGGTCGCTGCATGTAGATCCGTGGCCCGCTAGAACGATTGGACTTTACATAATCCATTACGACAGTTTCACTTGGATGAGGAACCTTGCGACTGGCATAAATTCTAGAAATAGTTAAGGGAACATTGTCCCTTTCTAGTCCTGATAAGGCCCAGAATAGAAGGGGCCGAAATGCGTTGACACCTTTTGGAGTGTGGCGAGGTTGGGTAATAAGCGCAGTAGATCTTCCTGAAGTATATCACACAGTGCAAGGAACCCTAAGAAGAAATTTACCAGGGTCTAGCACATGTGGGGATAGCTATCCACAACCATAGCTTCTGAGTGGATTACAAGTTTAAGCAATCTTTGTACCTCCACCTCCAAAGGAGGAAATTTAATTGGGACAATTTCCAGACAATGTATTGTTGTTATGTTTGTGATTGATGTATATTTAGATATTCGTTTCATAATTGTTGACAATTTGTAAATATTTTCCTGGCACGATGTTCCAGCTGGGTTGGGACATCCTGCCTCATTGAGTTTTTCTCTCTTTTTCTATGTCCTGCTTGAATTAATGTGAATAAATGCTGTAAATAAATTATTTTCCGAAGAGAGCATTTATCACTTCTCTTTGTAGAAAATAGAGTTATTTATCCCAGCCTTTTGACCACTTTTGTGTTATTAATTGTTCCCTTGCCCAGGTCAGGTAGGGTTTGTTGGGTAAACCTCCTGTTCATCATATGCATTAGTGGCACCAGCAAAAAAAACAAATCATGGGTACTATTACTGCCATGTTTTGGCAGAAGGAGCAATTCGAACGCCACCACCCAACGGCACGTTTGTACAATGGGAAGCTGGCTAAGATGTTAGCGTTTGACCTCCTCTGTTTTTCTTTTGTGGAAGGAGTGGGTTTTCTAGAATTTGTGGTGGCTATCTGCCTGAAATGGAAGGTTCCCAGCCGGACCTATTTCGACAAAGCTGCTGTTCCAGTGCTACATCACAATGTGCTGAAATTGGTTGGGTGAGCTTTACAGCAGAGTGCTGCCCACACAATTCACCTGACAACAGACGCGGACCAGTTGGCAAGCCACTGATTGCATGTGCATCACTACACACTGGGTCTCTTTTGTGGGGGCTAGAGAAATGATATCTGCAGGTGTTGAAACAGCTGAAATTTGTAATGGTGCTCAAAAGCATGCAACAGTAGCTATGTTCACCATGAAGAAATCCCATACAACTGCAAACATCTTGGATGACTAACAACAGGGCCTTCGAATGGCTTAACATTGGATTTGTTGCCACGGACAGTGGCAGTCATATATTTAAGGCCATGTCAGATGGTGCCTATTTCCGGGTCCTGTGTTTGGCACACTGCATAAACATCATTGTACAGAATGTCCTGAAAAAAGAACCCTCAGTCAGCAACTTACCGTCCACAAGCAGAAGAATCTGCACCCATTTTAGCCATTCTTTTAAAGCCTGTAAGATGTTGAGGATTATCTAGCGTGATAATGGAATGCCAGTTAAAGCCCTCATACAGGAGGTGCCAACACGTTGGAATTCTACTTATTACATGTTACAACGTCTGTTTGAGCAATACAGATTGATCAGTGAATATCTCATGCAAAAAGGGATGCAACTGTGAAAGGCATGATCATTAAGATGGACCAATAGGGCCTGTTCAAATGCTGGACAGAGATGCTGCTTCCTTTAGAAGTTTTCACAAGGGAAGTCAGCAAGGAGGGCTATACCATGGGCCAAGCTATCCCATTGGTATATATGCTGCAGAAACAGCTAAAGGAAGTGTCTGAAACGTACGCAGGTGTGGATGAAAAAACAGATGTGCAGGAGTTGGCGAATAGCTTAACCCTTCACTTATATGTTAATACAAGGCTCCAAAGAAACATTGTGCCATCCAAACATTACATCTGTGCCACAATTCTTTACCCACTATACAATTATTGACCATTTTAAGTCCTTTTTCAGACAGGGATGTTTCAGTGTACAAGACATGGATTTCTGAGCAAGCCAAAGACCTAAAAAAAGAACAGCTGGGAATTAGAGGCCCACTCATGGGCAGACGTTCTGGGGTGCAGCCTACAACTTCCATAGAGCCTGCAGACAGTGGTGGTGGCTCACAGCAGCCAAAATCAACACCAGCAACAACAACAGGAAGAGGAGCAGCAGCCCCAAAATCTGCATTTGATTGGTTTCCAAAGGCAGGGCTTAAGTCCAATGCAGAGGCGAAGGCAAAAGAGCTTGAGTAAGGTGGAGCACCAATGACTATTGGGAGGATGGTCCAGGCCTACCCGGATGACCCAACAGAGGTCTATCCGGATAAAAACCCATTGGTGTATTGGTATGGGAAGAGGTGCCAATGGCCAGTGCTCAGCAGGCTGGCTATAAAGTATCTGGCTTGCCCTGTAGCCAGGGTGTCTGCTGAGCGTGTGTTCAGTGCAGCTGGGGCAGTTGTCACAGCGAGAAGGACCAGTCTTTCGCCCCAAAACGTCTAGAGATTGACCATGATCAAAATGAATCAGCACTTTATACCACCAAATTACAGAATACCTGAAGTACAACAGTAGGTGGATCAGGGTGATTGGTGGGACTCAGGTCATGGTAGTGAGTTAGCTGACCAACTTCTGGGTGAACCACCTGAGTTTGAGGATGAACTCTACTTCTCTGACTTGACCTAGGACACCATAGAACTTTCTACTATTGATGAACTGCTTTGGGAAAAAAATAGCTAGTTGGGGAAACCTTATTATTTTATATTGTTTGCTTCTGTCTAAATGACTAATGAACCACAACTGTTTTAGGCACATGTATGGCAGAATTAGAGTTGGACCCGTGTGCTTTGAAGAAGCCTCCAAACCCCCCAAAATCACTTCAAGGAGATTTGAGAGGCAATGCCTGCCTCTGTGCCTATCCTTCCTTTTTGTCCCCTAGCAAGACTGGCCCAGATTTCTGATTTACAACTTACTGACCAATTTGTGTTTCATTTCCTGAATCAAAGAGGATCAGCAATGTGCCACTATGCTGGATTTGAACAGGTAAGTAATGCTATATGCCTCAACAGGTGATATGAGGGATACTTGTTTCGAAGTTTAGATGGTTCGTGTGACTCATATCTAGTAGTGGCAGATAGTGATAGTGGGTGTTTATATTGTTTAACTATATTATTATGCAGGGTGGAGCCACACCGGTGACCTGCAAGGCGCTGAAGCTCCGACCGGCGTTCTCCTCCCCCCACGCAAATAAGGCCAGTGAAGTGGACCTACACTGAGACAGGACCTGCCTGATGTGCTGAAAGGACCCCCGAATGTGTGGCAGAAAAACGGGCCTGACGTGAGGTGGGTGATCGGGGGACCGCACAGAGGCCTCTCTGACCTGCCACGAGCCCTGGAGGACCCGCAGTGACAGGGGCCGTGGATGAGCCTGGGGCCGGGGCGGGAGGGTCGTGCGGTGTAGCCCGAGATACTGGGTGGTTCCCTGAGGCCTCCTGCCGTACCATCTCTGGTGCTGCGCCCCGAAACCAGACCTAAGTGCCCGGCTTCACGCTCCAGAGGCCCAGCGGTGACAGGGGGCGAGCCTGGGGAGCAGGCAAGGAGGCTGCGTGGGGCAGGCAGAACCATGCGAGGTGGCCTATTAGCGTGAGCTGCTGCTGGCGCACTGGGGTGTGAGATCCTGCTGGCAGCGCGGATCTTGCGATGGAGCTGGGCATACTGTGGTGCGGCCTAGATGGAGTGATAAAGCCCCCTTCCCCTGCTGGAACACCCCTATCCGGGGTCTAAAGTTGGATGGTCGGCAGCGACTCCCCTCCCATTGATACCCATGCAGCCAGAGCATATGAGAGGCGCACAACCGGCTGCATCGACTTGAGTGCAGTCATGACTGAGCAAAGTAGAGGAACGTCTCGAACAGATGGAAAATAGGCTCCTCATGGTTGCAATTAAGAACGAGGATCTGGAAGCCAGAGGGCGACGGAACAACATCCGCACTCTGGGAATCGCAGAGTCCACCAATATTGGTCACTTAGATGTTAACTGAAATGCTAGGCCGGGACAACTTCACTACTACGTTTGTGGTGGAACGTGTCCACAGGACCCTGGGGCTGTGTCTGGTGTCTGAGGCGCCGCCAAGACCTATCTTGGCCTACCTGCTGAATTTCAGATTCTGTGGTACTGCCCTGCGCCTGGCAAGAGAGAAGGGCCCTCTGCGGTATCAGGGCATGTCACTGTCAATTTTCCCCGATATCACGATTGTGGTGTGAGGGCGAAACTACAACTGTGCAAGCTTGGTATCTGATATGGCATGTTGTATCCAGCATGGCTAGGGGTCGACATTAATGGCAAAGCACGCATTTTGGAAAGCCCATCTGACGCCCTGGACTTTTGTAAAACTCTTGCCAAACAACATGTTGGGGGATCAGGGGAAGAGCCAGGGGGCTCCCCACCCGATACTCAGAGCTCATCCAGTAGGGACATGTTCGCGGGGGAATAGCCCAGTTGGGCGGTCTGCGTACTGACGGTCCAGTCATTGGTGGATCTGGCCTCTGCGCTCTCAGAAAATGCGAGTGAGTCACTGGAGGGCGTACAAGGTAGCACATTGGGCCAATGCGCTGGACTCCTTCGGACCTCAGCACAGATGGATCCTAAATTAATGAGGAGATGCCCGTCGTGGTGTTGCTTCCCTCCATGGTAGACACCACATGCATCTTTAGGGGGATCGTTGTTTCTTTAATTTTGACATATGTATTCTATTTGGTTGGGGACTCACCGGGGAGTTCTTTGCTGGGTGTGGGTCAGGGGGATGGGATAGTTTTTCGTATAATTGTTGCCTATCAGTTATATGTTTCCGTTTTTATGCACAGATTGCCAACACCTATATTGTATCATACTCGCACATACGCCCAAATACATGACAGGCTGTAGCTCCGACAGGTGGGCTGCCCTAGAGACCGTCTTTGTATCCTGAAATATTTGAGGTCTGAATAATCACTGCAAGGGCAAGCAAGTACTGCAGTACCTGAATAGGCATGGGGCACAGATAGCATTCCTACAGGAGACACACCACAAGATACACACAAATTTGCAGTTAGCTGGGGCCCTCAAAGGTATTTTTCCTGTTCTAGCTCATCCCCCCGTGGGGTCTTTACATTGGTACATAGAAACCTGCAGTTCCATCCCATTTCCACCTCAATGGACGACCAGGGTAGATATATTCTGGTGGCAGGAAGTGTTGCCTGGGCACCAGGTCCTGTTAGTGAATGTTTATGCCTCGAATACAGACAGCCCAGATTTTTTCCACACCCTACTGTCCCATATAGACCAACTGGCAGCAGATCATATTATTATGGACAGAGACTTCAATATGATTATGGACACACTCTGTGATACCACAGCGGTAAACCCCACTGTCAAACCCTGATCTTTGTGGATTCTGCGGGACATTTGTGAGATCCACAGGCTACGGGACCCCTGGAGCTTACAAAACACGCATGCCTTAGATTACACATTCTCTTTGGCTCCACATAACATATGGATGCGGATAGACTACTGGCTAGTCTCGAGCGGCACCACACATGGGTGGACCATATCACACATCTCCCACGCATGTTGCCGGACTACTCCCCAGTCAGGCTCCTCTGTGGGATCCCACATACAGTCCAGCGAGAGCATAGATGGAGATTCCCCACCCTGGCATTACAAGACGCTCTCTTTTGCACCAAACTACAAAAAGCAATTTCAGAGTACTTCGACCTCATTAAAGGCACAGTGACCTCTTACGCCACATTATGGGAAGCTTTTAAGGCATACGCAAGAGGGGTCTATAGCAAAACAAGCGGGAATCCTGTGCGATATCCACAACAGTCTGTCCAAGATTGAGGGGGCACTGGCGTAGCTGGATCACACCGATGCATTGCATCATGTCCATACTAATAGGAGCCAGCAAGCCTGTCTCATGGAGGAGTTCTGAGACCTCGCCGAGCATGCAAACCATTACTTGGGCAAATAAAATATGCAAACGCCCGGCGGTACGGAGAGGAGGAACAACCGGGCTGCACCCTGGCAAACCTACTGAGACCCTTCAGTGCCTCTTTACACATACCCGAATTGTACACAGTGGACGGCACACTCATAACTGACACAGCAGAGATACAATCAGAGTTTCTCACCTATTACATGCAACTATATTCCTCCACTCAGAATAATGATAACCCAGCCCTGGCACAATATTTGCGAACGCACAGCAACAGTTTCTGGCTAGATCGTTCACATGTGAGGAGATAGCCCAGGCGATAGAGGCTCTGAATGGCTCAAAGGCCCCGGGCTTGATGGATTTACCAGTGCCTTTTACAAGGCATATCGAAACGTCCTATTACCACATCTATTAGAGGCATACACCGATGCACTGGAAACCGGCATCCTACCACCAACACTTAGAGAGGTGATTATCACACTGCTGCCCAAAACAGATAAAGACCGAACAAAATGTGGCTTCTATAGGCCTATTTCCCTACTAAACTTTGATAACAAAATCATGGCTAAGTTACTGGCAACACAACTGTCCTTACTGCTGGATAGCGTAATATCATCAGCATAATTGGGATTTATCCCACAAAGGCCAACATCCATTAATCTCTGTTCATTGTTTGCTATGCTTAATAGAGTCTCCCCGACGATTCCAGCAGCAGTGGCACTCTTGGATGTGGAGAAGGCGTTCGAGTCATTGGAGGGGACATTTTTGATGGCAACCCTACATAAGCTTGCCATTCCCCATTGCTTAATTTTCATAATTAAGCTCTTATATACTGAACCAACGGGCAGACTTAGAATTAATGACACCCTGTCCCTGACCTTCCTGATTACACGAGGCACAAGACAGGGATGCCCGTTGTCTACACTGCTCTTTATCATCACCATGGCTCCATTGGTAAGATGACCGCAAGAAAAACATATACATAGAGGACTTCAATTCAAAACTGGGCCATTGCTCATATCATTATATGCAGACAATATGCTGCTGTTTTTAAGGAACCCAGGGATCAATCAAGACCCTGTCCTATAAAAAATGTCCCAATTGAGGACATACTCCAAGCTGTGAGTCAACTGGTCCAAATCCAAACTCTTTCCCCACACAGACAAGACATCACTCAGCCAATCAACTTTCCCGCTGCAATGGTGTGATGAACACGTCAAGTATTTGCAAGTGTACATACATAGAGATAAGAAACAAATGATCCAACTCAACTATAGGACCGCCCTGGACAAACTGTCCACACAAGTAAAAAGATGGGTCCGCCTTCCACTGTCAATGGCAGGCCATATAGCTGTTACTAAAATGGTTGTCCTCCCCGATTTCTATATCTCTTTATAAACATCCCTAAACCACCCTATAATTCATTTTTTCAGAACCCAGGAGACTTCTCACATGACTAATTTGGGCAGGTAGGCACCCCAGGATCCACTGGGATGTTTTGACACTTCCCTACGAACATGGCGGTTTCGGAGTTCCACATTTCCAATCGTACTACATAGTCGCACAAGGTCATTTTGCAAACACACTGGTACCACCCAGATGCCAGGTTGCAGTTTAACATACCCGTAAGAGTCCTTATTTTTCTGGGCCCCTTACGCTCTCTCCTCCCAGAGGGATACCCATTAGACCCCAATGATAAACCAACAGTTTTGACCAACCTCTGGGCATGGCGTAAAATGGCCCGGGTCCTCCGTGCGGACAATCTCAACTCACCCTCATTATCCCTGCCTAGTCCCGCATGGCTCCCTACAATGGGGGAAACACTTGTACAACACACACTCTCTAAATTCTCCCATCATACACCTGGTGACTTGTTTCTGGGAAGGGGGCATGTATTTTCAAGGACAGAGGATGTAAAGTTTGCCACTGCAACGAAAATGGAGCACTTCGTGCTTGGGTGCCTCAAAAGCGCCCTATGGGCACTGACTCCCACATACCCCCTGGCACCAGATGACTTTACACCAGACTGTTGATTACAGACACTGAAAGGGAGCAGATTGGTATTTTGATTATATTGTACGTGCCTTACCCTATTACCAACATATGATACAAAGCTGCACACCGCCTGGGGGGAGGAACTAGGGCGACCGATCACAGATATAATAAGGCAGCATGGTGCTTACGAACTCGATTAATCGCAATGAACTACCGCCACAGACTCATACATTATAAATTTCTACAACAGGTATATGTAACACCGGCGGCTATAGCCAGGATGGACCCCACATGCTCACCAAATTGTCCTAAATATTTGGCCCCTCAGGCAAACTTTGCACATATGACATAGACGTGCCCCTTATTGGTGAAATACTGTCAGGATATTGTTGGTAAACTTTCTTTAATGATAGAAGTTACACTAGAGCCTAGCCCCATGCTCACACTTATGAGTTACGTAGCTGGCATTCCCCAATCTGTAAGACAATATACAGCTCAAACCCTACTATTAACAAAAAGCGCAAACTCGCCATATACTGGTGCAATAAAAAAACACCCACAATAGGAGCATGGCTACATAGTTATCTATTGTGATGCCACCAGCGAAGTATATGCAAAGCTTCAACCACCCACATTACCTCCCAAAAACATAGGGCAGACTGCAAAGACTGTGGTAAACAGAGGATAAGGAGGAACATACGGTGCAAAACTCAGGGGATGCCTACCTGAGTTCCACACGCACACTCGGAAATGGTCGGAATGATGTAATGCCTGTACGCACTTGAATATGTAATGTTTGACATAATGGGATGATCTTACCTGGAAATAATGGCAACAATCTGTGTTTTCTTTTCTTCTTCATTGTTCTGTTTGTGTATGTTCTACTGACAAATGATAAATAGAATTTAAAAAAAACAATATTATTACGCTGGCTTCTGTTTGTGTCGTGACTGATTTATAGTGTTGGTGGTGTTGTGTAGCCATTTTAGTTAAAGCTTCATGCACGTTATGTGAGCATACTAAGCATGCCGCTGTGCACTTGAACCTAGATATATTTTATTCATCTTTGTTTATTATTCTTACAATAGCCACATTTTGCGGTCTTGTTTTATTTTCTTTCTATCTATCTCTTTTTGCTTAGGCCAGCACTATGTTCTTAAACAAGACATTCTTGTTCACTCTGTGCTTCTTTCAAGGCTGCAGTAAAATAGGTTGCTGGTGAACGTGGTAAAAGTTTTGTCTCTGACATTCATAGAAAACACACATCCTTACGTAGGGTCATTTTCTCAGAACATCAGCTGTTTTATTATATAAACACTTCCCTGTCCCTTACACTTCAGAGAGAGATTCCAGCCAGAGAACCACGACTGTGTGCTGATTGATGAACGCTTCGCTATAGCTGCTTATGCAGACTTCAGGCCTTTGCTCAGGTATGGGGGATGATGTCTTCCCAGGGGAACCTGAAGGGCAGAATTAGAGCTTAACATGCTGTGCTCTATTATAGCCTAGGTAGGAATTAGTCAATTGACTCTAGTGACAATACGGTAAAGTTATTTCTATGCTTTACTCTCCTTGTCACAATTCTAATTTTGTCATGCTGTATCGTCCTGGTTATTGCAGTACATGCTTTGCTATCTAAGATGCAGTTGCTTCATTAAAACCTTATTGAAACATATACTGCCTCTGTTTGTCACAATGTATGTGAGACTAATGTAACTGAGAGAAACGGATGAGACCTGAGTGACCATGATTTCCCTGAGAAACCCATTATGTCATGCGCTCGGCTGCCCAATCATCCCTACTCCTGGGTAGAGATGAGGCATTGCTAGTTAGCCGGAGCCAAACCTGGATTGAGGCAACAGGCATCACATGTAGTGGGTTTAGACTCAGTCTCCCACACCGCAGGCGATTCTGCCGCTCAAAATCCAGTAGTCTCATTAGAACAATGAGAGCCTACACAACAGTGGCATAATAATAATGGGTGATAATTTGTTTCCTGAAGGTGATTTTTTTCCCTTCCCCTTTGACACTTGGTGAAATTTGTTTGCCGGTGTTTTCACACTGCTTTTTTTTCTGGTGCTTTTTTTTTTGTTCACATTTGTCAAAGAAGACCCGACCAGCCCATTAAGTTAACAAACAAAATTCTAGTCCAGACAAAAAAACCGACTCAATGTTTTATTGTTGTTAAACACAGCTGTGCGCTACAGGTTGCTTAATCTGAATTGGGTTGGGAGACTGTGACTCTCGGGGGCAGTTATTATGGAGTTGGACATAATAATCTTTAATCAGAGTCTGGAGGATGATGGAAGGAATCAGAGCATAATTAAAAAATGCATACAATTGCCAGAAGAAGGAAGTTATCAACTTCATAGAAATCACCATGGATCACTTGAGGATGAGTCTAAGAATCCTACCCCAATCTGTGGACTGGTGGTGAGAGGTCCATCAATTAACTGATTTGGGAAATGCAATGCTGCAGTGTGTGTCTGCTGGTTGGCTCGAATTTCAAACTATGTGGCTGGGTGGGGGGGCCTGTTGTTGGAAACTGGAGGAGACAGACGTGTGAAGGATGATAATGTCACATTATGCATGTGCTCTAGGCAAAAGGTTATGATGAGCATGACAGTTGGAGT
Organism: Pleurodeles waltl; assembly: GCF_031143425.1. NCBI lineage: Eukaryota > Metazoa > Chordata > Amphibia > Caudata > Salamandridae > Pleurodeles > Pleurodeles waltl. The sequence continues at coordinate 862,932,913 of NC_090449.1, forward strand.
CTGATCATCCCGATACATGCTGACACTTGTCTGTGATTGCTGGTTGTTGTAATTGCTCTCACTTAATTGATTGCTCATCAGTCATAAAATGAATGATCGCAAAGGACTTGGCTCTTGCTCTGCCACCTCTGAGTCTTCTTGGTACACTACTACTCATGAAGCTTACCTTCCATCCATTCTATTCCTTCTTGATTCTACAATATCAAGATAATCGTTTCTGTTTTACAATCCGTAGGCCTTCTCTTCTACTGCACAATAACACTCATGCTTACCTTATCAGACCACTTCAGGAAGGCACCCAAGAAGATTGACGGGGCAAGCCAAGAAGATTGCAGAGGCACCACCCAATTTGGCAATACAGACTAGTATAATTTTTCTTTCAATAATCTTTTTTAGAACTGAGTGTGTTAGCTTCACCCCAAGATTAATTATATGTACTATTTTGCAAACGTAGTGACCTAACATTTTTAGAGATATATTATAACAACTTGGGTCTCACTGGGACTGACAGAATGTAAAGTTATCTGTGTCATACATATTCATGTTTTTCTGTTCCTCCCACAACAGGCTGCTGATCATTTCTCAGATAACTATTGTGTTTGCGTTGTGTTTGTCTTTTTGTCACACCTTTCCCAAAATCCCTTTCCCATCCATTCATCAAATCCCTAATACTCTTCCTCTGGGCTGTGTAATTTATTGAGGTGATACTTAATAATTTACAGCACTGATTAATCACACACTTGGTGGGGCAGATGTGGTAGAAGCAACCTCAACTCAGTGTGCAGGATCTTCATTTGAGCTCACCTAGGCGGAGTGTGACCTCGTTTACGATGCCTTCACTGTTAGTGCGCTAGTATGCTATTACCACACCATCATGGTATCTTGAGAAACCATGTAGTCCTCGCTTCATCCATTCAGGTAAGAGAATTATGGAGCATTGTTGTACTTTTAGTTTAGGCAATATAAATGTGAATGGCAAATCTCTCTGTCCTACTCCTATGAGCAAATTTTGCAGAATGCACTGCAGAGACTAGGAAAGTATTAGGTGAAGATTACCTTACCGCATAAATAATTGTGATACACTATCAGCAGATTTTAAAACATGCTGCGCTAAAAAGAATACACTATGAGCAGATTTGAAAAACATGCTGCATAAAGGCAACAGTGCGAAATAAAACACCCCAAAAGATTTTAGGCTCAAGGAACTCTAAATAACTATTTATTTTCCCTAACAAAAAGAATAAATACCCACCCTATCCCCAAACAAAAAAACTGTCCATTTGTCCATGGTGATAATTAGGAATAACAGGAAAAAAATAGAAAAGTCCTGCTAAAACCCATTCCCACCCTCTCCACCCACAACAAGTGTCACCCACCAAAATAAAAGGTTAACAAAGGGGCAGAGGAGGGCATTAAAGGCTGGCTAGGATTCTTCCAAGGAGCTCCTTCATGCGTGCCTGATGGGCCTATCACAATGCCAGCGTCCGAAGGGCGAGGCGTTGGAACACGGTCTCCGAGGGGGGGGCAGCAGGGATGATATGACAGTGGGCGGCTGCCCTGGGACTGCGGAAGAGGTGTTGTTGGACTGGAGGAGCTGCAGCCTGGCTGGGACCCTGAGTACTGGCAGCAACTGCCTCATTCTCCTTTTTGTCAAGGATCACCAGCAGCCGGGCTGCTGTTTCCTGCAGTGATGGTGGACCAGCAGGAATAGTTATACCAAGAAAGAAAAAAGAGAAATTGTAAACAATGCTCTGAGGAAAACACTTGTTTAAAATCATGTAATGTAGTTGCAAAGTAGCATTACATTTGGTGGTCACCTCAGGCCATTCAATTTTAAGGTGAAAACTGTCAAAGCCATAATATGCACTCTGGAGTACAAGTATTCTTCTCTCTCTTGTTAAGCTAAATTATTGGTGGCATTGCTAACTCAGCAGGCGCCCTAGTCGTAATCGTTACTGTCTGCAGCTGGGGCAGCTGTACTAGACACTATCTTATTCCAATGGCCCTATTCTTTATACCTGGACTACAAGGCTGATGAATACTAAGAATGAAACATGCCACGCAGTATAATATAATCAATCATGCAGACATCCTGTCTGCCATAACTAGGTGGTGGGAAAAGCGATGTTCTGCAGTACAGGGAAAGGATTAAGTAATGGGACAGGGATATAGATATATTTATACATAGATAGATAGATAGATAGATAGATAGATAGATAGATAGATAGATAGATAGATAGATAGATAGATAGATAGATAGAGATTGTATCTTGCCCATTTGCATTGTCACAGACTATCCCATTCAGGAAAATCAAGGCATTTACTTATGGACCACTTTACTCACTGTCCTCATGCCCCTCTTGCACCACACTTTGTAATAACTATTTTTTTCCAAAGAAAATACATTTGCTTTGCAGTAAGGAAAGGAATCTTCTTAACATACTCAACTGCAGGGTAAGGTAGAGGGGATTAGGATGGCTACGTACAGTACACACTTTTACTGATCAATCAATTCCTCATCATCATGTGGCTAGGGTTTGGCTAGTAGTGTGATTCACTGTGGTTTGCAAATAGTGAAAGAGAAAAAATAGAACAGAAGTAAAGCCATTGTGGAAGCCATAATGAATTGCATTTATCAATTGGCTTGAAAAATGTGGTGCAAGCAAAGATTGGATTTTTCAAATTATTCAGAAGTCTGGGACAGAATTTAAGAAAGATTAAATGAGTGAAGTACTAGGAAGTGACTGACCCAGTGGGCACTGGGAGGAAAGGGAAACACACCTCGTATCTGCATTGCCATGCATTGAAAAGCGTTTGACACATTAAGTTAAGTTAAGCTGATAGACGCACATTGCACAGCCAACATTGCAGTGCCAATTCTGCTGAATTGAATCGTGCAGCTGTTAGGTCATCATGGGTGGCACTGGTGAAAGGCCATAGTGAGGAAGGCAATGGTAAATGGATGCTGGGATACATATTAACTGACTCCCTTCAAAAATACTGTGAGTCAAGGGAACACTCGCAAATACCTTCCAAACCTTTGAATCAAACCTTTGATAAAAACCATTCCAACCAAGTAAAGTAGGTGAGAAGAACGCCCCTATCCAGAGGAGCTCCCTTGTTTCTTCATTCCAAGCATTTATCTATTCATCATTGCAAATTTATTCTTCTAGTACTCTTATTCTTCACCCTTGACTTTGATACACACAATTTAAGCTAAGTGTTACCTTCCCTCTTCCAGTCCTTCCCCATTTAAAACCATCCAAATTTCAAACATGGCTCTGTACTAACCTTTCACCAACATCCATTTCCCCCATAACCACCCATGCATCCTTTCACCCATTCACTGATCCAAGAGATCTAACTCACTCGAGGAGTCCATTCACTCATCCAGGCGTGGAATCTTTTCACCCACACCCTTTCACCCACCTGGACTGGCATCCTTTCACTCGTATACACTTTCATCCATCCTTCACCTACCCACGCATTCTATCATCCTCCTCATCCCCTACTTATATGATTATTATGCACCCTTTCATCCACACATACGTGCTTTTACTCATATTTCACCAATCCATTCTCATTCCATCCTTCTTTCAATTTTCCAAAATAAATCATAGTTCAAGTTCATTTTATGAACCTTAGTCTGCTGAGTTGCCAATAGAAGAGGCCATTAATACTTACATAATTCCCACTGCATCTGATAAATCAGGGTGCTGATGAGTGAGCCAACAACACTAGTATACTCTTGTAGTGACTGCAGTACTAATTGTCAATAAGCAAGCAATAGGACTTACCAGTGCCCACCACTGCCACCGCGACTGCCCCCTCATCCGCTCCTGCAGTCGCATCTGCGCTGGTGGCCCCGGCACTGGTAGTCGGTGTGGCTAGACAAAAACATTACACAAGTTAGACGCCACATACACCTCCCCCATTGAGTTTTTTGTAAAAGCAAAATACAACAGCAATACATCACCATATTTCAGTTACCGACTTTTCTTCTATCAAAATATTAGGTGGCCATTTTGTTGGTTGACAATTTTTTAAAAGCCAGGTAGTCAAGTAAAAAACAAAATTAGTAATGGAGGGGCAGAACTAGCTATGGATGAATCTGAGTTTTTCAAGAGAAATAAAAGGGTGCAAGAATTGGTGAATGAAGGACATAACGTCATGGTTGGCTAATGCAATGAAGCCACCCTCCTCATACCACCCAACATGGTGCACGGTCATCAACTGCTTGTATATTAATAATACATACACAACATTGGAGGGTACAAACAATTACATGACCATGTTCAAAAACACCTTTTTATCCTTTTTTAATGAATGAGCTGGAGCAAGAAAAAGAGCGTCTTCCCATGAAACATGTGTAGAATACCTTACATGTGCATGCAATCATCAGTACATGGGTTCTCTGAGCCTTACCACCACTCCACAAGATAAGATACTTAAGGGGAGAGGGAAAGCTCACTGACAACGCAGAAGAAAGGAAGCTACAGACAGACTAGTACAGTCAGACAGTTTGAAGTAAAGAAACTGAAATATGGAAAATAAGTAAATAGGATAATGCAGGGATAAGAAGAATTTATAAACCAGATAAATCGAAGTGGAGTTGGATAACAATTAGGAGACAGGCACAGTAAAAGTGTGGAGCAATAAAAGTTAGGGAAATAAATATTAATATTAACAACAACAGGAGGACTTACTGGGGCCAGCAGAGCCATTTGTCCCGGCACTTGTAGAGAGGCCACCTTCAGCTGCCTCACCCGCCTCACCACCAGCCCTTTTACTGCCCCTGGATGCTGAATGATGCAAGAAAAAATTAGAAAAGATTAGTGGTACTGTTAATAAATAATCTCTCCAAGAATATTATTTATTTTTAAAGGAAAAGGCAAACACAGCAACATTTCTACATCAGAGGTTCAGAGCACCTGTATAATAATAATACTAGTATCATGGACCATCCTATCCCTAATTCCATATTTCCTAAACTACATTTTGGAATTATCAATAAATTGCAATGAATATTTTCTACAGTTCTGATCTCAATCTCAAAATGCATAGATTGGATGCATGCAAAACTACTGCACATCATTGGGAAATTGCTTGACAGTTGGCACTGTACGAGCTACAAAACATAAAGGCACAGAGAAGTGAGGGAACATGCACAGTTACTAATACTAATATTAACAATGACTATCTTAGATAGGGCACAGGAGGAGTATTAGCATGTCTTCCTTATCAGCCTAAGCAAGCGCAAAAAAAGTACAATTAAGTAGCGTGGATCACCTGTCTAGATGACGATCACATAATATTATATTTGTAACACTAAGTTAACTTACCGGTGTGTGAGCAGCATGCTTGCTATTTGGGAAGAAACTATAAACATAGAACACAACAAAAAAAATTGTATTACTCACAGAGCCCCGCAACCTCGACGCCTAGCAGATTGAGCATGTCCATTTCACGGTCCAGTACATGGGCCCACCGGTGAGTAAGCTGTTGCTGGGTGCGTCGAAGCCCAAAGCTGCAGCGCACAGCCCAGAGCACCCTCTCCCAATGTTGCTGGTGCTCCCAGAGGCCCTACCCAGACCCAGGTTTGCTGCCAAGGTGGAGTGGAGGTGGCGCTGCACATAGAACACCAAGGCAGCCACTCCACCTTGGAAAATATGGTGCAGGGCTGCACCCCTTCACATCGCCGCCGCCCGCATCGAAGGCGGCTGATGCTTGTGGTTGGGGGCCTGGCGCTGCTGCTCCCCTGCTTTGTCATGGTGCTGGGGACTTGGCTGGGGGAAGATATAAGGAAGGATTAGGAAGAAGGAAAGGAAAAAAGAAAGCAAAGCAAAAAACTTAAAAAGTAAAAAAGTAGCAAAAAAAACCAAAACATAAAAATTAGGAGAAAAGTTCAAATATAAAAACACAAAGAGAAAAGGAAATATAATAAAAAAGAAACTAGGGGAAAATAGGTTTTAAAGTGTGGGATGAGAGAGATATAAAGGGGATATAAAAGTAGGCCCCTGCACCATAACAAGCACACAAAAAAAAAAAATCAAGATGGACTCGCCCCAGTGAACCGTGTGGTGTCGTTCCCGCGAGAATTCCAATTGCCAGTGGCGTTAAATGTCATGCGAACGGGCGCAGCAAGAAACTCCGCCCACTAGCGGAACTCCACGTAGCAAGACTGAGTTTTCGACTTGGTGGAGTTTCACATATCGCGGTTACACTAACTCCGCCCAGGCCTACAATAAACGACCAGATGGGGCTTATCAGACTGACGTTTTTGCTCAAAAAGGTCAGATTTAATTAAGTATGTAGTTAATCACCATTCTGAGATAAAATACTTGCAATCATGAGGTTACAGCGCACAGTGGAATTGCTAATCAGTATTGGTAATACTTTGGTGCAATATCACACCAATATTTTTCTAGCCAACTCGAAATGAAGGCCTAATACTGGTCCCTGGAGAGCCTAAATGAATGCATTAATAACAATGAGTCAGAGCCATAAAATAGCAAAAACCATCACCCCTTTAGTATAATTCTCATAGATAACTGAACCGCGTGATATCACACAAGGCATTGTTAATTAGCAATTTTACATTCCATCTATACATACTATTTCTCTGACGCCTCACATGCTTCACTGGTGCAGACTTTCATAAGCTTTCTAAGTGCATGCACAAATGCAAATAAAAAGTCTAGCGTATTTAAACTCTCACATTGTGTGCCAAACTGGGAAGACCAGTAATTAAGTTGTTGTACTATTTATTTAATTCCTCATTTGGGTATTTCTGTATGTATTATTCTGTTCAATTTTTAGCCCACCCAGCAAGTAGATTTGGTGATGTGCGCCTAAAAAAATGAGCATATCTGGATATCGAAATTTTGAAAACTCATTCAAATAAACGAGTTTTAATATCTTTTCTGAAATGCAACATAAAAGCAAAAGCTCTGAATGATCTACGTGGGTATGTTAGTCCAGAGAGTCAATGTCACCACATAAAATTAGCTGCACATCACACATCCTAGCGAGACACACTACCCATCATAAATCCTCACTTAAAAATGTATTGTTACGTATACCATAACTGAATGTATATCACACTTATTCAGCTATCACACTTCTCAATGACAACTGCGCGTCATCTCCACGACTTGGAAATGCTTTCACATGAACACATTTCCACATAGCATCAAAAACAAATACACCCTTTCATCCACGCCCTACATAAAGTATTGTGCTACCTGTACAGCAAAGCGTTAGGACCCAGGATAATGTGCTGCATGGCTGAACACTTATAAGGTCCAAAAGAGACCTATTGACTATGCCAATGCTGTTTAGAGATGTGCTTCTAAACCTGTAATTGTTTTTGGGTCGCCCTGCACACTCCATAAAAGATTCTGGGCACTTCGGGGAAGCAGGTTGCGCGCACGTGCACACATGCACCCTAAAGGCAACATAGGTTGTTATATATCCCATTATTATTTGTAACGTGCAGCTCACCCGTAAGCGTATTATTGCGCAGAACAGAAAGTTATTACCTGAAATTTCTAGCTAAGCTAAGTTAGAACAGTCAGGTTTTAAGTTTCTTCCTAAAATATGAGAGAAAGCCAACGAAATTAATAGAGAGAGGAAGCTTATTCCGAGAAAGGGGAGCCAGGTAGTAAAAGGAGCACCCGCCTCCTCGCGCACATGAGATGCACAGCTGGAGAGTGAGCGCGTTTGATGTGGGGAAAAGTTGCCTGAAAGAAACATAGAAGTCTAAGCTACAGCTGAGGTAAGAAGGCCCAAAGGGGTCAGATGTAGCAAGCTCCCGGTTTGCATTTCTTAAATAGCGTTTTTTTTTAAATCGCTTTTTGAGAAATGCAAAATGGGATGTATGAAAACTGCGATTTAGTAATAGCGATTTCTTAAAAATCACAATCACTATTAGCGAATCGCAATTAGGGAATGGAACTCCATTCATCCCAGTGGGCCTGTAGCCCCATAGGTGCGAATTGTTTTGCATATCCGAATTTGTGAATTCATGTTAGGAATTCGCAAATTAGGTAATGAAAATCCCAGTGTGCTGGGGGCTTAAGGCCCCCTTTGATGCACCCCAAAAAAATATTTGTGGACATGTAAAGTGCACACATACCCTAGGGGCATGTGTACGCTACATGTCATTTTTAAAAATGCATTTTTTATGCATTTTTTAAAGTTGCACATGCTTACCACCAAACTTCAATTTGTGGTAATTGCATTTCCTAAATGCCAAATTCTCATTTAGGAAATGCATGATACATGTGCACTGGTAATTGCAAATAGGTATTACCTTGAAACCCCCAAAATTAACCCTGATATTATAATAAAATAGAGCCCAAAACAGAATGCTTCTATTAAGGGAGGGCGGAAGGGGCTCAAAAACAACCACATCCTGACTCCTTGGGGTGTGACAGGGTCAAAGAGGATGCCCACACCCTGCCCACACTATATATAACCTAGCTTAAGCCACATCCCAACAACACCTACACCCAATCATATATCCCCGTGTGATGGATTGCACCACTGATGCCCAATATGCCGGGGGGGAGACCGGGGAGCCCTTGCTCCCCCACCCCACCCCCGATCGGGCGCAAACGGCGCCATAACAACACGCTGTGGGGCCCAAAGAAGGACCACCAGGCAGCCTGCACAAAAGATTGGAAGTATTAGATTGAAACAGTGGGAGACATACTGGTTCGGTCCAGTGAGAGAGGAAAGAACTAAACCACTGAAGACCAGAATGACAGATACCTGCATCAAAAAGGCGCCTGAGTAGAATGGGGTGACACTGTGGCAAACACTACTGAAAGATCAAAAAAAGATAAAAGCAGCAATTGCACCTTTATTGGTGATAAGTTAGATGCCGTCTGTGGCGGCAATGAGAGCAGTTTCTGTACTATGATGGGCTCTAAAGGCAGATTGTAAAGGATGTGATTGTACATTTGTTAGAATTAATGTACTATTTTTGTCTGAATGTACATTCATTAGGTAGTACATTCACTTAGGCTCTGTTCCTTGTATTCGTGATAGTTAATGAACTAGATTCTGTACCAACGTTTCTATTTCATTTTGCCCAGAGAATAAGTAAAGTTCCAGAACTTGCGTTGATAATGGCTTTGTGCATTACTGAACACATATTTTTCAAATACTCAATAAACGTTCATTTTCTCTTTCTGCACAACCCCACCCCCACTATACAGTAGATAAGTCCTTAACATGTTTATTGTGTAATTTCCCATATGACAATGGCAGTGTTTACCATTTGTTGATGTGGAAGTGACCAGCGGGAGACATGTGATGGAAACATTTGGGACACATCTGCATTTAAGGTGAACTCCATGTTAGAACACAGCTCAAAAACTGATTTAGAAAAATAATCTTCTAAACAATGAAATCCGTGATCGGTGTTTGCAAAACCTCATATATGTAACCAAATGAAATCTAATGAAAGATTTTGAAAGTGTAGCCAACAATAGATTTTAACCCCCAGTGGAAAGTTGAGCTTAATCCCTAATTGTAATGGTATTGGCCACTATAATGTCTAAATTTAGAGACAATAAATAATGAAGAACTTTATGATATAGTTTTATATATGGGTCTTCAAAACTGTTTAGTGATTCACCGCTCTGCATTTTTTAAAACTTCTCCAGCTTTGCAAAGTGTGAAGCTGACAATGACCGAAAGAAGCATAAGCAAAGCCAATAGGTTTCGCGTAAGTGAGATCTGATCTGGTCAATGTTTTTTAGACAGGTTGCACAGCAGCATGGGCTGCTGTGCAACATGGCTTAAAAAAAGTGAAAAAAATCACTATGTTATGGTCAGCATTGACACGTCATTGTGCTTCTTTCTTTAAACCATGTTGCACAGCAGCACCACTGCTGTGCAATATATCTAAAAAAAAGTGTGGGAGCCAGCAATATAAGGGAGGTGCGGTGAAGGAGGAAGGGACAGGCAACGAACGGGAAGTAGAGAGTAGGGGTAAGCAACACGAATTAGATGTGAGGAAGGAAGCAATAACAAACAGCAAGAGGAGGGCATGGGGAAAGCAACACATGAGAGGTAGGAGGGAGCAGTAATGGACATCAGAATTAGAGTGTGGGGAAAGGCAATACCAGGGAGGGGAAGGAGTGAGAAACAGCAACAGAGAAGGGCGTGGGTGGGAAACAATACAAGAGAGGTGCGAGGGAGCAGCAACAACAGAGAGCGGGAAGAAAGGGGAGACAAGCAACATAAGGGAGGGCTATGGACTGCAGAATGCCATGCACTCATACAGACCACATGACAAAAAGTTTTTTTTTAAAGTACTTTCAGGAGACCGCATGGCCAGTTGAAGTACACGGACCACAAACAGGAAGCTGTATTAGGTCCATACTCCATGGAAGAGATAATACTGAAGCCCCTGGAGGAGGCAGGAGGCACTGATCAATGAGAAGCAAGGAAATGAGAGTGACTTGGAAGCCAACAACTGGTAAGTAATGGGACAGCTCTAAGCCCGTTTTAGGCTTTGTTTGTTAACAAAAGATTTAGTCGACAGTGCATGCACACCATCTCCGGCAAAGCCTTAAAAATATACAAATAGCAAAAAAGGGCCCAGCACAGCAACAAGAGCATTCCTGCTGCTGCACACAGCCATGAGCACACCGTAAGCCACTCACAGGCCAACTGCGTCTTACCAGTCCAAATAATTGGATTGCCTCCATTTTCCCCAATACAGTAAGTGCAATGCTGGGGCATGTTTTTCAACCATGAGATAAAGTGACTTCTAAATGTCACTAAAACTCCACAGCATTATTCGTTATGTATTTATTTGTAATTACATGTTTAGAAAAACAGGAAAGATTTATACTGAACAGTACTACATGATGGCGCTCTTGTATATTATGCTAATTGCAAGTCTTTTTCTTTAGTTGGACTTCGTAATTCACAGGCAAAAATTAATTTCTGTCACTTATGGAAAATAAAAAATAAATAAATATGCCGTCATTCGTGTGAAAGATAACGTTTCAAAACCACTGCTGAAAGGACATTAAAATTATGATCCACAAGCTAAAAAATATTGGGTTTCAAAATATATGGTTGGTTTTAATAATACAACACCACCAAAATCGCAACAAATGCAATTCAGTCATGCACTATAGCCCAAACCCCGTCTCTCTCATTAGCCATTAGAGATACATAACACCAACTCTGAAGCAGCGCCACATGCATCTTGCTTGAAGTGCATTGTCATTGTACTATCAGGCAGACAGCAGACCACTGTCGGTGGCATATTCAATATGCAATAAGCTGAGTTTGTTCCAGCTAGCAAAAAGATCAGGTTGAGGAACACAAGTTCCAGGGCCACCAGAGATTACAAGGTAACAAAAATTAACGTTGCATGTAGTATTGGTTCTTTTGCAATAATGTACTAATGAAGCTGAAGTTTCGGTGGAAAATTATTTCATTTTTAGACCAAGCTTTATTTTTTTACACCACCATCTGTAATAGTCTTGATGAAGTCAACTGAGTTTAAGTGGTTAACACTGGATACCCCAGAGTTGCCTTACATGCCTTACATGTATATCACTAAAATAATAAACTGAAAAAACACAAACCAAGATAAGAAGACAATCTGGTTTAGAATTTGAGTTTCTAGCAGCAACAGGTGTAGGCAGAGTAAACACTGGCAGCATTTCTCCACGGGTAAATGGATAATAATATGCCACAAACTACTTCCTTGTTTCCAAGTATGTGATAGAGGCTGCATTGGTATTTAATGTGGGTGCTACCACTCTAAGAGATGGAGGCTGGGAATGCACTTGCCACTACAGTACAGCTAAGTGCCCAAAAACAAAATGTTCTTGGTATTACAATCCACTGAGAGAAAATATGATTGGGACTGTGTAAAAACAATTAAGAAAAATCAGAGTGGTAGCATATCCAGCTTGGTGCATTATAGGAAATTAAGTCTGTTTGTAATCATGAATGAATTGAAGGAGGAGTAAAAACATATTTAAACACTAGTGGGCGTGTGTCCTGTAATTACCGGCATCTGAAGAAGGCACTTCACCGAAACGTGTCATGCTGGGATGAGGAAGTGGAATCCAAGAGTGCCCCTGGCTCTGTAGTGGAGCTGCTTGGTTTGGGCATTAATTACATGCAGTGCTGCTTGCACGAAGGAGGCACCCACCTGATAGAGTTGGGTAACAATGAGCAACATTTGGGTGAATGTACTTTTGTTTGCTACCTGAACCGCCATTGTCCCCTTTTCAAACACATGCCTGCTGCAGAGACAGGACATGACTTACATGAATTGGCGCAGATTACAATAATCGGCGTTTCCAGGCTGTGTGAGGAGTCTCAGGGGTGAGATGTGGCAAGGTGAAATAGATCATTAGAACTACTGATAAAGGGACACACGCACGTTTTGAAATTTGAGTAAGAGAGAGATGGAGGCTGGGAATGCACTTGCCACTACAGTACAGCTAAGTGCCCAAAACCAAAATGTTCTTGGTATTACATTCCACTGAGAGAACATATGATTGGGACTGTGTAAAAACAATTAAGAAAAATCAGAGTGGTAGCATATTCAGCTTGGTGCATTATGGGAAATGAAGTCTGTTTGTAATCATGAATGAATTGAAGGAGGAGTAAAAACGTATTTAAACACTAGTGGGCGTGTGTCCTGTAATTACTGGCATCTAAAGAAGGCACTTCACCGAAACGCGTAATGCTCGGGTGAGGAAGTGGAATCCAAGAGTGCCCCTGGCTCTGTAGTGGAGCTGCTTGGTTTGGACATTAATTACATGCAGTGCTGCTTGCACGAAGGAGGCACCCACCTGATAGAGTTCGGTAACAATGAGCAGCATTTGGGTGAATATATATATATATATATATATATATATATATATATATATATATATATATATATATTCACCTAAAAAACACAAAGTTTACTTGGATGTTATAGCTAGGTTCACATTATTAGTTACCTTAGGGCACAAGTTATAGTTACTTGAAATAACTCTAACTAGAACTGGTGAATTTCTATGGTTTTGTATGTTTAAAATTAGCCACCAGAGCTAAAGGGTGAGTGTCTGTACCCTAGCCCCTTTTCTAAATATTTTACTTTTTGAAGTGTAGTCAGCCAGTCAGACAGCATGAGATCGGGAGGGGTCTTCCTTTGCGTCCCTAGATATACAAATTTGGATTTTTCTTAATTAATTTCTCTAAAACTACTGAGTGGATTTACACCAAATCAAAAAAGGCTCTTTCTGGACCAAGAGCTACCCTTCTGCCAAATTTGATGTAATTCCATCCAGTGGTTTTGGCGCTATCACTGTTCAGTTTTTTCCGATGGGAATTAACATTGGAAACGCTCTAAATGTCATCCCACTCCTTTACCTTGGCCCCCACTTCATGGATCACCCTGAAACTCTCCAAAACAGCAGCTCACCTGACTGTCAAATATTTTGGGGAAATTCAGTGAAGATTCGTCAAGCGGCGCCAAAGAGCAAGCAAAAAAACAGCTTTTTCTATTGAAACTAGGTCCTAACTATAACCACCTAGTGGCGACCATATATATATATATATATATATATATATATAGTTAGACCTGGCAGCTCTTGGTGTGGTTTCCCTGTACTTTTTGCTCCTGATCCCCTGGTTTTTGGATCCTGTGCTGTAATTTGTTTTAGCTGATTTTGATACTGTGGACACTTTACCACCACTAACCAGTGCTAAAGTGTAACTGCTCTCTGTTTAAATTGTATTGGTGATTGACTATCCATGACTGGCATATTTGATTTACTAGTAAGTCCCTAGTAAAGTGTACTAGAGGTGCCCTGGGGCCATAAATCAAATGCTACTAGTGGGCCAGCAGCACTGATTGTGCAACCGACATGAGTAGCCCTGTAAACATGCCTCAGACCTGCCACTGCAGTGTCTGTGTGTGCAGTTTTAAAATGCCAATTCGACCTGGCAAGGGTACCCACTTGCCATGCCCAAACCTTCCCTTTTACTACATATAAGTCACCCCTAAGGTAGGCCCTAGGTAGCCCATGGGCAGGGTGCAGTGTATTTAAAAAGGAAGGACATGTACTCATGTGTTCTACATTGATGCACGGCCTGTCCCACAGCTGAAAATTCGATGCAGCGCCTGCCTCGCGCAAGTAGAAACGACACAGCGCCTGTTCTCACTGCAGACCCTTCACACAGCGCATCGGAAATTTCCACACACGGATCCTGGGCGTCAAAGTCTTCAACATCCCTGCACGGACCCGAGGATGCACACCCGGCATCGACGCACGGCTTCCCTTGCAGAAAAACAATCGATGCAAGGCCTCTGGTACGAGTAAAGAATCAATGCACGGCCTCACTTATGAGTAAGGAATCGACGGATCGCTTCCTAAGCTAACTCTTGCTCACACCCTCGCCATGCACAGTTTTCTCATCAATAATTTTACTGCAGCTGTTACAGTGATATTATCAATGATGTTATAGAGGATGTCATGAGTGATGTAATATCTGCGGTAATAAGCAGTGCATGGCGAGGGTGCGAGTTATAGTTACCTTAGGGCAGTGGTTCCCAAAGTTTTTTGACCCACGGCTCCCCTGACCTATTGGCCACTGGCCATGGCTTCCCATTATGTTACTTTTTTGGGCGGGTGGGGGGATGCAAGCCCGGCCTCTGAAGTAGTTCCTTTTTTCACTCTAAAACATAATTGGGATGGAGCCGATGAAGGTACCATATTCATAAATATAGCAAAATAAAAATGTAACAATTGTTTAATTTAAAAAAAAAACCTTAATTTGTAAAGTCAGAAACAATACTCTTCAACACTTGGGTGTACATTTAGATTTTTTTAAAACAATAGACCCAAACTGGGCCTAAGAATAGTGGCTAACATGACAGAGGAATTTGCTCAGTTGAGAAAAGCAGATTGTTACCCATGTGCAGGAATGGGTTTGCTCAATGAAAAACATAAAGGTGTTTACACAGAACCTGTGGGAAAATCTATTTAAGCAGTTTCCCCCTCAACCGACAGGTTGCCCACATGCTGAGCATTGGAATAACCAAGTTCATTAGGTAATACCATGCTATGTATATCATACAGAAATAAATGAAGTAGTTTAACATGAAATATTCAATCCCTTTCCAGTAGGTGGCGTCCGAGCCTGTGAAATGCTGTCTATGTAACTAGCGTAGTCCTCGATGAAAATGCCAAATTAGGGCTTTGGTATCTGTTTGTATATTTGAATTATGTGACTTTTGGGCAATTTAACGAACTCCAGAAACAAAGGAATGAACAAAAAAATTATTATTATATCAATTTACAGTTTTAAAATTTGATTTCCTATTAGGTCATATGATTAATTGGCACCATCAGCACATAATTGTTTCATAAAGTGCATCTTTTCACTGCGCCCCAGGCTAGCTTTAATGGCGCATCGGGAAGTCCGGTGCACAGTTTGGGAACCTCTGTCTCAGGGCATGAGTTATAGTTACTTGAAATAACTAACAGCTGAATTTCTATGGTTTTGTGTGTGTCAAATCTGAACCTAACTATAACGTCCCTGTTAACTTTGTTTTTTTAGTGAATTTCTACGTTTTTTTTATACTATTTACTAAATATAACGTTCCTTTAACCTTTGTTTTTTTCAGTGAATTTCTAGGGGTATTTAAAGTTAAGTAAAATGCACATTGCAATGCACTGTGGGGGTAGGTTGGACGCAGGACCTGGCCTGGCATTGTGCTACCTCCCCCCCACCCAAAGATTTCAGCTCCTACTCCCCCTGTCCCTTGCCAACCATTGTCTAAGTCCATGCCCCTGCTACCTCATTACAGTCCTGTGTGGCCATTGTTGTGCCATTGTCCTTCCAGCCTGTCCTGAACAGTTAGCTTGCTCCCCCATCAACTCCTCCCTACCCTCTGTTGTCTGAGTCTATGCACCAGTCCCCTCGCTCCTCCCCTGTATGGTCTGATGGGTTGCCACTGCCCCCCATTTAGCTTGGTATCCCTGCCCACTCCTCCCTCCTCCCGTTGCCCAATTCTATGCTCCATCAGTGCCCTATTGCTTAGTGCATTGCTTGCACCCCTACCCTAGACGGATCTATGATGCTACCACCCTCCACGCACTCAACACCGGCCGGACCCCTGCTTGCCACCGAGCAACCCCGAAACGCACCCACGGACCCTTCACCTGCCAAGCCTGCAAATTCACCTGCCTCCGCACCTCCCCCCCACCCGCCGGACCAAGCATCAACAACAACCCCCTTAAGTGCATCCTCCTCAACACCCGCTCCGTCCACAGACACGCCGTCGAGCTCTGGAACCTCATCGACACAACAGCACCGGACTTCGTCTTCCTCACAGAAACCTGGATGAACACCTCCTCAGCCCCCGATATCGCCATAGCCATTCCTGATGGCTACAAGATCACTCGGAGGGATCGCACCAACCAAACCGGAGGAGGCATCGCCATCGTCCACAAAAACACCATCCGCATCACGACGAACTCCGACGACACCCTCACCGCCGCCGAGCACCTTCACTTCCAGATACACACCGACCACAAGACCACCCTCAGAGGCACCCTCATCTACAGACCCCCGGGACCACGCACACAATTCAGCGAAGCCATTGCAGACTTCATCAGCCCACTTGCCCTCACCTCCTCAGACTACATCCTCCTAGGGGACCTCAACTTCCACCTGGAAAACAACAATGACAACAACACCACCACCCTGCTGGACAACTTCGCCAACCTCGGACTCAAGCAACTGGTGGACACCCCCACCCACTATGCCGGCCACACACTTGACCCAGTTTTCTCCTCCAGCAACCACATCTCCTTCAGCCACACAACCAGACTACACTGGACAGACCACAACTGCATCCACTTCAGCTTCAAGAAAACCATGATCCACCACCACCCGCATCAGGCCCCCCGAAGATGCTGGGGCAAGATCACCACTGACCAGCTCACCACCTCCCTGAGCCAGAACCCCCCCAGCAACACAACGGACTCCAACGAAGTAGCCCGCAACCTCACACAGTGGCTCACCAACTGCGCCGATGCCCTTGCACCAATGAAGAATGCCCCCAGCAGACCAGGCAGCAACAAAGCCTTGTGGTTCACCAACGACCTCAAAATCTCCAAGAAATCCTGCTGTACCCTCGAGAAAGCCTGGCGCAACAACCAATCAGCAGAAAACATGACAGCCCTCAAGAACGCCACCCGCAAACATTACCAGCTGATCCGCACCACCAAAAAGACGGCATTCAAGGAACGGCTGGATAACAACACCCACAACAGAAAGGAACTCTTCAGCATCGTTAAAGAACTCTCCAACCCAAGAGCCAGCAACAACGACATCACGCCCTCGCAAGACCTCTGCGACTCACTCGCCTCATTCTTCCACCGCAAGATCGCCGACATACACAACAGCTTCGGCGCCCACACCACACTCCCATCCACCGAACCAACACCCCCAACCACCACCCTCCGCACCTGGACCCCCGTCAGCACTGAAGACACCACCCACGTGATGAACACCATCCACTCTGGCTCCCCAGCCGACCCATGTCCACACCACATCTACAACAAAGCCGACTCCATCATCGCACCCCAACTCCGGAACATCATTAACTCCTCCTTCGCATCCGCCACCTTCCCAGAAAGCTGGAAACATACGGAGATCAGCACCCTCCTGAAGAAGCCCACCGCGGACTCCACGGACCTCAAGAACTTCCGCCCCATCTCGCTCCTCCCGTTCCCCACCAAAGTCATCGAGAAGATCGTCAACAAACAACTAACCACCTTCCTCGAGACAAACGACACCCTCGACCCATCTCAGTCAGGTTTCCATACAAACCACAGCACCGAGACCGCCCTCATCGCAGCTACCGACGACATCAGGTCCATGCTCGACAACGGGGAAACGGCTGCCCTCATCCTCCTCGACCTCTCGGCCGCCTTCGACACTGTCTGCCACCGCACCCTAACTACACGCCTCCACCACGCCGGTATCCAAGGAAAAGCCCTGGAATGGATCACCTCCTTTCTCGCCGACAGAACCTCAACATCATCTCCTACGCTGACGACACCCAGCTGATCCTCTCCATCACCAACGACCCCGCCACCGCCAGCCTCCAGGAAGGAATGAAAGACGTTGCGGAATGGATGAAGCTCAGCCGTCTGATGCTGAACTCGGACAAGACGGAAGTCCTCATCTTCGGACCATCCCCCTCCGCCTGGGATGACTCCTGGTGACCCCTGCTCTGGGCACCGCCCACGGACCACACACGCAACCTGGGCTTCATCCTGGACTCCTCCCTCACGATGACCGAGCAAGTCAACGCCGTCTCATCATCCTGCTTCAACACCCTGCACCGAAAAATCTTCCGGTAGATCCCCACCGAAACCAGATAAACGGTCACCCAGGCCCTCGTCACCAGCCGACTGGACTACGGGAACGCCCTCTACGCAGGAACCACAGGCAAACTACAGAAAAGACTCCAGCGCATACAGAACGCCTCAGCACGACTCATCCTGGACATCCCCCGCCACAGCCACATCTCCGCCCACCTGAGAGACCTTCACTGGCTCCCCGTCAGCAAGAGGATCACGTTCAGGCTCCTCACCCATGCACACAAAGCCCTCCATGACATGGGCCCCAAATACCTCAACAACCGCCTCACGATCTGCACACCCACCCGCCAGCTCCGATCCGCTAGCCTCGCCCTCGCCACTGTCCCACGGATTCACAGAACCACCACAGGGGGAAGATCCTTCTCCTACCTAGCGGCCAAGACATGGAACTCCCTCCCCACCCACCTACGGCTGACCCAGGACCATCTCTCCTTCAGGAAGCAACTCAAGACCTGGCTCTTCGAGCAGCAGCAGCACCCACCTCCCAGCGCCTTGAGACCCTAGCGGGTGAGCAGCGCGCTTTACAAATTCTTTGATTGATTGATTGACCCTTGTTCCCCCTGCTCTCCCTGTGCAGACCCTGCTCCCGCTTTTTTGCCCACCATGTTCCATTGATCTGCCACTGCCCCTCCTATCTACTCTGAGTGCTCTGTGGAGCTGCCACCTCCCCTTCCGCCTGCCTAGCATGGTCAGATGGCTGCCGCCTGTCTCTGCCACCTCCACCCTGCCTGTCCGATTTCCATGCTCTTATCCCTTCCCTCCTGTCCTCCACAGTCCATTTTGCTGCCACTCCCTTCTGCCCTCCATGCTGTGTTGTGCTACAACTGCTCCTCCTGTCTGCCCTGTGGGGTCTGTTGTGAAGCCCTTTCCCCTTCCCTCTCTTGTCCGTGCCCAGCCCTACCCTCCCCCCCTTCTGTCCTCCATGGCCATTTTATGCATGCCCCTGCCCCCTCCCTCCTGCCCACCATAGCTGTTGTGCTGCCACTAACCTCGACTTGCCATGCATGAAACAGCCTCTCCCACCTGTCCTGTGTGGTCATCTTGCTGCCTCCGACCCCCTTCCACCTTTCCACCATTGTTTGTATGTATGCCATTATAGTCTCACTGTTGCCCTCCATGGTGTGTTGTGCTTCCAGTGCTCATCCCGCCTTCCCTCCGTGGTCAGCTTGATGCTCCTGCCCTGCCTCCTTGCCCACTTCCCTCCGTTTTCAATGTTCAGGTGCCTATCTCCTCCCTTCCACCTTGTCTGGTCTGTTAAAAGTGAAAAGAACAAATGATAGATGGAATGCAGAACAAATCAAACACTCACACCCAGTGACAGATCTGGGTTTAATTCATCAGTTCTTTTGCTCACCATGCTACCCCAGTTTGGACCCAGCCATATGCAAATCAGTCTTGACCCTGCTCTCCATGGGAACAGTCCAGCCCAAACTGCCAGGCCAGTTCCTCCCTGGACTGGAAACAAGCATCCTAGGACTGGGTTTGGGGTATCACCCCTCATTAGCCAGGCTAACTTGAATAAAGTGGCGCAGTGAGCACGGGACCCACGTCTGGGCATACCCTTCCCACTTAGGGCATCAAAAGCAAGAGTGAAACCAGGGGTGTATTCATGGTCCTTGAAGGATTCCATGAAGTGGGAAGGTGAGAGCACCAGAGCACAAAAAACAGTAATTGCCCATCAAAAATATAAATATACACAAGGGCAGCCCCCTCGCAGGTGCCCAGGCAAGTGTAGTGTGGTTAGACCACGCTCGGGTGGATTACGCTCTGGGCCGTAAGGGCCGTCAGCAGCTAACAGACTGCAGTGCAGTGTATGAGTAAGGGTTGGTAGGGCTTATTCTAGAGGAGAAACTTGAGGGAGTTATCTCCTAACAACAGCTCTAACGTGCATTGCTAATCAGAGAGCGCTTTCACTTGCTGCTCTGCCAGAAACATTTCACCTCATGGAATCCGCAATTAGTACAAAAGTGCACCACCAAGAGGACCCGTCCAGTAAAAGGAACATGAGTGTGGGCCGAAGCCTACCGCGCAGATCACAATAGCTTAGTACAGCAGGGATGCAAGACAATAAGTCAGAAAGAGCTACCCAAAAGGCACCAGTAATGTAATTAAACCCCCTCCCTTTTCTTAGCCCACGCTTGATGAATTCCCAAAACTTACCCTGCACAATAAAATACAGTATTGATGTCATCCTCCTTCACAGAGCAGGATGGAGCTTTGCTTTCTGAAAGCTCAGGTATTAAGATGGTACCAACAAAGAGCACTGTGCCTAAGAATGCCTCTATAATCAATGTCCTCAAATTCAGCGCTGTACCAAACACTCTTGTTTTCAGTTTTAAATTGTGATCATCTGAAAAGCAAGCCTAAAGGGGTCAAATCCCCTCATTCAGAAGGACAAAGATCATATCATGACCATCTTCAACAATCAAGCATAGGCCCATATAGGGTCCATGTGCTGGCTTTGCTATAACGGTGCTGCCTTGTGTGCATACTTTAACTAGGCCTGGGTAATATTCACACTATGCCACCATAATTCAATGAATTTCGTGTTACGCAAAATACCCCAAATTACATCAGTTTGTTTAATTATGTGCCACTCACGGTCAAATTTTACAGTGACTGCATCGTTTGTGGTAAAACTTTACCACGAATATAATGGATCAACAAAACAAAAGCAGCTGTTGGTAGCGCTGCTTTTATCTAAATGCTTCCTTGCACCAAAAACCGACACAAGGAAACATTTCGATCTACAATAGTGTGAAATCGCTGATTTGAATTTCAGGTTATTACTTGTAAGTTTGCTGAAATCTCACATCATCAAGCACATTTTTCACACTTCAACTCACAATTAGTGTATAAGCTGCAGAAAGTATAGTTCCGAAATATTAAGAGCAAGCTGATGTTCTTCTATTCCTTATTATGTGCTGCGGGCATCACCATTTGAGCAAAAACAGGTGCATGGAGCCGTTCTGAGCCTGCACACAGAAGTAGACGTGTTTATGATATAAGGTTACCAAGTTCAACTTTCACTTCTACTGACTGCATTAAATTGAAGCATATAACGTATGGTGCTTATAAAAGGCCAGCACTTGGCAAAATCAATTGTACAAACCACAGTGACCATATTTAAAGGAAACGTCTTGAACTGCACTCATTCATTTTCCCTCAAGATGACAAACGCTCTAGTGCACTGAACAGATAGGTCAAGTGACTTATGTTACTATCACACATAACTGGCAGGATCATAATATCCTCATTGCTTTCAGAGAGACAAATGTAAACATGACTAATAAAAATCAACATACAATCTGAAAGGCACTGCCCAACATGTAAAATAAACGTAATTCATGGTGTTAACTGCACAGGCAAAAGCCGCCCAAGGCATCCTGCAGGTCATGTTGGTGCTTTACTACCTCAGTTGTTTCTTTATATAGCAGTCAGCAATCACGGGCCAACCCTGTATTCCTCAAACCGTGGGTATAACAATCAGCATAAAAACAGTGGTTCTTCGTAATTCTTAAGGATCTAAAGCAGTGGTTCTCGAGCTTTTTGACTTCTGTAGAATCTTGGGAACCCCCACAGATTATTGGAATTTGTGGATCCCCACTGTGTCATTATTGGCATCCGGGGACTCTGTCCTAAGTAATTTTGATAATTTAAACTGCAGAACTGTACGGAAACGAGCATTCATCAAATACATAACTGATAAAATATGTTATTTAGGATCAAATCTGTTTATTGCTTTTTTAGAAAAAATGTAAACATACAAAACACAGCTCATCGCGGGACATAAAATGAAATGCATCAGCACAGTAGCAGCACAGTATCTTCATACAGAGGTCCCTCTCATAAATCTCAAGACCATACCCGGAGGTATCACCCAACCAGTCCTCTCGTTGTGGAGCCATGTGTCCACTGGCAATGCCTAATAGTCTTCCAAGATGTCAGTCCCACAGATGAGAACCACATAAACATATTAATAAAAACACATCAACTATGCCTCCCTCCGAAAAACCATGTCATCCTGCTGCCTCTCCACTCCTCTACCCCTTGCATCGTCCAAGCTCAGCTCCCCCCCAGCAACCTCCCCCACAGCACTCCAACCAAGAATTCAAATCAGCCTCAAGACTCTCAGGTAAATTGGGCATGTCAGTTCAGTAAATTCTGCAGAAAGAATCCGAAGGAACGGCTTCCACAACTCGCCCAAATCTCCTATCCGCTGCTGAGAGGCTAGTGTAAGTTTCTCCATGGCTAGGATAAACCACAGCTTCTGGAGCCATGAGATACGCGTCGGGACCCTGTCCGTACCCCAGAGAGCAAGGAGCAGCTGCAGCGCTGCGTTAAGTGCTAGAGCCATCTGCCTCCCTTTTAGAGATCTTAAAGGAAAAGTAAGGGGATTGGGCAGCCCCAATAAAATGTACGATGGGAGTCTCGGGATCTTAACTTGAAAGGCTGCATCAATATCATCTATAATGTTTTCCCAATATCGGTGTAACTTGGGGCACTGCCAAAGCAAATGCACAAGTGTGCCTGTAGCTCCACACCCCCTCCAGCAAAGGTCCGACCTATCATGGTCCCATGCATGCAACTGTGCTGGAGTGTAGTACCAATATGATGTCTCTGTCCCTGCTGCATTATATGCTGTCTGGTGAATTCTATAGCATATGCTGTCCCATTCCTCATCCGAGAGTTCTCTCTCTAGCTCCCTCTCCCCTCTCAACTGACCCTTTGACTTAAGCGGGCGGTTTGCCCCTTGTAGAAGCCGATAAAGTTCTGAGATGATTCTCTTATCATCCTGCTTTAGGAACAGCCATTTCTCAAATGGCGTAAGTGGCCTATCTATTGAAGCTCTGTTCGCCGGCAAAAGAACCCAGTGCCGTACCTGATAGTACATCAACCTATCCGCCTCCACAAGGCCATAAGCCTCTCTCATCTGGTCAAAGGACAACACCCTATGCTCATCGAAAAGACTTGCTGCCCTCCTTCGTACCAACATCTCAGGGCTTCCAAACAGAGTCCAGGCTCGAAGTCAGGGTTCGTGCCTATGGGGGGTCATCGGGGACGGAAAAGAAGTCAGCCCTAAACGCCAAGCCACTGCATCCCATACGCGTAACGTTGTCCCGGTAATCGGGGAAGAATAAAGACCTCCAGCCCTGTGCCGGCGCCGGAGCCAAGGCTGCTTCCATATATGAGAGCCTGCCACCGCCTGGTGCATGAAGCACCAGTGTTTCTCCGTGAGTGGCCGACTCCACTCCACAAGAAAGCGCAGCTGTGTTGCCTGGAAATATCTCAGAAGACATGGAATCGCCAATCCCCCACTACCCTTGGAGCGATATAAAACCTGCTGCAGTAGACGCGCTGGGCGACCCTCCAATATAAATCCCTGGACTGCCGATTGTAGATTGGCAATCGTCCGGGGAGGTGGGGTTAATGGGAGCACCTGAAATATGTATAGTATTCGCGGCAAGACTTTCATCTTGACCGCAGCCACCCTACCCAGCCAAGACAGCTTATGTCTCCCCCACAAGACCAGGTCCCACTGTATATCACGAACCAGCTTCGTGTAGTTCAGGCTCGCCGTTTTTGCGGCAGACATCGCCAACTCCACCCCAAGATAGGAGAGACGCGAGGACAACCAAATAAAGGAATATCGAGCTCTCAAGTCCTCCTCGTGATCAGAACTCAAAGACAGACTAAGGACCTGAGACTTCTGCATATTCATTTTAAATACCGAAACCTGGCTAAACTCAACTAGTATCTCCATAAGCGCAGGTAAAGAGGCCGCTGGCTCCGCAAGGGTAAGAATCACGTCGTCTGCGTATAGAGTACTAAGATGGTGATCTCCGCCAAATTTCACACCAGAAACCAAGGGGCTGTCCCGCAAGCGCTGTGCGAGGGGCTCCATATATAGCGCAAACAGGAGAGGGGAAAGCGGACATCCCTGTCTGGTCCCACGCCCAACTGGAAACGCCATTAACTCGAACCACCGCTCTAGGGGACCGATAGGCGCACTGGATCCAAGATCTAAAGCCCGGGCCCAGACCAAAGCGCTCCAGGACCCGGAAGAGATATGGCCAATGAACCCTATCGAACGCCTTTTCGGCGTCGATAGAGAAGAAGCACCTCTCTGCGAGATCTATCCATTTTATCTAGCAGATGCAGAAGTCGCTTCGTATTATCGCCACACTGTCGATTCGGAATAAAACCTGACTGATCCAGATCAATAAGACCCGGCATATAAGGATTAAGGCGGTAGGCAAGAATTCCCGTAAAGAGTTTGGCATCTATATTCAGAAGCGAAATCGGCCTATATGAAGCACACTCCTCTGGGTCCTTGCCCGATTTATGTATAACAGCAATGGTAGCATCCAACATACTCGGCGTCAAGGTTCCCGTCATCCGAAAAGAATTGAAAAGCCTCACGAGAAGCGGGGCGAGCTCCACACAAAAGGTCTTAGAAAACAATGCCGTGAACCGTCAGTGCCGGGGGACTTCCCACTCTTTAGGCGGGAAATCGCCGATATAACTTCTTCTGTCCTTATCTGCTGGTCTAACAGGGACGCCTCCCTCTCACCAAGAGGAGTGATTGCTATGCCCTCTAAATATGAATCCAGGGCCGCGTCGTCCCGCTCCTCCGCCGTGTATAAACCCCGGTAAAACCCCACAAATGCCTCGGCAATCTGGTCACTCGTGCAGGTCTCTTCACCGGAAGGAGAACGAACCAATTTGACTGCCGACGCCGCGCGCTGTGCTCGCAACCGGTGCGCCAATAGCTTTCCGCATCTATTGCTCCCAATATAGTATTTGTGCTTAAGTCGTACTAACGCGTACTCCGCCCTATCCCAGTCCACTCGTTTCAGGTGTTGCCTTACTCTCTCCAACTCTCGCAAGATTCTAGGCGCGCCAGTGATTTTATGGGAGCGCTCCAGGACAGCTACCCTCTGCTCTAGCTTCTCCCTCACCTCTCTCCTGGCTCTATTATCCCTCGCAGACAATGCCATTGCCTCGCCCCGCACTACTGCCTTAAGCGCCTCCCACATAATCTCCACAGAAGTGCTGCCATCGTCGTTAAAGCTAATATAATCTCTAATCGCACGCCGGAGCTACTCCACCGTCATCTCGCTCTGAAGCAAGGAGTCCCTAAAGCGCCAGCTCGGTGCGCCAACGTGACCTACCTCCATGGCAAGTTCAACAGTAATAGGGGCATGGTCAGTCAAGGCTCTGGGCTCAATCGTAGTCTCCTTGACCCGAGGCATAAATTCATGTGAGGCCAGAAAAAGATCAAGCCATACATATGTCTTGGTCGCCACTGAATAGAAGGAATAATCTCAGAGTGTGGGATGCGACTTCCTCCTCACATCCTCCAACCCACACTCAGCCAGCCATTGACGCCCCACCTCCGACAATGCTCCAGTCTGCCCAAAGCATTGGCCCGAGCGGTCAAGCTCGTTACCCATCACCAGATTAATCCCCCCCTGCCAAAATGGCACTATCAGGCGAACTAAGTATAGGGGAAACTGACTGTCTCAGAAAGGTCTCCTGCTGGGAGTTCGGAGCATAAAGTGAAGCAATGGTGAAGGAGAAGGCCCCGAGCCTTATTCTAACAGCCAGGAACCTACCTGGGACTTCATGCACCTTCCCAACTATCTCCCCAGCAAAGGTCCTTGAAAGCAATATTGCCACCCCCGCATGTTTTGTAGTTGTTGAGGACCAAAGCTGTTTAGGGAACCATCTTGAGCACATGCGAAATGTATCTTTGTGTAACAGATGGGTCGCTTGTAATAGACAGATATGGCTCCCAGATTTCTCTAGACCGGACAGGATCGCTAACCGCTTGGTTGGGCTGTTAAGCCCACGGACATTCAAACTTAAGCACTTAATTGTCATACCATCATAGGGAGAAAATCGCTCAGGGGGGGAGAGGAACCACAGAGGGGCCGAGACTCAGAACAGCACCTCAGCCGCTCCAAGTCACATAACCAACCCATGAGGGCCCATACTGACCAAACCCAGAGGGAAGCATACAAACATATATCTATAATGCACAACAGGTGCTCATAACAAAAAAGTCCTCTAACAACCATCCCAAAGAGGAAAAGTCTCGACAGGGCCGTAGAACCAATCTAGTTCACCCGTTACGTCCATCGCCTCCAGCGCCCAGGCCCGCTCAAATGGGCACAGGCCCGCAATCAACGACCCCTTGCTAATCAGCAGCACTCCGTCATTCCTCGCCTAGGCACTTGTCCAAGACGCTACACTGCACACAGCCAACTGATGTTCTGAGATCCGCTCCGACTCAGTAGGGCGCTGCTGCTTCCTCCTTCTCTCCTTCCTCCTCCAGCGCGGGCGATCTCCTCCCGCCGGACCCAGATTCAAGTCTGAGCCCCGAGTGTCTCCCTCCAGGCCCAGAATCCGGTGAGCCTCAGATACCTCCCAGCGGAAGACAAGGCGGAACGGGTGGCCCCATGTATAGGACACGGCATGGGCACGCAAGTGCTCTGTGATAGGTTTAAAATCCCGCCGTCGCTGTAAGGTCTGAACCGACAGGTCCTGGTATAATTGCAAGTGATGGCCTCTAAAGTGGACCTGCGGGAGATTGCGTGTCCGTTGCAAAATGTTTTCTTTCAGCCCATAGTTGTGGACGCATGCCAGGATATCCGGCGGGTGGTCCCCGGCCCCACCAGTACGGCCCACACAATGTACTCTATCCAGGACGATCTCCTGGAACGCCTCCAGGTCCAGGACTGAGCGGAACAGCGCCACCATGAAGTCTCTAATGTCATCCTTCTCCGCTCCGATCGGCGCTCCTCTAATGCGGATATTGTGTCTGCGCGAGCGGTTCTCAAGGTCCTCCACTGTCATCTGAAGGAGGTCCTGCTGTTCCCGCAAGCGTATAACCTCCTGCTGCAGGACCGCTACATCCTCGCCGCGGGCCGCTTCCCCATCTTCAACCTGGTTTATCCGCTCACCCAGGGACGAAAGCTCCACTCGCAACTCCTTCACCTCATGCGATATATATCTTTGCGGAGTTCCTGCAGGTCCCCGCGGAGTGATTCAAACAGGGGGGTGAGGAATCCCCTCGTGACTGGGGCCGCCTCATCCTCCGATGTCTCCCTCCTTGCCTCAGAGGACCCAGTGACTGGCAGATCTTTGGGCCCCCCCCCCCGGCACCGGGCATCCCCCGTCAACATGTCTCTCACCGACCTGTCCCGCTTGGGCTTGGAGGTCGCCATCTCTTCTACCTTCTGGCAGCTACAGCTCGGGTATTCCAGCCGGTCCTCTGCGCGTCAACACCAGGCGCCGTATTCCCCTGGGTGAGCCCCTCACCAGCAGCCGTCAGCCTCTCCTCTGCAGGACACTCTGTAGGGCCACTCCCAGAGACAGCTCGATTCTACGCCAGGTAAAGGCCACCACGGGCCACCGGCACCGCCAACCAGCCTCCAAGATCCACTGCGTCCTCGCCACAGCCGAACACAGCTGCTCCAGAGGGACCTCGCCCCTTCGCCGTCCTCTCCGGAGTCTCCGCCCGCAGGGCCCAGCAGGCAGGCCCAGCCGTCTCTCCTCTCTGGCACGGGGCTCACCGGCGAGGCCCCGCTGCAGGCCCGTCTCCCCAGGGAGGCCCAGCCCCCACCAAGGGCACTGCCGTACCCCCGCTGCCTCCTGACAAGCCTCCAAACTCCGGGCCCGCCGTCCAACGCGGGCCGGGGCCCGACGCCTCCACCTGCCGCAAATGCCAGCCCAACACACGCGGCCCGCTCGCGCCGCTGATCGGCCACGAGCGCCCTCAGTGCCCGGGCCCCCGGTGCCTGGCAGCTCCAGGGATCCTGTCTGGGCCTCACTTGCCCTCCCGATCGGGGTCGGGCAGCAAATCCAGGGCCTAGGCAGCGGAGCTCGGACCAACGTGTCCGCTCACGCCGCCATCTTGGCCACGCCCCCAAAAATATGTTATTTAATCTCCAAACAAATATAATAAACAACATTTTTTATTTTAATGGGAAGGTTGGAGCTTTTCTAAATTTAATTGAGGCCACCCATTGTCATACTACATTTAATTTTATGCCCTTGAACTGCTTCCATGAATCAATCTGAAAGATACTGACTTAATTTTTAGCCTGCAATTTTAAAACTCCTTCACATTTACAGAACGCTTTAACATGATCACTTTTGCATTTTGCTTCTAGCCTCAGATTCCCCACCTTTTGAACAGATACCAAAGCAATACCAATTCAGAGGTGGGTCTGTTAGTAAACCCAAACCAGAAAGTCCTACAAAACCAAGTGGGCAAAATGCCCCTCCTTGTGACCCTGACTGTCCAGACAATAATACTTTGTGAGCATATGAAAGGATGCCTACGTGGCCACCTGTCTAGGACAAGGACTATGCATGCTAACACGGTGGTAGCAGCTTTGACCCTAGTAGAATGAGCCCACAGTCCTTCAAGAGGCTGCTTCTAGGCCATTGCTTAGCACAGAGGTTTCAAACTGTGGGGCAGTCCTGCTGGGGGAACATGGTTGTGTTCCCAGGGGGGCGCAAATGGGTGCGCAAATAGATTTAAATGAATATTATCTGGAAGCGCAAAAGGCATGTTTCTAGGCTGTCTTCACTTACATTCAGCAGCATTGGCACCGTGAACATCCCGCTCTGCCAGCTAAAGTGGGGGTGGAACAGATACTGAGACTCCCACGGCTGCTTTCACACGGACATCACACAGATGTCCCTGAGTATCAGTACTGCACTTAGTTTTGGCTATTCCCCAGTCATCCGAGATACTCCTTTGTCGCTGTTCTCTCAAACTGAGGTGTCTGCTGTATTCTGAAAAAAGGCAGCAGAGGCATTTCTGCCTTGTAAAGTTCTGCTATTAAATAATGCAGCATCAGCTTCCTTCTATCATCTTTTCCCCAGCTTGTCACAAACACGACTGCCATTTACCCGGAAGTGGCTGGGGTAGAGTGTGTGCTGCATGCACGCATTGTACGTGCTGCTGGTAGGTCCAGGGCTCTGGATGGGCTTGCGTAGAATGAAGGCCGCCACAATCACAAAGCAAGTTTCGTCCAGAGCCGAGGCATCACTGATGCAGGTGCACCTGCTGATGGTCTCCCCGGATTCCTGGTTAGCAATCATGGCTAGAGGTAATTTGGGCATCGCATCTAAAGTTTTGGAAGTCACTATGCTGCAGCTAATTACATTTGCGTTATGAGCCTCGATACCTGACGGGTTGGTTTATAGATAGCTTTACTGGGCTTTTCAGACCAGATTCTTGTCCCTAAATGTTCCCTCCAAGCTGGAAAACTAAACACAGCGCAACCGATTACCTTCCAGTTCTGCACATTCAACGTCTTTGACCCCATTATTGATCCACATGTGTCAAACGCATGATGATGCACTCTACTACTTTAAAAAGGCACTTTTCGGCTAAATAAAGCTGCCTACACCAGTCCTTCCTAGCTAAATTGTCATTTATTTAGCATATTTAGCTGTGTAGCGCATGTGTGACACTTCTACTGAGTTTTGGCTTTTCAGCCAAAAGCAGTTTCATACTAGCATATAAGCCTGTGCACACATTGTTTAAAGTGGAACCTGATTGCAGTGTACTGTTTGCTAACATAATTGGCTAAAAGTGTCACACAATTACAAAGTGCTTGATTTAATCAGGAAAGCAATACTGTTCCTTGGCAGGACATAAGACTGTTGTAAATGGGGCCATTACTGTAGATTATGCTCCTCACAGTATTGCTGAGAAATCCTCACACGAGTACTTTCTAAGTCACAGTTCAAGACATCTTCATATGCAGCACCACATGCGGTTACCTTTCTAGAGCACAAAGACAGCTCTGCCAGTTCATCTCTGGGACTTGTGTTTCTGCTACTTCAGCAATTAACTCTAATTAACCCTAATGACACACTTGAATCTTGAATTGCAGAACCACCCGTTATTATTACACCACTAAACCTCAAATATCTCCATAAATGAACCTCGTTTCTAAACTGTAGCATCCCTACTGTTCCTCAGTCTAGACATTATTTAACTTTATTTATTACAAGCCTGGACGACTACAGCTCTACCAATGCACAGTAATCTTTGAGGTGGCATAAAACAATACTCCAATACACATCTACATCAATATGCTGTCTGCTGTTCTAAACCTGCATCCTTTCCAGTGACTGCTTTCCCATTCTAGACAAAAGCCCTTGTGTCCAGGGCACATTCTATTGGAGATCTCTGAATAGCTGTGACCAGCAGGTTGTGTGATTGACAAAAGATAACTATTTTATTGTGGTTGCATTGATTTGGGTAGTAGGAGTAGTAGAATGTATTTGCGAATCAATACTTAATTTTGTCCAGAAAACATCAATATAATGCCTGGAAAACTTTTAACTTGTCGGCCAGATTACTGGAAAATTGTGCTTTTACATGAATTGTATGACCCATTTTTTTTTAATGAAATTTTGGATGGACAACCCTTTGAATCCTCCTAGCAAGCATAAATTTGCTAACTCACTTTCTAAAAACCATTCTATATGTTGTTCGGGGGTGGGGAGTTATTTTTGTACTGACTACTATTCCCCATGTTCAACAGCTAAAGTCTATGAAAACAACATTGCGAAACAGAAAAAAAAAAATGCCATTTCATTGTTTTTTTTCACCTTCCAGTAACCACGTATAAAAACACACACAACTCAAACGAAAAAGAAATGCAAGTTAAACTAATTAAAGGGAAATATACTTTTTACTTTATGAAACCTCAGTTAGCTAATGTAATCACTGCAGATGTCTTCCTGTCTGATCACAGTCACATAATTGATGAATCGTGATTTGTGCAGTGAGGAATAGTGACTTGTTTTTAGGCTTCTGCAAAATGCTGTTTAAAACAAGTGCTTTAAAAATGTGCATTTTAGGGATAGAAATTCAGACTATAGCTAGTGTAAATATTTTTATTTATGTCCATTAAAGGGTGCACTCCTTTTAATGGACCCATATATGACCTCTCAAAAAGGATGACGATTTGTTACCATGAAGCTATGAGTAATTATAACCTATACTGGTTCCAACCATTACACACATTTACATTTCTTTCAGGTAGCAGGCACCTGGGTGAGAAGGCATATTTTTCTTTAGTCCTCTACTATCTGTTTCGCAGCACAGGAGCCATCCCACCTCCCACCTTATAGGAGTATGAGCTGGACCCCAGTTATGGCAGTCTTACTATGAAAAAGAACATGGGGTGCACTTTACTCCCAAGAATTAGGGCCCAAGTCACCACTGCTGTGCACTGAACAGAGCCCAAGCTACAGCGGACAAGAGGAGGCTAAATGTGTTTTTCTGTTATTTCTTTACACAAATCAGCAGAAAGCCTGCTTTGGGCATCTGACGTAGAGCTTATAGCCCTGCTGAGTGGGCAGAGTTGACAGCCTGCTTTACAGGGCTGTTGGCATCGTTGGTGCTGCAGCAAAATTAGAAGTCCTGTGCCCGTGTTGCTTTGGGCCTTGGAATTATGGTCTAAGGGAGAGGGAGAAGCAGAGGAGACACCTTGACTTGGGCATCAAAGAGATGAGAGGGAGGGATGATGAGAGATGGGAGGGAGAGGGATGGTGTGAGATGGTAGCCCATGTTGTTAACAAAAGTCTGAGGTGACAGCAAGGCAGCAGCTTTCATGAGAGAAATAGGTGCAGTGAAACTTTTGCCCAGGACCCCACTGCATCACAATTATTAATATTTTGCTATAACAAGTTGGTATAGGGGCTCATTTTCCTTGCTAGCATTAGAGCAGATGGCATCTTGGCACAAAAAAAGGGAAGCATGCCGTAGTTGAAACCACTGCGCGGCTGCCAATGCTGCCGCACTCCCGCGGTGTCTATTTGGAGATCCCCGCTGGGCCGCAACACGGGAGCCGGCTCCAAATGGAACCGGCGGTGTTGCGGCAGTGCGACATGTGCAGTTGCACCCGTCGTGCTTTTCACTGTCTGCTATGCAGACAGTG
Source organism: Pleurodeles waltl (assembly GCF_031143425.1). Taxonomy (NCBI): domain Eukaryota; kingdom Metazoa; phylum Chordata; class Amphibia; order Caudata; family Salamandridae; genus Pleurodeles; species Pleurodeles waltl. Next base: position 862,965,329 of record NC_090449.1, read on the forward strand.
AAAAGCTCCATGGGGCTGTGGCAGGGGGCCCCTGCACTGCCCCTGCCAGTGGGTAGGGGGCCCCGTGACTCCCCTTTCCGCCAGCCTTTTCATGATGGTTCATACCGCCATGAAAAGGCTGGCTGGAGGGGGACTCGTAATCCGCTGGGACCAATGTGGCGGGAAACCGCCGGGACCAATGTGGCGGGAAACCACCGGTACCAATGTGGCAGGAAACCACTGGGACCAATGTGGCAGGAAACCACTGGGACCAATGTGGTGGGAAAATGCCGGTCCCGGCTGTGCGACCGCAGTGCTTCTGCCGCGGTCGTAATGCCCGAGTTGGTACCACCAGCCTGTTGGCGGTACAAACTCCAAAACATCCCTGGCGGTCTTTGACCGCCAGGGTTGTAATGAGAGCCTTAATGTGGATTACGAGCTACAGAAAAGCACCCCATAAATAATCTCATGATCCCCACCCCCTACAATCATTCCTCCCAGTCACCAAATCCTTGCCATATAGTTTTGGATGGGGCCCAACTTAAAAACATTTTGCTTATGGGGTCCAAAGCAAAAATGTTTTAAGACCTCTGGCATAGCTGATCTTAATGCTGATCACCATCTAGCAGGAGATGGTACTATTCTGCACTGCCTTGCCTTTTTTTCTTTCCAGAGAACCCCACAAAGAGCTAATTGTCCACCCAGTGCTCGTTGGTATAATCCGTGCAGTAAAGAGCTGTTAAGACCAGCTGAGCAGTGACTCAAACGGAGTGCAGTTCAGATAAGTCAGGACTAGATTAGGGACCTACTGGGGCATGACCACAGGAGGGGAGAGAAATGTGTTGCAGCCCTTTCAATAATTGCATCACAACTGGTGACTTAAACAACAGGGCCTGATTTGGCAATGGTAAAATGGGAAAAAGAGTTGAAAGATATATTTTAACCCAAAGCAAAGCCTTGACGGACAAGAGACAGAACAAATAACACAGGGTCAGATAACTTGGCACAGAGGGGGTTAATGTGGTGAGTGCTGCGCCACAGCACAAATCTGTTCCAATTCCAATTATTTAGAATTGCATGCTAATGAGGGTTGGAATAGTGGGATACACGGTGAGGAAAGAAAAAATTCTAAACAGGACAGTTGCTGCTGGGTGAGGACAGATGGAGGGCCTACATAACTATCTTAATAAACTTGCCTTTATTTTGGAGCTGGCCTGGTCTCATTAGTGGCGACAAACTGGTGTTCTCCAGAATTCTATTTCCTGGTATGATGAATGTCACACCACAAGGAGTTGAGGATTTAGAGTGTACAGGGTGATCCTGTGAACTACCAGAATTGGATGGTGGTGTGACACAGGCAACAAATTATTTTTTGTTGGTCAGGTATCTGGAGAAATCCAATGACAAGCCTGAGGTGGGATTAATTTTGGTGGACAGAATTTCAAAATTGCTGCATGCCTTATCTGTAAATGCGTCTGTTAGAAAAACGTGCTCGTGCGCATTCTCATGCCTGCAAAATGACCAAGGATGGACAAGCTCTATTACCCAAGGAAACAACGTAAAGCGACTTTTGGCTGCTACATTTGATAGTTGGGGAAACCATCATAGAGATTAGTGGTTGTTGGGACAGAAAAGACCTCTGCATGTCGCTGTATCCCTGCAACGAGTGCCCAACTATGATGCTGTCAGGATCCTTAATGTTGATTTTTTTGGCATGGGCAAATACAGATCATGCGTCTGCACCATGACATAGGCCTGTCTCATGGACTGCGGTCTTGTTGGATCAGGAGGGGCACCCAAAGTGCTTCCCTCATAGTGGAGAAAGGCTGCTTCTTTCACCAGTAGTTAAGCAGCACAAGCGCGGTGGCATACCATGTAGTGATCATGTGTAGTAAACAGTTCCTTTTTACCTATGTCACTGGAATAAGGCCAACAGGCTCACTAATCTTTTTAAAAGTTCAGAGGCTGTGTGCTTAACTCACCCCTGACCTGTATCAGGTTGATGTGAAAGAGTGTGCATGATAGAAATGTGCTGAATGCATGTGCGCTTACAGGAAATACACCACACGAAAGGGTGAAGTGTGGTACAGTGCGCACATGGTAGATGTGTGTGCTGGCAGTGTGTGGTTTCAAAGTAACACACTCTGGTACAGTATAGAGAGACTACAGTACTGAACAGTGTGCGCAGACTGAGTGTGTCTGCAGCACGTGGGTATGTTGGTGGTTGCATAATACATGAGGATAACAGTACTGGGCAGTGACTGTGCTGTGGATGTACATTGAGTGCAGAAGTGCTTGCACTGGTACATCACAAGGCTAACCTTGTGTTCCATTTTGGGAAGCCCAAGCCTGCCTGGTGAAAATATGAGTAAAGGAATCCCACCAGACAGATTTCTGTATTGCTGCATTCTTGTAAGCCTCGAAGGACACGCACTTGTATGATGGGAGAGCCAGGTTCTCCCTGTTCATTGCAAAGGGCTCCTTGATTCAGTGACAGATCACAACGTAAGGGCCTAGGCGCATCTCAGGAAGAGAGAGATGAGCTTGGTAAGGGTATGATAAAGACTAGGGCTGAAGGCCCTTGATTAACTTTTTAATGTACATCTCAATGTACCAGACATCCAGATGTGAACTCTGGGCACTCCCATGAATATTGGTGGTTAATCAGCTTCGGAATCCTGCCTGCTGTGACAGACATTTTCCAGGAGGAAGAAGGAGAGATGCCCATTTCAAAGAAGCAGAACCCCAACATGAAACATCAAGGACTGAGACACTAAATCACATCTTATGTCTGAAAAAGGGCTAAAAGTAGAGGAGTCTGAGCCCCCAAAAAGTTGTCATCTGTCCAGAAGTCAGACAGGTTGTGTAAGGAAGGAAAGCTCTACAAGAATTCTGCCTTTGACCAGGACTAGGGGCCCAAGCCTGCTAGGTAAGGGGACATCACCCAGAGAAACCAAGATCACCTGCAGTGGAGAAAGCGTTGGAGAGAGCAAGGTCCAGAAGGGAGACCTGCCATGAAGGTTCCCTGTGCGAGTTGTGAGGAATCCATCCCCGTATCGATCTGGCTGTAGCCCATGTGTCGGACTGAATCAGGTGACCTAGTATGCCAGGAGGGACTGCCACGAACTGAACTTAGAAGCTTGGTGGGAGAATCCCGCTCCCACTGTGGATCCCAACATCAGGCCAGCATGACCAGACATGTGAGAACTGAAGTGGGGACCCAGTATGCTTGGATGAGCCACCAGAAATGCTGAGGCCAACAGGTACTGGCCATCGCCCAAGACCAAGAAACTTCTGTGACCAAGGTGTGAGCAAGAAACTGCTGTGACCAAGGTGTGAGGCCGGAGGAGCAATAGTACACCACTGAAGCCCTGTGGGAGCAAGGACACCCCATCCCTGCCAAGGAAAAAGTGACTTACTGCAGGACTGCTGGAGCAGGAGCAAATCCAACCATCTGAATCTGCAAGAAGGGTGGCTCGAGGGAGAGAGCTGCACCGGCTAGGTGGTGCCACGTGTGATCACTCGCAGCTCAACTTTGCTGATCCAGAACAGGACTGTCCTGTAACGCAAGGCTTCCTTACCGCCAGTGGGGTGTAAGTCAAGAACTGGGTCTTTGGGGCCCCGGGGACATACCATCATTGGTGCTGAAAAACCGTCGACTCTAATGACTGATCTTACTGGCAGAGTCTAAGGGAAGAACTCTGGAGTACGGCCTACTAGTTTACATTCCCTGTATGTGGCAATTAGTGAACGGAGAATAACACTGAACCCGTTGCACTAGAGGTGGAAGGACACGGAGTTGGCTAACAACTACCAGAGCCCCTGAACTCAGGGGGGGTTGTGTTATTCCTTTTTTAATGTTGTTTACCTTTGCCTATGCAGAGTTAGAATTAAAATGCTTCTTTTTATATAAAAACGAATATTTGACTGGATATTGATTTATTGTACAAGTGGACCATATAATATTGTGTATATCATTATAAGGAATATAATAATGAAGATGATGTGGTGTTAGAGGTTACTGAGCTGGAAATAACAAATTTACAGAATTATATCATCCACCAAAATGTTAAATTCAAATTGTAGGAAATGTTGTTGAGATATGGTTAGATTTTTTTCTCTCCTCTTCATACACCAAAATTGATGAAACAATGTTTGGAAAATTGTGAATGATTGTGAACTAGAGGCCAAGATAAATCCTGCAGGTTATTGTGGTATGTAATTAGCGTCATTGGGGTATTTTAATACTGACATTTACACTAAGGGGCAGAGTATACAATCTAACTACAGTGTATGTAGTGTGGCGAAAAACTTATTAGGCTGGTCTGGCCAGAAGTTGTTGGATACTGTTTTGAATCCCAATCATCCTGATCAAGTTTTGTTGACTGACACTAAATCTGATTCAAGTCAGACATGAGAACAATTGTATCCAAATGTTTTCTCACCTAGGTTGGGATACCTGAAGGGTTTTGTCATAGAAGTGTACTTAAAGACAATGCTAAACCAATTTTCAATAGATTTGGAGGAGTACCAATGGCTGTGAGAACAGGTTTGAAGGAAGAACTGAACCAGTTGGAGGCACATGGCATTATTGAACAAGTGGAATCTGCAGATTGGGTAAGAGACCTGTTGCCTTGGCAATAAAAAACTGATTGCAAGCTTTATATGTGTATGTATCTTAATAAGTCCATTTGGATGGATCAGTATCCTTTTCCAAATAGTATTCATAACTGATCAACTATTGGTAAAGCTAAATTGTTTTCAACTCTAGATTTGTCCCAAGCATATAATCAGCTTACATTTCATCAGCCATCAAAACACTTAACATCCGTTATAATGCCAGAGGGCTTGTATAGATTTGTGCTAATGCCTTTCGGCCTGGATTCGTCAGTGTTATAGAGTGTATGCAGAAATTATTTGTTAATGAATCGAATGTTAAGTTTTCCCGGGAGACATTCTGGTGTGGGGAAGCAATGTGCATGAGCATGATATAGTTTTAAAGAGAGTACTAGGAATACTGATAATGATGCAGGGTTAACAGTTAGTTTAAATAAATGTTGGTTTGCAGCGGACCAGGAGGAATATTTAGGACATACTATTTCAGGAGCTGGTATAAGTCCTAACTTAAAATTGCTAGAAGCAAGTGAGTGTGCTCTGTCTCCCTCTAGTAAAGAACAATTGTGGTCTTTCCTGGGAATGGCAGAGTGTTATGCCAAGTTTATTGTGCACTTCTCTGACATTACTAGGGAACTAGAGGAAGCATTAATGAAAAATGAAAATTTTGAGTGGACACAACAGTGTGAACACGAGTTTAAATTAATCAAAATTAGTACTGTTAATGCAGTAAGTTAGAAATCCTTTAATGTAAATGATCGAGTGATTTTGGTCACAGATACTAGTTTAAAGAGTGTAGATGCCCTTTTAATGCAAGAAAATAAAGGGGGAGAAAGAGGGGTGGCATATGCCTCGTGTACTCTTAAAGAGGTTGAAAAAACATGTTGGTGGGCAAAAAACATTTGAAAAATCACATTTGGGGCATCTCATTTGAATTAAGAACTGATCATAAACCTCCTGTAGAGTTATTCTCTACCAAAGGTGAGGGTAATGCCACACCAAGGTTAGCAAAATGGTTTACTATTTACAAGAGTTTTCTTTTCATGTAAAATATGTGCCCGGACACGCAAATATTAATGCTGATTATGCATCTCATTCAGCGCTTGAGAATAATGATATTTAGCAGGATGGTGAGGAGAGAACTGGTACATTGGTGGCTATTATGTCTGACTGGTGGAATAGGACACTACAGGGGAGGAGGAGATGTCTGAGGTTGAATTTGATATGGAAAAGTTAGAGATGAAAAAGTGTCTGATTTGATGGATAGCCAAAAGAAATGTCTAGAGCCTTATTGTTGGAACAAATGTATTTGGGTTGAGTTAATGTGGGAAGGTAACAAGTCATATTGAGGTGACAAATTGGTTGTTCCTATGGCATTGAGAAAACGACTGATTGATTTTCTACTTCAGGGTCATGGTGGTACATCTTAGATGAAGACGAAAGTCAGGAATCGTTTTTGGTGACCTTGTATAGATAAGATAATTGAACGGCATATAAGACGATGTTTACTTCGCACTAGAAGTGATAAGTCATACAAATCCCAGAAAACACCCATCACCCTAGTAGAATTTCTGAGTGGCCTATGGGAAGAATTGGGTTTGTATATTTGTGGGCTATTTCAGGTGAAGGGGTGTTCAGGAAAATATGTTTTGGTATTGATGGACTAGATTTCCAAAATGGCCAAAAATATGTTTGTGAATTGTGTGAATGTTGATACTGTACTGGAGTTCTTGAGCAATGTACTTGTGCCAGAAGGAAAGCCGAAAGAAATTATAACAAATAATGGAGCAAATGTGAAAGCTTTTAAAAAATAACAAAGTAAGTCATCAACAAACAGCCTTATATCACCTGAGAGAGGAAATGGTCTTGTGGAAAACCTCAATTGTGTTTTTTCTGAAGGTGAGCAGTACAGTGCATGCATGGATTTACATGGAGAAAGGAAATTCAAAGGATGTTATGGAATTGTTGTGGCTCCACCACATTCTGCTACTGAAATCACACTTTTTTATTTGCTGAAGGGGAGAGAACCACATTCCAGAGTGTATCCTAGATGGATGCGTGGTAACAAAGTGGATAGCTACGAGTTAAAGAATGTGAGGGAGAAGGTGGATAAATATCAGCAAGGTTATCAAGAAAGACAAGAGAGGCTATCAAGTTTCAAGGCATGCTCAATTAAGGAGAATGATTGGGTTTGCTACAAGAAAGGAAGAGTGAGGAACAAAGGTCTTTGGTCTTCTCTGTGTAGGGTGGGCATAGTGAAGGGAAATACTGTAGAATTGTGGAATGATGATGTCTGGAATGATAGGAAGTTAACAAAATGCCATCCTGCAGATATTGGAGGATAAGTAAAATGAGAAGTTGATAGTGTATTGTAATTTTGAGGACAAAACATATGTATTTTATGCAATTTATAGTATTTTTGTTTATAATGCTTCATATAATTGGTAGCTGTACCTTTATTTATTTTGTTAATCCTTGTTAACCATTCTTTTTATAAGGAAATGGATTATGCTGTATCTAAAACTCTATGCTAATGAGGGTTGGAATGGTGGGATAGAAGGTGAGAGAAGTTTAAATGGGACAGTTGCTGCTGGGTGAGGACAGCTGGGGGACGAGCCACCGTAATAAATTTACCTTCAAATTTACAGATGTCCTTGGCTCATTAAAAGGTGTATAGCTGTTGTTGCTCAATCTCCAAGTATGAAGGTGAAGATTGTGAAGACCCGAATGCAGAACCCTGCCTTGTTGCTGTGACAGCAGATCCTCTTGGAGGGGCAGTCTGATCAGAGGACAGATGCTCAAGCCCAGGAGCTCTGGATACCATAATCTCCATCCGTGCCCAATCCAAAGCCACTAGGATGACTAGGGCCTGGTCTGTCATGATCTTCTTGAGAACTCAGGGCAGGAGTGGTATTGGCAGAAAGGCATACAGAAGTCCAGAGAGCAACTACAGGCAGGACGTGTCTCTAAATGAAAGAGACCTTGGAAATTCCAACGTGCAGAAGTGCTGACTTTGCATGTTCCCGGCAGTGGTGAAAATATAGATCCTAGGTTCTCCCCATTTGTGGAAGAGACCTTGTGAACCCTTTGGGTGCAGCTGCCATTCATGATCTGCCAAGCAGAGACAGCGGAGCACGTCCTCCCTGGCAGTTAATCATACTGCCAGGTGGTTCACCACCAAGAAAATGTCTTGGTGGTCCAATCATTTCCAGAGGAGCAAGACCGTCTGGCACAGGGTCCATGGCCCCACCCACCCTGCTTGTTGCAATACCACATGTTGGTGGTGGTGTCTGTGAGCAGGTGTACCACCTTTTCTTTCGTGGACGACAGGAAGACTTTCAATGCCAAGAGGATGGCTCACAGCTCTGGGAGGATGATAAGGAGCTGGGACTCCACTAGAGACTAGAGGCCTCTGATTTCCACCTCTCTCACGTGGCTGCCTGCACCAAGAAGTGTTGTGTAGGAAGCTGGTTCTTAATATAGTGGACCAAAAATGTGGTACACTGAGCAAAGAGTCCAAGCAATCCCCAGATGTATCACAGAGGCACAAATAACATTCCAAATGCTCTCTATTTGGGTGGTGTGGTCGAGCAGCTAGGAATATCACAGGGTAGCGCTAAGCATGTAAAGCACACACTCATGCAAAAAGTGAGACACATACTCAATAAAGAAATCCAACACCAATTTATAAAAATAACACATACTTTTATATAAACTTTGACACCAAGATCACTGGAGTCAGGTGAGTACTTTTCAAGTTATGAATTTTTTGAGTTTTTAAAAGTAGACACTTTTTTTTCAGGAAGCTGCAACATAATCCTAAAGACGAAAACAAAGATGGAAATCTAGGTGGAGTACATCAACTTATGGGACCAATCTCCTGGACTTAATAGGGTTTTGGGGCAAGGTCCAAGGCCACATCACCAGGTCACTTTGGGGAGCTCTGGTGTGCCTGGGTGCAGAGGTGTGTGACGATGTTAGGTGTCCCATTCAAGTCTATGGGTACTGGTCCGGTAACAAAGTTGCTGCAGGAATGGACTGGAAGGACAGTCCAGGGGAACCCAAAGGGAACTTGTCCCTTGAGGTCCTCGGGCATGTGGGGACAATGTCAGTCCACTCTTCTTCAGGCTGCAGGTGCAGGGGTGTCTTCTGGCATCGGGTCTGGCACTTGAGTTCCTCTCGGTTGCAGCGGGCCTGCAGAAACACTCTGCAGGTGTGGACCTGGGGTCCAGTCTGACCAGGCCAACAGGTGGCTCAGGTCTCATGAGGTGGGGAGATGTGGGGCACCCTTGGTTCTCTTCTCCTTGGTCCGGAGCAGACGGGTGCAGAGGTGGTCCTAGGGTGTCAGGTCTTTGCTGCCTGGTCACTCGTGGTTGCAGGAGGGTCTGCAGAAAGCCTGCAGACACAATAAGGATGTCCACAGTGGGCGAGCACAGGGTGGGCTTCCCTTCTGGAGGGACTGGGTACCACGCTGACTCCATTGGCCCACTTCAACATGGGCTGCGCAGCTCTGGCGCAGTGGTGATGTCCAGCATTGGGTTTCTGGTGGTCTCGGTCATCCCAGGGCTTTCTTGGGTGCCTGCAGATGTAGGGGAGCAGCTCCTCTACTCCAAAGGAATTGCACCTGGCGACTGGCAAAGCACTGGCATCTCTCCCTATTTTTGGGAGGCTGCAGTGGCAGGACAGGTCAGTTGCTCCTTGAGGGTCTCGTGGAGCAGGCAGGTCGGCAGGACTGGTGGCAAGTCAGCTGTGCTCCTTGGTTTCTTGAGTTCAGCAGTCTTTTTGTCAACTCCTTCTTTTGTGTTCAGCGAAGATCTGAGGAACTGGTATCAGGGGGTCCACTTAATACTCAATTTCGGGGGCATTAAGGGGAGTGAAGGATAGTAGCCAGTGGGCTACTTACCCTTGGGGTCACTACAACCCCTAGATGACTACTTCCTGTAGGAAATAGGCATCACCCTGTCCAGAGTTCCTAAATTCCACCACTTGAAGATGGCAGAATTTCCTAAGTTGTGTCCACTTCAGGCTGGCCACCCTAGGGGTGATCCCAGTCTGGAAGTGTGACATGCCTCCTGCATAGCTCATTTTCTCACCAATCCAGGTGCCAGAAGGGGCCCGGTGCGGGAGGGGGGGTTGGCATCTTCCTCTGAGGAAGGCCACTTATGCATATCAAAGGCTTCTTTGAGGCTCCTGGCTTGGAAAGCAGGTAACCCTGTTAGAGGAGTGGGTAACACCCCAGCCTAGATAGGTTTTTGCTTCTGACTTCTCGAGAGCGGAGGCTCTCCCCTTGGGAAGTCGGATTCTTCTCTGTTGGTGGCTGGCTGGCCAGAACCAGTCAGTGGCTCACCAGCAGCTGGTAGGTTTTCAGGGGGCACTTCTAAGGTGCCCTCCGGGTGCATGTATTAATAAATCCACCACTGGAATCTGTGAGGGTTTCTAAATATGAGATGTTTGAGATGCCAAACATCCCCAGGTTCAGAGAAGCCATGTAGCTGGGGAACTCACAGTGAACAGTGTCTAGTACATGTATTTAAAATGGGTTGCCTGTGCGCTTACTATGTCTAAGAATCAACAAAGACATACTAGGGGCATATTTGCTCCTGCATATTTGCCCTCACTTGAAATATAATGTCACCTGCCTAACGGCTGAAGCCCTGCTATAGGGGTGACTTACAGATATTACAAGCAGTGCTTTAGGGGACATGGCACACACGTGTGTGCCATGTGTTGTTTTCAATTTTGGGAGCACCTTGTCACACAGCCTGGAATGGCAGTCTTCATAAGGTTGGTGCTGGGTCCCTCAGAGTGGCACAAGTTGTGCTGCAGATCTGAGGGACCCTCTTCAGTACCCATGCCCTAGGTACCAGGGGTACCATCTACTAGGGAGTTATAGAAGTGCTGGAGGGCCTGGTTACTTGGGGATCAAGTGATCAGGTGTCTTGTTTTAGGGAGAGAAAACTGGCACTTGCGACAAGGTTAGCAAGAACTCAGTGCACTTCAGTCACAGTTGCATCAAAAACCAGGCAAAAGGTGGGGCACCCAGAACCCAGCTCCGTACACGATGCATCGTCACCAATGCCAGTTCAGTGAGAGGGGTCTCCCACTGACCCAACCACCGTCCAGTAGCCGCCACTGTCGAGCTTTTGCAGTCCTGCCTGAAATCAGAACATGATTAAAGAGGTCCCCTTGATGTTGGGCCCACTGGGAATTCAGATCCCACTGCAGCACCCACAAGTCCCATCTGGTGTGCTGGACTATCAGGATGCAGGAGGCCATCAGTCTGAGCAGCCTCAGAGTCAACCTCACTGATATCCAGGACTGAGGCAAAGAGGTTGGGATCATAGCCTAAATGTCCTGAACTCTCTTTCCAGGGAGAAAGGCACAAAACCAAACCATGCCCAGAATGGCTTGGATGAAGGGGAGCATTTAAGAAGAAGTAAGGTGTGACTTTGGTGGGTTGATAGTGAACCTCAAGAATGACAAGAGGTTTGCCGTAGTCCTGAGGTGACTGACAACTGACTGAGGCAAGCCTGTCTTCAACAACCTGTTGTTGAGGTAGGGGAAGACCCGCACCCTTGAACTCTGAAGGTGTGCTGCCACCACTGCCATCACTTTCGTGGACACCAGAGGGGCACTGGTGAGACCAAAGGGGAGCTCAGTGAACTAGAATTTTTTATTCTCCAACCACGAACTGCAGGAGACACCAATGGGATGGCATGCAAACAGGTGTCCTGCAGGTCCAAAGCTACCTTCCACTCTCCAGGGTTGAGGGCATAGAAGACCTGAGCCAGGGTGAGCATTTTGAATTTCTCCCTCCCGACGAAGGCAGGGTGTGATTATGCCAAAGGCCTCCATCCTTCTTGAGCACCAGAAAGTAGCGGGAATACCAAACATGCCCTACTTCTAGCACTGGTACATCCTTTGCAGCCCTGTTGGCCAAAAAGGGCCTGCACTTCTTGCTGCAAAATGGAAAGGTGGTCTTCCATCAGACACTGAGGAGATGCTGCAGAGAAGGGAGAAAGGCAAGGTGTATCCCTGTGAACAATCTTTAGGACCCAACGATCCAACGTGATAGCTTGCCAGCCCAGCAAGAATGGGTGGATTCAACCTCCCAAAGGGTGCCTTTGTCTTTGAAAGGGCATGCTAAAGAGGGTTGCCAGGTGGAGCCATGGGGGAAGGGGTTGACTGGGTGGGGGGGGGGGGGCTGATATTTGCCGTGGGTACCACAGCCTTACCCATGAAACTTCTGGGTTCCCTGTGGGGGCTGAATGAGTTGGTGATAAGGAAAGCCTATACCAAAGCGGCAAAAGGAACAGTGCAACTGTTGCAGTTGGTGAGGCAGGAGGAAGGCCTAAGGAGCGAGCAGCAGCCCTGCTCTCTTTAAAGTACTAGATAGCAGAATCAGCTTTCTCTTTGAAAAACGTGAGTCCCATCAAAGGGAACATCTAGCAAGGAGGACTGGACATTCCCCAGGAACCCGGTCGATCGCGGACATGCTTGGTGGCGAATGGCAACACTGGTGCCTATGGCTCGCCCAATGGAATCAGTGGGGGCCAAATCACAACTAATCATGAACTTGGCAGCATCATCATCATCTTGACTTGCTGAGAAAGTACATGGTGAAGGTCTGTGGGCACACCAAGGAGGACTTTTGTTACTGAATCCAAAAGGGCGTATGAGTAGCTCACAACAAACAGCTAGAGTTCACAGATTGGAAGCCCAAGGTGGTAGAAGAAAAGACACACTTGCCTAATGTTTCTACTCACTTAGATTCCCTATCAGGGGAGTGGTGGGAACTGTGTTCGTATTAGAGCGGTTGGTGGAAGCATGCACCACTAGGTTTTCTGGTGAAGGTGTGGTGCAAAAGAAAAAACGGTTTGCTAGGAGCAGGGTGATGGCGCCTGGCACTTTGTCTTTTGACTGGGAGGGCCAGAGCAAGGTTTTAACCAAGGGCCAGATGTATGGAAAATAAATATTGCATTTCTTAAATAGCCATTTCATGGAAATGGCTATTTAAGAAATGCAAAATGCAATGTACTAAGATATCGATTTCCTAATAGCGATTCCTACAAAGTATTAAGAAATCCTATTGCGTTTGAGTCAATGGGCCGGTTTAGCATTTCCTAAATAGGGATTTCTTATTTTGGAAATTGCTATTTAAGAAATGCAAAACCACGGATGGCAATGGGCAAAAGCCCCCCCCACCCTTGGTGCACCCCAAAAATGGGGGTGCACCTGTAGAGCACACATATGCCAAAGGAGCATGTGTGTTCTATTGAAATTTAAAAAAAACACGTAGGGGTGTTTTTTTTTTAAATTGCACCTAGTTACCATTGACTTCAAGTTGATGGTAATTGCATCTCCTAAATGCCCAAGTCGCATTTAGAAAATACATTTTACATCAGAATAGGAATCGCAAATAGGAAATCCCCACTTGTGATTTCCTATTCTGGGTATCGTAAATTGCTATTTCTACAAGGTAGGAATCACAAATTGCGATTTCTTCAAGGTAGAAATCGCAATTTGTGATTCCTTAAAGGACTCTGTACATAAGAAATGCCCAATTTGCATTTCTTAACGGCCCGAAATGGCGATTCAGACCATTAAGAAATGCAAACATGCTTTGTACATCTGGCCCCAAATCTCCAATAAGGTGTCCTTCAGTGCCTCATTAAAGGGAAGAAGGGGCTTGGAAGATGTTTGCCCCATTGGAGGAATTTCATGAAGCCATTAGCTTTCACCTCCAAGGTGGGGAGCTGGAGGTCAAGTACTTTGGCTGCACTATGCATTACCATGGCATAGGAGGTAGATTCCTCTGTGGCTGGATCAAGGGGAGAAAAAAGACCTGTTTCCAGGGAGCTACCAAGGCCACTAGCCTGATGGAAGTCTTTGTTTCACTTATCATCTTGGTAGGGCTGAGCGAAGTCATCACCAGTGGGTCACAGTTATCTGAATCCGTCTCAATAAGGGAATGCAAAGAGTGTTGTTGATTCTGTGGTAATTCAAGGGACGGAAACGCCTCAGGCGGACTTGGGTGTGAGGTCACTTGAGGCCAGACCGACATCGACTCTGTATTGGAAAGGACAATCAGAGCCGCTTGTTCAGGTGATGGAGTCTGCATTGACATCAACATGCCCAAGGCTGGTGTGGGTTATGGCACAGGCAGCGGAGTCAGAGGCAAGACAAGTGAGAAGGGTCCAGCTGGTATCACAGGTGAACCCGCCAGCAGGATCTCAGGTGAAAGGCCCATCGGCACCTTTAGACCCAAAGGCATATAAAAGGAAGTCAGTATGTATCCAAAAAGCAGGAACACAGTGGTACAAAACTCCTCAATCTGACATAGCATGGCTTAAGGCCCTGAAATCTTGGGATGTGCCAGAACCAGCTGCGTGATCAGCTCTGAAGTTGGCTGGCTTCAGTAGTGAGATAGAGAGGGGTGGCACCATCCTGTGCTTGCTCAGAAGAATGATATATTTTGTTTCTTGTGCTTACCTGAGGACTTTAAATGCCAACCTCTAGGGTGGCTCTGTCGACTCCAGGACTGAGAGAGGGACCTGGAACAATCCCGATGTGGAGTCTTCTTATGCTTGGTGACTTAAAAGGTTTTGCTTTGTGTTCCCTGATGGCTTTCAGGTTCATCTACATGCATTCACCGCAATCCTTGGAGGCCTGACCCCAGGCACACCTGGTGGGAAGCGGTCATAGACATTTGTTTGCGACAGTGCCTAGAGGGCTTGAAACCTGTCGTCTTAGGGGTGACATCCCTTGCACACTGTAGAAATTTTGATAAACTATTGCGGTATCTCAGAGAGACAAAAGGGAGTTCCAGATCCCCGTCTGATGTCAGGGAAAGAAAGGAATTGATGTCAGTGCGCGGAGTGATGCTTATGTAGTAATTTCCAGAGCAGAACGGTGTCAGTGTGGAGCTCAAGTCTCTACTATCCAGTGAGCAGAGATATTGAGGAAAAGGTACCGGATCCAGTGTGACATATGGGGAATATTCAAAAAGTGAAAGGATCTGAGGCTAGAAGTCTATCAAAAAGGGCATATTCTATTTTTATAGTCTAACAATTTTGCCTGTGTTCTGACAGCTTTCATTTTTCTCCATATTTTCAATGAATTTGTTTGTTTAAGAATTCATTTCAGCTCTTTGTGGTGCATAGATACATCTGTGCTAGCTTTCCTCCTTTGTTTTCTTCTGTCAAGATTGCTGTTATATGTGCTCTTAGGCATGCTTTAGTTGCAGCCCAGAGTGTAGAGACCATGGTTTTATTTGTATCATTCTAGAATACATTTTTACGTTCAAACAGTGATACTCATCCTGCTGGAGACAGCCAGGTTATAGTGAAGGGTCCCATTAGCGCTGCTCTGCCTCAGATTGTCTGCCTAATATACACTGTGTGTAGGGTGTTTGCGGCACTTGCAGTTGCATGCTTTCTATCTGGCCCGGTAGCATCAGCCCCATGAATGTCCCATCACCAAAACCAGCTTAGAACTCCCTTTGGAGCAGGGTAGGTCTTTAACATATACCACATGAGAGGATTTCAGTAATCACCAATTCTGCTGTCATCTGGGAACTGTTGAGCCCAGGCCGAACACACATGCTGAGTGAAAATCACTACTTGATGGCATCTCTTTCTGTTGGATGGATTAGACAGTGCCAAGTTTCTATGTACAGATCCAGGGCACACCCCATTTTCCCTCTCTTCCTTCTTCTTCTTGCAGGACACTCAATGTTAAGCACTGAGCCAGTTGAAGCCTACCAGCCCTTTCATGCAGCCCTATGAGTACGTGGGAAAACAAGTGTAGACTATATACCCTCGAGGGGCCGTGTCATGATGCCCGTCCTACTGTGAACAGGAGCTGCATTGTGGTACCTTTTGGGTGGGGGGGGATAGTTTTAGTTTATATGATGAATGCCATTAAGAACATTTGTAAATGTTTTCCTTTTTGGCAATGCCACCACAAGTTCCTTTTGCTTTTTTGCTGAACCTTTTTTTGTTGGCCATAGAACTGTGAGCAATTTAGCCCTGCTAACCAGTGTTAAAGTACTTGTGTCCTCCCTTTAAAACATATTAACATTGGTATATGCTTAATTTATTTGTAAATCCCTAGTATATGGTATTACCTTTATCCAGGGCCAACAAATAAACACCACTAGTAGGCTGCAGCACCAACACACACTAAACAACATTGTAAAACAGGTCTCCAGGCTGACTACAGAAACCTGAATGTGCACTCTTTAACTGCCATTTCAACCTGGCAAAATAAACTATTTTCCAGGCCAAAACCCTCCTTTTGAATTCTCATAAGTCACTCCTTTAAATCGCATAGGGCAGAGTGCATGGTATTTAAAAGTAGGATATGCATATTTAATGGTTTAGATGTCCTGCCAGTAAAAAAAAAAACCTCCAAAGTCATTTTTTAATGCGCAAAGCTAGCTCTCCCAGGGGTTAACACTGGTTTACTTCATTATATTTAATAAGTACTAAATTTAGTTTGGGAGTACCTAGAAATGTCAAGGAAGTATTATAACAGTAATTTAAAATCCAATGTAATTGTCAAGTTGGATTTTATATTACTATTTTGGTAATTACACTTTTAGAAAGTTGTCATTTTCTTGACTAAAAAGGTTTTCCTGCCACTGTCCAGCTGTCACTTGACCCCAAATCAAATGGCTCTCCTGTGGTGAGATGTGTATTGCTCCCAGACAGGGGACAAAGGGCTGTAGTGCCTCCTCCCTTGACAGATTGGAACATCCCCATCCTTAACTTCAGATGATGCCTACCATGTACTGTCACTAGCAGATGAATCTCACATCCAGGCCTGCTTCCCTTTTGTCTCTGTAGTGAGAATGGCTCAAAATCCAGTGGGAGGTGAGGAACTGACCAGAACTGATTTAAGGGTGGACAAGGAATTGCCCTCCATCTGCAGATTGGCAATGGGCATAAACGTGGACCCCACAGACCTCTACTCAAAACTCTTCTGGACCTGAGGAAGATCAGAAGAGGACTGAACCTGCTGTTGGCAACCTGAGAAGAGCCCTGGTCTGGCTTTCTCTCTAATGCTCAGGACTAAGAAGTAGACTCCAAGGGTCATAAATCTGGTTTCCCGATAAAGTTACAAGAACATAACAAGCTACAAGACATCTTTTCCTACAACTGCTCTGCTGACCAGTGACTTAACAACTGCTGTCTCATGTGCACTGTGTGTAGTTTCATTGTGGGAAATAAGGTGTATGGCAGGCATTTGACAACAATCGGGTACTAAAGCAGTGCTGCTTGATTCTCCACAATTTCTCAGGCGGGCTTGAACACACTCCCTGTTATATGGGATTTTCTTGGTCCTGATGAGGCCCTAAATTACAGAGGCCGAAACGCATCGACTTTTGAACTGAAGGAGTACCATCAAGAAGATACGTATTAGATTAGGTTAGTTATAGGAGGAGCAAGAGTCTTTTAGTCTCTGCACCCCTTGCTGCTAAGAACTGCCTTCAGGTGTATTAGATTCTGGAAGAATCTGTGGACAAACAACATATCTCAAAAGCAGAGGAAACAACAAGGAAATTGTACGAAAGGATATGAATAATTGTGGCACCGATTTTTTCTTTTGTGTTTTTTGGTTTCTAGGTGGATACATAAGTACGTGCACTGGGTGTCAGATATATATGAACGAGATGTGGTGATTAAATATCTCATAACTGGTGCCAATGTGTGTCATTTTTGGTATAAACCTTCTAATTTTTTCCTGCAGCATCCCACTTTACTTCAACATGTATTTAAAGCCCAGGGCAGGTGGGATTATTTATGCAAACTCTTAATTGATTTTCTACAAACAGCTGAACCTAGACTGGATCCTGCTGTTCAACCTCTGCCTGACACCCTGTGAGTCTCTAAATATCTCCCCCGATAAAATCCCCTACCCCACTCAACAAAGGTCCTGGCGGACTTTACAAGTGCACTGCTGTGGAGGACGGAGACTTAAGGAATTAAGTCAAAAGGTAAAATCTTTTAACAGGACGAATCTGATTTGTGTATCCGACCTGCACTAGATCATGGTCAGCGTCAAATTGTTCTACTGCGACCACTGACTGAGACTGACACTTTCTGCCTCTTGGCTACATTTCTACTTGAAACCTTTAAACATGTATATCTCCTTTTTCCCTAATTGTGTCTTTGTCATTTTGTTTTACTGATTCTTTTCTAATTCATTTTGGAATTTTTACTGTTTTGCATTTCAACTTTATTACTGTACTTAGTACTACGAACATACTTTATGGATTGTCTGTAGGTCAAGCATGACTGCTCTGTGCTGAGTTACCAGAGGGTTTGGCACATGCTAATTTAGTGACCTCTGTGGTTCAACCTGACAAGGACTGTTATTATTTTTTGACGTTGGTTCCTACCCACTTCAAATAATATTCCAATTTCTTACAATAAGAGTACACCTGAAGTATCCAATATCCTGCCCATCACAGCTCCTTTACAAACATTGTTAATTTATAAATGGCAATAAGCATGAATGCTAGCACCTACAGAGGAAACAGTCCAGAAGTGGCCTGAAACGAGTAGGGGCTGCCCTAAAATTGTCAAGTAGTATAATAAGGTAATGAACGTCTCTGGGCCTTGTGATAAAGTCTGAGGATAACCGAGTCTGTCGATTTCCAGCATACTTGTTACAATAGCCGACTGTGGATGGTTCCACTGGGGTGGGGGCCACGGATAGCCTTCCCCATGCTTAAGATGCTATGTAAGGACCCTGCCCAGATTTGTATTACAGCATTTACTACCAGACTATTTTACGAAGTAGCAAGGCAAGGATTAGATGTCAAGCTTCTTACAGCCATGTGGCAATCCTACTCACTGGACCGCAGCTAGCAATAGGGTTTGGATGGTGGTGCCTGCCCACCTCAAGAAACAGCCCAGCTTGTTATGGATCCTGTCAAAATTCGTATTTATAGCACTCACTATCTTAATTGAGCGTGTTTCAAATCACTTCCACTGAAAAATCGATTGTGGGGCCTTTAATCTGGGTGGTCCAGCTGTAGGTGCTTACTGTTTAGCTTTGTTATTCGGTACTATTTAAATTCTAATTGGATAATCTAGACACTGCTTTTGTACACTGGACTGGCAAGGGTAGTGATAGTGAGCCCTCAAGCCTGCCTCCAGGAGGAGTCTGAGGGACTGAAACTAAGATGATGAACTATTCCCACGTGATAAACTAATCAGATCTTGAGCTCGTAAACCGGCTTGGGAGGTACAAGAAAGCTGGGAGCTGATCCAGTGCCAAAATGCAAGGAGAATGAGGAAGTTCGGTTCAGAAGGGGGGCAGCTAACCAATGCCCTAATCACTCACTATATTTTTAAAAGAAGCGTTTTTTTCTTAAAGTTATTTTCAGAACTGACATTTCATTTTATTTTATTGACGATAATACACTAGCTAGATTTAAAAGACTTGACCAAGCATTTACTAAACCATATCTCTGGCTTCCGCACAGAAGAAGATAAAAGTTCATTTCAACCACAAAAAGCTAGACGGCCTCATAAACCAATGTATGCCTCTTTAGCTCGGTTGTGTTATGGAGCTATGAATACCAAAGCTATAGGTCCAAACTGTACTAGCTAAGACTTTCATTAGCTTTTTATAGATCTATTTGTGTCCCATTTTGTCACACAAATACATATATGCCAAATATACTACATCCTTGCTAAACCTACTTATTTTGCAGCAGTAATTCTGACGACCTCACAAGACGAAGAAGGACTGCTTAGGGGAAACCCTGGCCTGTCTCCTGCTTCAAAGAACCTGCAGAAGAAAAGCGACGCGTCCTGCAGGTCCAGGGACCTCTGAAAAACCTCCAGAGGACTGCCTGCATCAGAGAGGATCAAGAACTCCTGTGGACAGCGGCTCTGTCCAAAGACGAACAGAAGAAGAAACCTTTTCTGAAGGACTCCCACCTCACTCCAGAAGCGTGAGTCCTAACCGCTCTGCACCAGACGCCCACGGCCCGAGCCCAGGTGGCCCAACCGAACAGAGAGGACCCCCAGACGACAGCGACCAAGTGCCCACCCTGGGTTGACCTCTCCATCCCTCCATGACGACACCTGCAGAGGGAATCTCGAGGACCCCCCTGACCGCGACTGACCTGGACGAAGATAACCAGCGCCAAAGGACCCACTGCACTCGCAGCCCCCAGGCCTTGGAGAAATCGACACCCGGTGCAACAACCATCAACAGGTGGCCCTCTTCCCTGTCCGACCGGTGGTGTGCCTGAGACACCAAACACACACACCGCCCCGGACCTCGCCTGCAGCACCTGAGTGACCCCGGGGTCCCCACATAGAGTTTCATTGGAAACCCAATGCCCTGTTTGCACCCTGCACCCGGCCGCCCCAGTGCTGCTGAGGGTGTGGGATTGGTGCCTACTTGGGGCCTCTGCAGTGCTCCTCTAATCCCCCCCCCCCCGGAATGCCCTCCAAACTGCGGGTACTTACCTGCTGGCAGACTGAATTCCGAGTACCCCATGTCTCCATAAGAGCCCACATTAAAATTGCTCAACTTTGACCTCTGCACCCGGCCGGCCCCGTGTTGCTGGTGGTGGGTGTTTGCGGTTGACTTGAACCCCCAAACGGGGGACTACCTATAACCCGGAGACTGGAACTGTATACTTTAGTTTCTTCCCCCAGGAACTGTTCTGAAAAATGCAGTGTCCCCTTTTGAAATAGAAATTCTCTGTTTACTTAAAAACTGTTTTCTTTGATAAAGTGAAACAAAGTTACATTGACATCTGTGTTGAATACTTGCCTGCAACAATAATTATTTCTGAACTGAATCTTGTGGTTCTAGTAATAAAGTAACAAAATAATATTTTTCTATATGAAAACCTATTGGTCTGGAATGAAGTCATTGAGTGTGTTTCTCTTATTGTCTGTGTGTACAACAAATGCTTAACAGTAACCTCTGATAAGCCTAACTGCTCGACCACACTACCACAAATAGAGCATTAGTATTATCTATTATTGCCTCTGTCGAGCCTCTGGGGAACCCCTGGACTCTGTGCACACTATATCTCACTTTGATATAGTATATACACAGCCAACTTCCTACTTATGTAAATCTCACATTGCCACAGGAGTCTTTGCCCCTGAAGGAAACTATTTTGTGTGTAGATGTGATCCTTATGAAAGGACAGAATGCAGTCACTCAAAGTGAAGTTAGCCAATGGCTCAAAGGGCTGACCTGATGCCCAAATGTGTATGTAGTAGCAGGTGGAAGAAAAATGGGCAAGATAACAGGCCAATGGATTAAGAGAGCTCAAAGCCTCTACAAAGTGTAAGCATACTACACACAATTTTAGTAAAATCAAAAGGTCTTGGTTAACGCCAGGCCTAATAAAAAATAAAAGTGACTATTTCTGGCATAGTCTAAGAGTGGCTGCCAAAGACCGTCTCAGCCCTCTCTCCCAGCGAATACAGGAAGGGAAGGTCACTAATACTGAAGCCTATTCTTTCAAAATGCAGGTAGCCTGTTATCAGCCGTAACAATCCTATATATGTCCAAATGAACATTTAAATGTAGCCGTTCACATCCTGAGGCCTGGAGAGACCAGGCCTCTCCCTCTTCTGTGATTTCTGGCATCTTCAAGCAATGCTGGGCCATACCTTGAGGCTGGCACTCCACTGTTGGCAACGGGTGCTACATTTGGACATGGGGAAAAGCATCTGGGGCAGTAAGCAAAAAGTGGGTGGGCAGAGGCTGCATTATGAAACCCCAAAAAAAGAGAGAAAGAAACAGCACCAATAAGAAGGCGAGAAAGCAGTGGAACAACGAGAAAAGAGGTGCATTTTCATTTTGCTCCTGTGACCTTATCTGGCTTAGTGGCAACACAGTAATGTACTCTGATCTGACTGACATACTCTTGGGTGTCATTTTCTGTAATGGGTTGTTTTTTCTGTAATGCCAATACATCAGAGGTCCTGTAATATAATTTCCTATGATGTCAAACTTTTTGCTAATCAAGCAATTTAAAACCTCACAAATCTTACCTCTTTTTGGACCCACAATGTTGACAAGTACGCAACTAAGAGAAACAGAAATGTTTCTTCAGTTTGGAAACTCTTCTTAGAAATTTCACATTTCACAAGCACAGAATTGTGGCAGCTGAGAACTGCTTCACTGCAGTGACAAATTATTCAAGAAATTGTAATGCAAGAAAGTTTAATGCATCAGATTGTGCGTGAGAGCTGTTGCCAGCTGTTACAAGCTGTTTACTCACACGCACAATCTGGTACATAACGTCCCCATCCTCCTTCCTTTCTCACTTATTTCTACAGCAAAATGACTAACTGGCACAAAATAATCACAATTGTAGAACGCTTCTGTGGAGAGGTGAACCAGAGAATAAGCTTGGAGCCTGAACTAATTGTCTAGCTACCTAGCTCGTAACACGAAGTTATGTGGCAGAAGAGGGACAAATTATGCCACAGAATTGAGTAAATTATGCAGTATGAAAAGGCAAATAATGCAGTATAATCTGGCACATTTTGTGATAGTATTACTTCATGATGTTGTCATTTTTAGGGTCGAGCCTGCGTTGCATGCGCTCGCGCATGCGTGTCGCAGCGAGACGCTTTAGGGTTTAGAAAAGGGCTCGGAGCCCTGTCGACGTCACGTCAGTGTTTTTCATTGGTTCGTGGGCTTGCCTAATAAAATCTGCTTGCTTTCATTAGTCGAAGGCATGCATACGTCATGCCTTTTCCGGTGGCTAGCCCTCCTCGAGCGCATCGACCAAGTACAGAAAACATGCGAGGCACGCTGCTTTCTGTCCGGCTCGTGGACTACTTTTTCTCTAATTTACTAGCGCGATTTCGCTTGGCAGAAGTCGAGCGCTTTACATAGTTAATTGCACTTTTTCAGGTTACGTACATAAATACACTTTTGCTGATAGGTGAAAAGTCGGGGTAGGAGTTTACAACGCTATCAGCTCTAACATGAGCAAACGCGAGACCCGTTGCATTGTAAATGCTTGTTAAATTTGTTAACACTGTCTGGCCATTAGTTGCACCTAATTAGTACCAACTCAACACCGAAATATAACAATAAATAAGAGAAAAGGGAGCAGTCCAGCTTTGCCAAGGGTGTGGCCCCACGCAACAACACGTCACTGCATTTTTCGTAACTTTTGAACCGTTTGAGCTAGGAACAATTTTTTTTTCTTAAAATCTGCAGATTCTGTGGCAGATGATGGATTATGTGGCAAATCTCTAAATATGCGAGTATCGGCTATCGCAAGCCTAACACTAACCTGAGTGCACTTGATAAGTGGTTGCCACTCAGACACAATCCTAATCTTTTATATATAATTTTCAATCACTCAGGTAGTGACATGCTTCATCATCAGGTTCACCCCTGCCTCTAAAAGCCACAATGAACTTAACCGTATTCTAGGGAGCACTTTGGATACCGTGGTAACTGGGGAAAACTAGGAGGCTTATTTACAAGCCCCTTTGCGCCACCAGAGCGTCACTTTTTTGACGCTCCTGTGGTGCACAGTGTAGACCCATTTATACAAGGCCGCACAAAGCCGCCCTGCGTGGCTTTACATGACCTTGCAGATATGGTGTAAGGCAACGCAGCGCAAGTCGCTCAGTTGCCTCACACTGCGTGTGGGAGGTGTGCCATGGGTGTTGCTGTAGGTGTTCCCACTCAACACCCATGGTTTTTGACACTGCCCCAGGTATACAACATAGCGTAAATCTGGGGCAGTGGGGCGTGGCTTCGGGCGTCAAGATGGCGGTCGCACTCTGAGAGTGCTCTGGACCCCTCCGTCATCCGCCCCATGAAGCTGCCATCATCTACACTATTGGCATGGCCCTAAACATGCCAGACATCTCCTGGACCCCAGGGATCCTCCCCAGAAGCGAATAACGGCAAATCTGTGCCGTAAACACCAGCCGCGACCGGACCGATAAAACCAAGATGGCGACCGGGGCTGCGGCGCTCCAAACCCGAGGTGAGAGGCTCCTCCGCTGATGCGGCCGCTCTGTGGGTAACGCTGGGGACGTCGGCCCGCGCCTTGGAGCCCGGGCCCCCCGTGGGGCGAAGAGATTGTGGTGGGGACGACCGCGGAGTGCTCCTGGCGACCCGGACCCTGCCGTGCATCTGCGCGGAGGTCCGGGAGGTGCGAGAGGCGATCCCGGATTCGGAGGGGCCCCCTTTTTTGTCCGGACTGGCAGGGGTGAGGTAATCGGGACGCCCGGCCGTGCTTCTGCGGGCGGCCTGTCCGCGGGGGGAAACCGCCCTGAGTGGTGGGGTCGACTCCGGGGGTGCCGGCGCTGCACACCGGGACCCGGGCCCTGGTGGATTCGCTGTGATTGTACGCGCAGCTGCGGGAGGGCTCCCGGCGGCCGGACTCTGCCGCGCAGGTACGCGGGCACCGGCTGAATTCAACGAGGAGATTGCTTTGAGCGCCTGGACGGAGTGGGGGGCCCCCAGGTGGCCGCTGGTTTTGGGCCCTGAGAGGCGTGGGGCCCCTCACCCCCCTTGGAAGGAAAAGGGGGCTTCGACACAAACTTGGCAGGGAGAAAGGTCCCAACCGAAACAATACACCGGGTGGTTGATTCCACCAGGGAACAAGACCTACTGGGGACCTAGAGGTACGAGGCAGGCCCTGCTGTAGGACCGGGCAGCCGCTTGGCGGCGTGAATCAGCGGAGTGTTGAAGACCAGTGCCTATCATACCCTGGGGAGGTGACTGAGTCGGTGCCCACCCGCGTGTGCTTTTGAAACCCTGCTGGTGGACTTGGGCGCCGACAAGCCAAATTACCTGAGACAGAATGGGAAAGGACAAAACGAACAAACAACCCCCGGCCTCCCAGCAAAAGATCGACCAGTTCACGATGCCGGCGGGCCCCAGGAGAGAAGGGGAAACTGCTAGTGGAGGCCCAGCGTTAGACGGAGTAAGCGCTATCCTCCAAGCAATTCAGTCGTCGCAGTCGGCTGTGGAGACCAGAATCGGGGAAATGCGTGAAGATATGGGCCTTATCAGGCAGCACCTCAGAAATGCAGTGAGCCGAATTACTGAAGTGGAAGGCCGGGTCTCCCAAACTGAGGACGAACTGGCTGATCTTAGAACAAAAGTGGCCCAGCTACAGACCCGGACCAGCGAGCTGCACCGCCGTGCAGAAGATGCAGAAAATCGATCTAGACGCAACAACCTGCGTTTTGTCGGATTCCCGGAGGGCGCGGAGGAAGATAAAGTCTCAGAATTTTTGGAGCGCTGGATCAAGACCTGGATGCCAGACCAGGCCCTCTCACCCTGGTTTGCAATTGAACGCGCACACAGAGCCCTTGCACCGCGGCCCCCTCCGGGTGGCCCGAAGTGCCCGATGATCGCACATTTTTTTTATTTCAAAGATCGAGACAATATCCTCAAAGAGGCAAGACGCTTGGAAGATCTTCAATGGGAGAATCATAAGATCTTAATATTCCCAGACTACACACGAGAGGTCCAGACCCGCCGCCGATCGTATGAGCAAGTTAAACAAAAACTTAGAGCAATGCAACTCTCATACATGCTCCTCTTCCCCGCGCGGCTTAAAGTCATTATGGCTGGCAGGGCACATTTCTTTGAATCTCCGGAGGAGGCATGGGACTGGCGGACCGAGGAGGGCATTGGAGCCCGAAGGGGACCCCTGAAACAAGGGGGTGAACCCGCTCGTGATAGGCCCCCCCCTATGGGAGGACCCCGGAGGCGCACCAGATCCCGGAAGGGGGGGGCGAGGGGACCTAACTATATCCGGAAATGGAGAGACGGCTGGAGACCCTGACCCCCGGATGGAAGAGGCCTCCGTTGAGTCTCCAGAGGTGCAAGACCAGGTGCGAGCCGAGGATGGCGGCCGTCTGAGCCAGTCCCCGGTGCTTGGCTGAAATGCTGCATGGAGCTCCCATTGTCACACATGGAGGATACCGAAGGGACCGGATCGCCCTCGTGGGGCCCTCCGGGACGTACCTTCGGATAACCCGGCGGCTCCCTGGGGTTCGCCAAGTACGACTTAACGACTTTTCATTGATGATTGCAGAATGATCCGACTGAATGGAGGGGTCCACCACTCTACTCCCACGACAGTCTCACTGGCTGTTTTGTTCTGGTTGGGTACATGGGCGACAGATGCTTCCGGGGTGGGAGTATGGGGTGGGGGGCAGTTGGGGGGGGTGAGAAGTTTGAGTTAGGTTTAGATAGTAGCACTCCGTCACTTATTCACTATAGGTTTAGTATTTCAATGTTAAGTTTTAAGAGGTCATCCTTGTTTCCACTGACGGACACCCGACAAGATACGGCACCCACGCAGCCCACGACAGGTCCTCACTGACACAAATCATCTCCTGGAATGTAAACGGGCTCTTAGATAAGATCAAAAGATCTGCAGTTTTCAACACCCTCCGCAGATACTCCCCCTCAGTGGTCCTAATGCAGGAAACCCATCTCCTGGGAACTAAATGCCCTATGCTCTCACGGGGAGGATTTGACAGGGTTTGTCATGCGGTTTCTCCAGGGGATCCAGGGGAGTGGCCATCTTACTTAGTCGCTCACTACCTATGGTGATTACATTGACACTGTCTGACCCACAGGGCAGGTTCGTGGTAGCCTCAGGGGTGCTTCGCGGCTCACCGCTTAACCTTATATGTGCATACGCCCCTCCAGCGGGATTCGATGCCTTCCTAATCTCACTCCGCCGGGTGGTGGCGGGACTCCCCCAGGGAACCACGTTGATAGGAGGGGATTTTAATGCTGTTCTGGACCCCAGACTGGATGTATCTGGTGACATCACCACTGGTAGGTCCTCCCGGGCTACGAGTCTTAACGGATGGATGGAGAGCCTTGGTCTCTGCGAGGTGTGGCGAACCTGGCACCCTAAAGAACGTCAATACACACACACATCAGCCGCCCACAGGACACATTCCAGAATTGACTTAATATTTATGCCTGCTCTAGACATTACCGGCGTCACGGGAGCTGATATATTGTCACGAGGGGTCTCAGACCACGCACCAGTGCGGGTCCGATTGGGTGGAACAGACCCCACCAGCCGCCCGACATGGAGACTGAACGCATTGTATTTGCAAGATAACGAATATCCCCTTGAGATAAGAGACCGCCTTGCGCAGTATTTTGAGCAGAACTTGGGAACGGTCCAGTCCCCAGGTATAATATGGGCCGCTTGCAAAGTCACGCTAAGAGGGCATGCCAAGTGTCTTCTTCGGGCACGTGAGCGTGCTCGAGACTCACGAGTGTCTGAGTTGGAGGCTGAGGCGCTAAACTTGGAGAGCCAACAAACGACCTTATCCTCGGCTTCTACTCTGAGGCAACTCACTAGGGCCCGAGAGGAAATCAAGCACTTAGTGCCTGAGTCAGCAAAACACTTATGGAGAGCTTCGGCCGCACGACTATATGGCTGGGGGGACAAGAAAGGGAAACTTTTGCATTGGCTGGCCACCCGCCCCTTGGCCAATAGAATCATACCTGAGATCAGAGATGACTCAGGTACTCTCTCTAAAGTGCCCATTGAGATTGCACGGAGCTTTGCCTCTTACTGTGCACGCCTGTACACAGAACACCCTCGACCCATCACTGAAAGGGAATCCCCCCTCCTGAACGACATAACTCTTTCCAGAGTCTCTCAGACGGCCAGGAGTAGGATGGATGAGGAAATTAGCCTCACAGAAATAACCAGTGCGATTGCCAGCCTGGCATCAGGCAAGACCCCAGGTCCCGATGGATTCCCGCCAGAGATATACAAGAAATGTAGTGATATTCTGGCTCCACACCTACTCAATATGTATGAAGAGGCTGAACGGAAGGGCCAATTCCCTCCTGGGATTGACCTGGCGACAATAGTAGTGATCCCCAAGACCCAACCCCCGTCGCAGCACTGTTCGGCATATCGACCCATCTCACTCCTCAACACTGAAGTTAAAGTACTAGCCTCAATCCTGGCATCAAGGCTAAGAGATGTAATGCCCACGTTGGTGCACACTGACCAATGTGGCTTCATGCCTGCCCGTAGCACTAGGCACTGTATTAGGCGGTTGCACCTAGCCTTGGCGCATCAAAAGACCTTGTCTCATACCCCCCTGGCTTTGCTTTTACTCGATTTCGAGAAAGCCTTTGACACAGTAGACTGGTCCTATCTCGAAAAAGTCCTACAAAGAAACGGACTTGGGCCTAGATTCCGGGGTCTAGTGAGACTACTTTATTCTAATCCAACGGCCCATGTCCAAGTGAATGGAGTAATCTCGGACCCATTCCCTATCGGCTGTGGCACCCGGCAGGGATGCCCATTATCCCCCTGCTTTTCGCACTAATAATAGAGCCTCTGGCGAAGTTGTTACGGGAAGACCCGCTGATTGAGGGCTGGCACTGGCCCGTCTGCCAAGAGGATCGCGTGGCATTGTACGCGGATGATGTCCTGTTGTACATCTCAAACCCGGCTAAGAATGGCCCCCGCATTCTACAAATTTTAGGTCTCTTCTCGGAAGCCTCAGGGTTGACCCTAAACCCTAGTAAATCCTTGCTGGTTCCACTCCATCAATCCCGAGACTGTATAGACTGGCAGCAAAACATTCCAATACAAAGAAATAGCTTTAAATACCTGGGTGTGCATGTCTCCTTGCTCCCTGAGCTAGCATGGGAGCTTAACATCACACCATTAACCAAGAGAATACAAAACGACCTCCAACGATGGAGAGACCTCCCCCTTAATCTACATGGGAGAATCGCTCTCTACAAGATGATGGTTCTCCCCAGACTTCTTTATCTCCTCCAGAATTTCCCTCACCCTATCCCCATGAGATGGTTCAGAGAGAGGGACTCACAGGCACGCCAATTTTTATGGAATAGCACCCGTTCTCGATTGGCGCTTAAAATCTGTCAGAGAGATGTTTATGAGGGGGGACTGGGAATGTCTAACATCCATTACTACCACCTAGCAATGCAACTACTAGTGATCAATGATTGGGTGGGGGGTGGATGGACAGATCCGGCGTATCGGCTAGAACTCCAGACCATGAGTTACCCAAAGATCTTTGATGCCCTGTACGGAGGCCCGATTTCACGTAGGACACCGGAGGTGACCGGGGTGGTGCTGCGGGGTTGGCGGACGGCCCAAAAGGTGACAGGGTGGTGGGGGCGCCACACCCATCAAACCCCATTATGGCAGGGAACACATTTAAGGGAGGTAGCAGGTCTGGAAGGATTTCAGAAGTGGGACAACATAGGTATTTCTACACTGGGTGATGTATGGGAAGGCTCACACATGCGCTCCTTTGAAGACCTCCAGAAAATGTTTTCACTAAACAAGACACAATTCCATAGGTACCTCCAGGTCCGTCACGCCTTACTGACAGAAATCCAATTAGGGGATGACATACCCGAATACAGCCCTATGGAGGCGAAAGCTCTGATGGGGAACCTGGGCAGGGGAGGTGTCTCCCAGATATATCGTTCGTTAATCGCCACCACTGCCGACTCCCTAGAGGGACTCCGTCGGAGATGGGAGGGGTGGGTGGGTCCTATGGAAGAGGTAGACTGGAATGAAGCTTTAGCAGCTCCACACACCTTAACGATGACGACTCGTCTCCGACTAATACAGACTTACTATCTCCATGCGGCCTACTTAACACCCGTCAGGTTGTACAGGGCAGGTCTCCGTACTGCAGCCGACTGTCCACGTTGTATGGACCCAGACGCAGACCTTTTCCACATGGTATGGTCCTGCCCAATCATTAAAGCTTACTGGAAGGCTGTTACAAGGGAGATCTCAACGGCCCTACAGATGGACATGGGTTTGACACCAAAGCCGCTCCTACTGGGGATAATGGGTGATACCGGACTGAGGAGGGCGGAACGGACCTTTCTCGGGCAGCGTGCTTAGTGGCTAAAAGAGATATAATGGCAGACTGGAAAACCAAAAGCGCACCAACCTTGACTAAATGGAGGCGAGGAGTGGATTGGTGTGCTCAACTTGAAAAACTTGTCTACGAGGCTAGAGGGTGCCCGAATAAATATAATAAGGTATGGGGGAAATGGGAGGCCACAACAATCAACCTCCCGGCACTATCGACGGGCCTAACACCGGAAGAGCCTTAACAAGCCCTTCCTTCTCCCCCTTCTAATGGGTGAAAATTCTCACGAGACAATTTTGTAGGGAGGTGCATAATCTTTCCACTCAGGGTGTTGTCCAGGACTCAGGATTGACCTTGTTCGGTGCCCGTTGGCGCCTAGTTACATGTATGTATCACTGTTTTATTTTGCAAAATCAATAAAAATGTCTTTATAAAAAAAAATTAAAAAAATCTGGGGCAGTGCCAAAACATACACCTCCCATGAACAGGCACAACGAGGAGAAATACTAACATGTCTCCTTGTTTTTTCCTTTTTCCACTTATGCTGCATTCTGCAGCACACATAGAACGAGGAAAATGCCTTTTGATTGTTTTTTTAGCAGGAAGGTGTGCCTTGCAGCGCTGCCCTACGACAGTTCTTTACAGATAAGGCCCAAAGTGTAATAAAAAAAAGCCTCATCCATACCCAGGAATCCCTTTATTAGCAGGGTGGATGGACACACATTAAAATCACTAACAAGGGACAATGAAGAAGATCATTGTTCCTATGACCCTTTTAACATCAACATGTTTCTGCCCTACTTTGTGGCCAAATAAAAGTTCAGGGCTTTCGTCAGGACGGGTTCAGATAATGGCACAACCCTGGTCACTTCACGACTGCATGCAACTACTCGGGCATGCAAGGTGAGTGCTATACTCACCTGACAATGTACAGTACTCACCTTTCATGCCAGAGGAATTGCCTGCTGCCGTGAAAGGTGATTCACTGGTTGTCACCGGGGTTGTGGCATTATTTGAACCCATCCTGACGAATGCCCCAGTCTCATTTAGTCATAGTCAACCTGCAAACTAGAAAAATTTATTCCACAGACTTCAAAAGGACCACCGGCTCTGGAAACATTCCTCAACCTCTAAAAAATATTAATCTCCATGGATTTCAATGTGCTCACTCTCTCAATCTCACCCTTACTGGGGACTCAAAAAGTTGAGATGTATGGCACAATACTCCTTGCAACGTTTACAAGCGAATGTTCCTCCCTGTGAGTGCTGCTAGATAGAAAGAATTAGGAGGAGCCCAGTTCCAGCAACTCCACCATTCGAACACCTGGAGCTCTCACCCACAGCAAGACCTACAATTAGCATTACACCACCACCAAGCATCCCCTGCATAGTTGCCCAAACGCTAGCCCCAGGGCAGCATGGCTATGGCTTCCCAGAATCATCAATTCACCTTAAAGGCAAACGTCTGCCTCCACTAGCACACTACTCTCTGAGACACTCGCTCCAAAAATAAATGTCAACCAGTTAGCTCTTGAATGATGGCGAGGCCACGTTCAAGAAAACAATCAAATTAAAGTGAATGGAAAAAATATTTAGGGTGGAACAGGCGTGCAGAGACTGACAATGCAGGCATGTTGCTTTTCACAAAGGTGTATATCACTGAAAAGATAATAACACCTTTCAAATGATGGCGAGTTCACAGGTTTGCAAAAAGGATTCCCCAAGTAAACCCTCCTGACTTCTTGCCTACATGTAATCAAAAGGAGGGGGCTCCAAAGGAAAACGAGTCTAGCTTTATACAGATTCTGCCTGCCACCTACGCTCTAACCTCGTGCTCGAAGAATTAAAGGAAAACATTAACCTTTTATGTGAATCAAGGGAGAAAGGAATATTGTAGGAAGAGAGCAACAAGCAATGGGGTAGAGTGAAGCACACCAGGGAGAGATCAATAAGGAGTGCAGGAAGGGTGGAGACTGCAAGGGAAAAGCAACACGGAGATAGGTCTGTTTTCCAAAGTGTAGGAGCTGGTTCTTTAAATGATATAACAAAATTCGATACATAGTGCAAAGAGTCCAGAGGTTCCCTTACTAGTGGATAGTGGCTTGCTCTAGCAACCACAAGGCGCTCTTTTAGGGGGTAGTGTAGTCGAGCAGCCTTGGGCTTATCAGTGAGGAGTGTGAGACACTTGCAAATAGAGTCAATAAATGTGACACGACTCAAGAAGGAGATCCACACCACTTTATAAAAATAACAAGTATCTTTACTCATTACATTTGTGGAAAATGAGCAAATTAAAACGAACTTTCCCACACACGCAGGTTACTCATGTTCCTCGAGAATGTTTTTCCCTTCACTAGTTCGATAGTTAAAGGTGCCTGTCCGCAGTAATGCATTTCTTCAGTATGCTGTTGTCTCTAAATAAACTAGCGCCTCTGTGCATGACCTGTCTGTGAAGCGTGTGCCGTGAGGGTAGGTCAAGTGAAAAGGGTCCCTTCCCCCACCGGCACTCACCCAGTGACAGAAATGCAACAAAAGTAAAATGTAGCACACGACTCCCTCCCCCCACCGGCACTCACCTGGTGAGAGTAATGAAACAAAACACAAAAAGTAGCACATGATGTGCACTTCGAATGCAGCAAGACAGGTATCAGAGCCCTGATCAGAAGAGGTTTACGAGGTTTAGGATATGCTGATGAATGAGATAAACCCTTAAAGTTTACACAAGAAGCTTTGTGAAGCGTAGTGGCCGAGAAGCGGGCGTCATTCTAAGCATCCCTAAAAAGCTTAAAATAAATAAAAAGAACATTGGGCTAATCGGATGCATAAATTAAAAGAACATTGCGTACGTGAGGCGTGTGCCATGAAGGAAGTCTGCAATTACATTGAAGTGTGGTGGCAGTGAATCGGACGCCAAGCTAAGTGGTAAGTGCTGCTCTGAATGTTAAAAAAAGTTCCAAAAACATGAAATCTAAAGGCACAAGTGAAAGAGGACAAGTCCTGGGAGCAATCCGTGGGAGTCGTCAATTGAAAAAAAAGGTGGAACCATTATCCAGTTAGAAGCAATGTTTTTTAAAGTACACAGACAAAAGCCAATAAGAAGCTGGAGGTGGCCTGTAAGCCCATAGACCTGTGGTCTTCAAACTGGGGAGGCAGGCATCCCCTAGGGGGCCTCAAGTGATCTGGGGGCGGGGGTAGGCTCTGGCCAAAAGAAGCATTTTATTATTAACAAGGCGTTGGTTCTGAGAAAGCGTAGCTTGTATACTTAGAAATAATTAACATGAATTGCTTATGAACTAATGTGTAATAATGCTGCATAGAAAATGTATTTATGTATTTTGCTAAACGTGTGCTTGAAATGTGCCCACGGGGAGTGGCCGTCAATATATACAGTGACTAATGAAACTGAAAAATAATGATGAAATGTTATGTTAGAGTATGATTTTGCATTAATAATAAAAGGTTATATGTTAAAGTTCTGCTAATAAATCATTAGGCCTTAGTTAGTGTAAGTCGAGGCCTAGCTGCCCGGTTTCATATTAAATGTGTTTTTCTAACATGCAGTGTGTTGACTTGCTGAAGGACATGAACTCTTGTTTTTTCCAAAGCTAGAAGATGAATGTAACTGTAGTAGATCGTTCTCATGAAATTCGACTTGCTTAGTGAAACATTCTTGCTGAATGCAACAGTGTAGACTATTCGCAGGTACAAAGTCGCCTAAACCGGTACAGACAATGGAACCACTGACTAAAGATGCGAAGAGGACCACGAGAGTATGAAATCATACCGGACATTCTGCCCGCTGAAGACGTCAATCATAAGGACCAATAAACTACGTGAGAACTGTTATGGGGTGACAAATTTAATGAAGTCATTGAAACCCTATTGGAAGGAGATAGTGGGGTGCAGCCCCAGACCAATGGAAAATTAGGGGACTGTACAACGGAAAAGGGATAAAAATCCTTGACACAAGGAAGTGAATTAGAATAGGAGACTAGGAGATAGAGGAGGGGGAGATGCTATTGCGACTTGCTATGACCCAGGCACTTTGTCACTCTGCATAGAGACTTTGCTGTTTGGTTCTTAAAACCATCCTTACCGTATATTGCCCGTTTACACTTTACCTCTTTATGAGGGAAGTGCCCCTTTACCCGACTTGCTGAATTCCTGGCAGATGGCGAATCAACTGATGTCCTGAGGACGAAGACCGAACCTGTATGCTGACCCAATACGGAGGGTAACTATATGACAATGAAATTGTAATTGTCTGTTTGCTTTTCCTTTCTAGGTACCACCAACTGCTTCTTTTGACAGAGACCATAGTTAGATGTTTTCTAAACTGGTGTTGCTAAATTGTTTTGCATGAAGCCCAACATGCCGATGCTAATTTGAGGTTAGATGAGGGGTTCACTAAACAGACGCAAATAGACAAATGACTGAATCTATGCTTTGTTGAATAACGTGATAATGATACTCTAAGGATAACCTATGTTGACGTTGTGCTATATTCTAATATTCGTGATTCTTGCTTTGATTAAATCTTATCAGAGTTGCCATATTGTGACTATGCTAATGTGTTTCTTGGTTTCGAGATTAATAAACGTATTAGTAGAATTGTAATCAATAGGGATAAAACTTCATATAATAGTACTAAATTGGTGTGGTTATTCATGACCGAAAGGTCATGGTGGTTTCTGAGTTTTATTAATGTCTTTAACTAATATGAATTGTCTTATTACAGTAAACCTTGATGACATTATTGACTTATTGATTGACATGCTGATTAGTTATCTCGTCCTAAGGTGTCTTCAATCAGGGTCAAAAGATTCATTGGCCTAAAACGAGTCCCAAAGTGAGTAAATTAATCATAAAGGGATGCGTTAACAGTTGAAACTGAAAAAAACATAGCAGCAGTAATGTAATGTGTCATCACTAACATGTTTTGTCATTCATATTGAAGTTGAAAGTATGTGCCGAAGGGAAGGGTCTCCATACTCTTCAAAGCCCCCACTCCCAATATTCGCACAGTGAACACTTTTACACTTTAGTGTAAGGCCTGCATCGAATAGTATGTTTAGCATCATATATATCTTTGCATTTGTAATACAGTAATAGAAAATAACTGCAATGTCTAAAACGTTTTAAGACCATGTCGAGAGAGAGTTCGTGTGCTGCCTAGGCTCGACCTAAAAAGGACTTTCCTAAAAGTGAGCGACTGAAGAACAAGTCACGCAAGAAAAAGGATGGTAAGGTGCAAAAAAACAATACCGGGCAAGGAAAACCATCCAAAAGGAAAGGCAATAAAGCCATCGGCAGGCTATAAACACACTTAAATTCTTGTTAAGCCTGCACTAGGACTTTCACATATTCGCTGTCTGGAAAACAAGCGTTAAATAACCTATCACTATTAAGAAGCGCAACTCGGAACTTTCATATATAGCATGACGAATAAGGTGAAACGCTTCCGCGTTTTAAAGAAATACACTTTTTGGAATTTTGATGAGACTTTATCATATTTTTGCGTGATGTTTGCTACTCGATTCATCTGCCTAACATATTAATAGCCCGGCTTGTGCACAGGCTCTTCGAGCCAAGCCAGACTCTTGGCTTGGTTGGCTCTACCGGTTACATTTTTGATAGGCACCGTGCTTTAAATGGGCCGGTACTCTCCGGTACTGAGTACCGGCACTTCTTTATTTTGAGAGGGAGAGTACCGGCACATCTCAAGAAAAACGTAATACTTTTAATTGGAGAGTACCGGCACTTCTCAGAAACAAGCAGGTACTCTGGTACAGAGTACCTGCACTTCTATTTTTCCATTTAAAGCACTGGACACCCCCTCCCCCCCCCCCGTATCTTCCGCTCGCTATCGCCTCCCGTCCCGGCGGCCACTTGCTGTTCGCATCCATCTCTCTCCTTTGCTATAAAGTGATAAAGCTCGCTCCAAGGCGGTCTTTCGTGCTCTACCCGTTGTCGACAGCAAATCTCCGTCAGCCCGGCTTGAAAACCGTAAATGTTCAGGAAAAACAAACAACCGTGCAGATCAGAAACCTCTAAAACCCTGAATGGTTGCACAAGTCAACTGCGTTTCAGTAAGAGGGGACACAATCAAAGCGACGGAAATAGATTTCGTACCAATAATACAGCGGCTCGTGAGTGGCTGGCGATTACTGCTGGTACGATCTCTTCCGGGGTAAAAGCGGAATGCGGACTTGTTCCGGGGCGAAACATTTGTTTTTAACCTATCTGAAATTTCACATGGAAGTAGAATTAAGAATGCTTTCGCCATGCCTCTCCGTGCCGTCTTTCACTGAAGTGGCTTAAAGCTGCGAGGTTAGCAGTGAGGCTTTGGAAGTAAGTTCATTCATTTGT